>NC_142693.1:13783076-14423269 GCF_029641045.1 Salvia hispanica
ATTTCGCGATATTAATCTCGTACAGAAATTTAGAGAAAGAGAAACTCGTAAACACAAGTGGTGCAAATGAAAACGAAGTTCAATTATCATTATATATAGAGTTTCGGACGGAAAAAAAAAAATGGTCGCTCGCCGTCGGCTCGCTGAAATTTCGCCTGCAATGGCGGCTAGCTCCCGACGATCGGCGCGAACTCGCCGATCGGCTCGCCGAAACGTCGCTTGCCGGACGCAATGGTCGGCTAGCTGTCGCCGATCCGCTAGCCGGCCGGCTAGACGCCATTACAGATGCTCTAACTATAAATATATTGAACCCATCTTTTATCAAATTATGCGAACTAAATACTCCATCCGTCCACAAAAAATAGGACACATTTATCATTTCTGGCCGTCTACAAATAATAGAGCGCATTCATTTATGAAAAGTTTTCAAAAAATTAAAAAAAAATATTTCAAAAAATAATAACCCTACATATCATTCTACTAACACTACTTCTCACTTACTTTTTCTCCTTTTCTCTTACTATACTTTTTCTCATTCTCTCTTACTTTACCAATTATACATTAAAACCCATGTCATACACTAGTTACTCTATTTTTTATGGACGGAGAGAGTATATACTCCACTAGATTGAAATGATTTACGAGTGATATAATTGATATATTAAAGTGTTGAAACAAAAAATAGTGATTATCACATAACAAAAGAACTAAAATTTAGTAGTAGTAGTTATTAAAATAGAAACACAAAAGTGTCCAATCTTGGGATCAATCTCAGCTCCATAAAATATCATTTCCTTTGAAAAACTAATAGTAGTGAAAAGAACTCAAATTATTCCTAAAATTTATTCCATACCGTTCGTGTACTAGTATTAAATTTGACAGGTAATCAACATCTGAGATTCAAATTATTCCTAATGTAAAATAAATACCATACCGTTCGTGTATTATTTTAATAAAAAATTGACAGGTAATCAAACATCTGAGATTCAACAAACAACTAACGGTCTTACACATAATTCAAATTCAAAAACTTCACTTAATTTGATGGCTCCAAATTTAGTCTTTTAAAATCAAATACTCCTATCATTTGGATAACAATTTAACATTGAAGTTAATAACCATACAAAAATACATTTCAGAAATGAAAAGAGATGGATGGTATTTATTTCCAATCAAATGTAAGTAAACAATCAGAAAGTGCAGAGTTTCTACACTTGTTCAAATCAGAATGAATAATTGGTAATTAATCCCCCTGGGGCAACTCAAAGTTGCTGCTAACCTGGTTATTTAATTTCTCTATGATTAATCTCTAATTAATCTCAACAACTAGTGCCCCCCTTTTCCCCCAATTAAATTTCTCAATTTTGGTATCAACACTGCAAATCAATCACATGTACTAGTTTGGTTAGCCTGTACAAGAAGAAAATGTGCTGGTTCACATCTTGCTGCATATCCATATTTAGATGTGTTGTACTTTCTGTGAACCCCGGTCAGCTTCCCCGTCCCGGCCCTCTCGTGCAGCCCCACCACCAGCCTCGAGCATTCCCTGAGAAAAAAAAACCGATCTTTAGCCTCAAAACACAAGCATCACATCATGGGATGGGATAGAAGAAGACTCACAATAGTTGCTCTTCTGAGTAGCCTGTGTGCCATTGGCAAGTCTTGCTCCATTGCCCGCCACCATAGAGCGTTGACTGGGCCGTGTATATGGCAGCAGCCACGACGAACGAGGGCGGATACTTGAGCATCTCGTACTCCACTTGGCATAGCTCAATCAAGAAGAATGAGAGCATCTCAAGCTGTTAACACAAAACACACATTTAGATTCTTGATTTTTCTTGTTAGTGTTTGGTTTCCGAAACACATCAAAGATCGTTTATTCGACAAACCTTCTTGTCTGATTGAGCGGCTTTGAGGAATCTCCTCATGAAAACAAAAGGAGTTGGGACAGACATGTTGAAATGCAATGTGTTCAGCATCAATCTCTCCTGCAAAAATGTTACCAAAAATGAGTCTTTAAATGCAAAAACTGAATGAGTTGTGTTGTGATTTGATTAGTATATCTGAATGTACCATTTCAAGAACTTCCTTCCTTGTATAAGCTTTGTCCGAGATGAAGACAAGATCATCGACAACAGGAACCGAGACTTCCTCGTATTTGCAGGCTAGAAGCAAGGCGACCAAGCCGACTAGCTGCAGCTTCTTCCTCACCACGGATTGCTTCTCCAAGAACCGATCAATTAGATTGACCGTAAGAAACAATGTCTCTTCTCGTAGCTCGAATTTGTGGTGCACCTATTGATGATTAGTAGAAAAACAATAAGTTTCACAAGATTAAGAAAACTTACCCTCTGAAGCATTAGTAGTAATTAATTACCTCTATAAGCCAGTCAATGAGAATGGCCCTCATTCTCTCATTTATGTCAAATTGTTGTGACATGTAGCATGGTGAAACACAGCTTGAACTCTGCAACACAAAACAAAAAAATATGGAATTAATAAAGTCAGCATGTGGTGGATCTACAGCATTCAAAATTAGCATTTATGAAGAATAAAATGACAGCTCAATACCAACATGTGACAATTTGGTTATTTTCTAAAGTGCCTAGATGCATAATCAACCTACCTTTATCTAAACGAATTCAAATTCAAAACACACATTGAGCTCACTTTTGTCTCTATTTTCACTGACAGTATTCAATATCTAATCATAGGAGCTATTTTTGCACATCAAAAATCAAATTCTTGAATAGGAAAATGGCCACATTTGACTTCAAAATATCAAAATGAAGCTAAATCATTAGGATTTCCATTTCCTCACCTCCATTTTCTTGTAGGAGGCATATAGATCTTCGACATAGTCCACGACAGCAAGCGGATCCTTTGCATCGCCACCATCGATGTCCAGAACAGTCTCTTCAAATATGTCTTCCATTTCAACTTCCTACATTGTGAATTTTCTCCCAAACTCAATAAACTAGCTAAGGAGCAAGAATTACTCATAAATCATCAGAGAGGTGAAAAAGGGTGCTACCCCCATTTGATCCTTTTCGATCTCCGATCTCTCCAACAACATCGGCATAGGCTGGTCTTTATCTGCCACATTATCATCTGCATCTGTCAAAGGAACATCCTCCCACACTGTGAACTCAATGCCTGATGATGATGTCTTTGGCCTCTTAGATTCCTAGTAACAAAACAAAAGATTCTTAGCAACTCTTGCTATTCAACTAAGGATCCAATCCAAACAAGATCTATTATTAGCCCATTACCTCAGGGCATTGATGCTGCGAGACTGCCATTTGAGCAGCATATTTCCTATCAAAATTCAAGAAAATAGAATCAGAAAATTCAAATGTGGGAAAAAAATTTGAATTTGAGAAGCACAAATTATTTAATTACCTTGTGATTGGCCTATGAGCTGGCACTGGACCATTCTTATCACAAACCCCATTAGACCTGAGATTTTTCACATGGTGTCAAAAAACTTTAACTGTGAGAGAAAGATTAGAAGATGGGAGCTAAGATAAGTACTCTGCAAAGCCTCTCTTGTTGACAACACAATGTTGATTCTGATTAATCACACCAAGAGCTCTCCGGTTAGCTCTGATCTCACCTCCAAACTTCCTCCCTTCCATTTCTCCCCCACCTAAATCAAAGAGAGCAAATCAATTCACGCAAAAAGCTGCAATCTTGAGCCCGCCCACATCACAAAATCCAATCTTTTTTACCTTGTTGAACATTAGCTGGTCTAATCTGAACAGAATTGTTCTCATCAGAAATAGCCATTTTCCAATTTTCTTGAAAAAATCAGAGCTCCTAGAGCAGAGAGGAGGAGGGGAAGAAGGGAGAGGAGCTTCAGCAATGGCGGAATGAGAGGAGAGGGAGATGTGTTTTTAAATCAAACGGCTAGTGAAGTGGGGAAAGTCAGTGTGCGCAACGGTCACCTGTGTTGGCACGTGCCGCGTGGCTAAGGAAAGACGTTACTTTCAAATTGTGTTTTAAAACATGCAATTGTGGTTGCTTGTCTGTTTTTTCACTTCATTTTTTAACTAATTTGTTCAATTAATTATTGTGGGTTTTGAGTAGTTTGCACTTTTATGTGCTGTAATAATAAGCCCATTAGTGCGTGTGTGTGTGAGAGAGAGAAAGAAGAGAGGCGCTCTTCCCCACTTTTGACTAATTGACTAGACAGTTTGCAATTGTCAATTTAATTTGGGACGGCAACGGATTTTTTTCTATTTTTATTTCAAAATTCTAGATTGTCTTAGTAAATTGATAGTAGACCACATTTTAATTGCAAATTTAGGATTAACTAGCTAAGATAATGTTGTCAGATTTACTAATGCAATTACATTGGATTTTAATCCACTTTGATTAGTATCTAATCAAAAGAAATCGTGAAATACTGTATTCCCAGTTTGATTTGCGGAATTTCGAAATACTTAAATAAAGTTGATGAAGAAAGGGTAGATTTGATGAGACAATAATTACAACGAATAGATATCCGGTGATTAAAAAAATAGAAATACTATAGTATAAAGTTTAAACAGATTGACCTGTCAATATCTAATATAGCAACAATTTTATTCGTGGATTTTTGTTCTTATTTTCTAAATATCCGATTTTCCTTTTAAATTTCATCGAATGCAAATTGTTGGTAAACGTTTCTAATCGCTGAATCCTTATCGAGATATTCATTTTTAATTGGACGAGTACTAATATAGGCGTGTTTGATAAGTTAGTAATATCAAGATAGAGATTATATATGGACATTTCTAATTGTTTGATATCATATTTAAGCTTAACTCAAAGTCCAATATAAGACAAGAGCCCTAACCAATCTTACCAAAATTATAACATTAACCATGTTTATGTATCCCACCAATTTGTCAAATTAAGCCATGTTATTTAATACTATAAAATACAATTTTATACAATTTCTTTTCTATCAAACAATAACGGAAAAAAAATCATATCTTTGCATATCTTGACATGAATCTCGTATTTCTTATCTTGTTTTACATATCTTCTTATATCTCATCTTTTTTTATCAAACGAGTCCTTAGAGTTAAGTAATATACTTTCAATCTCATGTGGTGACGTGATATTCATAATATCAAGAGTGAACTTCAAAAATAGTCCTTGGACTATTAATTTATCTCGTTCATAGTTCCTGGATTTAAAAAATATCGCCAGTAATCCATGGATTTAAGGGAAATCTCGAAATTGGTCCTTTTGGCTTTTTTTGGGTACGAAAATGCACTTGACATTTTAAATATGATATTATTTCAGTTATGATTTGATATTATTTTAAAATTATCATTCTTCTTCCCTTTTGTCATCCTTCACTTTTTTTCTTTATTCCAATATTAGATTTAATTTTACAAAATTTAAATTTAAATTTTTAAATATCAATAAATTTTTTTAATTATAAAAATTACTCCATTCGTTCCACAATAGTTGAGTCATTTCATTTTGTGCACTCATTTTAGAAAAATGATACTCTCTTCGTCCCAAGATATTAGACCCCTTTCTTTTGGGTACATGAATTTAGGAGATGTTTTGTAGTGTAAGTGGAGTTGGTAATAAAGTAAATTTTTAAACATAAATAGAAATGGCTCAAGTATGTTGGGACATCCCAAAATGGTATATGGATCTAATATCTTGGGATGGAGAGAGTAATAAATAGTTAAAGTTGCGAAAAAGTAAAGTAAGTGAGAGAATAACGTTGATAAGACTCTTATCTACTTTATTTTGTCTCTTACTTTACTATTTCTACATTTAACTATTTATTATCATTTTTCCAAAATGAGTGCAGAAAATGAAATAACCCAACTACCGCGGAACGGAGGGAGTATTAAATAACAAAAATTAATAGTCATAATCAATGTGTATTTGATAGTGTATATTATTTAATCAACAAGGTATGACAACGCCTCAGTTTTAATCAATATTTAATAGCTTTAATCATAAATAGATCATATAACACGATTTATTCTGAAATAAATATGCCTCTAATGTAAGACTAATATAATTTTTGTTTATTAATTTGAAAACAATCAAAATTTACTAGAAAATTTCAACAAAAATACTCATGTATAAAATTTTTAGTAGGATCAAATTTTTAGTCAACTTCATACTCACAAGCAATTATAACAACGAACGAAGGCTAAATAAAATAACTCTTATTTTCCTATACTTCTTCAATTAAGCTGAATATATATCAAATAACAAAAACTAATACTAGTTTTAATCAATATTTATAGTGTCCATGAATTAATAGTTTTAATTAAAAAAATTTATTGATATTTAAAAATCAAAATTTAAAATTTAATTTATAAAATTAAATCTAATATTAAAATAAAAAAATAAAGTAAAGAATGACAAAATGGAAGAAGAACAATAATTTTAAAATAATATCAAATTTAGTACATATCTAAAATAATATCAGATTTAAAAGTTTGAAAGTATAAAAACACCGCTCTCTTCCACACAGATTTCTATCTGCGTAACATGAAAAAATCTCTCTTCCACACAGATTTCTCCACTCCTACCCACTCTCTACGTAAAATGGAAATACTCTCTCTCCACTCCTACCCACTCTCTCTTCCACTCAGATTTCTCGAGCACTCCCTTGGAATGTCCCCCTCCCCTCTCTCTTCCGATTCTCCCCCGGTGAAGCACTTCGGTCGCCGGGGTGAAAATGGCTGTTGGTTTACTCAGATTTCCAATGGCCGCCGGTATACTCGATCCAGTGGTAGTTACGGTTCTCGGCGAAAATGGATCCGACTGCACACAATTTTCCTCCTGCTGCGGGTTTCGGAAGTGGTGACGTTCCAGATCTAGAATTCGATTTAAGAGCAAATTTGAGGCAGTGATGAATCTGAATTTTTTAATTTTTTTGTGGATTTCTTTTGGGAATTTGAACATATCTTCCTTATTTGTTGAGTCCTTTCTCTGATTTGGATTCTGATTCTTGGATCAACGATTTCTAGAGCTTGAATTTTAGAACATGTTAAATTTATCTTTTTGATCCCTCTCTCTTTTGGTTATTTCCAGCAACTTAATTTTGAACACCGATTTTTTATTCTGAATTCTCTGATTTTGCATTGTTTGGGATGAAAAAAAATTGACCATAATTCTCCATAAAAAAGAACACAAACTGCTGAATATTTATTGTTGCAGATTAGAACTTACCCATTTTTCCAATCGACCATTGTGGCATTGTTCATCTCTATCACAAATTAACCATTACGAACAAAAAAGAGAGAGAAAAGTGTATATATTTGCATTAAGGGTAATATTGTCATTTTATAGCATATAAATATAGTAGTCAGAGAAATTATCTAATTTATAAAACAATATCATAAAATTCTTATCCATATAGCTGTCCGTCACCGTACATGCCAGGTTGCATGGCAGGGCGATGTCAGCATGGAGTGTTAATTTGACGAGACTGCCCTTTCAGGGCCTGAGAGTGTTATCGTCCGAAATACCTGGTTTGTGATTGTATATTTTGTTAGACTCCTGTGATGAGATTTTTTTTTTGTTAGGGGTCAACGATGCAACAAGCCGAAAAGTTAGGGCGCTTTTATGCAGTTCACTCTTACCCAAATCCCCCAAAACCCCTCAAAAGGATATTTTCGTACCAAAAAAAGCCAAAAGGACCAATTTTGAGATAAACCCTTAGTTCAGAACTACTGGCGATATTTTTAAAATTCAGAGACTATGGACCAGATAAATCCATAATTCATGGAACATTTTTAAAGTTCACTTTGATATCAAATTAACAATGCTATTATGCATAAAAAAAAAAGATAGCGAATGCTCATGATGTCACGTGACAATTATAATGTCAAATTAACAACGCTATAATGAAAAAAAAAATAGTGAATGCAACAGATTTGTGCGGATTGTAAACAGTTTATTTATGCATTATATACATAAATTATCCACAAAGCAGTTCATCTAAATAGTTTAGTAGCATTATAGAGAATCTATGTCTATAATGCAATCTGTTGAAATTTATCTGCACATATTACGTCACAACACGAGATTGATAGTAGTACAATATAGATTAGTTATTTTTTAAGCACTTTCTCGTATTGCTATTCAAAACCTAAAATAAAATATACTACTCCCTTTCTTGTAATAAAAAGAAATTAATAACAAAAGTAATAAGAAAAGAATACAAAATTTTCCATTTCTTGTAATAATAAAATAAACCAGTTGAGATTAAATACTTCCGTCTTTAAAAATATGGACAATTAATATTGTACAAAAATTAAGACAAAAGTGGTAAAGCAAGAGAGATGAGAGAATGGTAGTGGATAGAGTTGTTAATTGGGCCGGCCCAGGCCCATATAAGGGGTATTAAATTAGGACAACTTTTCAAAAATGGAATGCACATATTTTTGTGGTACAGATAAAAATAAAAAGTGCACATATTTGTATAGGACAGATGGATCGGAGTACAATTTGAGAATGAAATCACAAATATACGACCAATGCGTACATGTTGGAATAAAAAGAAAGATAATTGTCATTTTAATTAAGTACTACTCCCTTCGTCCCTGATTAAGAGTCACTTTTCCATTTCGGTTCGTCCCCAATTAAGAGTCACACTTCATTTTTACCATAAATGGTAAGTAGGTCCCACATTCCACTAACTCACTTCACTCACATTTTATTATAAAACCATATAAAAAAGTGGGTCCCACATTCCACTAACTTTTTCAACTAACTTTTTTTTACATTTCTTAAAACTCGTGGCCGTCAAAGTGTGACTCTTAATCGGGGACGGAGGGAGTAGTATAATACTTACTCTATCCATGAAAAATATTCTCCATTTTGCCATTTTGAGATGCCCATAAAAAATAGTAATCTTATTCCTAAAAATGGAAGTTTCTCTCTCATACTTTTCCCATTTTTTCTACTATTTCTCTTACTTTACCTACTTTTTCTTCATATCTCTCTTATTTTACCAATTTCTCATTAAAACTCATGCGACCCAAAAATATGATTATTTTTTATGGACAGAGGAAGTAACTTTTTTATCAAACGTTCAAAGAGGGGATCCTAGAATGGGATCCCATGTTGTGGAGGAGTGCACGACATGAGAATGGGTGTTGTTCCTGACACCCTAATATTTTAATTATAAATAAAATTACTCCCTTCGTCCACCATTGAAAGAGCCCTTTGACTCAGTACGAATTTTAAGAAATTGTTTGACTTTATGAAAAAGAGTAAAGAAAGAAAGTGAGTAGAATGTAGGGCTCATTTAAAGTATTAATTTTGTATTAGATTATGAGCGTAAAAAGTTAATAGAATGTGGGTTCCACATGCTAAAAATGGAATAAAGTAATGATTTTATAAATCGAAAGGATCTTTAAATAGTGGACGTATTTTTTTATTTATAAAAGAGTGAACTACAAGATTAGCCTTTATATATAGTTAATCAAATGTTGGAGGTACTCATGTTTCAAAATGCACCAAACGCCTCTACGTATGAGTATAATATCATTTGAAGTCCTTTTTCAGTCTTTCATGCCCTTCTCATCATCAATTTATTTCCAAAATGCCACTCCAAGGGCATAAGTGTCTTTCCATTATTTCACATATTCCTAGTATAAATTAGTTTTAAAAGAGTGGGAAAAATAATTTATATATATTAGTAGTTTACTTTAATCTTTATTAGTATTTCTTAAGAAAAATAATTGGAGAATAAAATATATTCAATTACCATTAAAACATCAATGATAATATGTGTATTATAATTTTTAGTACTTATAATTTATTTTACATTATTCTTAAAATTCAAATTTGTTTATATTAATGAAATGTAATGATGAAATACTGGAAAGACCAAAATGTCCTTAGTGGCATTTTGGAAAAAAAAGGAGGGTGAGAAGGGCATGAAAGATCGTAAATAATGAAAAGGGACTTCAAATGATATTATATACATATGTAGAGGCGTCTGGTGCATTTTTTGAAACATGAGTACCTCCAGCGTTCGATTAATTATACATAGAGCTAATTTTGTAGCTCATTCTTTATAAAATAATGGGATGTGAGAGAGAGCACTCCTCCACTGCAGGGGATCCCATCCCAGGATCCTACCCTCTGCAGCTATGCTGGGCATAAAAGAACATGCAGCAGCTTCTATTGTGGCAATACTGCATCGTTTTTGGAAATTTTACTTCTTTTCAAAAAGTTTTCTTTATTCTAAAAAAGTAGTACACTAAACTGTTTTACAATTTTCAAAACTGTTTTCTTTATTAAAAAAAATATAAAAATTCTATGTATGAAATAAAAGCAACTATCCTATAATACGGAGTAAGTTGCAATAATATATGATAATTGTCATATGGAGTATTTCCTCTATCTCAATTAAGTTAAGTCAAAACTTTTGGACACAAAGATTAAGAAATTGTGTGAAAAGTAAGATAGAAGAATAAAAGTAAGATAAGTAAAGAGAAAGTAAAATAAATTATGGAATAAAAAAATACAGATTGGATGCTTTATTTTTTGTAAAAAAAAATGATTCAATTTAGTTGGGACATCCTAAAAGGAATACAACTCAACTTAATTGTGACAAAGGGATTATATGTTTGATAAAAACAGGGCAACTATAATTTTAATTTGTTATTTTTTGAATTTATAGTTATTCTTAAAAAACACGATATGTATAGATCTTAATACAAAAACGCAGAAAAAAAATCATACGTATGACATATTTAGGTCATTTTAGGTCATTTGTAATAATGGATGACCTAAAATGAACTAAAATTAACATCAAACCTAGATTTTGTATAATGAGATAAAACTGATTAATAATGACTTTCCGTGTTTTTGGTCAATTATTGACCATTAGATCACATAATAATAGGACTAAGATTTAAGCTGCATTTCTGGATTTAGATACATTCTTGTTTGGGTCACCTCCCTATATAGGGGTGGGGAAACGGTCGGTTCGGTTAAAATCGAACCGATTAGTCGGTTAACCGACTCCCGTTTTTTCCATACATGCAAGAACCGTAACTGAACCTTTAGTCGGTTCGGTTCCTTGAGGAACCGATCGGTCCTAATCGACGGTTCTTCGGTCCCACCGAAGGAACCGAAGGAGAGCATAGCGATGTGGTGAGTTAGACTACAGCCTCGTCGTCGCCGGCATGAGAGAGAACAACAACCTCTTATTGCATAGTCAGAGAGAGCATCGCTGCAAGGAGAAAGCAGCAGCCTCGCCGTTGTCGGCGTGGGAGAGAGCACCGGTGCCGGTGTGCTACGAGAATTTAGATGAGAGAGCTCACGAGTTATTTGAATTGACTTCATTGTAAACACTAGGTAATTTTTTTCATCTATATCAGTATGGGATTCATAAGTTACTTCATCTGTCCCATTAAATATGAAACGTTTGCTTTTTCACACATGTTTTGAAAAAATGATAAAAAATAATTAAAGTGAAGAAAATATAAAGTAAAAAAGAGAATAATGTAAATGAGACTCTCCTCTACATTAATCTCTCTCTTACTTTATTTTTTCACCACATTAATTATTTAATATAATATTTCCAAAACAATTGCGCAAAAGCAAACGTTGCATATTTAAAGGGACAGAGAGAGTATTTGCTAATGCTCTATATTTATCTAATATATTAAAGTTTCAAATTTAATAAACAAAGTAGCTGTCATGAGATTGGTTATTGAATCAGAGAGATGATCTGTGTTTTCTCTTGTTTGAAATGCTGACAAATTATAGGGACATAGAGTTTGGTTTCTATCACAACATTGTTTTTTTAAACTTAAAGGTGTAGGGTTTATAAAATTAAAGTGAATCTATAAAAATTCAAAATTAAATCTACTAATCGGTTCTTCCGTTCTAACCTTTCGGTTCTCGATTAGAACTGAGAACCGTCCAAATCCTAAAGCCACTAACTGAGACCAAACTTTAACCTTATTTTTTTCCGTTCTCGATTAACCGATAACCGAAAAAATATAGTTCAGTTCTCGGTTAACCAAGAACCGAGAATCGAGAACCGTTTTCCCACCCCTATATATGTGTAGGGGTTTATAAAAATTGTCGTACATTTAATTTTTAAATTCATGATTAGCTATATAAAAATAATGTTGGAAATTATTATTAAACTTTATTTACAAATTATTTCTAATTTTGACTAATTCAAGCGAAAATATTGTTTTCTAAGTCAATTATTTTTGTTAGGATTAAGTTTTATATTTTGCGTTTAATAATAGTATACCATTCATTTCATAATTTTACTTTGGCAGCTAATCAATTATTGCAACTTATTATAGTATGGTTGTTTTAAACGTATATAAAATTGTTATTAAGAAAACTGTTCTGAAAAGAATTAAACGTGCTCTAAACGACACAGTATTACCACCAGAGGATCCCACTCCGTTCACTACATTGCAACCCAAATTTATTGTTTTATACACATTCTATTCAACACCCAAAATATATAATTTCTTTATTGTAGTTGATTCATAGTATTTCTATTTTAGCTTTCTCACTATATTTGAATTATTTCTTTTTTAGTAAAAAACACAATAAATCTTTTCTCCTACTTTATTTTCTCTTCATCTCTCTACTTTATTCTATTTCCTATTTTACTTTTATCTCCACTTAAGTCAATTAACACAATTTGATCCCATATTGATTTTTCATGAGATCTAGTTCATAAAATTTAAATTCAAAATATAAATTAAAGGATACCATTTGAATTAATTACATTAATCATGAGATTTTATCAAAATAAAATGGGAAGAAAATGTTTTATACAGTCTAAACAAAAAAATTAATAAAAGAAAAGTGTCATTTCTTTTTATATAAAGATAAACCAGTCAAGAATAAATATCCTTCTTTTATCAAGTGCTCTATATTTATATGTGGAATATAATTTAGTGATTAAAATAGTAGTAGTATTCAATTTAATACACTTGGTTCAGTAAAAATCATTACCACCAGTATATACGAATACAAAAGTACCAACGGGTACATGTTGGAATAAATGCAGTACATTTAATTATGTGAAGAATCTTTAGATACTGTACCTTTTCTAATATATATTCTCAATATTAGACTATTATTAATTTATTATGCTATTAATATTGATAAACATTTCATAAAAACACATTTAAAATTAACTCAGAATTCACAATACACAATCCTCAATTAATTTTGACTGTGGCCCATTAAACAGTTCAAAGCAAGACGTTACATTATTTTTATACCTTTTGTGAGTAACATTCTAAAAGTAAATTGATACAAGGACAAGTATGGTAATGAAATTATGTGGTCAATCTAGAAATACGGAGCAATATTTCTCTTGCAATTAATCGGCCTCTCAAATTACTAATTAGGTTCAAATATGTTGGTGTTGTGACTTATGATTGTGGGCGACACTAACGGTCTATCGATCTAATTTTCTAAATCACAGTCGTGAAATTAACAAAGACTCGCATAGCTGGCCAATCGTACACTTATGCTTAGGGCTGACAAATCGTGCAGATTGAGTTATTAACAGGTCCACCAGAATAGTAATTTATTAAGGTCAAACTTGAACATGAGTACTTGCTAAGAAAATTTTAAGCTCAAATATAACCCGACCTGCTACATTAACTGAACACGATCCACAAACTATATTAACTGTTAGCGATACATCTGATTCATAATAACATGACACGATCGCGATAACAACACATTAACGACAAGATTACACATTAATGCAACATATAAAAGTGAGAAATGATAACCTAATTTTAACGGGTTACCAGTCCAACCCTCATGAAGCCACTTTCTTTCGATTCTTCTCTAAACTCCACAACAAACTCACTATTAGCCCTCGGTCTTCACTCGAATTGCAGGGGATATTGAAACCTCTCACTTAAACGTCAAAATAGAAGAAGTCGTCGATAGTCATGCATGCAATCCCAAAATAGAATATACTAACATAACAAAGCACCAACCTGTAAATAAGAAATGTGCTGATTAATTTTGAAAAAAGCCAGTTTCAATCAGAAATGTTTATTCAACTAGATTATAACATTGCAATTTTTCAAATTTTCGCAACTGTTACATGATGTAATATTACTATATGATAATAAAATCATGCCATTTTGGATATACATATGTATTTTTAGTTAACAGTCAAAATATAAAAAAAAATCTCAAAATATAAATTATTGTTTTATTATCATATTTTGATTAAATTAGTTTCAATTTTGATCATATAACAATTATTTTTTAAACTATGAGTTTGTATAAGTACTAGTTTTAAAAGTTATGGGATTAATAAAAAAATAAAAAAAAATTATTATTTGAAGGTCGAATATCATTTTATTTCTCTTATTATCACGAATGACTTTACTATTTTATTTATTTTGTTATTCCACTAAACTTTACGTAAAAAAATCGTTTCCACATTATTTAATTTCCTATTTCTCTTTTAAACGATTTGGATTTTCTCTCTCATATCAAAATAATACAAATAATTTTCCAAAAACAGTTTATTCGCAAAAAAAATTACAGCAGTTAAAAAAAAAATAACTGCCTCCATGCAACGCATCCGAAAAGGTGCGGTGCTCTGAAATCAATTTTCGCGCCTCTTCAAAGTGAAGCAACGCCACCTCTCCGCTGCCTATAAATCCTCCCCCATTTTCCCCCTTCACTTTATCTCCGATCACACCTTCCCACCGCATTCCAATTAAAAAACACTAAATCAACCAATAAGCATGACCAACAATAATGATACTCCCGCTAGCGAGAGCTCTTCCTCCAACCCCATCCCTCCCCCCGTCGAGGGGAGCCCCCGCCGCCGCCGCGGCGCCGCCAACCCACGCGGCCGCGGCTCTCCTCCGCAGAATCCCGTCGAACTGCCCCTCTTTAGTCAGACCCCGCCCCGCACTCCTCCCACCATGGGCGCCCCCGGCCGAACCGCCTTCGGCGCCTACCGGGCCCCGCCCCCGCCGCCGCCTCAGCAGTGGCCTTTCCCGGGCTCGAGCCACGGTCCGAGCCATGGCCTCGGCGGAAGCAGAAGCTTCGGCGCTCATGCAATCCCCGTAGGCGGCGGCGGTGGTGGGAGTGGCAGTGGCGGCGGTGGAATCCGAATCGGAGGTGGCGCGGCGGCCAGGAAGAGGAACCGTGATGGCGGGGCCGGCGGTGGTGCAAGGAACCCAGATGGAGCGGGGGCAGGCGCAGCTGGTGACGGATACCATTACTGTAGTGTCTGTAACAAGGGCTTTAGCTCTACGAAAGCCCTGTTTGGGCATATGCGGTCCCACCCCGACCGGGGATGGAAAGGAGTTCACCCGCCTCCGACTTTTAGGGCGGAAGAAGAGTTTGCCGACCTCCATATGGCCGGCGATGAGGAAGCAGCGGCGGAGGATGCGGGAGAGGAGGAGGGGAACTTTAGGGTTCCGGACTTGAACCAGCCGCCGCCGGAGGATTCCAACTGAAGATGGTGTTTGAGTTCTTCTACCTTGTTATGTTTTTTTTTTTTTTTTTTTGAGTTTGTTTGATGAATTGTGGTTTGATTGGTACTGATATTATTGTTGTGTTTTGTTGTTGTTTGTTGTTGTTGTTTGATCGAGATGTTGTTTGGTTTGCAAACAGATAGTCTTGGTCCTTGTTGTTGAGTCTTGCTGGAAGAAGAACATTTTATCTACTGAGATTGTATTGCGTGTGTTACATCGAGTTTTATCAATACAACATTTTTTTTACGTCCAATGTTGATCAATTTCGCCACTGCATTCACTAATTTTATTTTGCATCTATGAATTAATAGTATTACAGTATTTTAGAATTTTTGACATGTAAATAATTCTGCTCAGTTTCCTTACAAAGTACTGAAAAATAATTTACTTCTGATCAATGGTAAAATTGATGTAATTGATTTAATTATTAAAAAAGGTCAGTTTGATTCATCATATTAAGCAATCTAAGAAACATTTTGTGTTCCATCTTAAACATTTTACGTATAAATAATCGTAATAGTATTGCTCTGCAACCTAAATCCAGTATATCTGCCTAAAAACTTGGTTTTAGATCTTTTTGGGACAAATATGCGTATAATTACAACCTTAATTCACCACAAACTCTATGAAACGGTACGACACCAGAGGCAAATTGAAGCATATTCTCATGGAGTAAATCCATAAGCTTTCACCATTGCCATCACCAGAAAACCGGGCTTGAAAGTTGATGATCTGGATTTGAACGCAAGTCAAACCCTACCGTTGCCATAAATTCATATCCAAAATTCCCCTTCATCATCGCATTTTTGACTAGTTTTAAATGCCCTCAACCTTAGCCCCTAGCAACTCCAATGCAAAATCTCTTAGGCCCTTACTAACAATGATGGAATGCAGAAGAATGAAATTGAATAATGATTCCTACTCAGTGTCATTCCAAAAAAAATTGGTACACTATCATTTATTACATCCTCGTTCCATTCTGTCATACCAAGAAGGACTTTATAATTGTATCACTATTGGTGAAAATTTTTAAGTTGTATGTTCAAATACTAGGGCATGATATTTTTTTGCGTATTAGTGTCCGAGAAAATGAACTGATCACGTCATAAATAAAAATTAGGTCAGGCAAAGCTATAGGGTTTCCAACTTTCCATCATCCAAACACTCCAAAGAAATGTTAGATATTTAATCTTAAAATGTAAGCCAAGAAACTTAAAATCAATTCGTATATTTACAATACAAGTCGGAAACTGCCTCTTACATTATTTCAAATACATGAACTTTTGATTTTTTTTGAATTTTCCCCTAAATTTAAAATCGAAACTAATGTGGCAAATTAAAGGTTATGTGATAATCAAAATTACATCAATATTAATTAAAAATAATAAATTTGAATTCCACATATTCACATGAATAGAGCCATTCCCACAAAAAGTTGCGATTCTCACTAAAATCTTAGGCGCCTCTTCACAACAACTAATCCCAACCAACGCCACCCTTGGCACAATCTCCACCACCTCTTCACATGTCTCCACCATCGACACCTTTCGCATTCCACTCTCCCATCTCCGATCATGGCCAATGACGAGGAAGAAGTTTTATTTTAAAGCGGCGACTCTGTGTGTGTGCGTGTCAACTGGCCAGGAGGGTACCTAGACCTAGCTGTGTCCTTGGGTCTGTGCCTAAAACCTCTTGTCAATAAAAATACCTCAACCCACTTCTACTGGCTAGTATAGTGGAGTAAGGGTCGATCCCACAGAGATGGATGTAGGCGAAGTGCAATTGCAAAGACATTTTGGAAGGGTTGGTTAGCTACCACGTTGTTGGGGTTGAGTTCTACCTAGGCGTAAAATTAAAATGAGACTCTACCTATACTGACCAGTAGGTAACTAAATGCTTAATGCTATTGGATGTGTACGTGAATGTGAAAGTTGGACACCTAGTTATGCATATGAGAATCTACTAGACGAAACTTACTAAAAGTGGCTAGACAAAAGGTAAAGGGAATCAAAGGACATGCTGACAGATTGACTGCTGGGTTTGCAGAAAAGCTGAAAAAAATGCAAGTTCAAAAGAAAAAAGTAACTAAAGCAACATATCTTTGATTGTGACATTTTCTTCTTCACCAAGCTAAACTAACCAGATCTAACAAACTCCATTGATGAATGATCAAGCTCAAAAATTCGTAAATGCAATATTTAACTTGAAATCAAGAACGAATGCAAGAAAAACTGAGATTTACGCATACTGGTCAACAAGACATGGTGACAGAAACAAGCAGAAACGAATTCCATGCATTTTTGAGAAACTTAACCATATTAAAACTTGTAAACATTAAGGAAAAACTAGATCTAACAAAGCTAGGCAGATTCAAGCACTTAAACAACAGAAATCAACATAAAACTATTAGATCTAGCTAACTAGAGAGATTTAAAGCAATAACAAAGTTGAAACTCAAATAAAACCATAAATACTTAACTTCATTCAAACATTCAAACCATAAGATGCTTCAAACATATTAACTACTGAAATTCGAGACAAATGCAAGTAAAACAAGTTCTTAAATTAAGAAAGCATTAAAAGAAAGCAGGTAAATGGCTGATGGCTTCTTCTGAAACTGAAACTGGACTACGGCGGCTGGAATGATTCAAGCATGATGACTCCCCGCCGGCTGGTGGCCAGAATCTTCATGACAGGCTGCTGGATTTAGAGAGTGGAACTTAGAGCTAATGGAGCTATTCTCTCAAAAGTGATTTCAAAGTGATAAGTCAAAAGTGATGATAAATTTTTTCCCTCCTTATGTTCAACTCCTATTTATAGGGTGGCTTGCCCTAATTTCTAGGGCTGCCTCTTCATGCGAAATGACAATTTTGCCCCTCTTTAGTAGTTGATTGTTCCAAGCAAGATCTTCCTTCTCGTGTCCAGTTCCGTAGCATCCATCCTGGCCAGTTTGCGCCTTTTCTGCTCATACTGGCCAGTTGCACACTTTTTTACTGCTTTTTCACGCCAATTCCTTCTGATCCTTTCCTCCTGATTTAGTACCTCAACCTGCACACTTTAGCAACTATTTTGCAGATATTATCCAATAAAGCACGTTATACTGACCAGCAACCAAGGCTTAGAACGAGACTCATCAGTCAACAACGACGCCTCTTTCTCCCCCACGAGGCCGAGGCGGCCGCATCCCTTCCCCACGGCGGCCAACCACAGAACTAGCTTTATTAACCCCGCCGCAGTCTGCTGCGCCGCCACCACCACCACCCCAGCATTGGCCGCCAAGTGGAAGCGGGGGGCCCGCCTTCCCCGGAGGCCACGGAGGTGGAGGAGCTGCGAGAGTGGGCGGAAACCCGCTTGGGAGGAAGAGGGCAGCGGCGGAGAGGGTGGCAGAATGTTCCACTGCACCGTATGTAATAAGGCGTTTGCTTCCGCGAGGGCCGTATTCGGGCACATGCGGAAGCATCCGGACCGGCGCCCATCCTCCCCCGGCGTTTAGGGCGGAGGAGGAATTCGCTGACGGATGATGCACAACCACAAGCAGCCGTGGAGGCCGAGGAAGAGGAGGCTAACTACCGCGTGCCGGACTTGATCAATCCGCCACCACCGGACTCCAACTGAACATTGTAATGTCAAACAAATTTTACTTATAATTTCATTTCTATTTTCTAAATTGAAAATTTTGTCAGTGTAATGCAATTCCCACTTCTTCTTTCTTGATTACTACTTCTATTATCAATATATACAACATTTTTTACGTCCAATTTATTCACTTCTGCTACTGCATGAAGCCTATTTAGCAAAAAATAAAATAATTTTGTTAGAATTTCTAAGGTCGACCTAAGAAATTGTGTTTCGGAATATAAACCATAATTCTCTATTTGTGTTCGGTTATAGTAGTATTATAATGAGATGTGAATCAGTAATCTAATTCTCGGATATTAAATTTCTGTGTTTTATTACATTATCAGCAAATAATTAAGGAAGTCAACATAAAATTTGAGAATTTATAAAGGAAAGCCGTCATAAATTTTGGTTTATTAGCAAGTTGACAAATACAGTATAAGATTTTACTTATGGATTTTATACTGAATCTTATAGCTTTTAAAACTATAATGATATCTTATCTAAACTACAAAACATTTTACATACATTTTGATAATGGCTTTAGGGGAACTTTCATTTGTGATTGTGAGTTTCATGATTAGATAAAGACATTAAACCAACTATGTCTTGAGGAAGGTAGTAGTATAATGGAGTATTGAGTCTTGTGATTCTTCTCTTTTTTATTAGAGTAAACACGTTGATTCTCAAATGAGGCTAAAATTGCAGATTAATTCATTACAAAATCGCCACGTCATCTGAAGACGTGGCGGTACATACCAAATTTGGCGCGAAAATTGTGTCATATTTCTGTTATTACTGTTGAGAGAGCGCACTGAACAAGTCGATCGGTTTTTGGATTGGTTTCTGAAAATTGCAAAAATGATGGAGAAGGGCGATCCCGTGGTGCAGAAGGTGTATAACAGAATGCGACTGTGGGAATTTCCAGATCAATATCTCGTCGAGCCCACCGATGGCTCCTCCGCCCCTTTTCTCGCCGTCAGCCGCTACAACGCCTCCTTCTCTCTCACCGGTATACCTAATTCCCAATTCATTTTTCTCCCTCTCATTACCTGAATTCTTAATTCCCTCTCTGCGCAGACGAGCTACCGCAGATTATCAGTTCCCCAAATATCTGGACAATCTACGGAGTGGTTGGGACACTGAAGCTCTTGGCAGGCAACCCAATTTTTACTACATCTAATCTCGATCAATTTCAATTAGGTCAATCAATTGTTGATTTTTTCCCCCAAATTGTTTAGGCAGTTATTTGCTGGTGATAACTGGACGCGAAAGCGCGGGAACTTATGTAGATAAACCCATCTTCAGAATCTCGTCAATGAAGATTTTCCCTTGCGATATCTCCCTCAAGCATGCCTCAGAAGAACACGTATAGTAATAATTCTCCAATAATTTTTGTTTTTGAAATCTGAAATAAAACAGAGTTTGGCCTATTTTGGGCAGAAAAGGATGGAGAGTGAATTCTCGCAGTTGCTACACATTGCAGAGAACACTCCTGGTCTTTATTTCTCCTACGAAGTCAATTTAACATTGAGGTAAATAAACCTGTTAATTTCTTCAAATGTAGCCAAATTTTGTTAATAATCATTAATCTCTCATTTTCAGCCTTCAAAGACTGCATGATTTGAGTGAGGAATCCAAATTGCTTCCTCTTTGGAGACAAGTAAGTAATTTCCTTAATTTTAGCTCTTTAAAGTAGTACTCTGTTAATGGTTGTTGCACAGGCCGATCCTCGATTTCTATGGAATAGCTACATTTCGGGATTTCTAGTAGATAACAAGGTTAGTTTATATTTTCAGCACTCCTTCCACAACAATTGGGGAAAGTGTAGTGCCTGATCAGTAGTGGTGGTTGTGCAGCTTGATCCATACTTGCTTCCTGTTATGCAAGGCAATATCCTTTTTTTTTACGCGGTAATCTTGATGATGGATAGTGTCTTACTACTTGTGTATAGCATATGAAGTCAACAAGCCTTAACTAGTCATCAGGTTTCAAGAGCTTTCAGTATGCACTCGGAGAGAACATTCTCAAAGTCTCGTTAATTGGACGTAGATGCAACAGACGAACTGGTATATATGGAATGAATCGCAAAATGGACTGAACTAATATATGATCTATACTATGAGTTCTCATTTTGGATGTTTCTGAAGGCACTCGGATGTGGACAAGAGGAGCTGATTCTGATGGTTTTGTTGCGAACTTCGTAGAAACAGAACAAATCATGCAACTGAATGGCAACATTGCATCGTTTATCCAGGTAATTCTTTGGAGAATGCAATCATCCATTTGAAATGAAGAAATCCTTAACTTGTTGAGTTCTTGTTATAGGTTCGAGGGTCGATTCCTTTGATCTGGGATCAGATTGTTGATTTGACTTATAAACCTAAGTTCTTCATCTGGAATTTCGAAGTGAGGTTTATTTATATTCTGAATTCCAACACATAGTTTACTACTGCTGATTAAAACATAACATTGCTGCAGCCTCATGTGGTAGAAAAACACTTTAATGATCTGAATAAGAAATATGGAAATGTTTTAGCTGTTAATCTTGTCAACAAGGTAAGTCTCTATGACTTTTGAAAAATTGTTTTTTAGTTACATATTTAAATAAAATTTCAATGCAATTTTATTTTATAGCATGGAGATGAGGGACGTCTATGTGAACTGTTTGGTTTCGCAATGCAACATATTGCTAGTGATAATGTCAGGTGTGAAAGATGCATTTGTTCTAAAAATCTCATCCTTGCCTAATTATTAAGTTCTATGCGTCTATGATGAATATTAATTTACTTGTACAATATTACAATACTTTTCACAGGTACAGGCATTTCGATTTTCATAAAATCTGCGGAGAATTATACATTGATTGGCTTTCCATTCTATATTATCAAATCGAGATATTTCTCCATAAGAACAGGTAACGTTTCTTATACTCCATAAATATAATTATGCTTTCAAGTTTTATAAATGAGTCTATCACTTGAATTGGATTTTGTTCAGCTATTTTTTATTGAATGATAAGAGGGAGAAGGTTGAGAAACAAATTGGAGTTGTTAGGACTAATTGCGTGGATTGTTTGGACCGTACTAATGTCACCCAGGTGGATAAAAATATACTTCAAATTTAGAATGTTTTTAATATTGAGTGAAACCATTAACCGATTGTTGTATGTGCAGAGCATGATTGGTCGTAAAACGTTGGAATCCCAAATTCGAAGGGTTGGCGTTTTTCATATTGATGAAACTATAAGAATGCATCCAAAGTTGGACGAATGCTTCAAAAATAGTGAGTGTTTAATATGATATCTGTGTGCTGTATATTTGTTTCTGATGCTTATATCTGAGATTATTTGTGTAGTGTGGGCTAACCACGGCGACGACATCAGCATTCAGTATGCAGGCACTCGTGCTTTGAAAGGAGATTTTGTGAGGTGAAATAATTTGGCATGTACTTGAACTAGTACTGTTAGAAACATAACCATGTAATAATATAATCAGATTTGGCAAGAGAACGATTTGTGGTACTGTGAAAGAGGGTTGGACTGCTCTGGTTCGTTACTACCTCAACAACTTCTGTGACGGTTCTAAGCAGGATGCAATTGATCTGTTGCACGGACATTTTAGTTGGCTGGTGTTGAGGAATCGTAGCGTTGAGGCCGTTGCTGTAAGTCTCTTACTAACACCATAAATCAACCATTTTTACTCTTTTTCATCTCATGTGTTAGCTTCTTTGTGCAGTCATTTCCATTGGCTTTTTCGGCGATACTCAGTGGGATTTTCTACGCGATGCTTTCACTTATTCGAGGTTAGCATGTGAAAATGATACTAGTATACTTGTTTGGTTTTGTGATTGTAATAAAGCTGTTTGATGCAGTTGTAGATGAGCATGATCCTTGGAACATATTTATTTCCATCATGTGGGGAAGCATGAGTTACCTTGTGGCCATGTTTGTTAAGGCCAACGCTCCCATCTTCTGCAATCGTCCTCGTCTCAACCAACCAAGGCTCTGACTCACTTATGATTTTCCCTCTTAATTTTGATGTAATAAAATGCACTATCTAATATAAAGGCCATTAATTAAGTGTCAATTGTATTTGTTATGTATTCACATTACAGAATGGAGAGTCTCAGTAAATAGAGATTGCCATGCATGAAATAAGTCTCTTCTTCTGTAATTGATTCTTTGAATCTCTTGCGGAGTACATCTTTAAGCCTTCTAGCTTTGTAAGAATGTCTGATCTTTAGATCGAACCAGATCAATCGAACATATATATATACAATATACGTAGAAATATACGAGTAAAACGAATAAATTACGACCAAGAACAAATACAGTTATATTAATATGATAAACACACATGCATACTTATAAATCAGAGAAAATTACATTGATCCAACCAGATTGCTTATCCGACTGATGACTATTATTATCACACGACACAACATTATTATTTCATAGAATTAAGTTTTATTTTATCCAAGTCCTCCCTGTATGTATACAATATACATAGAGAGTAAAGAATCTGTGATAGATTCATTTAGAAGGTGGTGAGGATGAGGATGGTGTTCTTCCTCCTCCCAGGATACCCCCAAGAATTCCGGTAATAATTCCGATGAGATCAATACCTTGAAGGTGCCGCCCTGATGACAGATGACGGCTCGTAGCATGACACGTCGCAATGCTCATCATCGTCACACAAACAATCACAACATGGATGATTTTGCTGCCCACCTTCATGATTTTCAGAATATTGAGTTATGTTTAATTGCAATGTTATTAAGTATTTATAGAGATAGAATTTGATGCCACTTTCTGCTAATTAATAATTCATCTTCTATAGGTCTACCTTAGCCTAGCCATGCATAATTCCAAGCTACATATAGGTCTTAAGACGGTAAATGCTTTAATTTGTTAGGCGATACATATATAAAGCCACAGTTTTTTAGAACAACACGTGGCATACTTTGGCGGGAAAAATATAGATATTTTTTTACATTACGTGTAAACTGATGGTTACAAAACAGCCACAAATACACCATTAAATACTTTTGCTGAAATCTTGGAAGGTGTGAAAAGCGTATTGATCCATGTGCACCTCCATCTTGATCGATGTGAAAGGTTTTCAAATCAGTCTTGATGCAGATCTTTGCAAAGGGCTGCCTATGAATCCAAGTGAAATTGAAATAAAATGTTGGTTAATAGAATAAACTGAGAGAGCGGAGACGTATTTCAACCCTCTATAAATACACATTCTCACATCAAAGAATAAACTGAGAGAGCTGAGATGTATGGGAGCTAGAAGAAAAATGTAAAGAAGAAGAAAATAGGTAATATTAACACTTTTTACATATATTCCTATTTCTCATTTTTGCCAAAATTCAATGTTGGTGGAGGGAGTGAATTGGGCAGTTTGTGCAAAGTCGTAGCATGATTTGTCATCAAATTTGAATATCTGGAAAAATCTTTTAATTCTAATTATATAATTAAATATGGCCAGACTTGCAGATTCACTAAAGAAATCCAACAAAGAGGAGGCAAAGTATGAAGAGGAGGAAGAAGAAGAAGAAAAATTAACCTGATGATGTACAGCGGAAATGGCGGTGAGTCCACTCCGACTGCTTTTTTCCTAATTTCTTTTTCTTCATTCGCTATTTTTAATGGAGTCTTCATTCTTTACCTTCTTTAGGTCGGACATGATCAGTTAATAAGGACATAAACCAAGCCGAAGATGGAGGCTGCGGTTGATTTGAGGAGAAAGCAGGGAGAGGCGGTGGTAGATTCTTAGACATTTCTATTTTAACCCTAGGTGGTGAAAATATTATAGGACAACAATATTGGGCTTTGTAATTACTACTCCATTTGATTTAGTTGTTGGTTGAGCCGCTCTCATTTTTAATAGAGCCCATAAATTTGGTTGAGCAACTCTCAGTTTGTGTGTTCGTTTTATTAATTTATTTAAGTAATTACACTATTGGAATTGATTGTGACTGTGTATATGAATATTTGATTGGTTAAGATTAATATATAAGTTACATAACTTTTATTTGGTTTTGTTAAAAGCATAGTATTATAATTCGAATGAAATAGTAGTTTGTCATTATTTTAATTATATGTGGACATTTTATTAAGAGTTGAGATAGATTATTGCAATAGTAATTTATGTTTTCTACATATAATACGACATATACATATATTGCCACACAACGCAATTAAATTTATATTATGCTTTATTTTAATTTCAAAGAATATTTCTAGAAAAGAGAAAGGATGTTGGGGAAAAAACAGATGGAATTGTTGCCAATTGCGATTTCTCTAATTTTTTTTAATTACATTTGTTTAAATTTACAATAAGCATGTCCCATCAATATCAATTAAGCCCTAACAGCATTTCATAGCTTTTGACATTTTTGATAGTATTACTATTTCTTTTACATAAAATTTTATTGAAAATTATGCATAACATATTGTAAAAAATTGTATGCCAACTATCAAGCAAGGTTTTTGGTATATTTTTTTAAAAAAATTTAATTTTACTCAGCAAAATTAAAGTTACATAACAAGATACATTGTTTAGTATGTATTATAGAAATATAATGTCAGATACATAACAAGATAGGTTCTCATTAAATAAAGTACCATTATATATTGGATAATATACATAAAAAAAGGTTGGAGTTTTGTTTTTAGCTAACGAAGGAAATTGATCACTTGTGGTGGGACAACTCAAAATGAAAAATTAATCAATTGAGGTGAGACGAATGAAGTATATCTTTTATCTATAATATTAAATAATTATAAAAATTATACCAAAATTTTAGGGAAGAGCTAACATAAAATAGTTTATATTTATTTTGTTAGTATTTATATTCAAATTTCTTTTTATATACATTTAACTTTTTTCACATTAATCAATTATTTTATTTGTACAATTAAATTATTGCTCATTTTTATAACAATCAAATTGATAGTGGTTTGTTTTTGAATTATTTAGTAGTTGAAATGTTATTATTCTACGTAATTGTAATTATATAGTTATCCCTTCGTTCTATAATAAATGGTACATTCGAAAAATGACACGGGTTTTTAAGTGATATTGTTTTGTGTGTTATGGAGTAGTATATTTATATTAATGTGCGATAGAACTTTTTTGAAAAAATGAAATGTGACATTTTTAGTGGTTAAACTAAAATGGAAGGTGTGACGTCTATTATGAGACGGAAGAAGTACTATAATAGTGTTTTAAAGTGTTCTAATCAACATTAATTTTTTTATAATTTTAAAGTTAATGCAATGATATTGTTTATTATGTTTATTAATTTTATTAAATGTTTAATCAGTGAATATTATATAGCCCGTGCATAGCACGGGTGACAATACTAGTGTCTATAAATACTTAGAATTCCTTTTCAATAAAATTGAAATTTTTTCCACAAGGACTGTCACTCACATGATTTGATTGGTAAAATATTTCTCTTTCACCTAATAGGTCAGAGGTTTAGGTCAGAGGTTTGGGTCATAGACTCATAGTACAAGATAATTTTAAACTGTATTGCAACTTTTTCAATTTAGAAGAAGTAGAGACTACAGTTAATTCCGGTTAAAGTTGAAAATAGTAAGCTTTTAAGAGAGTGTTTATTTATTACCAATTAAGTTCAATTAATTAGTGATTTCAAAAGCTACACAGCTCCACAGTTTAGAGTACTGTACTGTGAAAGTGTGAATAAATATTTCATTCCTCACATTAAGGTTTAAACGGAGAACTAAAGTAAAATTGTAAATTTCTACTCAACTTTTTCCATATCTACGAATTGTAATTTCCATTCTTCTTTCCGTAATTGTGTTATAAGGCCGTCGATATTTTTCAGAAAAATGATTATTATTAATACAATCAACTACATCGGCAAAATCTTTATTTGGTGTGCCGTGTGTATTTGGAGATTGTATTATTACATGAATGTCATAATATTATTTAAAGTCTATATATAAGTAGTCTGTAGTCATTTAGTAATAGTATTTATTTAATTATTTTACCATTAACAACATACATACATAATAAACCATGAGTGATCACCACAGGTATACCAAGATTTGTATTCAAACTCAAATTCTTGATAATTTTTTGTAAAATGGTAGTGTTGATAACTAACTATAAGCATCTTTCATCTTCACCAAGGGATTTAGGAAAAACACAATTTACTCAAAACTCAAGTTCAATGTAAATGTAGTAAAACAACTAAAATGTGTGGATCTAAGTTAACAACAGAGGTAAAGCAGATGAACTTGATCTTGAACTCTGTATTAAAATTCACTAACGTGATCTTGATACAGCTCGCCTCAATTCTTCAGGTGTTGAAGGAAACAGCTCCACATATCTTGATCCAATCATCATCTTGTCCTTACACATGGCTTTCCTCGCCTCCTCCACCGAACCAAGCTCCACGTACGCCTCCCCGGTCGCTTTCCCATCGGACTGGCACGGGATGTGAATCTTCTCCTCCTCCACACTCACGGTGTCTTCGAAGAATTTCGAGATCTCCGACTTCCTCACCGAGTAAGGCAGCCCGCGCATCTTCAAGACCTCCGTATGCTCCATCCTCTCCTTTTCCGGAGACCTCTTGCGCCGCGCAGGCGGTGGGGAGCCATGGCGCCCGACACTACCACGAGATCCTTCTTTCACCTCAGATGCTATCGCGTGGTAATAGTCCTGCTTCTTGCACCTGAACACCTCCACGTATCGTCTCCCCATGTTCTGCCGGTCCCTCCGGAGAGCGAGATCAGCCTGCATAGGTCCTGCAAAGAGAACAAACGCCTCTCCGGAGAATCTCCCGTCCTTGTTCACCAAGAAGACGTCCACGATGTCGAGCCCGGCAAAGAACTTGAAGATGTCGACATCGGTGCAGTTGAATGGGAGGCCCCTCAGACGAACCACGGGAAAGGAGTATCTGCTGTCGTAGGCTTGTGACGGGTAAGCGCCTGAACTGGTGCTGCTCCTCACTGCGAAGTAGGGACTCGATTCCATCATTCTTGGTCGCTTTGAGCCGATCTCGTACCCGTCCGACACCCCCCCGCTCCCAAACATTGCCCTTCAATTATCCATACCCAAGGAAGGAAAAAACCCCCACTCAACCTTGTTAATATAAGCCAATCCCAACCCATCTAGATTTTCTATTGCATCTCAAGCTCTTAATCAATAATGATAACTCATGAACCCAATTGCAGAAATAGGGAGTATTAGTGATAACAATGATTCCCCAAGCAAACCATCAGTTCATACAAATGGAACTTTCATCTTATATAATCAGTCTAAAATTTTAATCAGAACAAAAAAAATTATCAATTCAAAATGTGATGTTTCATTACGATTTCTCCTACAAGTTATAAGAAAGTGTATTATATAAAAACAATAGTCTTAGCCTAAACAAGTAATTGAAATCAAACCTAAATCCCAATCTCATAATTCTCAATGTGCAAACAAACACCCAAATTCACCCGTTAAAATCACTCGCTTATTTCGTAGAAGTAACCATACAATCATAAATTTGCACAATTAAAGAAAATCCTAGAAAAATGAACCTCTGAAAAGAAATTCCCATACCCACCCACAGAATGTAAAATCGTAAATCAGTACATAATATTTTAAAATTGATAAGGTTACTTACCCCCTGTGGCCGTACATGGCAGCGACGAAGACAGAATCCAATACGGCGTCGTGATAGAGTAGAAAATCAGATCAAAGTGAGAGCCTTTTACCCACGCAGACACAGGGGAAATTAGAAACCCTAGCCGGAAATAGACATTTGGTTCTGCCAAGATTACGCTAATACTACTAAAATATTACTCCTTTGTTTCAAAGAATGAATTGATATTTTATCTATTTCTTACAAAAATATTTTACTTTTGTTTCAATTTAATATAAAAAGTATTAAATTTATGTATTTCACACAAAAAATTATATTAGTATTTTAAATTTAAACATTCTATTAAATTTTTTAAACACCATCGGTTACTAGTTAGTTTAAAATTTGTCCAACTTATAATCATAATAAAAAAAATAATTAGAGATTTAATACAATTAATATTCTTCTAGCAACTAATCGTGGTTTAAAAAAAATTTATCTCTCAGTACACTTTATTTTTATTATATCCTTTGTAGAACACAGTATAAAATAAAAGTCAATATTTCATCTTTATAAAATGGCTAATTTGAACTTCAACGACTTCTGTGACGGTTCTAAGCAGGATGCAAGTAATAACAATGATTAATTTAGCCGTTACTTTTTCAATTTTTTGTTTTGGTCAAGGAGCAGGTGGACGATAATTGTACTATTGGTTATGCAATTAACAATATAATTTCAAGCAAAAAATAACATAATGTGTAAAAATTAAAATATTAACAATAATTAATTTTTTTCATTTTTATACATCTATAGAAATTTATTCCATTTTTACTTTAATAACATCATCTGTCATTCTTTCTCTACTTTATAAACTTTATATCTTTTTGTCATCTATTATTATAACGATTAGCCAATGAAGGAAGTGGAGTATACTTTTTTTTTTATAAAGTAGTAGTCACGTTCATCTTACCAGGTTCATGGCTATACATGCTGAAGCGTACAACTGTTTTTATTTTAATTATTTAATTTTGGAAAAAACATCGATTTCAATGCTAAATTATATACTCACTTCATCAATCAAAAAGAGCTCACAACATTGTTTTGCACTACTAGTAGCTAATAAGTGACAAGTTATTTTATAAAAAAAAAATGACAGCGTGCAAACAGTGTAGCAATAACAACGTTGAACTAGAATATACACACTCTGTTGTAGTATAAACAATAAAATACTTTTTTTCATTTTGTGCACTCAAAAATAAAAAAATAAATGCAAAGGATTTGAGAGATGGTCACTTCTTATCATTTTCAGCAAACCGCAACACCTCTTTGGCCATAGAAGAAAAGGAGCGTGCTGTATCCTGCATCTCTGTTGTTTTCAAGCTTATTCCCTGCAACTTCTTCAAGTTCTCACTCAGCTTCGTCTTCGCTGCGTTTGCAGCCCCCGGTTCCTGCATTTACGTTACAAAATCCCATCACAAAGAGCCTTCTTCTCCTTGCATTGCACTCGGATGTTTTTTATTTCCATTTTCTGTAAATAATCTTTAATTACTTACAGATGAAGCATAGCCATATTTCTTCTTGATCTGATCAATAGCAGCGCCAGTTTTCTCCTCCTCCACTTCATTTACAGCCACTTTTTCGGTCTTCACCTTCGTATTTTTCAACTTGCCTGTGAGACGAACGAAAAAAGAAGGTCGAAAATGTCAATGATTTTCGACGTAAAGTGGCATGGGAGGATATGACTTGGATACCTTTAATTGCTTGAAAGCTATTTGTAATTTTTTGTCTATTCAACCCTGCTATCACCGGATAGCCCCTTGGCTTCTCTTTCGCGTCGTCGATCTCAATGTCATCTGTCAAACCATAAGCAACGACGAAATGTGAAGGCTTCGACTATTCAAAACAACAGAAGAAAAAAAGGAAGAAAGAAATTACCTATATCCAAGTCCTCATCTTCATCATTCATAGCTTTCTTCTCCTCACTTTCAACATCCATTGAGAAGTTGGATGTCGAAAATATGGTCGATAGTTCTTCGATACTTTGTCTGCAATCTTCGGTTTCCACCTCATGACCGTTCCTCGCTTTTGCACTCTTACTGTCTTTCATCACAGAGGAAAATATTCCCTTTTTCTTTTCTTTCACGGGCGGTGAAGAGATGAGCCCCTGAGCATTCACAAGGTCTTTCTTTAGAACCGTGGAAGCCGAGTCCACAAATCTGTAAGCCTCGTGGAGCAATGTTGAGACGAAAAGTAACTCCTGATCACCGTTGATCTGATTCAGAGCAAGTATAGTTAGCAGTCTTACTAAGGCAACTGTAAAGCAATAAAAAAGTGATGCTGAAGACTTACAATGATGAGTTCGCCATCAAGGGACGACGACACTACAATGTCAGAAACCGAGAGAGGTCTAAATGTCGAAAATGTGAGTGCTCTTACTGAACTTTGTTTCACAAGAGACAATTCTGGCAGGGATCTGATGTTTCATATCAACAAATTCAATCATTCAACAGATTGAAAACGTTCCGTATGACTTTTGGTAAACCAAGCACGGAAACGTTACCTAATCTCGATCTTTCCACTAGTGAAAAGGAGTATAAGCCCGACATCCGGAGAGCCAAAAGTTGATGCTGAGTAACAAGGGGAACTGAATTTCTTTTTGTACATCACTTTCTTGACACCCTGCGAATACGAACATTGTTAATCGACCGTTCTGAATGGTCATGCTGATTACACGACAGCCGGATGCGCACATACCTGGACCAAATGCGATAAGGAAAACACATACGCTGATTTCTCAGTGCATAGCAACATAAACGATTGCTTTGGAGTTGAGTTGTCAGAATGAATGCTGTTGACGTCTATAGCATCAGGCACGCTAGATCCTCTGTAAGAGCAATCTGGAAAATCGGAGTTCTTTATTTTCAATCCTTAAAAATCTAAGAAGACGAAGACAGAATTCAGAGACGACACTCACCTAGAACCCGTGTAAACAGAGCTTTAGACGGTGTATTAGGCCGGACCACATCGGAGCTTAGTGTATTTCCTGTATCCTTCTCAAGTGTAAAAATAGACGAATCTTTCGTTGCCACGATTATAACATCTTTCTCAAAGCCGTGGAAGATGCAAGTTTCAAAATGCATCGAGATATTCCCGGTGCAGAATTCACTTGCAATGTGTTTCTCATACAACACAACGGGACCCTCTGGATCGATCAAATACACCTGTGTGCACGAGATACAATACGTAAACTTCAGACTTTAAGATAGATTGTTCTGCATTTTGTTTTAGGAGGAGAAGGATATTTGAAAAACATGCTAGAGATAAACTTACATATCCTTGATCAGATCCAACAGCAAGCTGTTTTAAATTCCCGGTTGTCGTGATAGACAGAATTGCACCGTTGACCTTCACAACTTTGACACGACGAATGATATTACTGCTTCCTTTCCTCGAATTACCTATGTGTAAGTAGGGAAACAATTAAATTCTTGATGTCATTAAAATCAGGGACTTTAAAGAACAAGTACCTAAGGACAGAAACGTGCTTGGAGGGGCGAACGTCTCTGATTTAAACGTGAAAATCCGGACCTGCACAAAGAACTACAAGTGAGAAATATGTGCACCAAGGAAGCCCCACAAAACATGTAACAAGAGAACTTGCTTACAGTTCCACTTTGATCTCCTGACACGAGAATGTGCGATTCATAGTTGAAATGCAACGCTGTCAGTGCAATGCCACTTAAAGACAAGTCATTATCACTCTGCAGAAGCAAGATGATTAGATGAATTTAAAAGGGATATGAATAGATAAAATAATAATCTTATAAACTACCAAGAAACGATGCTAGTTCACTGAAGCCCGTTACAGTAAAGCCGCGCAATTACCTGTTGGGTGATAGAAGCTACCGGGAGCAGAAGTGGACAAGAAGCATCCCAGAAGTTGATTGCGCCAGAGCTATGTCCTGTAATAAGCAGGTTCTTTGCCTTCGAAAATGGAGTAAAAGTCGAGTTGCTTCCATCCTTTATGCTTCTTTCAAAAGGAAAAAGTGGCAAGCTGTCTTTTGCCAGCATGCTAAAGTCCTACATAACAATAAGGAAAGAAACTCAACGCCCGGGTCCTCGTTCGCCAGCCAACTACTTTTTCTGTGAACTCTCGTGCTTACCTCGTCCACAGAAGAAGGCATGCAGGGGATGCTCGTCACGAATTGAGCTACCGTGATGCTTGAATCACCATAAGGAAGCTTGACCATCACCTCCTTCGGAAGCGAAGGAGATGATTTACTTTGGCTCTGCGCAAGGTACCTTTCGATTAAAGAGTCATCGTAGGTGTGGACGTGACTCGACCTCCCAAGCAAGAGAAGAGAATCGCGCCTATGCTTGTTTTGATCTGAGCTCGTGGTGATTTCAAAGTCCACCACCGGCTCACGAGGATGGAGTCCCAATTTGACAGTGCGCGTTTCAGTCTGTTCGTTCAATAAAACAACCTGCCACATTCCATCGAGCAAATCTGTAAAGCAACTATTGAAATTAACGCGACTGGCCAACAGTTTGGTACCTGTAACAAACTCGTGGAGCTACTATCGGAGCTGCTGCCAAGAACATAAAGCCGGCTTGATTTTCCATCCGCGTCAGCCCATTTCAACTTGACTATTGGAATTTTCTCTGCTTTATATCCAATATTTAGCTTGTAGAGTGGAGTAATCTGACTTGCAGCTTGCTCGGCATCTGAATCCGTGGGGCATGGAACACTCCAGAGGATTATATCGCCGTTGCTGTACCCAACGACAACTTTAGTTCCACCAGAGCAAGCCCAACATGCTGCTGTTACTTTCTTCGCTTCTTGAAGCATAGTGGAAACACCAGAATTTGTGGATACGGCTTTGCTTTCTCGTATTCCCCACAACGTAATAACACCATCAAAATAGATAATAAGCACCCTGAGAGAACTTGAAACATCTTAGTCTGTATCCATAGTAACAACTAACAATCCAATAGATCATTACAACCTCAACAAGTACTACCTTTTACTTTCAGCTGTCGGTTGAGGAAGAACGTGCTTTGCTGCGATATCACTTCCAACCTCGTTTGTCTTGCCATAAGATACCGAAAAAGGTATGTGGTATTTCATAGGTTCAATACTGAATGTCTCCTTGTGTAACCTTAAGATGGACACATTGCCCGATGAATCTCCTATATACCTGCCAAGATCAACATAGCAATAAAACACTATGGAGTGTATGCATTTCAATTAGTTCCTTGAATAATTTAAGTCGAGTACATGTAAGCCCCATTGCGCATGGCCGTGAATGAGGTGATATCCTTCCCAAAGTGATGGACAGACGACAAACACTTGTTGTCGAGATCCCACACCTACGAATGAATGACACACAATATTATTGTATAAATTGAGAGAAATGTTTTCGTTCAATAAACAAGTAGAAATCCGGAAACTTTCACTACCTCAATTTGGTTGTTGACATTTACGTTTAAAAGAATACCCTGGTTCTCGATAAACTGTCAACAAAAACTATTACTCTATGTAAGTTATCAAGGATTCAAGGTTGTGAACGGATAAAATGTACTAATAGGATGCCTCTGTACATGCGCAAAATGAAAACAATATGATGGCAGCGACGCGTACCAGCAAAAATTTACTTGGTATCGTTTCTGAAGATTCAAGTAGAGCTTGTGCGCCATCTTTACCGAACAATTTTATTTGTCCATCTCTGAGGGGGCGCAAAAGAGTTTCATCTAGTCAAAACACATATCAGGGAACAAAATTTGTGACCCCTTTAGTCACATAAAATGACTACCCGTACCATAAAACGTTCAAATATCAATATAAATTTGCAACAGGAGCTTCAATGATTCTTTAACGAAAATGATGGGGAACAGGCTTACTTAGTTGAAATAGCAAGAATTTGTTGAATAGAGTCATGAGCCACGAGCACAGCACCTGATGGAATCCCGTAGTGAAAAACCAAACGAGGATCCACATCGTCGGGTTTCAAACTGTCTGAAAACCCCGAATGCTGCAAAAGGGCTATTAGTTAACCTCATGCTAACAGAGGCTATATCCCACACAGGGCACAGAGAAATCTCCAACCTCTTAAAAATACATTTAACCTTCAAATTCAACCGATATTACTAATAATAGTAGTAACATTTTGATGCGAGCATTTACAATATGCCATTTTAAGAAATACTCCTACATTTGACTTAAAAATGGAAATTCCCTCCTAGCATGACAAAAATAAGTTACCACTTCCAAAAGGCAAATACTATTGATTGCAAACTTGAATGCAGAAAATCAACTTCGATTTGCATATCAATTTAGTAACTGAATTACCAAAATCCACTGCTCCATTTGTCACAAGTAGATATTTATCTCCCAAAAATCCAGATATGTTGTGAAAACTTTTACTGCACTAATACTATACAGATATGCCATTTTAAGAAATACATTTGCCTTAAAATGGGAATTCTTTCCCAGCATAAAAAACAAGTTACCACAACTTCCAAAAGGCAAATATTGTTGTTAACAAACTTGAATGCAAAAAATCAACTTCGATTTGCATACCAATTTCATAACTAAATTACCACAATCTATCAGATCCTCACAAATAAACAAGTTGTAACTGACTAGTAAGAAAATCAGAACTCCATTTTGTTTTTCTCACTTGATCGATCACAACTCTCAAACGATCAAAGAAAAGGTTTGAATTTCAAAACAATTAAAAAGCTAACAGAAGAAGATGATACAAACACTACTGAAACTGAAATTAAAATGTTCCGAAAATCTAACCTTCTTCATATAAGCTTTTTCAACGAGTTTCTTCACGAAAACAGACATATCCGCAGAAATTGAATCCCAATTAATTTGAATTTCGAAACACTCTATGTGCGTGTAGGCAAGGGAAATGAGCAACGGAATTAAAGTGGAGTGAAGGAGTAGAGAGAGAAACAAGAGTGAGGAGGAGTCTTGTTTTGTAGAATTATATAATGAGGCAGCAACGGTTTATTTCATTATCGATTACAGACAGTTTTATCTCTGTTTTTAGATTAAAATAATAAATGCACATAGCAAATTCGAAAGAGACGGTTACTTTAAAAAGAAAAAAAAACTGACAATTTTTATAGTTAAAAACAGAAAACTAAATGATGGGCCGGTGGTCTGATTTTGAACGAAGAGGACACGTGGAAGCAGACAACGTGTGATCCGAAGATTGCGATAAAACGACGGTGAGGTCTATGATTTCCTTAAATTGTCCCTACCTACACGACAACTTACACAAAACGCCACATTACGGCATGGAATTATGCGTGATTGCTGGGGCAATATTGTAATTACACTGCAAGACGACACTTACACGTATTGCGGTTGTGAAAGTGAGTGTTTGAGTTTTGCTCTAATTCAAAGGGTGGATAGAAGAAGAAATGATGGGAAACTTTCTTTTTTAAAAACAAAAAAAAGTGACACGTCAACTTTGTATTGGATAATAAATTCCTTTCAATTTCAATAGATATTCAGGGCATGTTTATAAGATGGTAATACCACTATAAAGAATTATACGTAGATATTTTTAATTATTTGATATTATATTTAAGCTTAACTCAAAATCCAATACTATAAGACAACGGCCATACCTAATCTTGCTATAATTAAAACTTTAACATCATTTATGTAATCCACCAATTTGTCAAGTTAAGCCACCATTATTTAATGCTATACAAATGTAGATAATCTTTTTTTATTAAATAATTACGAAAAAAATCTTATTTCTACATATCTTGATAAAAAGCCCGTATTTCTTATCTTGTTTCACATATCTTCTTATATCACAACTTTCTTATAACAGGTCCTAATGGTGTATAGAAGTTTACCTATTAAGTCAATATATTAAATAAAAATGATACATCAGTTATATTTAATTAATTTTACAGACATATATACACTATTGGTTAATATAGTTGTTGGCCAAACTTGAGATGTATTGGTGAGTTTCAATTGCTACGAACAACTCATTTATAATTTATAAAAATATAAATAAGTTACGGCTTACCTATTCTATTTCATGGCAGATCGAGTTTATAGGGGTTGCTATTTGCTGGCTAGTAATTGTACCGTTTCTATATGTCAGGACAATTATCTTAAACCTTATTCACAAAAATAATTAGCCAATCAAACGGAATGATGTACAATTATTATTTATTCCGGTTTTTAAATATTGAGGCATTCAATTCAAACCAATCAGTATGGAGCACAGTCAAAGACATATACTTTAAACATTAATGTTACAAAATTTTGAAAGTATTAGAGAGATAGAAATCGAGTCAAAGACATATTTCAAGACTTTAACAATGTCTATATTTAGTTTGGGCAATTTTCTCATTAATTTGATATTCATTTGTCAAATTAGTATCTTTAAATTCATCATATTCGAATAAATACTTTATGATTGGAATCTATTACTCTACTTATATATTATATGTGGACACATAACTATCCGAAATATTGATAAATTGGTTTTACATAAATGTAAATCATAATCAAGAATAGTCATTAAAGACAAAATGCAAAGTTATTAAGTGCATACGTATTAAAGATGATAATATCAGTCAAAAAGTTCTTAAAATGCTTTAGAGACACTATTTTATTCCCATAAACTTGTTACTTAAGTTTTTGACTATGAATATGAATTGACAAATTAGCTGATGTTACGAGCTGCATAACTGTTTGTCAAGATCGAAAATAAAAATCAAACTTATATGATTGGGTAAACACATACTCCCTCCGTTCCACAGTAATAGAGTCATTTTATCATTTTGGTACGTTCCATAGTAACAAAGTCATTTCCTTTTTTAGTACAAGTCAACACATTTCTCCACACCTACTTTACTCTCTCTTATTTTATTCTCGTCATCTCTCTACCTTTTCATTTTCCATTTTATTTTCCATTTACTTAATTTACCTAACACAATTTTCTTAATCTCCGTGTCGAAGAGAAACGCCTCCATTACTATGAAACGGAGAGAGTAAAATATTTACATTGCTCAAGGCCTCAAGCTACCAAAATTAATCACAAAGGCTAAGCTCAAAAGCTTATTAGTATTGGAAATGAGCAGAAGAATTGGGGTTGGCCCAAAGAAATAATATTCATTCTTAGTCTTATTGATTCATTAAAGCCCAATAGTCAAATGCAGATCCATTGAGCTATATTTAGGGAAATTTCCAACTTGATTCTCTCACTATGCTAGAAATAGAATATATGCATGGAATCAATGGATTAACTATTTGACTTTGAAAAATATATATGTCAGATGTTAGTAGTAACAAAGCCAATTATGTCAAAATGGGGCTACGAGCAATTCTGAAACGAAATCGTTTAAGCAACTAGTGAAGCCCATTGTGCCGGTCGGGTAATTTGGTAACAAAGCCAATTGTGTCGACATGTTGCTACAGACAATGTTGAATCAAAATCACTTAAGCAACTAGTGAAACCCTTTTGTGCCGGTAGTAATATGAGTAGCATAGTAATGGGCACTAGTATTATAAAGTTAATACGTGTAGATTTATGCAATTTTTTTATAACACAGAAGGTGATACATACAATTAAGAACAATTTATGATATGTACTAGAAAAATGAATGGATGTGAACCCAAAGTCCAAAGAAATACTACATCACATATATCATACCAATTTAATAAATGTAAATTGAGACAATTATGGCCCCTCACATCATATGGTGGTCCAATTTTATTCAACAATGATAAATGGGCAGCCCCTAACTTTAACTCTCATGCTTTAAGGGGTTGTACTTTTGTTTTTCTCATTGCTTTTAGGTTTCAAGCCACATGCACGTTTTCACATCATTCTGATTAGGCCCCTTTACAACCTATTTTCTATAAAAAGTAATATAAATATCATGCCTTTTATTATTCTCTTTTTTTTTATCAAATCCTAAATCTTCACTCAATTATTTGCTTTTTTTTTCAATTGGGTCCTCTACTTGTCTCCTCTTTGCTCATTTTCACTTTTTAAATTGCAATTTCTTTATTGTCCTAATTTTCAGTGTAGCTTCAAAAGGTCTTGGTTTTTAACTACATATGATGATAAAGTTCAATTTTATGTTAAGATAAAAGCCAAGGTTTTATGGTTTGTTGTTATGCAGCAACTATAACAAGATGTTATATTCTTATTAATTACACAACATGACAATGTAATAGTAGTATGTAAGTTAGGAAAACAAAAGGGAGGTTTACGTTACAAAACAACTATTTGAAGACAAAATTGGCAATCAATATATTGTATATGTATACTCTTGTTTATTAGCATAATCAATTTTTTTTAAGTTTTACTTTTTATTAATTTGTTTTGTTTATACATAAGCAATGAAAGTGGGTTCGATTTCATAATCAGCCCACGTTGGGTTTATTTCTCGAGAAGGCCCCGCCTCATGCTTTCTTATTCACTTCGAATAGTACTTACATTTCACTTTGGGATTATTAATTGATCTAATCATATTCTGTTGTAGGTTGCAGCCTTAGTTCTTAATTAATTCAAATATTCCCTTCCTCCTTATTTAGCAAAAAAAATAAAATAAATATATGGGGTTTTTCCTATTGGGATTTATTAGTTTAAAGCTGCTATGAATCAGTGCAATGCCAATTATTAACAAAATTAGCATTGAGAATTGATATAATTGGGATGATAATCTAATCTAAAATGCTACGTGTTATATTGTAGTAGTAATGAACATTCCATCATTTTGCAATGTTTAATTAGCAGTTTATTCTTTCTGCCTTTATTGGTAGGTTTATGTATAACTTTGATAAATATAATGATGATGCGAGTTGTTTTTTATTTATAAGGTATTAAACGGAGTAAGAAAATTGGAAGTAGCCAAGCCAACTACGGCAAACAATGAGTTGTTCTATACTCCATATAAGATGACAGTAATTTTTATTCAAAACAATAGTCAATTTAAACAAAAAACGTTTTATGAATAAGAACAATAACTTTCTTGGAACCAATGGTATGAGGGAGTTATTTCAATGATAAAAAAAATTATGGTACCATCTAAGTCACTCTTAAAGAAGCTTTTTGTTGACAAATTTAATTAACTTTATGAATTATGATAATCGTACAAATATTTTAATCGAGCGAAACACACAAATCAAGTATAGGGTTTGTAATTTAAAATTTATAAGGATATAGCATCTATATCCTCACTACAAGCTAAAAATTAGTAATACTTAATTACAACTATACGATTAGAGTTATTTCTATATCCAATAGCTACATAATGGATTTCTTTATTTTGTTATTAACGGCACATTTTCTAGTCAATTGAGAATATGTTCTCTCTGGGAATATTTTGTACAGACAACAGTTGAATTCACGTGCATGGTCTATTCTGTTGCAAGGAATCAAGTACATTCATGAAAACATTAATTTACTATTTATGAATATTTCACTATCCATTTTTTTGGGTCATCATTTTATCTAGGAGACTTTTCAAAGTAAGAAGTCTATTTTCAAAGAAAGCAACGTCATAATTTTATCAGCATTACTCTATTATAAATGATTAAACTACGTTACTCCATTTGTCTGCAAATAGGAATCTCGTTATCCTATTTCGGTCCATCCGAATAGGAGTCTCGGTTCACTTTTAAAATAAATGATATATAAATCTCACATTCATTAACTCATTTAACTCACATTTCATTAAAACTAATATAACTGAGACTTATATTCCATTAACCTTTTTTATCAACTATTCTTAATATTTTAAAAAAATCACGGCGGAAAAGAAATTATAATTATAATTGAGGACGGAGGAAGTACAAAACTTAGATGTTTGTACATATACAGTCTGAGTTTTGCTCATTTTAATTATTTTTCCATATTTTTTCAAACTTAAATGCCCCAAAAGTATGGAGGGCAGTTTTATACTTGTCCTTTTAGATATTAAGACATTTGTTTTAAGTTTTAACTTATTACTTCGTCCGTTTCCATTAAATATCTGATATCTCCTTACTTGCACAATTCTTAATAAATATTTTATTTCATTTTTTACTACTTTAGTAAGTGGATCATATTTTCCACTAATTCACTCTACTTATTATTATTGCTAAACTATATAAAAGTGGGGTTCACATTTCACTAACTATTTCCATTCACTTTTCTTCATAAAGTCAAACAATTGATTAAAACTCGTCTGGATAAAGTAGTATTTAAATTTATGTATATTATAATTTCAATTTTTTTTATATTTTAACGTCATTTTGTTATTAACTTTGCATTTTATAATCTTGTAAATTTTTAGTTTTACTAGCATTTTACTTTATTTTTATTTATAATTTAGGTGTTGATTTTCATGGCTACGTATACAAGCAAATGAGTCGCATACCATATTCCACATCGAGTGAGCTAGAATGTGGACTGATTGGGATCTTAGTTGAACATCTTCTTCACATTAAATTCACGTTGCCCATACAGCATACTAATAGTTTTAAATTTTAATGGATCATTAGCCAACTCCCTATCCCACCTGCATCGCATTTACAGTTTACTCAACTCATTTGAAAATAAGAAAGAAAATTGGAGACACAATATTTTAGTATATTCGCAGTATATTAATTTCTTCATTTAATGTTCACAGAAAAAGTTTTCACTATCAAAAGTCTGAAACCTAAGATAAAACTCCTGACTCTCACATTGGCAAAATATTACTCCACGGTGAAACCTAGGAGTATCAATTTTATTACAAGTATTTTAAATTATGTTTCTCATTGTTTAAAATTATGAAAATTTTATTTGAATATGAACTATACATCTTCGAAAAGTATCAAATTGGTGCAGTGTTGAAAAATCAATCCCGATAGGATTACAAAGGGAGTGGATCCCCTGCTGTGGTGGAAACACAGCAAGCGCTGTTGTGGAGACAAAAACGACGACGTATTGTTCAATTTCAACCGTCTTTTTGTTTTATTAACCAAACCTACATTTGCTGACTGCGGTGGAACTTTTTTTGCAAACTTAGGCCTTTACAAATTGCTCTTCAACACAAGCTGAAATACTTAATCCATAGTCATCAAAATTTAAGTGATTTATGTTGAACAATGATTTTATTTAATAACGTTTAATACGTATTCTAAATTTTGTAGATTATTTATTTTACTAATAAAATTTCTTAATTTTTTTAATTATTTGCATGCTCATTTAGATTTTACATAACTACTCCTCCGTGCCATCTCAAGTGATTGATTTATTTTTGGCCGTTATTTTGTAAAGATAATAATAAATACTAATTAAAGTAAAGAAAAAGAAAGTAGTATAGTGAAAATAGTATAGAAGAAAATTAAGTCTATATTATTCTCTCACTTTATTTTCTCTTCACCTTAACTATTTATGATAAATGTATATTGATAAATTATTATTTACAATTATTGTTGGATCTTATCGGTTGCAGTTGGATATTACTATCATTCTAGTTATAATGTATTTTTACTAATAATTTGTCAAATTCAAAAAGTCACTTTATATTTAAATTTATTGATTTCAGTTATAGTATTTACTAATAAAATACTAAAATTAAATTTAAAAATAACTGAAACTCTCTTTATATAATTCTTGAATTTTCAAATATGATAAAGTTTTAGTAGAAAATAAATTTACAATTGAAATTAATAAACTCCCTACTGCAATCAATAAACGCTAATAATGATTTCAATTAATAATCTATTGATACATAATTATAGATTATTTATTGATCAAAATATTAAATATTAGTATTTCTAATTTCATCAGCGGTGATTTGCCACCACTCTGCCAGTATACCACGACAAGTGTAAACTGAATTTATAAAATAAGCAAATGTAGGCTTAATTGATAAAACAAAAAAGGCTGTTAAAAAGGAACGAACGTCGTCGTTTGGTCTCCACAACAGTCCCTGTTGTGTTTCCACCACAGCAGGGGATCCGTCTCCGATTACAAATGATCTCTGATCAAATTATACGACTAGCTTCATTTCTGACCGTTTTTAATTTAAGGATTTTAATTCTAATTTTAAAAAAATTAGACTCATAAATAATTAAAGAAAAGAATGGTGGAGTATGATGTTGACCATAAATAATGTAATGAAATACTATAAATTTTAGTAATGAATTGTGGATGACCTTGATAGAGTTACAATTTTGAAAATGAAATTAAGTTAATAATATTGCGACCTTTTGAGGATCTCTATAAGTTACTGTACCATATAGTATTTTTTTTTTTTTTTTGGCTTGGAGTATCCCTGTAATTATTTCTCTCATCCATTTGATATATCGAATGGCGATTTTTACAATGTTGATTAGTTTTTGGTTTCATTCATTATTCTCAGAATCATGAAGTCTGGTGGGCCCACCCAGATTCTAACCACCCAGTCAAAATAGAATTTTATGAGAGAGAGAGAGAGCGAGCGAGCGTGTAGAGAGAGAAAGAGGCTTTTGGGTTGCTGGTGGTGTGATTTCCAGCAATGGATTGTCATGCCAAAAGCACTACTTTTCTTCCTTCATTATTACTATCTGTACTTCATTCCATCTCATGCTCCGTCCTCCTCTTTCATCACCATCCTCCAATTTCACTCGCATCCAATTCACACCTGCTGCTGATTCAGCCTTCTCACCTTTTTTCCCCTGTTTGTGACGGTGCTGGAGCTTCCAAACCACACTTAATGCGCAATCACACTTTCAATTTTGTGATTGCATAATGTGAGTTTTCAAACCTGTTTGTATCGTGTTTGATTGCTTTATTTCGGATCGGAGGTTTTCGAATTTGCGATAGATTTTGAATGCGTTTATTTCAGTCATGATTGTTGCTTGATTTTGTACCGTTCTATCTGTTACTGGATTGCTGGCTGATTTTAAAAAGTCTGCCTCGGTGATGATAAATTATGCGACGATGCGAGTGTTTACCAGTATTGTGGATCAATTTAAACCTGCAAATGTCGCGTGATTCTTAATTAAACGTTTTTTTACCGAAATTATTTTGCTTCATGAAGGATTTGGTTTTAATTACTCAACTCTACTGAATGCATGATCGCCATATGCTGAAGAACGCTATAATTTGGTTCGTGGAATTTATACGAGGAATGATGATTTTTTTGCTTTTTTGGTTCGGATAATTCTACTAATGCATGATCACATACAAATATGCTTTATTCATTATTAATCTGGTTTCTTCCGTGTTGCTGTTAGGCCAGAATTTCTGGTATCCTATGCAGAGGAAATGATGCGTTGTCGTATTGTGTTGAAATGAAACACCAATGTTATCTTGAGCCCGCTCTACGTTTTGATGTATTTCTTTGTATGCTGTAGGATCAGACTGGGTTGCTATCTGTAACTTTGTGAAGAGGACTCAATTTAATTTAATGGAATAATATGAAGTGAGTGTTTGAGCAGTTCTCGACTGCACGAGGGGGTAATTCTTTGTGGGATGGGAAGGTTTTTCCAGCTGCCGTATGTTAAAGAAGACTCAGTGGCCCAGCATGTTGTTACAAGATATGGTGGTAGGTCTACTAAATAATTCAAAATAATTAGACTTAGTAGGGGAGGTGCTAATTTTCCTGCAAATGCTCATAAATCTTATCCAGCTATGATTTCCAAATAGAAAATTTCTTGTGGAAATAATGAGTTTATTATTATGGAATTTTTCATAGTATGAAGCTATTCTTCAGGGACAAATTTAATCACCCAACTAAGAAGTGTAGCATACCTGAATTTGCTGGAATGAACAATCAAACAAACTTTTTTTTGGTTAGCTTTTTGTCTTTTAATTAACTAGAAACAAAGCTTCGTCTTTGGTTTCAGGTCTGGAGACACCTAGAAACAGTATGGAGCTGCCAGAGGAGACATTCTATGGCTTATATTCAAGAAGAGATAGGAGACTGGTGATTTTCTTATTTTAATCTCGTTAACTTATCAGCCGTTGTGGTTTTCGATATATGTGTTTTGGTGGAGGCTTTTGGTTGTTCTCTTACTTTCATACTATTGCCCTGATCACATCATACTGTAACCAAATCCATTTCATAAAGCTTGGCACCCATTGTTATAGTTCCTGTTATTTCGTGTATAACAACATACTGTTGTTTTGCTACATTTTTCAGTATTCTTATAATTCATTCAAGGATTCACCCAAGAAGACATGTTCCACTGAGGCTCCAATGAAGAAATTGATTAGTGAAGAGATTTCTAAAAAATCAAATGCCAGACCAAATGCACCAAGCTTAGTGGCTCGGCTCATGGGGGTTGATATGCTACCCGTTGATCCGGGACAAGAGCCAGAAATGATTGGAAGAATGAATGATGTATCTGCAAGGAAGTTCACAGATAAGGAACAGTCTAGAAAGAGCTCAGATGGCCGTGATTCCTTTATCTGGGACTCCCCACCACAGCATGGCCTGGATTACTTTGAGCTAAATTCTGATAGCTTTTCTGATCACTGCAGTAGCCACATGAAGTCGGGGAAGCCTAAACGCCGAGAACATCCTCAAGAAAAGGAACTTCAGAAGTTCAAAAAAGAATTCGAGGCATGGCAAGCAGCACGAATTATGGAATGTTCAAAGGTTGTAGAGTTCAAAAACAGTCGAAGCCAGACAAGGATGCAAGATGAACTCAGTGAAGAGACAAAGTTCTGTTATGACGATTGCAAGAGAGTGAAGTCTATTGACAATTTGAAGGAACCAAAGGACCTCCCTGTGCGTTTGCGTGAAACACTTGCTTCTCTTAATTGTGGAAAGAAAAGAGACTATATGTTAGATGGGATGAAGGAATCTTTGTTTTCTAACACAACGTCAAAAAGAGACATACCTCTCTCTAATTTGCTGAGTTCTGATAAGAAATCAGATACTGTCTCTGCTCCGACCAAGATTGTGGTTTTAAGGCCTGGCCCTGACAGGATGGGTGTCAATGAAGATTCATGGAACAGTACCCCTAGCTCTTTTGAAGAGAGGGGCAGTATTCAAGATTTCCTTGAAGAGGTCAAGGAGAGGCTGAAGTCTGAATTGCAAGGTAAAAGTTCTAAAAAAAGTAAAGTAGCCCGGGGAGGAGGAATTGAGACCCCTTACCGGGAAAAGCCTTCAGAACCAAGACAAATAGCTCACCGTATTGCACAACAAGTAAGAGATAGTGTCACACAGGACATTGGGTTGAATTTACTTCGGTCAGAATCTACAAGGTCCTATATAAGTGACATTCAGTCAAATGGAACAGATTCTCCTGAGTTTGTTAACAGAGAAACAAGGAAATTATTGACTGAAAGGTTGAGGAATGTTCTGAAAGGTGAAACACATCGAGAAAGTCCGATTGTTTCTCTTAAAAGACAGAGATCGTCTGTGCTAAATCCTGAGAAGACCAAAGCTGGACAATCTAGAGATATATTGATCGGAAATAAAGTGTGCTACCCTGAAAGCTCTATGAATGATTTAGGGAAGCAAAATAGATCTTTCAGGGAGGCTTCTGATGATTGCAGAATGCACTATAAGGAACCATCTCCAAGGAACCTTGTTAGATCTCTGTCTGCTCCAGTTTCAGGATCAGGAACATCATTAGGGAAGCTCCTCCTCGAAGATCGTCACATATTTACGGGGGCCCAGATAAGAATGAAGCATGAAGTAGTTGAGAATGTCTCAATGGATGTCAAGAAACAGAAGAATGATAAATCCAAGATAAGAGAAAAGGTCTCAAGCTTTGGGTACAGCTTAAAACTTAGAGGAAGGCTGTTTAGAAGGAGAGTTCAGTCTGTCGATGAATTACACTATAATTGTGATGATCTCCTAAAAGATATTGCAAGTGGACCAACAGTTATGATGAGCTCCTATGACACTCATGTGAGCATCTTCTTTGACTTAACTCACCCTTTTTAACTTTTGAAATTATAGATGATTTTGAATGCTGACGCATTACTAATCAATAATGTCTTCAATTAATTGTATTTGTTTTAGGAGAATTCTACTGAAGTGCCACCAAGCCCTGCATCTGTATGCAGCAGTGTTGACGATGAATACTGGAGGCCAGCAGTTTGTTCGAGTCCAGCATCATCTGGTGCAGACCAACCAGAGGACAGTGAAGTGCCTTATGTTTTCAGCCCAATAAACCCAAACTTGAATGGTAAGTGAAGTTGCACATCTTATTTGTATAAGGATCTGTATTTCTGCACGAGCAAGGTTGACTGCTTTATTCAATATGTTTTGAAAACGGAGGCTCATATAACCTGTGTGGATGCATGAGATAATTAGCATAGTTAGCTTATTTTGCCTTTTGTCTTTTTAATTTCATAGAACAGGCTTCTGATTTCTGTTAGATTTATCATTTAATGGCTGGTCCAGTTGGTCTATTCATTTCATTTCAAATCTAAATAACACATAGCATTTGGTTTGATAACGTAGTAACTATGTTAATGTAATCCATATTTCCAAAAAAAATTGTGTATGTTTGACAGCAAGAATAAAAGCAAACACTCGATCCAAAAGATCATGCAACATTTCATTCCTTATATTTACATTTTTCACATTTCCGTTTTAATTTTTCTGCACTCAAATATGGTGTCGCAAGTTGCCTTATGATTCTTGCTTCTACCATATTTATTCATACAGATTTGGTAAAACAGCCGGATCAATTGGAAAAGCCAGGTCTAGAGGACTCTATTACCGAAGAGAAGTCCGATACAGTTGATCCAGAAATACAGGATCCAACTGAAGCTTATGTTAGAGATTTGCTTGTGGCTTCCGGCTACTATGACGGTTCGTGCAGTCAACCACTGCCAAAATGGGACCCACTCAGTCAACCTATTAGCAACCAGGTATTTGAAGAAGTGGAAGAGTCTTACAGACAAATCAAGGTTGATGAAAGCAGCACCAAAGATGAGGGAGCAAGAACAGATCACAGGATGATACTTGATTTGTTGAATGAAGCACTGGCAACTGTACTCAAACAACCGTCCAACATGTCTAGACTCGGAAAAGCTATCGAGTCATCTCGTCACCAGTTTCCTCGTGGAAGGAAACTACTGTCTTTCGTCTGGGAAATCATTCATAGTCATGTACATCCTCCAGCAGCAGATAGACCAACTTATGCTCTTGAAAGTATGCTTGCTCGCGATTTGAAGTCCGACTCGTGGCCAAGATTGCTGGATGATGACGTCAGCGATCTAGGTAAAGATCTTGAGTGCCACATTACTTGTGATCTGATTGAAGAAATTGTCAAGGATATCTATTCATTGCGTACTTAAGTAGATTGTGGAGTCGGATAGTTTGGATCGATCTTTGTGCTCCATGGCAGCTCGACTTCTTTGTAGGCATAGTAAATTATCTCAAGCCCAAGAAAAATCGACGAGGAAAATATGATCATGCTGTGTGAAATGTGTATAGTGTTATTATTCAGTAAGCACGGCTGAGGTTCACTGTAAAAGATTGTGGTTTGCATATATTGGTGTGGTTGTTGTAGAAAGGTTGCTGGTTGGATAACTTAATTAGTTATGATTTTTGAATTAGCCTTTTATTGTATTTTGTATCATAAATAATAAATTTAAAATCCATTCTGTAATGATCAATGAGAAACATGGAATTATGATCAGAAAGAAATTAATGAATAGCAATTAGTCACTAAGTCAGCTTCAAGTCTAAACAATAGTATTATTAGGTGGAGACTTTTATCACTATACTGATAATTACAATCATAAGTTTCTCCATTATTAAGGTTAAAAACATTACCTTTTAGATTAACTCTATAAACAATAATCATAATTATCTTAAAGGCCCAAACCTCAATTATTAATTTTGACGACAAATTCATACAATCGTGCATGTCGTATCTACTTCGGGATTTTAATCTACATGTAATGTTTATTAAATTTTTGTACATTCTTTTCATACACTAAAGACCCACTATCTTATTGTTATCAGCCATTCAATTTGCTCTTCCCACAACTAGCACACCTGGATTTAAATTAAATTTGTGGGTGTCTATTCTAATTCTCATGAATGAGAAGGGAAATTCAGAATAATTAGTGGTATTCTATTAACCTACTACTAGTTAGACATAGGTATTGTTGATTTGATATTGATGGAGTATATTTTAAGGTGGAGATATGGTAGAATTGGGTAATTCTCGTTATGTTATTCATAATAGAATGATACATCATATATAGGCTAGAAAAATGCTATACAAGGTAAGATTTTCCTCAATCATATCTCCCTAATTCTTGGTAATAATATTGTATAATCTTGGCTGATATTATGCAATCTTTTGTCTTGCTGAATACTCCAGATCTTCCAACACTCCCAATCAAGTTAAGTGACGGGATTACCGAAGCTCAACTTGCCCAACACTTCCTGAAATGACTTTGCCGAGACTGCCTTGGTCAGGATGTCGGCCAGTTGATCTTCTGATTTCACATATGGAATTTCCACTATCTTCTCCTCAAGGTTCTCCTTTATGAAGTGTCGGTCAATTTCGACGTGTTTAGTTCTGTCATGTTGTACTGGATTCTTCGAGATACTTACTGTAGCTTTATTGTCACACAACAAGTCTTCTGTGGTTCCAATTTTAGTTCTTTCATCAATCTCCTAAGCCAAAGGATTTTGGTCAAGCCACTTTTTATGCCTCGGAACTCGGTTTCAGCACTTGAGAGTGCTACTACCTTTTGCTTCTTACTCCTCCAAGTAACTAGATTCTCACCAACAAAGGTGAAATATCCACCAGTAGAGCGTCTGTCGACTAAATTTCCTGCCCAGTGAGCATCTGTATATCCGTGGATATCTAAGTGCCCATTCTTTCGGAACAAGACTCCATGCCCGACAGTTCCCTTCAAATAACGAACCACTCTAAGTGCTGCCTCCCAATGTTCTTCTTGAGGGCCATGCATGAACTGGCTAAGAACTCCCACTGCATATGCAATATTTGGCCTGGTATGAGACAAATAGATGAGTTTCCCAACCAGTCTCTGGTATCTTCCCCGATCAGGTGGAGATTGCCCCTTTAATGAGCTGAAGTCCGTGATTCTGAACAATTGGAGTGTCTGCTGGCTTGCACTCTAACATCCATGTTTCTGCCAGAAGATCAAGAACATACTTCCGTTGGCTAATAAAGATTCCTTTTCCTGATCTAAGTACTTCAATGCCGAGAAAATATTTGAGATCGCCAAGATTCTTCATCTCAAATTCTTTAGCCAGGTGTTCCTTGAGTTGTCGTATCTCCTCAACATTGTCTCCAGTAATGATCATGTCATCTACATAGATGATAAGGCATGTGATCTTCTCCCCTTCCCGTTTGATGAAGAGAGTGTGGTCGGTATTACTTTGTCTGTACCCATATTTCTTCATCACTTCAGTAAATCTTCCGAACCAAGCCCTTGGAGATTGTTTCAGCCCATATAGTGTTTTCTTCAATTTGCACACTTTCCCTCGCCCGAACTCTTCTGAGAATTCTGGTGGAGCCTCCATATAGATGGGATCTTTCAACTCCCCATGAAGAAAAGCGTTGGTCACATCATACTGATGAAGTGGCCAATCCCTATTCGCCGCAATAGAGAGGAGGACTCTCACGGTGTTCATCTTTGCAACGGGAGAGAATGTCTCAGAGTAGTCGATTCCTTGAGTTTGAGTGTACCCCTTTGCTACCAGTCGGGCTTTGTTTCTCTCAATACTTCCATCTGGTCTTCTTGTGAAGACCCAGCGGCACCCAACTGTATGTTTTCCATCTGGCAACAGACTGATCTCCCAAGTGCCATTTCTCTTTAAAGCCTTCATCTCAACTAGCATTGCTTCCCTCCAATGTTTGATTTTGACTGTTTCTTCAAATGTGTGAGGTATCTCTTCCTCGTATAATGCAGCATGGAACGCCTTTGCCATTTTGGAGATGTTGGCCTCGGCAAAGTTTGCTACAGAGTATCTGCTTTTCCGGCCTATTCTTTCAGGAGAGTATCTTTTGGGAGGAATTCCTCTCGTGCTCCTATAGGGAAGTATATACTGCCCAGTATCTTGATCAATAGTAGTATCCCCTTCTTCTTCTTCTTCTTCTGTACTAGGGGGGTCAGAAATAGTAACTGAACTTTCAGGATGTGGGCTAGATATTACCTCGGATTCCGTGACGGTTGGATCAGTGGAACGCAGCAGAAGCGTCGTTTGACTCGTTTCTGTAGATGAGTTCGGCTCATGAATAGTGCCAACTTGCTCTGTTGGTCCCACATCAAAGTGATTTGGCACATACCACCGAAGGGAGTCGGTTTCTTGGGTCTCCCCCTGTCTTTCACTCTCTCCCTGAGTCCCAAGGTGGTAAAAGAATTCTGTTTCAAGAAAGTTGCAATTCATGGTAGTGATACTCGTTTGTTTTTAGGATCATAACATCTATAGCCCTTTTGATTGATCCCATAACCGACAAACACACACTTGATCGCACATGGTGAAAACTTGGTTCTCTCGTGTTTAGGGATGTGTACATAGACAGAGCACCCAAAGATTTTGGGTGGAAGGGATAAGGCTGTGGGGACTTGTGTCAAGGTAGCCAAGTGGTCTAGTGGGGTTTTTCGGTTGAGGGTTTTAGTGGGGAGTCGGTTAAGAAGGTAAATGGAAGTGGATATAGCTTCGGGCCAAAAGGAGGGTGGAACTTTTGAGTCAAATAGAAGGGCTCGAGTCATTTCTAGGATGATCCGGTTTTTTCGTTCTGCTACACCATTTTGTTCGGGTATGTGAGGGCAGGAAATTTGGTGGATTAACCCATTTTCCCTAAAGAACTGAGACATCGAATTGTTCACAAATCCCCCCCCTATCTGAGCATAGGATCTTAATGGATGTTTGAAATTGGGTTTGGACCATTTTATAGAACAAAATAAAATTTTCAAGGACTTCTGATTTTTGCTTCATAAAATATACCCAAGTGGCTCTACTGCAATCATCGACAAATATCACAAAATACTTAAAACCAAGACTAGTTCCAATAGGCGCGGGGCCCCACACATCAGAATGTATCAAGGAAAAAACAGTCTCAACACGAGTATCATTCGGTTTAAAAGTATTACGGTGGCTCTTGGCCAAAACACAAGTTTCACATGAAAAATTCCTAGGAACAAAAAGTTTGGAAAATAAAGATTTTAAATAACCCGGAGAAGTATGACCCATTCTTTGGTGCCAGAGCCAAGTCTCCTGAGCGGTGGGTCCGTGAGCAAGCATCGCCGCACCATCTTGTCGAGCAATCTCGTCTACAAAATAGAGCCCGCGGCGTTCAGTGCCACGTCCAATAATCTTCCCTGTCCGGATATCCTGTAAGAGACAGAAGGTTGGTTGCATCAGCAAAGTACAATTCAACTCCTTAGTTACATGACTGATTGACATTAACTTCTGAGATAAATTCATAACATAGAGTCAGTTCGATAGTTGCACATTCGAGAATATTTCTATAGTCCATGCACCCTCTACTGGTGTTACTCCCCCATTGGCAGTTTGGATGTGTGACTTAGGGTTTTATAGAAATCTACAAAATCAATTTTATCATACGTCGTCGTATCAGTGGCCCCCCCACAATCAAAAATCCACCCCGTATCACTAATTTCATCACCATCCCGGGCTTCAAACGCATAAGACAAATTCTCTAAGGGTGCAAAAGAATTTCTGCAAATAAAGGGGTCTAATTCTGCAATTCTCCTAACTTGGGGTTCTTTTTCAAATTTATCATAAATTTTGGATTTAATTGAAAAGCTTCTAGGGTTAGGGTTCTCACTCCCAAACCCTTTACCTCCATTGTCGGCGTCGTCCATTCTGAGAGAGGCGAGCATCGCCTCGGCTGCTCTTCTCTCGCCACTGTCGCCGCGCCGCCCACCGCCGGCTTGGAGAGCGTCGGTTTCCGATCGACTCTCTTGAATTTGAGTCGTTTCACGGTTCGTCTTTGCCCCTTCTGTTCCGACGGCCATCTTGGCCTTCGCCGCCTTCTCCTCTTCCCACCAGTCGGGATACCCGACTAGTTGAAAGCAATTTTCCTTCGTGTGCTTGTTCATCCCATAGTGAGAACACCACAACTTCGATTTGTCCGGTTTGTTGTTTCCCCGGCGATTGGTGGTTGAGCACGGCGGCGGTGGTGGCTGACCCCTGTTCTGCGGTGGCTGACTTCGGTTCTGTGAGGGCGGTGGACGATACTCCTTTGCTCCAAAGCCAAATCCCACTCCCGATGATGATTCGACTTCGACAGCGGCGGTCGGAGAAGTGGACGTCGGTGGCATGATCTTGAATCGAGCCGCCTCCCGTTTCACACATCCATACGCTTCATCGACTGAGGGATATGGATCGTCCTTGAGTATCTCACGCCGGACCCAATCGTATTTCTCATTCAATCCGGTGAGAAATTTGAATAATCTCAATTCGGACTTGATGCTTCGATATTGTGCAACACCCTTGTCGCAGCAATCGACCGTCTTGTATGGGCATCGATCGATGTCCATCCATAGCCCATGGAGGCGACTCCAGTAGGCCTCCAGGCTTGAATCTCCTTGCATAATCCTGCTTGCTTTTTCTCGCAGATCATAGATGAGATACGAATCGGCGGAACTTGCAAATGTCACCGCCAGTGTATCCCACAGGGACTTCGCAATTTGGTGGTGTGCGAAATCCGCTATCATATGTGTCTCCATGTTGTCGATAATCCACGAGAAGACAATTAAGTCGATCTCCTCCCAATCGGTATATCCCTTCTCTCCTGGCCGCGGTGGAGTCGGGTTTCCGGTGATATGACGGTAGACTCCTCGTCCTCCGATGTATACCTTCATTAGTCTTGACCACAGTGAGTAGTTCGAGCCATTCAATTTGAAGGCTACGGTAACACTCTTGCTTGATCTAATCTTCTCGGCTATTGGTTCAACATCTATATCATCTTTGTTTTCTGTCATATTGGTTGGGTTCTCGCCGTTTCGGTCGAGAGAGGTATATTTGGTTTAGGGCTATGATGATTTTTCTCTGAGCCTAACCTGCTCTTATACCATGTAGAATTGGGTAATTCTCTGTTATGTTATTCACAATAGAATGATACATCATATATAGGCTAGAAAAATGCTATACAAGGTAAAATTTCCCTTAATCATATCTCCCTAATTCTCAGTAATAATATTGTATAATCTTGGTTGATATTATGCAATCTTTTGTCTTGCTGAATGCTCCAGATCTTCCCAAAGATATAGGTATTGGTATTAAATGATTATGTATTTCATTGGTTAGTTTGCGAGCATATAGTTTGATGGACAGTCGCATTTATGTTCATTTGATGCACACAATGTTTTGTAGTAGACTACTAGAATCCAATAAGAATGCTACAATAAGTATTATAGGTGACTCTTTTATGTGCAAATATACTTTCTCGTTCCAAAATATAATTCATTTTTGACATTTTAGTTCGTAATTAAAATTAATTAATTTATTTTTTGATAATTATTTTTTTAATAATACTTTACTAATAATTTTATAATCACTTTTTTATTCTTATCTTTCTCATTACCAATTTCGAAAGAAAACTCATTTTCTTTCCAAATTCTTTTTTTTTATGGACGGAATATTGAATTAATCTATGTAACCAATTACTACCATTATTATCTTGTTTTCAGTGAAGAATGCATCACTCTCCATCCACCAAATCCATTCCATTTCTGGATGTGAAAGCATCAACTTCCTAATCAGAGGCAGCTTTACCCAAACACCAGACATCACCTCATCAAAAATGCCATGTTGTACACTATCTCAATGTTGTGGAGTCTGCATAATCAATCTTGTTCTTGATAGACTTGAGCAGGTAATGATCACCATTCACCAATGGTACTGTCACAAGGGGTTGGAGAAACATCTGCCTCTGACCATCCCCAGTTGGTGATCTTGGGGCCTAATGTGTATGTTTGGTTTGGTGTGATCAAGGTTGTGGAATTACCATCTTCGTCCTCTTCGTTGGATCTGATTTGGGCTACGAACCGATTGGCCTCTTCCACGTAGTTTGTGGTTGAGATATCTGGCAAGGAGGAATGCAGTGAGCTGTCAATGGTGCTTCTAAAGATGAGAAGAGTGACCACACCTGAGAGGATTGTGAGCTTGAGGTTTATGCTTCTTTGGCCACCTTGGTGGTGGTGGTGGTGGCTGAGGCGGAGACACCCTCATTAACCATGCTGATCAAACCAAATGTTGAGTGTGTGAAGATGAAATGATATGATAAGTGGAAGGAAATGTGAATATGTGCGACTTCAATCAAAATGATAAATTGTCAAGTTGAGAGATGTAAGCTTGCAAGGATGTGTGCATCCATTTAATGAGATGAGTAGAAATTGGAAAGTAATCAAACTTTTGCTCTAACTAACTGCCATCATTTATTAAATGCTTCATTATTATCCTTCTCATTTTTTTTTCTTATTATTATTTGGACATATTAATAATTAATAGGAATATTACACTTTAATGATCGATCTTTCCACCATTTCACAATTCCGTATAGATTAATAAGAAATAAAGAGTAGATATACTCCAATAATCTAAGAATTAAAGTGTAATTTTGCCCTATTAATATTAGTATAGTTTTCTAGAAGGCAAACGGCGTCGTTCGTTCCACAAACAACTTCTCTCTTTTCTTTCACCTTTTTTCTTTTCAAAATAAAATCCTCTCTCCTCTTTTTTCTCTAAACTAGGGTTAACACCCATGCATGGGACAAAAGAGTCTTGAAAAATAAATACAGAATAAAATGAAAAATATATGTAAGTAAAGACCAAAAAATAAAATCAAATAATTTAAAAATCCTACATACAATATCTGTACGATCATCTGATTTTAGTCTCTTAACCCCAAGAAAATTACTCCCTCCGTATTCAAAAAATATAAACATTTGAAATGGCACGAGTTTTAATGCATAATTGGTAAAGTAAGTGAAAAACATTGATAAAGTAAGAGAGAAAAAAAGAAAAATAAGTAAAGTAAGAGAGAAAGAGAAAAAAAATAGTAAAAGTAGAGTTAGTGGATTGTGGGGCCCATGTCCTAAAATAGAAAGATTCTAAAATTTCTATTTTTTAGGAACGACCCAAAATGGAAATAGTTGCTATTTTTAAAAAAATGAGGAGTAATAATCTCTGCCCACTTCGGATTACACGTAAATGTAATAAACAAATTTAGATAATCAATCCATCTATAAATAGTCATCGCATCTTGGTAATTCTGGATCATATATCTTGCACCACCAACAGAACTGGAAGGCATAATGATTCATTTACCATGCATCGAACCATCTGTCTCACCTTGCAGTACAGCCTCCGCCAAACCACTATACATTTAGCACGTAATTTTTCTGCTGGGTTCTAACAAACAGTATACGACCAGTCTCAACCATAGTATAAGCATCAACAACAAATTATTGGAATAAATCAATATTTAATTTGAAAAAATAGATTAAAGTACTTTAAATCAAATAGAAAAACTCAAATACACTTTAATTATAGAAAATGTTTTAGTAAACAACATAATAATAGAATCAAATGTAAAATCAACATCATCACTATAGGCCAAAATGAGCAAGCAAATACTAAAATAACCTAAAATTTTCACAATTAATATACTCACTTTGGCATAATTTAAGTTCAATGGATAATAGTATCTATGAGTATATATCTTGAATAAAATATGATTAATAATTTAATTATTATATTAATTATATCTACAAACATTCATTACCAATCAATAAAATAAAAACCCTTAAAATTGAAATTGTAGTAAGTATTTATTATAATGACTCAATGACTTTGGCATAACTCGAAAAGAACAAAAAATTGTTGATTTGTTTAGTTTATTATAATTAAAATAAAAAAGTAATAATAATAATAATATTTTATAAAATAATAAGTTATATAACTATATTAAAAAGATTGATGAAAGCATAATCAAATATACCTTTAAAAATATAAATTCTAAGTATTTATTATAATAATATTTTAACAAACTAATTTTTTCAAGTTAAGATTAACAGGAGTACTATAATTATTTTATAATTAAATATAATTAGTGTCATAGACTTACTATAAATTAGTTCTCGAATAATTGGAAATTAACTACATATATACACTGAAATAAATATTCAAAATTTACAATAATTCAAAACGTATTACTTTTGAAATTTTAGGTTTGATATTTATATATATTTATGTTTGATAAGTTAGTAATACCAAGATAGAGAATTATATATGGACATTTCTAATTGTTTGATATCATAGTTAAGCTTAACTCAAAGCCCAATATAAGACCAGTGCCCTATTTAATCTTACCAAAATTATAACATTAACCTTGTTTATGTATCTCACCAATTTGTCAAGTTAAGCCATGTTATTTAATATACAATACAAATTTAGATAATTTCTTTTCTATCAAACAACAACGGAAAAAAATCATATCTTTGCGTATCTTGACATGAAGCCCGTGTTTCTTATCTTGTTTTACATATCTTCTCTAACAGAATATAATTAGTAATATAAAATTTACTATAATTAACTTCTACAATCAATTGGGAACTAACTCCATAAATACATCAAGTGAATATTCAAATCTCACTATAATTATAAAACGATCACTTTTGAAATTTTAGATTTGGTATTTTAGTTTTTTTCAATATTAATATATTATTCTTTATTTACTTATAATCAATTAAGTTTTTTTATACTTACAGTTTTAAAAAAACATAATAGTAATAAATTAGAATAAATTCTTAAATATCAACAATCTTTAAATCTTATGCTAAAAAGTTATTATTTTATATACATTTATTATCACAAAAATAAAATTTGACAGGTATAAAATAAACAAATTTTAAATAAATTAAGCAATATCCAAGGCCAAAAAATTATTACTTTTACAATAATTAATTTTTGTTACGATTCGAAACTTTTCATAATTAATTTTTATACTTTATTTTAATATTACATTTATTATCACAAAAATAATATTAGTGTGTAATTAATTGAGAAATTTTCACTAAGTTTATTATTATTCAGGACAAAACAAATTATTATTGCATACTACTCCCTCCGTCCATAAAAAATAGAGCACAATTACTATTTTTGGCCATCTACAAAATATAGCACATTCATTTATGGAAAGTTTTCAACAAAGAATAATCATACACATCATTCCACTAACACTACTTCTCATTTACTTTTTCTCATTCTCTTTTACTTTTTTTCCTTCTCTCTTACCTTACTAATTCTACATTAAAACTCGTATCATACATAAATTGCTTTATTTTTCTATAGACGAAGAGAATATATTTTATTAACAATTATTTTTGGCCATAGATATTGCTTAATTTATTTAAAATTTGACAGATAGTACAAAGTAAATTAAAAGTCCCAACATCCAAATTAAATCCCCTTTACCAAAAAAGAGAATATCAATTAGTACAAAATTATTATTGAAAATACATAAAAAAAAAAAAAGCCTGAAATAAAGCCCAAATATTTTACTACATAAATTAATATTAAATCTAATCCTAATACCGCCCCCCTTTCTCTTTCTCTTCCCAATTGGATCTGCTACTACCACCGGCGATTTTGATCCTCAAATATCGCCGCCGGAAACCTGGATTTCCACTGTCAAAGCCTCGGATCTACTCTGCACTAGTCTTCTCTGGCTTTCGTAGGTGAGTATACGCACGATTATTTCTTTGAGTTTACGAAACTGATCTTTCATATACTGTATAAAGGAATTAGGAGCTCCAGTTTAAGCATCACATTTCTGCAATACTTGGACCATGATTTGACTGCTGAATTTCATCTTGTAAAATGTTTTCTGATTCTTAAACTTTGGTGCTTCAATGTAATGGAGTTAGTAAATGTGGATCAGCAACTACCAACTAATGTCTGTCGCATTGTTTTGAACAATTCTATCAAATCATCTAAACTGTTCAATACTATTCGATCAGCCTGTAACAAAATCTGCTGGAAAATATAGATTATTCATTTTTAGAGTTCAAATGGAGTAAGTGTTTGCTTGTTTCTGGTCTTTATTATTGTATATCCTGTATTACGATTTCTGGCAATTCTCTCTAGGATTAGTTGTGGTATAGGATATTAGGATGTTGAAAAAATATCTCAGTTTGAGATGTTGCTCAAGAAACAATTGAAGCTGTGATAAATGATAATGGATTATTATGTATGGGTTTAGGTGTGTGTAGAACATTTACTTCTTATGCTGCACCACATTTGCATCAAAAGTTGTTTCCCAGTTTGAAACTCATATGCTATGATCTATACATGGAAAACAAACATATATGCTGAAACCTTTGTTTATACTTTATAGTCTTATAGTATTGTTTACACAAATCTGTTAAATTTTGTATTTATAAAAGAATGGTATCCAGGGGCTGCTGAATGTCCTGATTTGATTCCAACCACATTTTATTCTGCTTGATCAGATTACTTGTTCAAAGGTGCAATTTTCTCTTAGCAGAGGGACGTTTAAGGTTTACTTAGCTCACTCAAACTTCACTTCGAATTTCACATTTATCAATTTTTACCATTTTCCTGGAGAAGAATAAAGATCAAATTTGCGCTGGGTTCATAACGTGAATTTATGATATAGATGAAGCAGAGTTGAATAATGATCTTTATTCTTCTCCTGGAAAATGTGAAATTCGAAGTAAAGTTTGAGTTGAGCTAAGTAAACAAACTTTACTTTTTGCAGCGTGTTAACTTTTGTGGAAACATTGTCTTTCTCCATCATTAGTTGCTCTAGCAATAAAAAAAACTCAAGAACGCAGATGGGTGAGATTGATGACATTTCGGAGTCGAAAAGTGTAGTTTTCGTGACTGTTGGAACAACTAGTTTTGATGCATTGGTTAGAGCTGTAGACAGTCAGGAGGTCAGGGAAGCTCTGTTTAGAAAGGGCTATACTGACCTTGTCATTCAAATGGGCCGGGGGTCTTACATCCCGTCAAAGGTATTGACTAATAGACACATGGTATTTGAATTGAGTTTCTTGCATCAAATTCAGTTTTGAGAGCAATGAAGCAATGCGTAGATGGTAGAATACATGAAAATGAGCTCTGGAATAATGTCTATATTATATCTGCGTTGTCCTTGCATTACTGTAAAGTTATTACCTCTCGGCGCAAAACACCTTTGAACCAGTTTGTCTATGATGCATTTATCTCACCTCTGCTGGTCCTATGCATTTGTGAGTTTATCTTTATATTAATAGTTCAGGAATTTAATGTTCATGGCCTTGTGGAATATATGCTTTTGTTACCTGGCCCCTTTCTGCTTTCTGAAGCCAAAATAGAAACTTTAGCGGTGTGTCTAAAATCTAAAAGTTGGGTTTAACACCAATTGTCAAGGCATATTCCTCTGTTGTCCACCTTGTCTGATTATTCTAACCCTGGCACAGTGTAATTTCTAATCTTAATTTAATGACATCAAATTCCAGTGCAGTGGAGAAGATGGGTCCTTATCTGTGGATTATTTTACATTTTCATCAAGCATAGCTGAGTTTTTGAAGTCGGCATCTCTCGTAATCAGTCATGCAGGTAACCTTTGTCTTCATTAAGTATGTTTCATTCAAATTGTAATCTTTATCTTCTGAATAATGAGAAGCTATTTCTGCCTCTTTCAATTTGTGTTATCAAATGTTCTCATTGTATGTGAAAAAGAATTATGAGAATTTCTGCCGCTTTTTCTCTGTATTTCTCTTCTTCTCATGCCTAGATTGCCATCTTAGTTAATTACTCCAGTGTGTTTTGCACGGAACAAATTGTGGGCTATTGATGAATTAATCCATGTCTTAGTGTATCATCTAATGTGTATTCTGGGATGCGTAGTTCATATGATATCATTCTTGTTTGTTCTTAAGTCACAGAGCTCCGCCACGTTACTGATATTTACTTTGTCCACTAGGTTCTGGGAGCATATTTGAGACGCTCCAACTGAGGAAACCCCTGATTGTAGTCGTGAATGAAGATTTAATGGACAATCACCAGAGTGAGCTTGCTGAAGAACTGGCTGAAAGAAACCATTTGTTCTGTGCTCGGCCTCAAACTCTTTATGAGACCATTTCTGCTATGGATCCAAATTCTCTTGTACCTTATCAACCTGGTGATGCTACGCCGGTTGCTAAATTTATTAATAGGTTTTTAGGTTTCGTAGATGAATGATTATCAGAAACTGCCTAATATTGAAGCTGGTTGGCATAATATTTACCGTTAACCAGAAAAAGTGGTACAATGACTAATAGTTGTCTGTTAAATGATTGTGCAAATTGAAGATGTCCCTTTGCTATTGGAAACTGCCTAATGATTTTGGGAAAATTAAGTGTGGAAGGTAGGAGGAAACTGGCAAAAATTATTGTGCTGCAATTATTATTGATCATGATGTTGATAATCAAATTTGGATTTTTCGAAAATGTATTTTCAATTGTAATTAAAACTTGAGGTTGAGAGGGGGTGGCCAAAGTTATTATGTAGGAGTAGGACAACTCGCATTCAGTTCCCAGCTCCTCGGATATCCTTCATACAAACTTTTTTTTTATTTTTTTAATTTGGAGTTCGAAATTTTAAAGAAAATACCTTACTTATGATTTCACTTTGAAGCTTTTTTGCTTTGAAGCTTTTGGCAAAAAATGATAATTTGAAAAAAAAAATAGTACTCTTTCTGTCCCATATTAATTACACTTTTCATTTTAAATTATGATTTGGGATTGATTTTTTAATATATTTAAATTAATATTTTAAATGTAATAGGAGATCACTTAATAATGGCGTACTTAATTAATTTTAATATTAATTAAATATCATAATTTTTATTTAAAATATAAATATTATAAGTAGTTTGGGATGAGCCGAATAGAAAAGTGCAAATAACATGCGACAAATGGAGTAATTTTTTTTTGCATAATTACGAGAGATAAGAGTCACACTTTACCATTTTTGTCCGTTCCACAATAAGAGCCACACTTCATTTTTACCATAAATGGTAAGTAGGTCCCATATTCCACTAACTCACTTCACTCACATTTTATATAAAACCAATATAAAAAAGTAAGTCACATATTCCTCTAACTTTTCCAATCCACTATTCTTTACACTTCTTAAAATTCATGCTCACAATAAGAGTGACTCCTATTGTTGGACGGAGGAAGTATAATTTTACGTGAAGAAAAAATTACTATATTTAATATTAACAAATATCTTCTATTAATATCAAGCTTAAAATGCATCTAGATGACAAAAACATTCAAATCAAATCAAATTTATGCGTACACCAATTTGTGTAATGAGTCACGAGACTCACGACGGTAGGTTGTCATGCGCTTATCAAATCAAATTATTTATAGTAATACTAATAATTTGAATAAACGTAGCTAGGGACGTAAATCGGGCTAACCCGTTTGGTTTCGAGCCAACCCACTCGAGTTGTCAGATTATTTGGGTACGGACTATTTGGGTTGTGAATTTTTCAGGTCATAAATTTTTCGGGTCATAAATTTTCAGTCCTAATCCTAACCCGCCGGGTTTCAGGCTAACCCAACGGGCTATTCGGGCATAAAAACTTTCCAAAATAATCTCTTGTATAAAAAATTTCCTCTTTAAAATGATTTGAAATTTTAAATATTTTTTCTTTTTTGTTTTGTTTTAGAACCGTATAAATATCTTCAAATTTTCATAGTTTTCTTCAATAATTGTTGGAGAGAAGTCTTTCATCTCAATCAACTACAACATAAACAATGATAAATCAAAATTAAATCATTCAATTTGAATTAAAGCTCGTGTTCGTGTCATTATCTTGGCATTGTTCATAATTAATTCTTTATGAAAATTAAAAATCATACCTTACATGAATCATTATTAAAATGACAAATATATTAAAATTTTGATGGATTAGTTCTTAATTTTGTCTTGATTGACTTTGGTGATGGTAAGGCACTAGTAGCAAATGATGTGACGATGAAATAATGAGTCGGGATGGAACTTGAAAGTTGATTGTGTGGGATCGAGTGGAAAAGTGTAGAATGAAGATTGAAAAAGACTAATTATTACAAAAAACCCAACTTAATACTTTTTAATTAAAAGTTGCAATCCATCGGGCCAACCTGTTTAACCTGCCAACCCATTCGGACTATAAAATTATAGCGTTAACCCACAAATTTTACCGAGTTATTTGGATCGATCCACAAATTTCAGATTGGACTGACATCCCTAAACATTCACGTGAGAGAATGACAAGTAGCCCCTTTAATTTTTTTTTACCTGTGACACATTAATAATACGCATCTATATAATAAATATACATTTCCGTTATCTATTGCTAATATTATATTAATAAAAAAAAGTTCTCAGATCCCATGAGTCGTGGAATCCATTTTCTTGATTTACTAGTGTCTTACGAATATATTTGAAAATGTATACTATCAAAGTCATTATTAAAGTCAATGGTAAATAAATTATACCACGGGATAGAAAATAGTTGCGATCAGGGTCATCTGGGTCAGTTCTACCTGAGTTAAGATTTTATCTCAGATATTTACATTTATAACCTTATATATTTAGCAAGCTATATATTTCAGTTCTCATTGCCTTCCCTTTTTTTATTTGACTACAAATGTATTGAATCCACCTTTGGCGGAATCCGACTAATTTTGCTCGACCGAGTTTGCAAATTAAAGCCAAAAATCTCGCAGCGGGTAGTGGAATTTGAACCGTGACCAGTGACCTTGTTGCCTTCCTTTGTTAAAATACTAAATGGTACTCCCATTTCTTTTCAGAATCATCATTCCTTTCTTTTTACTATCATATTATTCATTTCTTCTAGTTCTTACTAATCTATAGTAGCCATTACATTCCGTTCATTATCCTTTATTTAACAAAATTACATTTGCATACTTTTTAAATCTTAGTACAATTTATAGTTCAAAATTACTTTTAAATTAACATAAGTGATATATTCTATACTATATTTTATATTATATCAGTTCACAATCAATGGTCTATTTTTCAATTTTGATCGATCCATGAAAGTTAGTGCTCTCTACGTCGTACTCAAGATGTCTATCTTTTATTTTGGTAAATGGTCCACCACTTTTATTCACTCTTTCTCTATTTATCTACATACAACTAACAATATTCTAATCAGTGTTGGATCCAAGATTCATAAACGGAGGGGGCGAAATATATATATACTAGTAGGTTGGTTTAGGGCGAAAATGATTATTTTTTCCAACTTTCGGGCGACGTCAGGGCAAACGGAGGGGGCTGACATGGTAATTTTACGTCCGGATAAGAGGAAATTAGTCGCACGGAGGGGGCGACCGCTCCCCCTCCCTCCCCCACCACCCCCCCACATCCGCCATTGATTCTAATTATGGAAAAATTCTCTATTTATCTACGTATAACTAAAAATATTCTAATTATGGAGCATTATTTTTCTTTCTTCTATTTTATTTATTTTATATTACAATCCATGTTGTCCAACTACCAAAAATAATGGTAGTGGATGGAGGTAAAATGAGTTCAACTTTTTGTCTATAATTCTATGTCTTGATCCATGTTGTATATTATGATTCGCGAACTTTTTTCAACCTTGTTTTACTCATTTTCATATTTATAGTATTTATAAGTTATGAATATTTAAAATTGAGGTATGGCGACATGTTGCAAATATGTTACTCTATTCCATGACATTGATTTTCTTTTAGGATTCGTTTGGTACACGTAATTGAGATTAGAATTCTACGGAAGTGAATTACTATAATCCAATTTTAAATTCTTCGATGGTAAAAATGATGTAGGAGTATGTAATTGTGTGTAGAATGTGTAGTGTGTGTGAGAGAGAGAGAGCAATGTGTTTGTGTGTACTGTGTAGGTGGTCTATGTTGTGTTTGACAGAAAGAATAAAAGCAAACACTCAATCCAGAAGATCATGCAACATCTTTACATTTCACATTTCCGTTTTAATTTTTCTGCACTCAAATATGGAAGGAAACTACTGTCTTTCGTCTGGGAAATCATTCAAAGTCATGTACATCCTCCAGCAGCAGATAGATCAACTTATGCTCTTGAAAGTATGCTTGCTCGCGATTTGAAGTCCGACTCGTGGCCAAGATTGCTGGATGATGACGTCAGCGATCTAGGTAAAGATCTTGAGTGCCACATTACTTGTGATCTGATTGAAGAAATTGTCAAGGATATCTATTCATTGCGTACTTAAGTAGATTGTGGAGTCGGATAGTTTGGATCGATCTTTGTGCTCCATGGCAGCTCGACTTCTTTGTAGGCATAGTAAATTATCTCAAGCCCAAGAAAAATCGACGAGGAAAATATGATCATGCTGTGTGAAATGTGTATAGTGTTATTATTCAGTAAGCACGGCTGAGGTTCACTGTAAAAGATTGTGGTTTGCATATATTGGTGTGGTTGTTGTAGAAAGGTTGCTGGTTGGATAACTTAATTAGTTATGATTTTTGAATTAGCCTTTTATTGTATTTTGTATCATAAATAATAAATTTAAAATCCGTTCTGTAATGATCAATGAGAAACATGGAATTATGATCAGAAAGAAATTAATGAATAGCAATTAGTCACTAAGTCAGCTTCAAGTCTAAACAATAGTATTATTAGGTGGAGACTTTTATCACTATACTGATAATTACAATCATAAGTTTCTCCATTATTAAGGTTAAAAACATTACCTTTTAGATTAACTCTATAAACAATAATCATAATTATCTTAAAGGCCCAAACCTCAATTATTAATTTTGACGACAAATTCATACAATCGTGCATGTCGTATCTACTTTGGGATTTTAATCTACATGTAATGTTTATTAAATTTTTGTACATTCTTTTCATTCACTAAAGACCCACTATCTTATTGTTATCAGCCATTCAATTTGCTCTTCCCACAACTAGCCCAACTAGATTTAAATTAAATTTGTGGGTGTCTATTCTACTTCTCATGAATGAGAAAGGAAATTCAGAATAATTAGTGGTATACTATTAAACTACTACTAGTTAGATATAGGTATTGATGATTTGACAATGATGGAGTATATTTTTAAGGCGGAGATATAGGAATTGGTGTTAATGTTAATGAATTTCATTGGTTAGTTTGCGAACATGTAGTTTGACTGGACGGTCGCATTTATGTTCATATGATTGACACAATGTTTTGTAGTAGTAAAATCCAATAAATAATGCTACAACAAGCATTATAGGTGACACTTTCATGTACAAATATACTTTCTCAATCCAAAATATAATTCATTTTTGACATTTTAGTTCATATTTTAAAATTAATTTATTTACTTTTTGATAAAAAAAAATTATAATCTAAACTTTATTTTTCACTAATAATAATATAATCACTTTTTTATTCTTATCTTTCTCCTTACCAATTGCATAATAAAACTCATTTGTTTTAAATTCTGTAATTTATGGGATGGAAAGTATGAATTTATAGTGGACGATGATAAAATTTGAATTTTAATCAATGTAAGCATACCTACCAATTACCATTATTCTCTTGTTCACATAGGAGACATTATTATTATTATTGCAAATATTTAAATTCAAATAATGATTTTCACGAATATTGAGTTGGGAGGTGGGTTGCATTATTCAAAATTGAAATGTGACTTAATTGGGGAAGCTTTCTGGATTTCCAAATAATTTATGATCCCAAAAATAAGAATATACTAGTATTTATGAGGTGATGATTGAGCAATATACATAAAGAAATACGTATTGAATAAAATTTGAGTGCAGATTTTGTGACACCTCAAGACCGTACCTTTCACACTCCGACTTTGAATTCAATTGGAACAGTCGCCGCTGATTTCGGGCGAAGAAAAAAAAAAGTAGATAAAATTGCACTAAACCGGGGTGAAATTTGCGTTCATACTCCTCGCACATGTTAACTGCTCATAAGCCCTCTCCAAAAACCTAAGTGCTTCAAACCCGCTTTCTTCCCCCTGTGCCACCAACCGCCGCTGCTGCTTCGGGTGAGTGGAACTTTGAATTCCACCATTGGCTATTCTCCTTTCTCTTTTTTGCTTTTGAGATAGACGGATCCGAATTAGGGGATTTTGATTGCCCTGCGATTTCTGAATTTGTGAGTTTTAGTCGACGGTGGAGTTTGGGGGTCAAGGTTGGATTTTTGTTACTATTTCTTTACATTTTCCCTCCAAATAGGGCAAAAATGTCTTTTCAATAAACTGTCGTAAGATTGGAACAGTCGCCGCTGATTTCGGGCGAAGAAAAAAAAGTAGATAAAATTCTACTGCTCCTCACACTATTCCTTGTCGCCATTCACATTTTTTAACAATTTGTATATATAATTGCCTCAATTCACCGTCTTTTTTGCTTTGCTTTGTCGTTACCTTTTTCCTCTTTGTCTTTCCTTTACCAGCAAATTCAGCCACCATTTCTTGACTCTATGGACTGGGAAAAGCAACCGCCGCAGCCGGCGGACGAGCCCGGCGGCGGAGGGATGTTTGTCAAGGTCATGACGGACGAGCAGATGGAAGTTCTCCGCAAGCAGATTGCTTGCTACGCTACCATTTGCGAGCAGCTCGTTGAGTTGCACAAATCCCTCACTTCCCAGACCGATCTCGCTGGTAATTTCGTCAAACATCTCTTCTACATTACTCTCACTTTCGATTATTTGTGGAAATCGTGGGAATTGAGGGTTTTGAATTGGAATTCGTTTTTGGATTGGTAACTCAACGGAGATATGTAGTCAATTGAGTTTTGTTGTGATTTTTTGGAGGTTTTTGGTCTGTGCTTTTGGTTTTCTTGGGTTTGTGCAGTAATCAGATGAAGCTTTAGAGGTGATTAGGCTGCTTTGTGATTTTTACTTATAGTTTACCATCTTCATCCTTTTATGATTCTGATGCCATTTTTGGTCTGTTTTAAAAAATGTTACCATAGTGAGAAATTGTTGTTTGATGTTTGGTTTACGTTTATGTCGATTTTAGTCTCAAAAGATACCATCAAATGGTGTAGATCAGATGATTTCTCTTGTTTACTAGGATGGAAATAGAGGTCCTCTTTGTTTCCGCTGCCATCGTTCTCTAAGCCCTCTGAAGTATAACTTTGTTTACATTCTGGAAACCGAGTATTCTGTACAACGAGTCGTTGAATGGATAATGAAGGAGGAGAGATTTTCTTCACTTAACCACCTTTGATAAAGTGTTTGTTTTGTGAGCAAGTGAATCTTGGCCAGAAAGTATAATGGGAAACAATTTGTGTCGTTGTTGTTTATCTTTCTTGTAAACTAGTGCTAGTATGGATGAGTGATTTGGATGTGTGAAAATTTGTATGTTCAGATTCTGATGTTAATGAATTGTCTTCCTCGGTCAGGAGTGAGATTGGGAAATCTATATTGCGATCCCCTGATAACCTCCGGTGCCCATAAAATCACCGGGAGACAGAGGTGGACCCCAACGCCTATGCAGCTTCAGATTCTTGAACGCATTTTCGATCAGGGGATTGGAACACCGAGCAAACAGAAGATCAAAGAAATAGCCAGTGAGTTGTCTCAACACGGCCAGATTAGTGAAACAAACGTCTATAATTGGTTTCAAAATAGGCGTGCTAGGTCGAAGAGGAAGCAGCAGGCTGCACCGTCAAACAATGCTGAATCTGAAGTCGAGACAGAGGTTGAATCCCCCAATGATAAGAAAACAAAGCCTGAGGAATTTCAACCTCAGAACATCCTAACCTCCAGAGCAGAGGATCTCTGTTTTCAGAACCCTCAGACGAGTTCAGCAATACATTCTGTCGATCCAAGAACCAGCAAACCTGAACCAATGTTGCCCCCTGAAGGAAGCTCAAAGTTTGGGGGTAATTTTGGGCAAATGTCCTTCTATGGAAATATGTTATCAAATCCAAGTACGTGTTTCTCCCCAAAATAGTAATTTCTTCTATATTATGTGCTTAGATTTACCAGATTGTAACTCCTAATGCGTTAGATCATCGTTATCTGATAATTTGAATCTTCTCAAAAAGGAAAGAACATATCCTATAGCTCTCAACCCTTCCAAGGGGTTTTACCTTCCATTGGAAGGAAATTGGATTTCGTCATTTATTTTTCGTCCATAGTTGCAGAAACGAAAAATTAGACAATGAACCATTTTAGCTTTCAGAACTAAAGGAAAAGTATCGATGATCAAAGATGAATATGGGATTTTCCTAGGTGCGAGCTACTAATAATTGAAAGCTGCATTTATGAATTCCTTTAACTCTGATATTAAAATTTCTTTAATAAGATGAATATGTTATTCTTGCTGAAATACACACTTTGACCGCATAAAGTTGTTCGTATGTGCAGGAATGGACCAGTTCATAGGAAAGATAGAAGTCCCCGGGAACTACAATCCTTATTTACAGCAAGACGACTACAACATGGATGGATAAGCATATAGGTCTCTTGACTTCTGGCATATGTGCTTTATGAACTGAAAATATATTAGTTTGAGCTGATTAGTTACTTCTACTCGAACTTGGAGACTAATGCTGATCTTGTCATCTCGACTCCACTTTGAAGATGAAATTTGTCTTGCCATTTTGTTGGTATGACGAATGAAGTTAGTATTATGATACACATATATCACTCCAGAGTCGGGGGCTTTATTGTTCATTTTCGATTTGTTCTTTTTCCTACTGTCTCACTCCGTTGCTTTACGAATATTGTGTGGCTTCTCTGTAGATTTGCCAGATTAACAGATGTTCTTACTTTGGGTCTTTGATGATTGTTTTAGCAACATCTGAATGTCTGATAGTTGGGAAAATATAATGATTCATATGATATTTTGTTTTTTTTAGAATAGGCGTTTGTTTGCAGGAAATTTCTGGGCATAAAATAGTGTTGTTGTCTTATTTGATTTTCAGAATCGTGACAGGCAGTCAGACACTTATGCTAAATTCCTAATATAAAATATTCAATATCAGCCTCTCTATATCATGCCAACTAGCAATATTTCATAATACTCATAGGTTCGTGGATCAATGAAGTGAATCAAAAGACAAAAATAAGCCTCGTTGGGTATCACGAAATTGGAGTTGAGAAATTGGAATTGGGGTCTTATTCCAATTCCTCTCAATTTCACAATTTGATTTTTTTTTTTTCTAAATTTGAAAATTGACATTTTAAATAGTTACAAAATTGAATATTTTCACGGAGTATTATATAAACACAACACACATTTTGCATTGCACACAGTTACAGCCACCCACACTCACTACACACACAGTTTCACACACATTTACACATACACTCACAGAGTCACTACACACACACACAGACATGGGCAGACCCAAGTGTATTGGGGAGGGGCTTATACACACACAAAGACATGGGCGAACCCAAGTATATTGGGGGAGGGGCTTAGAGCATGAACAGGGGCGGAGCCAGGAATTTATAAGGAGAGGGGCAAATTTATCTATGAAAAAATGTTAAAAATTTGAGAAGGGGCATTTAGTAAGAGATCGCAAGAAATAAAATTTATATTGCATAATATATATGTGTGTAGAACAATATGAGGAGGGGCAAATGCCCCACCATCCCATAAGGTAGATTCGCCCATGAGCATGAATAACCCTGGCCCGGATTTGGGCCGCAAGTCCCCTCCACGTCATCATCCCCTCAAATTAGGGGTTCCAGGCCACAACTCCATTAACACCGCAGGCCACAACTCAGGCCACAACTATTCATTTCACAATATATTTTAATCGTAAAATAGAATACGTTGAACAATTAAAACCGGGAAAATTCATTGTTCAATCAGAAAATAGGAAAAGAAAATTACAAATCCTAGAAAAAAAAAATTACCAATACTAGAGAAAGAAAATTACCAAACCTAGAAAAAAGAAAATTACAAATCCTAGAAAAAAGAACTACTTTTTCTTCATTTGTGCGCGAAGGTATTCGATCATCTCACGGTGCAATTCGAGCTCGTACTCCGACATTCTCGAGGTATCCCTCGATGTCAACTCCGTCAGCTGGCCCATCCGCAACGTAATACTCATATCCGACATAGAGTCTGATATCTTGTCCAAGGATTGGGTGGCGGCGGCGGCATAGCGGAGTAGCTCGAAGTTGCCTTCCCCTTTGCTTTCCTCTTTGCCGCCTTTGTGCCCATCGGACGGCTTTCAGTACCAGGAGATGAGAGGAAGAAGTCATCGTCTGTCACGTTGAGGTCGATTGGCGGACCTCCTTCGCTCGAAGTGTAGTGTCCGGCGGCGACTTTGGTTCTCTTCGCCGCCGCTTCAGCCCCACCAGTGTACTTGAAGTGCTTCTTGCCGTCAGCGAAGTAATCTGCCTTGGCTTTGTCCACAAGGTCCATCTCGCTGTGCCCGCTCGTCCACATCCGGACTACGTTAGTCCACTTGCCATTCCACTTGTTAATCTCCTTCTGCACCCGACCCCAATGCTTGCGTAGCTTCACGTATGTACGCTCGAACGAGCCTTCGGGTCGACCAGCGTTGTACTTATCCGCAATCCGCTGCCAGAACGCTTTGCCGCTTTGCTGGTTGCCGACCACAGCGTCCTCGGAGACGTCGACGTAGTTCTTGGCCAGCCACATTGTCTCCTGCGGACTGTACTTCTTCGGCCCATCCTCATCGGCAACCTTGCCCTTGCCCCTCCGTGGAGCTGGCTCCATATCGCTGATATCGTACTCATCAGTGCTAACTGGCGATTCCATGTCTACATTGGTAGGCAGCCCGGGACTAGGTGTTGCATTTGGATCAGGTGTCGGCGGCACTTGCCAGTTCTGGGAGTTCACGAAATCGTCCATCTGGCGTTGGTCGTTGTTAAACCAATCCATAGAACTCAAAAAGTTTTGAAATGCTAGAGGATTGAGAGTGAGAGTTTGTGTGGAAGAGTTACAAAAAATGAGCAAATATAGTGTATAAATAGAAAAAAAAAAAAAAAAAAATTCGTGGGGACTTGCGGCCCGGCCCGAACGCAATTAACGCCGGGACGGGCCGCATGCGCTGCGGCACGGGCACGCATAACGCCGGCCGGGACGTGACTCGGGAGCGGCCCCGGGACGCAACTGCGTCCTCGGGACCGTCCCGGGCCGGGACGCACTTTCATCCAACGTTGAAATCGGGCCGGGACTCGCGAGTTGCGGCCCGGCCCGGCGGCGTTATTCATGCTCTTAAGCCCTCAATGAATTTTTTTTTAACTTTTCTATTAATTATTTTTAAAATTTATTCAAATTTAGTGTAAACTATAGTGTAAAAGTCCCTACAAATTATCTAAATTACTCAAATATATACTTTAAAATAAAATTTAGAAATCTCATCCCCTATCAATAATTATTTCTGCGTCGGCCACTGCACACAGAGTCACTACACACACACAATCATACATACACACAGTCACCCCACACTCAGTATTCACATTCACTACATACACAAACACATTGTGCGCGCACACACACACACATGCACACACAACTCTCTCTCACACACACAGTCAGAGTCAACACACACACACTACACATTTTACACACAATTACATATTAATTACTCCTACGTCATTTTTACCAATCAAAGAATTTAAAATTGAATTATAATTCAGTTCCGTAGAATTCTAATTCCAATTCAATTTTAATTTCATTTGCCGAACAGACCCTAAAAGAAAATTAATGTCATAAAATAGAGTAACATATTCGCAACATGTCGTCATACCTCAATTTTAAATATTCATAAATTATATATACTACTCTCTCCGTCCTCCATTAATTGTCCACTTTTGTCATTTTCGTCCGTCCCTCATTAATTGTTCACTTTCACTTTTTACTATAAATGGTAGTAGGTCTCACATTCTACTAACCCATTTCCCTCACATTCTATTATAAAACCAATATATAAAAGTGAGACATATATTCAATTAACTTTTCTACCTACCTTTCTTTATATTTCTTCAAACCCGTGCAGGAATCAAATTGGATAATTATTGAGGGACGGGGAATATAAATATGAAAATGAGTAAAACAAGGTTGAAAAAAAGTTCGCAAATCATAATTTACAACGTGGATCAAGAATTAGAATTATAGACAAAAAGTTGTGACCTAAACACTTAACAAAATCTGGGGCTACAGTAAGAACTCATTTTACCTTCATCCACTACTATTATTTTTGGTAGTTGGACAACACAGATTTGTAATATAAAATTAATAAAATAGAAGAAAGTATAATAATACTCCACTATTAGAATATTGTTAGTTGTATGTAGATAAATAGAGAGAGAGGGAATAAAAGTGGCGGACCATTTTACCAAAATAAAAGATGGCACGTAGAGAGTACTAACTTTTATGGACCGATCAAAATTGTAAAATAGACTGTTGATTGTGAACTGATATAATATAAAATATAGTATCGAATATATCACTTATGTTAATTTAAAAGTAATTTTGAAATATAAATTGTAAGATTTAAAAAGTACTATGTAAATGTAATGTTGTTAAAAAAAAGGATAATGAACGGAATGTAAAGGCTAATACTATAGATTAGTAAGAACTAGAAGAAATGAATAATATGATAGTAAAAAGAAAGGGAAGATGATTCTTGAAAAAATGGGAGTACCATTTAGTATTTTAACAAAGGAAGGCAACGAGGTCACGGTTCAAACCCTGCTACCTGCTGCGAGACTTTCGGCCTTAATTTGCAAATTCGGTCGAGCTGAATTAGTCGGATTCCACCAAAGGTAGATTCGGTACACCTGTAGCCAAATAAAAGAAAAGAAAGGCAATGAGAAATGAAATATAGCTTGCTAAATACTACTATAAGGTTATAAATGTAAATTCGAATATAAAATTTTAACTCAGGTAGAACTGACCCAGATGACCCTGATCGCAACTATTTTCTATTTCCCTGGTATAATTTATCATTGACTTTAATAATGACTTTGATAGTTATAAATTTTCAAATATATATTCGTAAGATACTAGTAAATCAAGAAAATAGATTCCACTATTCATGTGATTTTTTAGCTTAAAAGGGATCTGAGATTTTTTTTTATTAATATAATATTAGCAATAGATAACGGAAATGTATGTTTATTATATAAATGCGTATTATTAATGTGTCAGATACTAAATCAAGTACTCCCTCCATCCCGGCTAAGATGACACATTGCTTAGCCGGCACGGGGTTTTAGGAGTTATTGGTTAAAGTGTTTAATTGAAGAGGGAGAAGGTGGGTGTAAGTATTAAAGTAGAGAGATAAAGAAAGATGGATATTTTAATAGAAGTGAGAAAAAGTGATTGAGTGTATTAATTGGAGGGAGAGAGTTACCAAAAAAGGAAATGTATCATCTTAGTTGGGACAAACTAAAAAGGAAAGCGTGTCATCTTGAGCGGGACGGAGGGAGTAAAAAAATTAAAGGGGCTACTTGTCATTCTCTCACATAACGATGTTTACTCAAATAATTAGTAGTAGTACTACTTAATAATTTGATTTGATAATCATTGATGAAAAATGGCCCAAATGCATGGTATATTTTTGAAATCTTTGTAAACCTACCGTTGTGAGTCTCGTGACTCATGACACAAATTGGAGTACGCATAAATTTGATTTGATTGTTTTTGTCATCTAGATGCATTTTAAGCTTGATATTAATATAAGATATTTGTTATTTTTAAATATAGTAATTTTTTCTTCATGTAAAATTATAATCCCTCGTAATTATGCAAAAAAAATTACTTCATTAGTCCCATATTATTCGCACTTTTCTATTTCGGCTCATCTCAAACTATTTACAATATTTATATTTTAAATAAAAATTATAATATTTAATTAATATATTAAAGTTAATTAAGTAATCCATTATTAAGTGATCTCTCATTACACTTAAAATATTAATTTACATACACTAAAAAATCAATCCCAAATCATGACCTAAAATGAAAAGTGCGGGACAGATGGAGAACTATTTTTTATTCAAATTATCATTTTTTGGCAAAAGCTATAAAGTGAAATCATAAGTATTTCGAAATCCAAATTAAAAAAAATTGCAGTTTGTATGAAGGATTTCCGTGAAGATGGGAACTGAATGCGAGTTGTCCTACAAAATAACTTTGGCCACCACCTCTCAACCAAATTTTGTATTTACAATTGAATATACATTCCAAATTATTCGAAAAATCCAAATTTGGATATCACCATCATAATCAATAATAATTGCAGCACAATAATTTTTGCCAGTTTCCTCACTTAATTGGGCAGTTTCCAATAGCAAAGGGACATCTTCAATTTGCACAATCATTTAACAGACAACTTTGTAGTCACTGTACCACTTTTTTAGGTTAACGGGAAATATTATACCAACCATTTCTTATGCATTCGCTTTAATTTATCGAATGAAATTGGATAGCAATTAAATTGACTACTGTAGCACGAGCTTGTCGGTCATCTCTCCTCCACGAGAATTAATTATTGAATTGTTATGCAACAGCATATTACTTATTTGTGGTGGGGAATAAATATTGGCGTATTTTGGGAATTTAATTGTTTTTGCATTACGTATAATGGTATACTTATAAATTTGATATTGATCCATTTTGTGTCCAATTGTGTGGTTTTCATGTTTCAGTTTAGTTGTCATGTATTTGGTTGTTTAATGAGTTTGGTTAATCAAATCAAAGCCTTGGAGATTCTTTGTCGTACTACTCTCTCCGTCCATAAAAGATGTCACACTTTGGGATAACATAGGATTTTAAGAGATTTTGTTAGGTGGAAAGAGAAAATATAATATTTATATTGTTGTTGTGTGAGAACTTTTTTTTAAAATGAAAATATGACATTTTTAGTGGGACAAAAATAGTATTTTCTTTTTCTTCGAGGGACAAGGGTTCAAAGTTTCAAACGCTGGCATCTGAGTTGGGAGGATTTGTCACACAAATTTCTGAATAAATTAATTACTTTTACAAGATACCTACCGACTTGAGATGCCAAAGGTTTAGCAAATCGGCGGTTAATCTTGAAACCAGAACCACCGGTTACGGTTCCAAACCGGAACCGCAAAATTAATCGAAACCAGAATCGTGACATTTTGAATCGCGCGCCGGTTCAGGTTTAAAAAATCTGGAACTGAAACAGTGACAGAACCGCGAAAAAAGGCCGGAACACCGTTGGTTCGGAACTGCGAAAAATCGAACAATTAGTACCATTAGTAGTGTTGTTGGTGTGTTTGTTTACATAATTTGTTTGATCACTTGTTATTTCATGCATATTCTAGTAAGTATAAGAAGTCATACTGAGTGAACAACTTTTTCAGTTTTTTTCCACATTTAAAATCTTGAAAAAAAGGAAAAGGCACAGTGATGACCCCAAGATGCTGATTCCTTTCCACATTACATCAATAATTCATATACATGGTCCTAACAAACATATAGTGGTTTCATGATGGAACTAGAAATCCCTTTCCATCTTCAATCCTCACAACCTAAATCAATAATGCAGCCATCCCATTTTCATACATATAAAATGGTTAGTATTTTTGCTTAGTTGTTTCAAAGGAGAATATATTGAAGCAGAGAAGCAGAGATCAGTAGCCTAAAAATGGGGTTCTTCACCCTCTTGAAGGTGGCCTCGATGCCGATTGTGCAGATGCTGATCATAAGCATGGTGGGAGCCTTCATGGCAACTGACTATCTCAATCTCCTCCCGCCTGATGCAAGAAGCTACATGAACAAAGTACTATATATGTTCACAATCAGAGTAAAATTTTGTTAATTTTAGTTGGTGTTGATTAGTCAATATTGCAGATTGTGTACGTGGCCTTCACTCCATCACTCGTGTTTGGAAGCCTCGCGAGTACTGTCAACTTCCAAGACATCATCTCGTGGTACGTATACATATATTGTTTTAGTTTCCGCAGTGTAACTAAATTTGGAAGGATACGATGTAGGTGGTTTATGCCGGTGAACATTGGGCTAACGTTCGTGTTTGGGGCGAGTCTGGGATGGATAGTGGTGAAGCTACTTAGACCACAGCCATACATAGCAAATCTAATCCTAGCCATTTGTTCAGCTGGGAATTTGGGCAACATTTTGTTGATCCTAATCCCTGCCATCTGCAAGCAGAAGGGCAGCCCTTTCGGAGATGCAAATGCTTGCTCCACGCTCGGCCTTTCCTACGTTTCTTACTCTATGGCGGTACGTGACAGCAATAATAATAAAATCCTCTCTCTCTTAACATACAGTAAACTTATCAATAGTAACAGGTGGGAGCCTTCTATGTGTGGACGTACGCGTTTCACTTGATACGAAGCGCTGCTGTCAAATACAGAGCAGCTCTTGTTGAGGATATTCCGAGCAAGGATTTAGAGGGAGATGATGGCATTCACAAGTCTCTTCTTGTTCAACCTGTGAGTTTAATTTCTTACAGTTTGGTAGCTTCTTGTGAAAGGATGTAGGATGATGTGTAATGTTGTTTGAAGATTGAAGTGAAGCATAGTTCAAGGAAATTGGGGCAAGTTTTAGGGATTCTGCATCAACTAGTAGAGGAGCTAATGTCTCCTCCTGTGGTTGCTGCTGTGAGTATTTGATAGTATATTTCATATATGATCATCTGTATTTGTGGAATGATGTTGAAATGGGGTTTCAGATATTTGGATTCATATTTGGAGCAGTGGCGTGGCTGGGCGACATTTTAATCGGTGAAAATGCGCCGCTCAGAGTTATCTACGACTCTATATCCTTGCTCGGGTACGTATGAATGTATGTATGCATTAATATTTCTTTCACTTTATCTAATTTTCTCTATGTTACCTCAATGTAGTTTAGTACTACTATTTTCTTATTATTTATTTCTAAGATATACCGCCACTCACTTTTATAGCCCTATATTTGTTTTGTAGGGATGGAACCATTCCTTGCATCACCCTTATACTGGGAGGCAACCTAACACAAGGTACGTACGCGTCTCTCTCTAATCTCTCTGCGGGGTTTCGTATTAAAGGGAGGCCTGGCTCGATGAATGCAGGGCTGCGCAAGGCGAAGCTGAATCCGATGCTGATAGTGGCGGTGATAGTGGTTAAATACATATTGCTTCCTATGATTGGGATAGGTGTTGTGCTTGGAGCTGCACGTCTAGGATTCCTGCCTTCGGATCCACTTTTTCGGTTCGTGCTGATGATTCAGTTCACTCTTCCACCTGCCATGAACATTGGTAAGTTTGTATGGTTATTACATCCGTATTGATTGATGGTGTGTTGTTGGAGTTGTACGATGAGATGAAGGTGCGAACGACGTTGTTTTAGGTACGATGACGCAGCTGTTTGATGTGGCTCAAGAAGAGTGTTCGGTTCTGTTTTTGTGGACTTACTTGGCTGCAGCCATTGCTTTAACTGCTTGGTCCTCTCTTTTCATGTGGATCTTGACTTAGTTATGTAGTAACTCTTAGTATGCATAACTGTGCTACTAGAAGATTTTTATTTTGCATTTTTCATCTTGTGCTTGGTTTACATAAATGTGTGATTAATTAATATGGGTTTACATTTGGGCTTCCATGCATTTTACTGAATTTGGACTCTTTAAGATCGGCGCAGGTGTTTATTTGGGCGGGGCTCTACTTGACTTACAATTCCAATTAAGAAAACATACTACTAATAGTTTTATTACTATGTAACTGAAATAGAAGTCTTCCATTTCAAATTCAACATTATTTATCATAGAATTGAAGGTGTAATTATAATTTGAACTTTCTAATTCCAAATCCAATATTTAGATTTAAAATTAAATCCAAATTTCAGTTATTTTATATACTCCATCCGTCCTTCAATTTGTGTGTCCCACTTTTACCGGACATGGATTTTAAGAAATGTAATAGAGAGTGAGTTGAAAAAGTTCGTGAATTGTGGATCATATCTTTTCTATATTAGTTTTATAATAAAAAGTGAGTGAAAATGAGTTGATAAAATATGAGGTCTACTACCAAAGGAATTAAAATAAAGTGGGACAATTAGTATGGGACAGACTAAGATGAAAAACTGGTACATATAATGAGGTACGAAGGGGTAATGTTTACTAAGCCAATCATATGGAGTACCAAAGTGTTGAGAACTCCATGAGTGAGTTTAGCTTAGTAAGAGCATCCCCATCCGTGCTCTTAGCTAAGAGCACGGAAGTGGGTCCGGACCCACTTTTACTGCTTGTCCTTAGCTAAGAGCACAACACCCACATCCGTGCTCTTAGCTAAGGACAAGCTCAAGGGTCCCACCATTCTATTATTCAATTTAAATAAAAACATTTTCACAATATTAAAATGCATTAAAAATATCCGAAATATATTAAAAATTACAAAATAATTAAAAATTACATAATTAAAATCCTAAAAATTAAAAATTACATAATTAAAATCCTAAAAATTAAAAATTACACTACTCGTTGCCGAATTTCGCCCAAATGTGATTGATTAGATCTTTTTGTAGCTCAGTGTGGGCTCTTGTATCGCGCATTGTGTGTCTTCTTTCCATCCTCTCGTTCACCGTCGTATGCACACCTCGGCGTGGGGGAGACCTCGCGGTTGAGCTTCCGGCTTCATCCTCGTCGTAAAAGTTAGCCGCCATCGGTCCTTCGTCAGCTATAATCATGTTGTGCAAGATAATACACGTGTACATGATGTCGCGATATTCTTAACGTACCAAAGCCGAGAAGGGGACTTCACAATGTTGAATCGGCCTTGAAGAACACCAAAAGCTCTTTCGACGTCTTTCCGAGCAGACTCTTGACGCTGCGCAAAAAGAATCCGTCTTTGCTCTTGTGGATTGCTGAACGACTTCACGAAAGTCGACCACCCTGGGTAGATACCATCGGCGAGATAGTAACCCATGTGATATGCATTTCCGTTGACGGTGAAGTCGATCGCCGGTGCTACACCATTCAAAACATCATCGAAGAGTGGTGAAGAATATAACACGTTCAAGTCGTTGTTGGATCCGGCAACACCGAAATATGCATGTCAAATCCATAGGCGGTAGTCGGCGACCGCTTCAAGGATAAGTTGGGCCGCCACCTTTGTGGCCGCTTAAGTGTTGCCCCCTCCAAGCCGTCGGGCAATTCTTCCACTTCCAATGCATGCAGTCAATGCTGCCTAGCATACCGGGAAAACCGTGGACTGTTTCGTGAAGACGAATTAACCGTTGACAATCGTCGGTGGTGGATGTCCGAAGGAATTCCTCGCCGAAAGCAGAACGAACGCCGTCGCAAAAATTCTTGAGGCATAGGATTCCAGTTGACTCACCGACATGCAAATACTCGTCGAAGAGGTCAGTCGTTTGCCCAGTAGCAAGTTGTGGATGGCACAAGTACACTTTTGCAACGCCGTGAGACTTTGCCGACCGGTTGCATCTGCACCTTCTTGAAAATATTCAACGCGGGTGGACAATGTGTTGACAATACGCATAAACAACCGTTTTGACATGCGAAAACGGCGCCGAAAGTAATCTTCTGGATACCGCGGCTGGTCGGAAAAATAGTCGGCAACGAGCCTTTCATGGGCTCCCTCTCGATCATGAGGGATGTAGCGACGTTTTGCTCTAGTTGGTTGAGGAGGAGGGGCGGGGGTATTGGCGGCGACATAGGCTTCATAGGCGGCACGATATTGTTCATAATATTCTTGTTCTTCGCGCTCCGCTTCCGCAATGAGATTGGTGAAATCCATTTTTGAATTTTTGAGAGAGAGTTTGGATGAGAGAGGAAGATGTAGATGATTAGTATGAAAAAGTATGAATGAGGATAATTTGATGTGGAAAGTGGATGATGAATGTGTGTATTTATAGATGATTTTGGGATTAAAAAAAAATAATAATTCACAAAAATCCAAAAAAAAGACTATAAACGGCTCTATTTTTTGGGAATCCAAAAATATATATTTTTATTATTTTTTGGTATTATTTTGAAATATTTATGCATTTTAAAAAAAATAAAAATAAAAATCGAATTTGCCAACGTTAATGCCGTTGGCCAATCAGAGCGTGCCACGTATGGCTGCTCAGCGGCACGGACGGACGAGCTCCATCGGCGGACGGACGAACTCGTGCTCAGCGGCACGGACGGACGGATGGCAAAATGCAACCGCTGCGGATGCTCTAATGTTCACTAAGCCAATAATTTAATAAGGACAAGAGTGAGTACTCCTTTCGTCCCATTAAAAATGAAATATTTATTTTTTGGCTTGGAATTTTATGTAGTGTTATTTTATGAAGTAAAAAAATGGAAAAATAGAAATGATATAGTTTCTATTTTTAAATTTTTTTTATTTTTAATGAGACAATTTAAAAAGAAAAATAATTTTTTTAATAATTAAAAGGAAGTACAATAATAATTAATATAAGAACGGTCATATGACAGTCTTTTTGGAATGATTTCGTAGTGAAGTGTTTCATTCATCACCATATTTCCAAGTATTTCAATCATCATATTTAACTTTTCAAATGCAATTAACATATTTTTGACTTCTTGTTCACATAAATACAAATGATGGACATATTTTCAAGTTAATAACTATCTACATGTGAATTTGTAGGTTGGCGATATTAGGATTCAAGTCATTTTTTCAAGTTAATAATTATCTATTTACGTGAATTTGGAGCAATAATTTAGTAATTTAGACACGCCGAATAACATGATGATATGGTATATCCTGCAACTACTAATTATTACTACTATTTGATAACATGGAAGTTAAAAAAATCTCATTTTTATGTTAAAATATCCATTATCTTTAAATTTGGAAATTTTCCAAAAAATTAAAAGTTGGAGTAACATTTTTCACTTTTCAAAGATTTTCGTAACCCTTGATTAATAATAACTTAGGGGTGTGATCCGTTACTAATTTTCTTAAGTTGTCAACTTTACTAACTATTAAAAGTGTAAATACGATAACATTGAAATGTCAACATAAAATTAGTTGATATTTTAATACACTATTGACATTGATATTTAGAATGTCAACACAAATTTGTGTTGACATTTTAATATGATCGTGTTGATATTTTTAATACACTGCACTGACAAGTTAGCAAGTTAGCAATTTAAGAAAAATTAGCATTATAACGCATATCTGGTAACTTCTATAAATTTTAAAATTTTGTTATATTTTTAGTTTACCATTGCACATCAACTATATGGATGATGATAGTATTATATTTAAGTTTAAATATAGCTAAAAATAAGAAAGTGGTCTATATATTAACTTTATTATATTAAATTTTCATCTTAGTATTGTCATATAAAAACTCTAAATTAAAATATGGAATACAATAGATGACTGCTACATAAAACAGCAATTAATTCAAAATTGAAAAAGTATTTAACTCAAATTGTGCGTGACTTATTTCTACTTTTCAAATGATAATTAGCAATTAATTTTTTAAAAGTTACTACCAAATTTAAATGTAATGCATATTTTAAACATAAAAATAGGATATATGAATCCTACTTTTATTTGTCAACTGAACACACCATGTCATCGTCTCATTTGCCACGTCTAGACTACTAAACTTTTACTCGTGAATTCAGTAAGGGCCATATTTAGCAGCAAATAGCGTTAAACGAGCATTTGTGTATGATATTTTGTGAATAATGATATATAATTTGTAAAAAAAAAATCTATTTTGTGAATGTAATGAATGGATTAAAAGAGTTCCCGTTAAACTGGGTTTCGTTTGAATGCTGCATAAATCAGAATTTGACAACAAATTTGGTTGGACAGAAACAACCTATGCAAAATACATCTCTTATATAGAATTGCTAATTATTAGTCTCCCATTCTTCGTCACTGCTGACACAAAGGATCCCAAACACCTCTCTCTCTCTTTCTAAATTAGGAAATTAAATTAGTGAAAAGCCATCTACCTTTGTTTTCTTTCAATTATAGTAATACAATACGATGACCAATATATTAATATGTGGACTGTAAGATGTAGTGTGACAGATTATTGGCGAGATTTGAAATTGATTAACATAAATGGAAAAGTTGGTTTGAAATTACAAGAGTTTTAATTGCAATTGTTATCTGTTCACACGAAATTTATTAACTTAATCATTGTCTTTTGATATACTATATATATTATATATAATTTAAAACAGCTGTTGTCGCAGTAGGAATGAAAAGTAAAATCAAGTTTGGATTCTCACAAGTTTGGTACTAAGGTTTGGAATATCGATTAATACAAATTCGTATACAAATCCTACTTTACAAAATCTGCCAATTGCTGTGTGGTGAATCCATTGAATTATGAAATAAATTCAATATTTCATGATAAAAGAAGTCTGAAACCGATGAGCCGATCTGACTAGGTCACTTTATTTGTAGGGTTAGAGTGTTAATTTTATAATTTTAAAAAAATTGCAACCAAATTAGCTTGCATCCAATTAAAATTATTTTTTATATTTTATTTTTTATTCAAAAAATGATTCAACTTAATTAGAATAGCTCCAAAAGAAACACAAATCAACTTAATCGGAACGTGAAAAAATTATATAATCATGCTTTGATGTAAGTATATATTCTAAAATTCATTCTAGTAAATGCTTTGATGAGCAATTTATCTATTATTCATCGGAGACGTATGTATCTTTTTTTGGATTTTTGTATATTTTAGTCATTAATAATAACAATAATGAATTATTTTCATCAGTAGACTAGCTTGTAATCAATTAAGATTTAAGCATATCCAAAAATTCTCGAAATTATAAAAGACCAAAATCATACGTGTTTAATTATCAACGCAGACTCAGAGTGACGTTCTGTAGATAGATCCGAATCGCCGTCCTCTGCTGCTCTGTCAACAATACATATATATATACATCAAACTCTTCTCTTCATTTCTTCACACCTCTCTCTCTCATTTACAACTTTGTTCCATTCTTTTTCCTCCTCTTCTAATGAAGACTTGAAGTGTCTGTCTCAACAACAATTATATGCATGTTCTTCTAAATTCTGTGTAAATTTTCTCTCTCTCTCTCTCTCTCTGGAGATTCGATTGCGATTTGCTGCTATCTCACTGCCTCTATGGAATAAATAATTGCTCTGAGCAATTAATTAAATGATTCATTCATTAAATAAGTCTCAACCTCAACTTCCATTCTTTGCTTACCATAGAAAATAAGGTGATAGTAACTTCTACACACATTAGATTGCACAGTATAATTTTTCCATTTTTTCCAATAAATAATTTTTCCATTGGCCAATACTTGAGTGACACTTTAAAATTCTACAACCATCACTTCTTTATTTTATGGAATTGAATGACAGCTATTCGAAATCAAAGATGGCAGTCTTTGCCCACGTCCATTTTAGTTTCAAGTCTATATACATGTTTTCTTTGTATTTTTTGTTAATGACTGTTTTTCTTGTTTTAGTTATAATTTATACTATTACTAGGCATGCACTTATTCTAATGTAGGAATTCTAGCTGGAGACAGAAGATTGTTTCAAATTAAGCAGCTGATGTATATATTAGTTGTTAGTTAACAAAATTGCTGATTCAATTAGTCAAAATTGGCACCTCTCATGGCTCAACTATGTCTTGATTCATAGAAATAGGTGTATGTGCTTCTACAAATTTTATTCTATTTAAATTTGATTTATTCATACTATACACTTCATCAATCTTGATTTCCAGTGGAACAGCATTGCAAAATTATTGTGAAAAGGGTAGTGAATATTACACAAGCCATGTTCCTAAGTCCTTGATTCAATTGTTCCCACATGGCCAATAATGCTGTCCTAACAAAAATGTTACTGTCACACAGTTATGCTTTGGTGCACGTGAGATTGATCTTGTATTCACAGCAAATTTGGACCACTCTCTGTAGGCATATATTGATATAAACCTGTGGTTGAAAGGAGGAAGAAAAGGCCGGTTTCTAGTGTGAGCATCGGTCGAGGGAAAATGGGGTTGTTGAATCTGTTCGAGGTTGCATCGATGCCGATTCTGCAGGTGCTCATAATAAGCATGCTTGGAGCATTCATGGCTACCGATTACCTCAAGCTCCTCCCACCCGATGCCAGAAAGTACATGAACAAAGTAGGTTGCTTCTTTTCGAACGAAGAAAGTGTGTTTTTATATTTGGTGTTTAGTTGTTTCTTGGTTTTTGAGAGTGTCTGAACAATGCAGATTGTGTTTGTGGCCTTCACTCCATCTCTCGTGTTTGCGAGCCTCGCAAAGACTGTCAACTTCCAAGAGATCATCTCGTGGTATGATGCTACGATGTTATTAGTCTCGTATGAAGAGAAACATGCATATCTTATAATTTGTTTTGATTCTCTGATGAAGGTGGTTCATGCCAGTTAACATCGGGCTAACGTTCTTGTTTGGGGCGAGTTTTGGATGGATCATGGTTAAAATACTAAGACCGGAACCTTACATACGGAATCTTATCTTAGCCGTTTGTTCATCAGGTGGTTGTCCTAATAATAAGTATACTATTTGGATAGTCTGTTTTTCATAAGCTAACTTGTTAAATCGCCACGTTGATCTCGACTAGGAAACCTGGGGAACATTCTGTTGATCATCGTCCCTGCGATCTGCAAGGAAAACGGCAGTCCATTCGGAGATGCAAATGTCTGCTCCACAGTGGGACTTTCATATGTTTCATATTCAATGGCTGTGAGCACTCTTTTCTCATTGCACACATTTCCTCTTCTAATTTGTCATCTGATTTATGTCTCACTTTATAAGCAAAACTATTAAGTGACAATGAAATAACATATGTGAACATATTGATAATATGCTACAACAACATTGTTGATGTTACAACCAGTTAAAGGTGTCTCAAATACTTACTTGTTTGCTAGTTGTTCGTCTCTCTCAAGTGACGACAACGCCTATATTTGTTTCTAATGCTTACTTGTTGATCGGGAACATAGGTTGGCGCGTTCTACATATGGACTTACACGTTCCACTTGATACGAAGCGCGGGGGTGAAATACAGAGCAGCTCTCGAAGCAGAGGACCCCAAAAAGCAGCCTAACAACGACTTAGAGGCGGACAGCAAGTCACTCCTTCTAGCTGGAGCAGAGCACACCGATGCGCCCATCCAACTTGAAGACGTTAGGCACGAACAAACTGTGAGTACAATGACAGTTCAAGAAACTCGGCTTCTTGCTCATTTTTTCCCTTGCAAATAATTGAAAAAATGAAAATTTTGCTGTTTGAAGATTGAGGTGAAGACACGATGGGGTCAAGTGTTTGGGATTTTGCATCAACTAGGAGAGGAGCTAATGTCTCCTCCAGTCGTTGCTGCTGTGAGTTCGCCTTTTCCCATTTCTCGAAAAAAATTCATACATCCCTACTTGTGCAATGCTGAAATTAGTCTCCCTTCGTGTCGATTTCAGTTTTTGGGATTCGTATTTGGAGCTGTGGCGTGGCTTCGGGGCATTCTCATTGGCGAGAGCGCTCCCCTGAGAGTGATATTCGACTCTATAATATTGCTCGGGTACGTTAAAAACACTGCTGCTCGTTTCTCAACTTAAGCTAATGGCCCGTATCTTTGTAGGGATGGAACCATTCCTTGCATCACCCTGATACTCGGAGGCAACCTAACACTAGGTACGTTTCTCTCCCTCGTTGTTCGAGTGAACACCTTACATAAGGACGAACCAAGTAACCTTGATTGATGTGCAGGGTTGCGCAAGGCGAAGCTGAGCCTGTCGCTGATTGTGGCGGTGATTATAGTGAAATATGTGATACTTCCTATGATTGGGATAGGTGTTGTGCTCGGAGCTGCACGTCTAGGATTCCTGCCTTCGGATCCACTGTTCCGGTTCGTGCTGATGATTCAGTTCACTCTTCCACCTGCCATGAACATTGGTAAGTTTGTATGGTTATTACCGTATTGATTGATGGAGTGTTGTTGGAGTTGTACGATGAGATGAAGGTGTGAACGACGTTGTTTTAGGTACGATGACGCAGCTGTTTGATGTGGCTCAAGAAGAGTGTTCGGTTCTGTTTTTGTGGACTTACTTGGCTGCAGCTGTGGCTCTGACCGGTTGGTCCACGGTCTTCATGTGGATCTTGACCTAAATGAATCGAAAGCCATGGCGAGAAGTCGTATCGTGGCTACCTTGGTGGTGCAATGCATCATGAAAATATTTGAGTTGTATTCTCACGTGTTCATGTTCTTCGTTTTCGTATTGGTGTTCGTAATCGATTTTGATGTTGTTTAAATGGGCTATTCACAGCCTTGTCATGTAGCATTGAAGTATGAATCATTGATTTATGACCTAAAATGTGGACGACTGAAAATTTGAAGATGCAGAAGTAGTCACATTTGTTGAATGTATTACACACTAGTACTCCTAGTTAATTGGGTTATTTTTTAACATTTGATGGTGAATTTTTAATGCATGATTTCAATACTCTTTTTCGATACGTCGATTATCATATGATTAAAAAATATAACTCTCTTTGCACTTAAATAATAGTATTCCGTCTTTCTTATTATGAATTAATTTAGGGAAATATCATAAATTAAAATGAGATAATTAACAGATTTAATAATTCAAATCAATTAAAAAAGATCAATAAACAAGCTTTTACTCAAATTTCAATTGGTTGTAAGCCCCCTAAATGATAGCCCATGAAACCTCAAAGCCACAAACTCACACCACCCTTCCTACTACCATTCTTCGCCTCATGATCCCAACCAAAACATGGTTAAAAATCCCTAACATTCTTCACAATTTATGTTTGGTGAATTGATTTTTCAGATCCGGGGGCGATCGAAAAATGGGTTCTTGAACTAACTTGCGTTGTTTTTATCTTTAACAAATAGTAAAAATCTGTATATGGCTCCGGGCACCGGCGCGACGGAGTGTTTAGAAAAATTGGAACGTGGGTTTTGCACAGAAAACGATAAAGATTCCGCCTTTGACAAGAATGCTCACGAGGAGGATTCCCATGATAGTTCCACCCAGGCAAAAGCCGCACGCCCTCCGTTGATGCGGCATTGCAGCAGCCATGTCGCTTTGGTCGATCCCTTTTCCTTGGTTAGTCTAATTATTCTCTCTCAACAATTAATTTGGTAGTAGTATTTCTTTGTGATTAAAGATTGCATTTTTAAGAACGGTTGGCCTCTGTAATTTGTATGGCAATTGTTTCTTGAAAATTGGGATGTTTAGATGGGTTGGTATGAATTGTATGTATGCGTGCAGAGAGATTGTTATTCTACTGTTATTCAATTTGTATATAGTGTAGTTGGATATCATTTGAAGATCGTGTTATGTTATAAATGGCTTAGTTTCTTGATTTCAATTGCTTGTGAAAGAAGAGTATGTTATTGTATTTGTATAGGTTAACTGTTTGTTTACATGATTAAATGTGTAGATACAATTTGGCATATTGTCTTGATTTTAATTGATTGTGTGGTTTGGAAGAAGAGTGTGTTCTTGTATAGGTTGAGATGACATGATCATCTTGTTTGAATGTGTAGTTATGTAGTCCAGAAAGCAGTGCAAAATCAAGCAAGGACTCTGGCTTTCAGCCTAGTTTTCGCTCTGGAAGCTGCTCCGAGATAGGTCCTAAGCAGTATATGGAGGATGAGTTCATTTGTGTAGACGATCTTCCCCAACATCTTGGTACAAATAATGCTTTTCCATCCCCTGGAGCATTTTATGGGGTGTGTAACCTGTTTTGAACTTATGCTTTACTCGTTGAGAGAGAGAGAGATCGCTCCTTTTAGTCGTGTATGTGCGTTAGTTTTTCTAGCAGGGAATTGGAGTCGAAAAAAGACTGCTCATACATTTCATAGTCACTACTCTCTTTCAGGTTTTTGATGGTCATGGTGGAAAAGACGCCGCGTCTTTCACTAGAATGAACATCCTCGACTTTATCACCCAGGATTCTCATTTTCCGGATGGCGTAAAAAGAGCACTGAAGAATGCTTTCGTGAAAGCTGATCATGCGCTAGCGGATGCCAAGAATCTTGATCAGTCTTCTGGAACCACTGCTCTGGTTGCTCTTATGTTGGGAAGGTCAGAAATTGGACTAGCTCTTCGTGTTGCATCACAAAAATGAACATGATTCTGCTTGCATAACATCAATTTATTGATAGGTTTGGCAGCTTTGATTGTTTGGTATCACAATTTAATGCTATTGATGTTTGATGAGTTGCAGGACTATGATAATAGCCAATGCTGGCGATTCTCGAGCTGTTCTTGGAAAAAGAGGACGAGCCATAGAATTGTCGAAAGACCACAAGCCCAACTGCACATCCGAGAGGCTTAGAATAGAAAAGTTGGGTGGTGTCATCTACGACGGCTATCTCAACGGACAGCTCTCAGTCGCACGGGCACTTGGTGACTGGCACATGAAAGGCGCAAAAGGCTCACCGTACCCCCTGAGCTCGGAGCCAGAGCTGGAGGAGCTGGTCTTGACAGAGGAGGACGAGTTCTTGATCATCGGGTGTGACGGCCTATGGGATGTCATGAGCAGCCAATACGCGGTGACCATAGTGAGGAAGGAGCTGATGGCCCACAACGACCCGGAGAGGTGCTCGAGGGAGCTCGTCAGGGAGGCCCTCAAGCGCAACACGTGTGACAACCTAACGGTGGTCGTGATCTGCTTCTCACCGGACCCTCCCTCTCCTATCGAGATCCCGAGATCGCATAGGAGGAGGAGCATTTCGGCCGAAGGGTTGGATATCTTGAAGGGCGTGTTGAGCCAGGCGTGAGAGGCGGGATGCTGCATTCGAGCCCTGGAGAGGATCTTGCAAGACCCGATGCCTTGTTGTTGGCCGTTGAACCGTGTCGGCACGGGGATCTGACGAGATGGAATGAATGTCCAGTTGCAACCACATTGGCAAAAATTTTGAGGTAGAGAGGTTTGTGAAACATTTTATTTGTATGCTCACATACTTAGATCTTGGTTTTTAGCCTTTGGCAGTTATAATTGTCATGTGTTAGTTACTCCTATAGTGTCATCAGAATTTTTTTCTTTTTTACAATTTTATGTACCATTTTATTCACTTTATTTGACAGTGATATTAACCCTGATTTTTTCAGATTAACAAGAGTGATTTTTTAAATTTTTTTGGTACCTTTTAGATGATTCTACAATGTAAACAAACTGGCTTGTCTGATTCTTTTCAGTTAAATGTCAATTTATTGTTTACAGTAACATTAGAGTAGGTATAGAAATGCTTATTACCTAAGTGAATATTCAAATCTTACGACACCAGACGATTTTACTGGATATTTATTCTTAAAAAAGTATAATGAGAAGAAAAACATTATATTATGGAGTAGAAAATTATGATTGCAAAACGATAATTTAATATCATGAGTCACACTCACACCAAATTTTGATGTTTGTCAACAACTATTGAGCCATTAGAAAAATTATTTGTCCTATTTGAACCTAACTAACTTTTTAAAGAAGATTGATGCAAATTAAGTTGTTAAATGGAGTAACAGAACTTATATTTTTTTCCTTTGACAAAAACTTGTGGCTTTCCTTATCATGAGCTCCAAATAAAAGTTAATTATGCTAGAAATTTCTATTCCCATACTCCCTTAATTCTTCATGAATAGAGTTATATTCTTTTTTAGAGGTTCTAACATAATAGAGTTATTTTTTTAAAAAAAATAATAAATTTTACCTTTTATACTTTATTATCTCTTTATATTTCTTACTAAATGTCTCACAGAATTGATATAAATGAAACATACATATTAAATGGTCTAAAATGATGTCCACTTGCACGTCCAATGAATAGTATTACGTTGGAATAGAAGGGGTAAACATTAGCTCGTCCTCTTACCATTCGACGTGCTCCACGACACCGCTTCTCGCCTCGACCCGTCCCTCTAAGACAGGTAGAGAGCTTCCGTTGCGCTTGCTCGTATCGGGTTAACTTGTCAACGATTGTTTGAAAATGGTACTACCAACTTTAGTTATAAACTAGTTTTCACATTTCCCATAATAAAACATAAATAAATTTTGCTAATTATTGAAGACATTCCCCTTCAATTCCCAAAAACAGAAGAGAGAGAAACAGAGAAGGAAATTGAGCGAAAGCGAAAACAGAGGAAAAAGTGGAGAGAGTTAAGCGATGAGAGACACATCTCATCGCACTTAATCCGATAATTGAAAATTAGTAAATATCATTAATAACATAATTCCACAATAAATCAACTCTCTTCTTTTACATCTTTCTCCAATCTCCACTCCACCATTGCAGCTTTTCCTCCCAATCTCAACTTCCCCTAACGATATTCGAATAAATTGCCTAATCAACAAAGTTTTGACGAGATTTTGAAATTTGACCTCGCATTTGTTGCATTCGATTTACGGATCGCTTCTGATTCCGAATTAACTGCGGGTTGCGATCGTCATGTCCGGCTCGCCGTCTTCGTCGTCGGGATCGGAAGAAGAGGATGAAGGAATCGACTCGTACCGTAAAGGAGGCTACCACGCCGTCAGAATCGCCGATAATTTCGCCGCCGGTCGCTACATCGCGCAGAAGAAACTTGGTTGGGGGCAGTTCTCCACTGTCTGGCTCGCCTATGATACTGAATCGTCGGTATGCATATCGAAAACTTTACGTCCTGCTTCCTTTTTTTGGTTTCAGATTTCATCTGCGAATCATCTGTAGATTCGCTTTCATTTCGGCAGCTGTTTTAATTTGGATGATTGTTAGACAAATCAATGTTTAATGTATTTGTTTTATTCATGATCGGATCACAATTAGTTATTGAAATTTGATTCGAGTGGCTTGCTTTCATCTCCGAAGGTTCTGTAGTTTCTGTAGTGACTGTTGGCGTTGAATTCTGAGTCAGTTTCCGCAAAAGTAAAAACTAATGTAAAACATTTTACCATTATATGTTGATTTGATTAACGATCATTTAGTGCGCTAAATTTGGTTCGTATGAAATGATTTGTTTCTGATACCTCCTTTGCATAATTGAAGCAAATATTATATTATTGAATGCTGTTTTGTTCTTCAAGCAACATGTTATGTGAAAAAAACATGGTTTTGGCATACAGAACTACAGATTATTATCCCCATTATATACTCTTTAGAAATTCAATAGAATTCTGACTCTTTGGTATATTCATTTGGATCTCCTAATCCATATGCTGGGGTTTTCTTAGTTTCTCTTATTTGTGATTTTTTTTTTCGTTTTTTCAGAAATATGTTGCCTTAAAGATCCAGAAAAGTGCACCACAATTTTCTCAGGCAGCAATTCATGAAATTGAAATTCTTTCCGCGGTTGCTGCTGGTGATCCCTCAAATGACAAGTGCGCTGTACGCTTAGTAGACCACTTTAAGCATGCAGGCCCAAATGGACAGCATTTATGCATGGTTCTGGAATTTCTTGGTGATAGTTTGCTCAGTTTGATCAAGTATAACCGGTATAAAGGTCTCGAGTTCCATAGAGTTAGGGAGATAAGTAGATGCATCTTGACTGCTCTGGATTACTTGCATCGGGAACTACGAATCATACACACTGACCTAAAACCTGAGAACATTCTTTTGTGTTCCACCATTAATCCTTCAAAAGATCCAATCAGGTCAGGAGTGACTCCCGTCCTTGAAAGGCCTGAGGGAAACCCAAATGGAGGAGTAGTTATGAGTAGTATTGAGAAAAGACTTAAGCAAAGGGCAAAGAGAGCAGTTGCAAGAATCTCAGAGAGGCGAATTGGTATGGGGGGCGGGGTAGGCAGGACTCCAAAGCCTCCTAGGATCTTGGATGGGATAGACTTCACATGTAAGGTTGTGGACTTTGGAAATGCATGTTGGGCCGATAGACCAATTGCTGATGAAATTCAAACAAGACAATATAGAGCACCAGAGGTTATACTTCAGTCTGGTTATTCCTTTGCTGCTGATATTTGGTCATTTGCTTGTACGGCTTTTGAACTTGCAACTGGAGAGATGATGTTTACTCCCAAGACTGGACAAGGTTTCAGCGAGGATGAGGTAATAACTACACGTTGATTTCATGTTAATGCATGATTATCATGCATAGGGGAGAAAAAGGCCCTTTAATGAGCTTCATATTTACAGCTTATGATGCATCTTCCCACTTACTGGAATTAAGTTCTTAATTTGCATCATCTTGCTGGGTGCTGCTTTCACATCTTTCATCTCTTAAGTGAAATGCTTCAATTTGAAATCTAAACATTTAAGGTGTAGAAATGTGGTCAGTTAATGATTTTTTAGGATGCTATTCGCGATTGAAATTAATTAGGTTTCCTATCCCAGCTCCTGATTCATCACAGCCCCAATTAGCGATGACCACTAGAATAGTACTGGATATGTGCAGTTTTAATTACATCAATTTTAGGATAGTAAAATAGTAGTACTACTACTAGCTAATGACCAACCTTCAAGCCCTATATTTTCTACCTGTTTGGGGTGCTTTTGCATGTTTTCGGGAAGTGGTATCTATTAATATGTCATATGACAGGTTTCCTTTGCAGGATCACCTTGCTATGATGATGGAGTTCCTTGGAAAGATTCCACGCAAGGTAAAGATGCGCATCTCATGTTTCCATATTAATTCAGGCTATAAAGCAGTAGTTGCTGACTCTCATTGGTTATTATGCTTATATGTAAGATTGCTACCAGTGGTGCCCGATCCAAAGAGTACTTTGATAGATACGGCGACTTGAAGAGGATTAGAAGGCTGAAGTACGGATCCATTGATCGATTACTTGTTGATAAATACAAGTTCTCTGACGCTGATGCACGTGAATTCGCTGGTTTTCTATCTCCCATGCTTGATTTTGATCCAGATAAACGACCCACAGCCCAGCAGTGCCTGCAACATCCATGGCTTAATGCTGACAGTGAGACAAGTGGGCTGAATGCAGGAATGAACGACCTGGAAATCAAGGCGAAGAAGTGATGTAGGAACGAGGGACAAGTTGTCAACATGATCTGAGTTTTGTTTGCAGTAGTTATTTGATTGAATTTAATTTGTTAAGATTGTAATATAGTACTATATGATTAGCACAATGACATGCGAAGAAACTGAGCTGGGGAAACTGATCATGAAGCGTTCGGTGCTACTATATTCTTTCGCACTCTGTGAGAGAAAAGCAAATGGAGCTGCACCAGCTCCATCTTTTTTGGCATGGGGGAATCTCCAGCAATGTAAAGTGCTTCAAGGAACAAACACACGCTCTTCAACTGTCAACAACAATGAAGCTTGAATGGTACGACAGCTATTCCATAACTGATTATTTCGGCCTAGAAGTTGTAATTGTCTCTCTTTGTTTGGTTTTGGTGCTCACAGAGTTTTCTTTTGTGAAACTAATCTTGTGTTTCGATTTTCTGAATTCATAAATCTGCCCCCATTTTGCATTATTTTACTGTAGTTGATAAAACTTTGATTTCAAAAGCCATTTTTTACATTCCCTGGCTGGTTTACTTTGCACTAGTTGTATTTGCAGAATCGTATTCTATTTTCATGTGGGAGATAATTTATTTAATTTTTGGATTTTTTTGAATGAGACAGAGTACGCATGTTATTGAGAAATTCACTCATCGTTATTGATGTTATAGTTCAGAATGCACGCCAGAACTCCACGTTAGAAATGATTCGTTTAGGAAGATCTCAACCTCTCACCAACTAGGTGGAGAATGACACTCTGAAGTCGTAACAATTTCATTGCTTTTGTTTTTCTATGTCAGACTAATTCATTTAGTTATAAGTTGAGAAAATCAACCAGACCTTATAAATAAAACTAGGAGTGACATACACTTGTTAATCGATCGACCACATGATTAACAATTGTATGTCACTCCCAGTAATTTAAAACACATGCATAAGTCCTCGAGAGAAAAAAAATTAAGACACGAGTTTATTTATTTATTTATTCAAGTGATACTAGTAATTTGAAGCATGAAATTTGGTTACATTATCATAAGATATGGGAACGAAATATTCGATGACAAAATTTCAATCCTTATGTGTGGTGATGCTGAAAATAATTTGTTTGATTCAAATAAGAAAAGAAAAAAGAATGAAAGACAAAAAAAATGTAAACAACGTCATTTATTATACATATGGGACTATTGACAAAATTGATTGATTAAACATTCGTAATTTAAATAATTATTATTCTACATGATCAGTACAGTGACAAGCAACTACTCCTAAAACACAAACAAATGCAATAGAATTGACTGCAGAGCCAATAATACCAATCTCCCAATTGCCAAGTGTGTTTTAGTTTCCTTCCACGAAAACCATTTTTATTTGTGAATGATGCACATTTTAATGTAGATTTTTTCAAGTACGAGAGAAAAAGAAAAAAAAATAAATAAAGTATGAAAATAACGAGAAAATATAGTAAAAATGTTTTCAAAAATTAAAATGGAACTCATTTTATCGGCATATACCGATATAAGAAAATAAGACTATTTTTTAACGAGTGAGTATAACTTTATTTGGGATTATACATATTTTTAACAATAAACAACATTCAAGGTGAACCATTGGCCATACATCCGCCCCTTCTACTATCCAAAAGCTAAATAAACTTATGCGGTTGTTGGCAAGCTGTATATCACCATCTCAACAACAAATGAATAGTACTCCCTCATAAAATAATGTCAAAGTATGACTTGACACGTGTTTTAAGAGTTGTGAAGAAAAGTGGATGAAAAAATTTAGTAAGTTCCACATTTATATATTAGTTTTATAATAAAATGTGAGTGTTATTAGTTAGTGCAAAGTGAGGTCCATTTATCAAAAATGGGAAAAAAAACAAAATGGACAATATTTCGCGGATAGACTAAAATTGCAAAATAGACTAAAATGACAAAACGGGACAACATTACACAGACATAGTTTGAAGTTTCAGCAGAGAAAGGCAAAAATCAACATACTTGAAGTTGGTTCTCAATTACAAGAAAAAAGTTCCCATTAGGAAAGATACACAGTTGTGCCTCAAAAGTTACAATGACAAAAAAACATAAAAGATTGCAAATATTACAACCCAAAAATCAAAGATTGTCTAAGATAGTAAGAATCCAGCCTTCCATTCACAGGCACAGCTAAAAAATTGTAATCAACTATGTATATGTATTAAGCTACAAGCAGATGCAGCTCCGCTGTTTCTCTGCTCGCGTATGTCTCTTGTATGGCACAAAACCTTTTCTACAATCTTCAGAATCTGCATAAGCTCTTTTACTTAATCTAGAGGCGAGTGCATTTGCATTCTTCCCTCTCATTTCAAGCAAGGGACATCGGCTGTCAGTATCCGAGCTCTTTTCTCTGTCTAAACCAGTTGTTGAGCCACTGGAAGACACTTCCTTCTCTTCATTGCTGTCGAGATTGCCTTTCTTGTCGAGCCCTTGCTGAGTCGAACATGATGAAAGCATCAGCCATGGAAAAGGAACCGCGTCTACAGGGCTCACATGCTCAGCAGTTAACTTCAGAGGTATCACTTTCAAAGGGAATGAAGCATCCCCACCCTCACTTTTATCTACACTCTCAGCCTTGTGCGTCGAAAAAGATGTTCCGAAAGAACCCCTCACCAGTAAGGTCTTACCAAAGAGCTTCAGTTGTTGCACAGCAGATTGATCTTCCTTGTCGTCGTGAGAAGAAAGCTCCTGATACTGTTTCGTAGAAGCAGGCATAGTATTAGTTATGATTTGGCTTTATGTATATAGCATTAAATGCTAGCCTACTAATTTTAAAAAATGTGCTAGTACCAGAGAAACTTCTTCATCAGGATTATATTGTCCATTTTCATTCACTGGTTCGGTTCTCGTAGGTGCTTCAGCAGCACAAGAAGCACTGGCATCAAGAGCAAGAGTGGATGATAACGGTGACCAGCTACCTTCTGGAGTACACGTATCGGCTCTGGCATATGTATCCGAATGGTTTTCAGATAACACAGAAGTAGGAGACTCTGTCGCTTGCTCCAACACATTTTGAGATGCCGATCTCATTAACTTCTCAGATATCGATGCCTTAATTTTAACCACAGAACCTGGCTTCCGAGGATAAGGGTGAACCGGCTTCCTTTTTGGCCTAGGAGGAGGAATTTCGATCAGTTGTGCATTGCTGCTATCTCCATTATTACTCTCACGAGCAACCTAAACACCATGACCATCCACATTTAAGTACGGAAACATTTAATCCTCAAATTAAGTCAAACCAATGCAGTTTGGATGCCTAACCTCACAAGAATGAGATGCCTTACTTAAAAGGAGTATATTGACATAATGGCAGATAATGATGCTTATGAGAACAGTTAACCTTGGAAAAAAACTTCTGAGCGTGGCTTCGGATTTGCACTGCTGTTTTCGTACCCATGTGCTCTGGAAAAGAGAATACGTAAATTCCTCAGAATTAATCAATCATTAAATAAAAGACACATCATATGTACAACACCGGTGACAATCCCTCATTACCTTCAATTTTTTTCCACGCACGACCATGAAGTTTCAAGGCCTCGAGGAACCTCTCATGCTCTTCCTCAGTCCATCTTTCCCTTTGTTTAGTAATCGTATATGGCTTTCTCACCTGTCCCAATAAATATACAACACAAGACACCAAAATCACCTAAAGGCACAAGCGTACTCTTACGCATTACTAAACCTTAAGAGTGAACTCAAACAACTAATGAGCATACAGACCTTAAAAGCATACTCATCTGCACTAGAGAACTGCTCATTCGACTGCATATTCTCCTCAGTCGCACCTGTAACACTTTCATGCTTTACCTGCAACAGAAAATTACAATCCTCCTGAAATTAGTGGTCTCTTAATCACAACGTACTTTCCTATTTAGCTAGCATGTGCCAATAAAAGTATCCTAATAGCATTCACATAATAGCTGCAAGTATAACATTTGACATCTTATCACATAAACTTTCATGAAAAAGCACAATGGGAAATCTCAAAATACTAAATGATACACACTATAACACTATACTCTAAGGGTTAAAAGTAAGAAGCACCAAACCGAACATAAAGTCCGAAAACCAGTTCATAAACTAAAATATTGAAAGATTATGAAGCAACAAAACCAAGTTTTAATAGCAAAACATGATTAACTCAACAAAGTTTTCCCTTTTCGGATTCTTGTTTTAACAATATTGAGGTAATATATGAATTTCCTAATATAGACTAACTGACTAAGTACAAAAGTAATTATCTATACTAAATCTTAAGAACAACTACATGAGGTCATCATCCAACTATCTACAAACACACAATCTCTGATATTAGAATTTAACAGAAAAGTATAATATTTGTAGTACTCCTAAATTAATCAGATAGCACAAGGAAAAATATGATAAATTGATGCCTCAATCTACGTATTGGCTCACCTGAACTGACGAAGCCATTAGTTTATCCAAATCTCGTTCCACAACTCCTCGAGCTAGCTGGAGCTAATTTCTAAACCTCAATTCTCACCGAAAAAAAGTGAAAGAAATCCAAATCCTATTAAATTCGAATTTTAAGGGACCAAAATTATCCCATTTCCTCTTTTGGAACAAAACGGAAGTATTGAACTTTCAGCTACACAACAACTAGACACACTTCTTATTATAGAAAATAAATAAACAAGGAAGCTTCAAAATGTGAATCCAGAAAAAAAGAGGTTAATTAAACGGAACAGAAGTGAAATAGGAGCAAAAAGTAGATCCCTATCGGAAATTGACGACGGAAATGCAGTGTAAATGAAGAGGAAACGAGATGAGGAAGAAATATCTGGATGAAGAAACTAATTTTGGGGGAATTTGTGGATTGTGGAGAAGGAGAAAGAAAAGGGGGAGAGAAGATGAGGCTGGAACCGCCACGTCTGCGGAGAAAATAGAATTATCGAGAATTGTATGGAATCATGTGGCTGGAATTCAACTAGCGGCGTTAACACGTGGCGTGTGGATGTATGGGGCGGCCCCACTACTGCTCTTTTTCGCGCTTTATGCTTACTGTGCTCGCGCGTGTACGCAACGACGGCTTACTCGCCACTAACTTGCTGCCACTTGTCGATTTTTTAGTGGAACTCTGCTTTTTCTAGAGTTCAACATATTTGTTGCCTAAAAAATGTTGACCTCAAAGCATTTTTCATTTTCCATAAATTGCAAATTTTACCGACACGAAATATCTACTAGTTCATCTAATGCTCAATCATGCTAGGGAATTAATTTAGGAATATCACTCGGGCCAATCCACTTGGATTATCGGATTATCCAGTGCGGATTATATGGGTGTGATTTTTTTGGGTTATAATTTTTCGACCCTAATCCTAATTCTTCGGATTTCAGGCTAACCCGTCGAGCTAGTCGAGCCAAAAAAAGTTCAACAATTCTTAATTCCAATTTTTGTTTGATTAAAACTTAGAATTTATTTCAACTACTTCTCATAATAAAGTACTAATTCATAATAAAGTACTAATTAAATTACCTAATCTTCTTTATTTTGTAAACAATATAATCGAATCTGTGAAGTGAGATAGTGGAATGCAAGACCAGATATACTTACTTTTTATGGGAAAAGTGAAATGTGACTTGGGACGGACGAAAATGGAAAAATGTGACTCTTATTGTAGGAGTAACACTCAACTACTATATCTAAAATCTCGTGCCATTAAAAAATATGGTCGACTTGAATGAACAAAGATAGTACTCCCTCCGTCCCAAGGAAGATGACCTCTTTCTTGGACGGCACGAGATTTTATGCAACTTTATTTTGTGTGTTAAGTGGAGAGAGTAAAGTAAGAGAGATGGAATAAAGTAGAGATAAAGGGATTTTCATTTTAAGCAATGAGTCATCTTGATTGGGACAAACCAAAAAGGAAAGTGGGTCATTTTCAATGGGACGGAGAGAGTATTATTTTTAGGGATGTCAGCTCAACTCCAACTCATAGACTGACTATTAACCCATTAAAATTAGAGGGTTAAGGCTGCAAAATTGCAATCTGATTCGAAATCAGGCTAGCTCGTTCGAGCTAGCGGGCCAACCCATCGAGCGGGAGAGCGGGCCTACTTGATTGCAAAAAAATAACATTTTTTTACTTATTTTTTATTTTGTTTCTTTGATTCATAAAATACCATTTTCGAAGTAATTATTTGAAGCTATATTTTTCAGTATTATGAAATGGAAACGGTGCAGTGAATAATTTCACATTTACGAATTACATATTTTAAAATACAAAAAAGGTACTACTATTGTCTCACAATTTCGTATCCATAAGACACTATTCACTGTTTACATCTAACTTTTAAACAAATTTATAACTTACATATCTGAATTTCAATTTACGAACATTAATACTCCGTATTATGTATTCAAACATTTTTAGTTTTGGAAAATAAACTAGTCCTAAAAAATAAGGGCCACTGATTTGAATGGCTGTGGAAGGTGATTGATGAGGTGTCACCATAATTTTCTACCTTCCATGCCTAGGGAGTAGCTTCACTTTTCCACCACTTCACCAACCACCCATCGCAACAAATTCCCTAGCCCCCACTCAATTTAGATTGGACTGGATGCATCATCAACAATTAATAAATTATTAATACTTTGAATAATCATAATAATAGTACTAGTACATGTTAATAACACCAACATACGGCACTTCAATTTATTTTTAATTTTTTTAAAAAATAGTCATTAAATCACAAATTTATATTTAAAAATAATTATAATTTTCATTCTCTCTAAGTCATGTCATTCGCATTGTACTTGGGCGACCGTGAAAGACATATTGAATTTAAATCCAATGCGCCTCGGGCTACCATTGTCACTCTCATCAAGTGGATCTCTAGAAAAAGAACGTATCTCCGCAATGTCATCTCACTGCCATCCTCAAAAGCTCGAATCTCTTCATCACCCGATTGTACCCTATCCCGACGCGACGCCTCCGCCACGACGCGCCTGCAAGAATGTAACTATTCAGAACTCCTAAATCGTCCTACAATCCACTCCCTTCAATAGAAATATCCACTAGTTACTAGGAGCATGTTATATGTTTGTGGTTAGCCCAAAACAAGAAACTCCGTGAAAATGGGCTTTTCATATAATTAGAGATACTGTATTTTCTCACTCTTTCTAGGGCCATTGTAAGTGGGCTGCCCATTATTTGCATCCTACTTTGGTTTGCATAAAAAGAGAAGTATTACAGAACTACCCCACACTTAAATAATTTTGGCCAAATTTAATCTTGCTAGAAATTCAACTAACTGTGGCGCTGTCTCCAACATTATTGAGCGCACTGAGCTCTCCTAAGATAGCCGTCCGAAGGAGATCCATCCGGAGGTTGTTCACCTAATCTAAGTATTTCTAAGTATTTTTTGAAAGTGTATTTTTTGGGTGATTTAGATCATTAACATAGACGTTTGCATAAACTTTTGTACTATAAAATTTGGGTAAATTTAAAACTTTTATAAGAAAAATACATTTAAAAAAAAGTAAATTTGATAGGGGTTGAAACCCATTATGGCTTGAGGATCGCAGCTCATACCTCACTGGTGTGCCATTCTCTCACGCACCAAACAAGTCAGACTTCCTTTTTTTTGTAAATGGGCCATGAGACTACACACAAAACAAAATCTTTTTCAGTGCATGAAAAGTGCCTCAAGAGTCAAGACTTGCCATACTAGAAAGCACGACAAAGGCCTAAATGAAATTTTACCCTGCTAATCTGAAACAAAGCACAAAACCAAATGAGAAAAACTCAGTTACAATGAAGGGTGTCAAAACTACAGATTTCAATTATTTCCAATGGACTTTGACATTGTTGTTGCATGATAGTATTTGCTATGATGCAATGTTATTTGTAGGATACAATCGAGTAAATTTCTAAAACGAATGAGACAAGTTTGAGTAAATACCTCAAGCGATTGGACAAAATTGAGTAAATTAACACTTCCTACATTTTGCACATCAGATATTCATTACTAAGCAAAAGAATGATGTGTAATTTCGGCTATCAAGTTAATATTCTTACAGTTGAAAATTTTTGTGAAACGTTTTATTATCTTTTAACTTATTTCACAGAATAATATTGCATAAAATCGCATACTATCTAGATAGAGACAAAGGGAGACTAAGGGAGTACAGTAGATGACTAAGAGCATCTCCACCGGCGGACGTCCCGGTCGGACGTCGCGGAAGTCCGACCGGACGTCCGCCATTGTGAAGGTTTAGGTCGGACACGGACGTCTCGTGAGGACGTCGGATATCCTCGGATATCCTCGCGACGTCCGCCATTGTGGCGTCAATCGGACGTCACGGTCGGATGTCCGAGTTAAAATTTAATTATTTAAAAAAAAAACTCTATAAATGCGGTCGGACGAGGAGGAGTGAGAGCCGAGGGTTGTATTTCTCGACTTTTTATGATTATGTAATTTTTAACTTAATTATGTTTTTTTTTAAGTATTATGTAATTTTTTTTAATGAAGTATTCGAATTTTCCCGTATTCCGTGTCGACATTTTAATTCCGTAAATTGAGTAATTGTGAATTTATTTTATTGCGGAAAGTCCTAGTGGAAGTCCTACATTGTGCAGTGGGATGGGAAGTCCTAGTGGAAGTCTTAGTGACGTGGCAGAAGGTTTTTGTGGGAAGTCCTAGTGGGAAGTCCGCCACCGGAGATGCTCTAATGGTAATTAGTAGTAAGGCCATCCGCATCTCTATCTCTTATTCATCCCTTAACTATTTATGGGTCATACTGTACTTTTCAGTCCATCTCTTAACTAAGAGACAACACCTGCATCCCTCCATCTCTTAACCATCTCATCCCTTAACTATTTATTCAATTTCATTTTTTATTTTTAATTCCAGCAAATTTAATTAATAAAAACACACTTCATTAAATAAAATAAAAACTACAATTTAAAGGCCTAAAAAATTAAAAGAATACATAATTAAAATACTCTAAATTAAATTATAAAACTACTCTGCCGACGAACCATCCCCCGAAGTCGACGGTGCACCCAAGTTAGATCGAGACCGAATACCAAGTTGAGCTTTCATATGCTCAATTCCGTCCATATGGGCTTCAAATTGGGGAGGACTCATTTTTGAAGTGTCAGCCATCGTGGCGAGCAGGTACATGGACATTAGGGTGTTCGAGCCCGTGCCGAAGCCCGAGCTCGAGCCCGCCTGGCTTGATTCGCCGCGGCCCCTCCCCCTCCCCCTCGCTCTAGCCGCCTTGGTCCCTTGCGGCCGACGTCGTGAACCGGAAGAAGACCTCCTGCATCATCGTTTGGAGTGCCCTCACGTGAGGTGTTGCCTTCGCCGCCATCACTAGACGAGTATTGGCCATGCGCCGTGTGCTTCGTGCGTTTCGGGCCCGCGCCCGACTGGACACCGCCAGCCCACCTTTCAAGGTGGTGGACTTGCGACCAAACATCGATATGCTTGAAATCTTTATCGACGTCGTATTTAAAGACCCGCAACGCCGCTCTCAGAATGTCGGCTCCACTGGCTCCGCTTTGGTAATTCGTCTCTTCTGCCCTGTATATCGCGCAAAAATTTTTGACATCTTTGTCGCATCGGTCCCAATGACCGCGGAGCATCTTCACGTTGCGGGCAAAGGTCTTCTTCGGCCTTCATGCGTTGTAAACTTCGGTGACTTTTTTCCAGAAACACAAGTTGGTTTGTTGATTCCCGACGACAGGATCGTACGAGACGGTGTATCAAGCGTCGTACAAAGCCAACGTCTCCTTTTGGTTGTATGGATGACGGCCGCCGTTCCCCACAACCTCGTGGTCGCCCTCTTTCTCCTCGGCATTGACGCCGATCCTGGCGGAGCCTCCACCTATCGGCCGGTATTCCAAAGTGCATTCATCTGGATAATTCTCCGGAATTTGGGATAATCCCGGCGATTGCCCGTACCTCTGGGGGGAGGGACGATAGTATGCATCCACATCAAAATGTGGTGTTTGGTACGCCGGCGGAGTCGTCGAGCCTTGGGTGCCCGACAACGAACCGGGAGCACTCAAAACGTTGTACATGCTCGCCCAATCGCCAAATGAGTTCAAGTCGAACCCGCCGGAGCCGCGGCCGCTGGAGTTTCCATCGCCGGACATTTTTTCAAAAATTGGAGAGAAAAGAGATAAGATATTTGAGAGAAGAATAGATGAGTGTAGTGTTTGTGTGTAGAATGGAGACTGGAAGAGGAAGCGGGTATTTATAGAATAATAAAAGAAAAAAATAATAATTTGAAAATTCGACCGTTTGAACGGTCAAATGACCGTTTGAATTTTTATTTTTTTTCGAAATTTCGAATTTAAAAAAAAATTAAAATTATGACGTCATAATTACGACGCCCACTTGCGGGCCGGCGAGTGGGCGTCACGCCTAGCGCTAGCGTGCGCCATGTGGCGAGACAACTCGAGGCCGGCTCCTTCCGCGCGCGACGCGCGAAGGGACGTCCCGTCTCGTCGGGACGAGAAGCATTTTGCAACGCGGTCTCGCCGCCGACCTGTCTCGTCGGGATGAGACCGAGCCGGTGGCGAGCCGCGCTGCGGATGCTCTAATACATTTTCTAATGACCTTTATCAAACAATCTAACAAAATTGACCATTTATCTTATTTTAATTACTTTCAATCCAATTTAACATATATTCATACATTTTTATACAGTATATTTATGTGCTCGCTCATATTCATTATTCTATATTTATCTTCATGGAATTTATTATTCTGTGAATAAATAAATACTAATATCGATGGAGAAGACATGTCATGTGGGATGATCCAAGAGAAGGCTACATAAATTAATTAGAAAAATGAAAATAGTAGTGATAAATTAATAATGCAGCAGCTTGGACAGCCCAATCCAACTCCTAAACGGTTATGCACTGAGCTTGCATTTGCCAGCTGTCTGCGGTTGGGTGTCCACGTGTTCTGTCATCTTCCTCCTCATTAATTATTACTACTATTATCCGATTTCTTATTTTATTTTTATTTTATTATTTCCAACATTGCAATCTTATTCCGTTCTGATTATTTATTCTAGTAATTAGAGAATAAGTTCAATGCTTCCGTAGATTTCTAAGTATATTTCTAGTTGCCCTTCATCTCAATTTAGGTTGAAATGTGGTTGTTTTTAACGTGTCTTCTATAATCTATATAAACTCGCCTTTAGCTAACTTACCCTAATTTAGAGAGATCTTTTCCATTTTAAAACATCCTCATTTATACGTGAAATTGTAACGGCGTGAATTTTGAAAATTCGTAATTTTAATGTTGTATTTTGATTTTATTATAGCAATGAATGCTCGAATTATAACGCCCTGATATTTTTATTGTTTATACATATGCATGCCTCTAATCTGCCACTAAGTATATCCTTGTGCAATTTTGCTGCGTGTATATACCTTAAAATTACTTGCATTAATGTCAAATGATTAATACACAAATATTTAGGTAAAGTCGTTTGAAGACTTTATCACAGGGGTGATCAAATTTTCTTTTGTTATCGCTTCGTCCATAAATTAACATTCTCATATGGTCTAGATTTGACTGGATTTTACGTTTAAATTGGGTTACAAAGGAGTAGTATTAGATTAAAAATAAGTATATTATTAAATTATATCAAAATATTGAGAATTGGAAAAGCTTTTGGTGATCGTCCGTTGATCATAACTTCGTTTCACCATTTTAAGCAGTGGCTATCATGATGTTCAAATGCACCATTGAATGGTTGTTTTCATTTTTATGGATAGTGGTACTTGAATTAATTTTATTATTGTCGTGTTTGATCTTTTCGTTGGTGCTTGTTTGCAACTTGCTCAATTCACGAGTTTAATATCGGTATTGTGTACGTGACTCATTTTGAATATGTAGTCCGGGACTAATTATCTTTTTTTGGAATATTCGTTTTGTAAAATTATATCTCGAGATTAAATATGTAGTGTGTTTGGTTCATGAGATTCAATCCAACAACTCAATCCTAGATGAATATAATAATGATAGCATGATTAATTATAGCTAATTTTCCAACTTAATTGATCTCACAATTTAATTTTTAATTATATTTTAATACTATTATTTTATTTAAAAAATCAAACACCACCTTTATATATTCGAAGTTCTTTTATTTATTTTGATAGAAGAAACTTCTTTCTTCACTATAGCTTCTTCTCCAATTTATATTGTGGGATGTGTAGCATCAGATAAATATTGGCTTCGCAAGTCCTCTGCCCCATTTAGTGTATCAAAAGTTCTTCGAACAGATCGAAAAATAAGAAAAAAGTATTTGAAAGTTTATAGTTCTGTGCATTTAAGAATGTTGTTCTCAACTAATTAATATTTTTGTGTAGGATATGATAGCTTTATCTTGCAAGTGTCAATTAAATAATCATCTATTATGCGCATGGATCAAGTATATTTAAAATGTGAACAGTGAGGTTTGTGCATTTTAAAATGTAGAATTATTTTAGTTATGGATTTGTTTGGTTATAATTTGTTTATTTTTTTGTGTACTTAATGAATACTAACCAAACTCATTTTTCAAGACATTAGATAATGATGTAATAGTATTTGTTAAGGTAATTTGCAATGGTATTTTGAATTTTTTATTTTTGCATATTTTTTTTTTAATTTCGTATTAATTTTTGAATATAATACTTCTGTTCATTTTGAATTTAATTTTCATAAAATTAACTATTAGATTTGGAATCAATTTGAACTATAGACAAAATCGTCAAGCATTATATGTTATTAGAATGTCATCCACGTAAAAATAGTTTGATTGCTACCTCTTTAAGAAGACGAAAAAATTTGAAAAAGTATAAGTTCTAGACTAAGTAAAACCCAATTTAAAAATCCAAGGGGTGTGGTCGAGTGGTATGGCTTGTTACTTGTCTATTCTTAACTAAATGATCATTGGATTGATCTTTGCCTTTGGTTATAGAGCAGCTTTAAATCCTTGAGCCAACTGTCTCATCCATTGAGGTGCCTACAAATCAGCACGAGAAATAGTTACTGGGTCCGCCAATGAATACTCTGGTGATTACCCAAAAAAAACCAAACTTAAAAAGTTACACTCTCACTGGTGCCTACAAATCAGCACGGAAAATAGTCACTGGGCCCGCTAGTGAATACTCTGGTAATTACCCAAAAAAAAACCAAATTTAAAAAAGTTACACCTGAATTATAGTGAGCAAGACACGAAAGGCTTATTTGAGCTCTTATAAGGCTTTATTTAACCTGTAGTAACAACAATGCTAAGGATTAGTCCGATAGTTTTTGGTTTAACAGCCAGACTGAGAAAGTTTAAGTAAAGTCAAAGTTTACACATCATATGATGTTTAATTTCAATTGTCAATTCAATATTTTCATAGTCAAAAAATTTTGCAGAACATTTTATCCTTGAAAATGATACATTGTACTTAAATGGGAAGATATTTCCTAGTGAACGCCCAGACAATCTAAAAATGACCATATAATCTATAGTGTTTTTTCATTGTTCTATCAATATAAATAATATCGATGATTTCAGGAGAAGCGTGTGGGATAACCAAATACAAGGCTACATAGATTAGTTAAAGAAAATAAAAATAGTACTTATAACATAATAATGTACTACTAAGGAGTTTGGACAGCCTAAACCTTCGGTAAAAGAGGTCCAAAGCTGTCTGCAGTTGGATGTCCATTGTTTCAGTAAATGTCAGTATATTTTTCTTTTCAGTTTGTTCTATAAAAAATGTCATATACTCCTTCTGCGACTCCCTCTATTACTAGGAGTTTCATTTTTTGATGGCATAGATTTTAAGAAATGTTAAGAAAAGTTAATGGAAAAAAATTTAGTGGAATATGAGTCTCACATATATATATACTAATTTTAAATTAAATTTGAGTGGAATGGGTTAGTGAAATATGGAATAATAAAGATGAACCAGGACTCCTATTCATAAACAGACTAAAATGGAAAAACGAGACTCTTATTTGCAGACGATAGGAGTATTTTTTGTAAAATCATTTATCTTATATTAATATATAAAATTATATATTTTTCCACTTAACACATAAAACATCTTCTATAATCTCTTGTAATCACTTAAACGTGACATTTAACTTGAGACAGGAGAGTATTATTACCCACTTTCTTTATTTTATTTCCTTTATTTTCTTTGTAGATTTTTCCAACATTGCAATCTCAATCTGTTCTGGTTTTATCATAGTACTATTTGATAATAACATTCTGTTCTATGCTTCCGCAGATTTCAATATCACTAGTTGCTCTTCATCTGAATTTAGGCTGAAATTGTTTTAAACGTGCCTTCCATATAAATTCGATTATAATCCTAACCTATAGAGTTATTTCCCATTTTAAAACATCTGAATTAATATGTCAAATTGCAACGGCGTGAAATTTTAAATTCGCAATTTTTATTTTATTTTATAAAAAAATGATCGAATTATAACGTCCTAATATTTTTATTGTTCACATCTAATCTGCCAGCATATTCTCATGCAAATTTGTGGTGTGTATATACCTTAATAAGGTAGCTAGTGTTTTACTAAAGTAAGTAACATAAGATTATGATACCGAAGGCGGCTTGCATTAAAGTCAAATGATTAATACACAAAAATATACGAATCAACCTTTTGAACAATTAGGTAAAGTCGTTTCGCTTTATTCGATTTCGTTGAAATGTATCATTGAAATGGACATGTGGCTGTGTTCATTTTTATGGATAATATAACTCGAATTAATTTAACTATTTTCATATTTTATCTTTTGATTAGTGCTTGTTTTGTTTGCAACTTGTTCAATTCATGAGTTCAATATTTGAATTGTGCTGAAAGCCTGAAAGCGACTCTCCTTTTAGAAACAAAGATGCATTTCAAAATTAAACTTGATTGAATTTTAATAAATGTACGAAAAAATAATTATATCGATATCGGAATCGTCAGGTTTAGAAAATGAAAAAAAGAAAGAAGATTTTTTTGGCCAGCAGATGCATCCCTACGTTGTTGATACCACAACAGACAAAATCGAATAATTTATCCTCTCTCTTGAGTTTGACTTAAATTTTAATTACAAATTTACAATTAATTAGCATGATCTTTGCCGTGCTTAAGAGAAAAATTCCCACCTAATTGTATTAATTTCGAAATGAAAAACCATTGACCTTAAATTGGAGCTGAGACAGTTACCTCGTTCATATGTTCAATAAATCACGTCCTTCGATTTCTAGTAAAATTTCCCAATCTCAAATTTTATAGAAAATCATCATTCAATGTGCCATAACTTCTTAATTTTCACAAATGTTATAACACTAAATGTAAAATAAATATAAAAAGATCGTGTGTGTTTGATTTGGCGAAGCCGTAAAGAGCTTAATGTATGAGGCCAAAAGTCTCAGATTCAAGTCTAATTCGAGTCCTACATAGCGTGACCTTTAAATTTAAATTCATTTACTCATAGAAAATATCAAAAATAGTCATTTAATGCGCCATATTTCATCCGAAATCGACCTTTACTATTTTTTGCTACAATTTGAAACTTAGTATTTTAAGTTGTAATCTGGACCTTTTTATTTTATTGTACTTCACAACTTGAATCCTTACGATTGTGAATTAATGTTTTTATTCAGAATATTCAGTACTATGAGTTTTGAATTGATTATTTTACTATCATAAAAATAATTAGTCAAATTTTTTTTTTTTTTTTTTCATTTGGTGGAGTTTTTCTAGTTGCTAAATAAGAATGGATGGTTTAGGCCTTAGGGTATTGCCTCAACGTAATTAACTTCATTTTTTTATAATCGATTTTTTTCCTATAACAAATTTAATTCAAACGCATCACACACTATCAAGTTTATACTGTACTATAAAATTCGCAATCTTGAATGTTATCTTACATTTAAACCAATATTCTACAAATCAGAACACGATAAAATAAATTCAATGTAGTTTTCAAATTTTAATTTTTTTTACTACTTATAAAGACTATAATGAGTAAATTGATTAAATCGTGTATAACTAAAATAAGAATGGATTTGGCAGCTGGATTGATCTCTTTGCCAGCGGTGAAGGCCATTTCCGGAAAAAAAGAAAAAGAAGCAAATGAATTGGAGTAATATAATAAGACAAGGTACCGAAATCCGCAAACCGAATTGTAGATCTGTCGATAAACCATATCTCCCTTGCAACAAAACAAATAATTACTCAATTATCTATCACTCCCCTTTTCCTCTTTTCCCCCAATTCGATTTCCCTGTTCGCCGCTACCACCAATCGCTCAGCTTCTGCGCGATTTGATTGGTTGCGGTCGGTCGTTTCACGGCCTCCGATTTCGTCTTGGTTGTTGGTTAGTAAAAGTGACTACTTTGAGCTTCGAATGCGCTTCTTTTGTTGCTGTATTAAACTAATAATTGCTGTTGCTCTTTTTTGGGGTTTTGGAGCTGTGTGATTGTGATTCGATTCGGGTGAAAAAATGGCGGAATTTTTCGGTTTTGTAACCGCCGAATTGAAGTTATGACTTTGTTTTTCTACTTTTTTCGAGAGTGAGTTTTTTAAGCTTTAATTTTAGAGGTGAATTAGGCGGGTTTCAGTTACTGTTGTGTAACAGGATTGGTGAAATCCTGGTTTTGTCTAGGCAATTTCATTGGATTTGTATTGATACGTTGTCGGTGTGATTCTTGGTATCTTCTGTGAATAAGTTTGTGCTGTAGTAGAATTGGGGATTTAATGGAGGTGTCATTGATGACTACCGACGACGTAGTCGAACAAATAATGAGACTTCACCGGTCGTTGCCACCGCGGCCGGGGATTGATGAAGTCGAGGCTGCGAAAACTCTGATCCGAAACGTTGAGAGGGAAGATCAGCTTGGATTGGAGGCGATTGCGAAGCAGAGCAAGGGGAAAGATGTGCCGGAGGAGCTGTTCAAGATTTTGCAGGAGATCCAAAGGAGCATGATCCATTTTCAGAGCAAGGAGCATTGCAGGGAGGCTCTGAAACTCTTGGATCTCGAGAGTGTTCACTTGGTGTTCGACGATTTGATCCAGAGAGCGTCTAGGTGCTTGTCCGGCTCTTCAGATTCGCAGTATGCTGACACTGTGAAAGCCTCCTATAGCTCGTCGAACAGTTTAAGTCCCACGGTGAACACCTCAGCTACCACCACGTCGTCTTCCTCGTCTAGTTTCTATAACGAGAAGGAGATCGTGAAGGCCTCGGAGCCCTTGTTTACCAGGGATGACATGTATGTGAAGAAAACAAAGATGGGGTTCAATATGGACGGATTGGGGGTTGGGAGTCGAGGTGGAGATTTCTCGGCTGCTCCACAGATTGTGGATCCTACTCTTAAGCCGGTGACTGCTTCAGGTGAGCTAGCTCCTCCTCGTCAATTGTTTTGACATGTAATTTGCATTATGTGACCTTCATTTGAACTGATTTGTTGCAGGGCAAGATGGTGAGAAACTGAGTTTGATCAAACTGGCGAGTCTCATTGAAGCGTCTGCGAAGAAAGGGACTCAAAAGCTTGTTCTCCGAGGCAAGTTGTCGGATCAGATAAAATGGCTTCCTGATTCCATTAGGAAGCTCTCGAGTTTGATCACGCTGGATTTATCCGAAAATAGGATTGCTGAGTTACCAGAGGCTATAGGGGGACTGTCCTCATTAGAAGTGTTGGATTTACATGCCAACTCTATATCTGAATTGCCAGAATCTATCGGAGATTTGCTTAACTTGCTTAATCTTGATCTGAGGGGAAACCAGTTGAGGTCACTGCCTCCTACCATTGATAGGTTAGTTCGTCTCCAAGAGCTTGATTTGAGCTCTAATGGACTCCCATCGCTACCAGAAACCATTGGATCGCTTGTCAGTCTCAGGGTATTGAATGTTGAAACAAACAACATTGAGGAGATCCCTCATACAATTAGTCGCTGTGCTTCTCTCAAAGAGCTTCACGCAGACTATAACCGGCTTAAAGCACTCCCTGAAGCAGTAGGCCGGATTGAATCTCTGGAGATTCTCACAGTACGCTACAATAACATCCGACAACTGCCTACTACAATGTCCTCCTTGGCAAACTTGAGAGAGCTCGATGTTAGTTTCAATGAGCTCGAAGCCGTACCTGAGAGCTTGTGCTTTGCGACAACCCTTCAGAAGATGAACATAAGCAACAATTTTGCAGACTTGCAATACCTGCCAAGGTCCATCGGAAACCTTGAAATGCTTGAGGAGCTGGATATGAGCAATAACCAGATAAGGGTCCTCCCCGACTCATTCAGAATGCTAACCCGACTTCGTGTCTTGAAGGTTGATGGAAACCCTCTGACAGTGCCCCCAGGAGACGTAATCGCAAAAGGACCACAGGTGAGCAGATTGAGTTATCCTTATTTTGCATCTATAAAATGAATCAGTTTATTTCCTGTTTTGCAGAAGGCTAAATAACTTTTTTTGTAACTCAGGCTATTGTTCAGTACATGGCTGAGTTTGTTGCCAAGAAGGAAGTCAAGTCACAGCCGGTCAAGCAAAAGAAATCTTGGGCACAAATATGCTTCTTTTCAAGATCCAACAAACGCAAACGCAATGGTGTGGATTATGCTAAAACCTAAGACGTGTCAGTTCGGACTATACAGCATCAAACTTGTTGGTAATGCCATTTCAGTTTCCTTCATGTGTTTTCCTGGTTGCATTTTTTAATTACCATGATCTAATTATTGAACCTCATAACACATCCTGAGTAAGTCTCACATGCTTTCGTTGTTTGCGTGCAGAAACCGAGGGGATGATTGGGGGAAGTTTCTGGATTTGCCACATCCACAAATCTTGACAGGGGTTTGTCTACAGATGTGGGTGCGATCCTTCATTTTAAATATTTCAGGTTTTTTTTCAAATATTTTTGACATGTTCTTGTTTATTGCCTGTATTTTTCGAATCAAGATCCATGATGAGCTACAAAATTTGAGTACAACCGGCTAGGACAAAGGGAAATGTATTTATCAACGTTGATGTGTAAAATTGTTGTAACATTGTTTGACTCTGTGATAGATCATGAAATCATTTGTCAATTGTTGTTGATTGTGATGAGGTAAAATGCCAATTACTTAATGGAATCTTGTTCTACTGTTGAATTTCATTTGGTTGTGAGATAATCTTCTTGTCATCTTGTTCTGTTGCTAACTAGGTGTATATGAAGTGAAAGTGACCAATATTATTGTCAGCAATGCAACTTGTTTTACTCTTTTTAAAAATGTGTTGTAGAAAACTGAGAGTTGGGCAATGAGCATATGATAACAATATCTCCAATCATTTATTACTAAATTCAAACTCATTTTAATAAAAATGTCACATCAAATAATATATTTTTTTAATTATTTACACTAAACTCAAATTTAAAAGAATATTCTCTATATTATTTTTTTACTCATAAAATTTAAAAAAGTGATTTGACTTTGTTTTTATATAAACCTAAAGATTGGTATATTCTACTCAAAAATAAAAAATAAGATTGGTTTTATAGTACCATTGGAGCTAATTCTCTAGTCTATTTTAGGTTTTAGTGTACCATTGGATATGTTTAAAATAGAAAAGATTCCTTACTTCAATTTGACTTTTCTTTGTACATAGTGAGTGAGTTTGTTGATATGGAGACAAAGCTATTCTACACACATACACAGTTGAATTGCACATTTTAGCCTTTTATTGGTGCGCACGATTAACTCTATTGTATACAGCTATGCTTTAATATCTTTTAGTTTGATGTTATCATACTAAAAATAATGAATGTCGCTTTGCTAAATTATACTACTTCACTAGTATAAAATAAGCAAACATATAATCTGTTGTATATTAACATTTGTAAGCATGCACATTTTATAGGTTACATATATGGTTTGTTTCCAATAAAAAATCATTTTTAAATGATAATATAAAAAACTCATTTTAATCATTAGATTATGACAAATTCTAACGCGTGTTTATGCTTGATAGACATACTTGCAATAATAGAGTGATGAAACGTGATTATTGTGACATCTCAATCACTTTTGCAGGATAATACATGTGACACCAAATACTATTTGTAAATGCATGTGACAGACATACCTACAATAAAAGAGTGATAAAGAAATGATATTTGTGACATCTCAACCACTTTTGCACGAAATGAGTTATGAATTCATAGTTATCACAATAATACAACACATTATATCTATCTTATCTTGCATCTATGAGTTCGTATATACTGAAATCATATTTGTTGTGTGGAACCTATGTTCCCAAACAATTCATGGAAAAATGGTTGGGCCAAAACCCCAAAAACAACTTAAAGGATCACATATCTAATTATTGCATACATCTCATATGAATTTGTCTCGATAAGGAGCACATAGATCATTGGGTGAGCTATTGTGGGAAGATTGGATTATGTGAATTTCGATTGTTCGACATCAAGTGCAACGTTGACTCCAAGGGTCATAGGTCGATTGGAGCACGGAAACAAGGACAAAAATGAGCGTAAAGGCGACACGAGAATGGAACAAAGGATCAATCCGATGAGGGGCACTGGTCTACACAGAGCTACCCGAAGGCTGGCTCGAGAAACACCAAAGTACCCGACCGGGTGAGAACATGGTGTCATAGCCACCTGGCCAAGTGGGTCCCATTTTAGGCCATTTTGGTCTTTTTTTTTACTCCACCCTCTCTGTCCCACAATAGGGACACATTTAGTGTAGGTATAAGTTTTAAAAAAGGTAAAGAGTAGTTAGTTGAATATGTGGACTATGTTTTTTATATTGATTTTATAATAAAATATGAGTGAAGTGAGCTAGTGGAATGTGAAACCTACTTACCATTTATGGTAAAAGTGAAATGTGATGAAGGGAGTAACACTTTTCTTAGCTTTTAGCCCTTAGTATAAATAGACGTTTGGAATCATTTGTAAATGGTCTATTGACCGAGCTTCCTGAAAGCGTCTCCGGTGGCGCCCCTCCCATTAGGACTTCCCACAAAACTGTCTGCCACGTCATCACTATCCCTTCCCATTCCACTGCCACATCACTAGGACTTCCCACTGCACTAGGACTTCCCACTAGGACTTCCCGCAATTATTCAATTTACGGACTCATAATTTACGGAATTAAAATGTTGGACTGAATACGGGAAAATTCGAAAACTTCATTAAAAAAAGTACATAATTAAAAAAAAATTACATAATTTAAAAAAAGTTACTACTTAATTAAAAAAAATTACATTATTTAAAAATACAATTACATAATACCCTCGGCTCTCACTCCTCCACCAGTTTTTTTTTTAAATATATATATATATAGGGTTATGATCAATTGAGATTTTTTAGGCTAATTGAGAAATGAGATGCAATATCAGCCACTCATTTTTATTAAATGAGTGGTCCAGATTTTGCCACACAAAAAATATTTTTAGATTAATTTATTATGAAAGGGTATAATGGTCATTTCATATTTTTAGATTTTTGACTCTCTACAATTCAGCCATGGCTTCAGATTAGTTTACCGACGTCCCCGCAGCTCCCCGTACTCGCGGCGGATGGATCTCTTCTCCACCGCCTCCGCCTTGAGATCCGCCGTGAATCTGGACGGCATCAGCCCGATCTACCCCCTCCGCTCCGCCATGAATAAGATCCTCTCCCCTTTCTCCTCCGCCGCAGCGCCGCTGTCGCAACTCCTCAGTTCTACCATGATTGACTCCATAGCTCGATGATGACGATCTACACAACCGCTGCTGCTTCCACTTCATAATTTCGCAATCAGCAAACAAGAAAAACTTCAATCTATTTATCGATTTAGGTACACAATTGGTTGAAATCCTTTGTATTTTCTTTAATCTCACTATTAAAAATTCTCGATTTGTCGATTTTCTTAGTCGTTTTTTATCAATTGGCAATAATTCTTCGATAAGTTCAAATTGTTTTGATGTTGTTGTTAATTGTACCCAATGTTGTTGAATATTTGCTTTTACATTGGTTATTTGGTATTGCTGCTGATCAAATTATTTTTGTTGGGATTTTTAATAGAGAACATCATAAAATTCATTGATGATGTGTGCAAAAACCTAGTTTTGGGGAGTTGTGGCTATATTCACATAGATATACACCTACTGATGTGTATCGCGTTTTTAATGTTTGGCTAAGGTGTGTTGCTGGAATTTTTGAGCTGTGTAGATAAGGTGTTTGTGATATTGCCTAAAATATTATTGTTGACATAAATTATATAAGTTGTTGACATGAAGATGTTTATTTTTGACATGAATTATATAGCTTGTTGACATAATAACGTTTGTTGTTGACATAAATTATATAGATCGTTGGCATAAATTTTATGAAAAATGTTGTTGACATAAATTATATGTAAAACATTGTTGTTGACATGAATTATATGTAAAATGTTGTTGTTGACATAAATAATATAGGTCGTTGACATAAATTTTATGAAAAATGTTGTTGGCATAAATTATATGTAAAACATTGTTGTTGACATGAATTATATGTAAAACGTTGTTGTTGACATAAATAATATAGGTCGTTGACATGAAAATATTTGTTATTGACATTAATAATTTGTAAAATGTTGCTGTTTACATAAATAACGTTTGTTGTTGACATCATAGTTGACATGAATAATGTTTGCAGTTGACATCGTAGTTGACATGAATAATGTTTGTTGTTGATATCGTAGTTGATATATGAATTATAAATGTTATTTTTAGTTGTTGACATTTTAATACGAGTTGTTGACATTCGATATTCTCGCTATTGATATGTGAAATATTAATGTTATTTGTTAGTTGTTGACATTTTAATACGAGTTGTTGACATTCGATATATTGATATGTGAATTATAAGTGTTTTTTGTTAGTTGTTGACATTTTAATACGAGTTGTTGACATTTGATATTCTCGGTATTGATATGTGAATTGTAAGTATTATTTGTTAGTTGTTGACATTTTAATACGAGTTGTTGACATTCGATATTCTTGGTATTGATATGTAAATTGTAAGTGTTATTTGTTAGTTGTTGACATTTTAATACGAGTTGTTGACATTCGATATTCTCGGTATTGATATGTAAATTATAAGTGTTATTTTTTAGATGTTGACATTTTAATACGAGTTGTTGACATTCGATGTTCTCGGTATTGATATGTGAATAGTAAGTGTTATTTGTTAGTTGTTGACATTTTAATACGAGTTGTTGACATTCGATATTCTCGGTATTGATATGTGAATAGTAAGTGTTATTTGTTAGTTGTTGACATTTTCATACGAGTTGTTGACATTCGATATTCTCGGTATTAATATGTGAATAGTAAGTGTTATTTGTTAGTTGTTGACATTTTCATACGAGTTGTTGACATTCGATATTCCCGGGTATTGATATGTGAATTATAATTGTTCTTTTTAGTTGTTGACATTTTAATAAGTGTTATTTTATTGAATGTTGAAGATTTGAAGATTTGAAGAATGTTGAAGATTTGATGATTTGAAGATTTGAATGTTGAAGATTTGAAGATTTGAAGATATGAATGTTGAAGATTTGAAGATTTGAAGACTTTGCGGCTAGAGTTTTAGAGAGGATTTTAGAAAATGTTTTCAAACACAATTTAATAAAAAGACAATTATACCCCCTTGTTGACATAATGTGGTATTTGTTGACATTTTGTTAATCTTGTGGATTAGTGGCCCATATTGCATCTCATTTCTCAATTTAGCTAAATAATCTCAACCTAACAAGACCCTATATATATATATATATATATATATATATATATATATATATATATATAAATCAGACGTCCGAACGGGACGTCCGCCCGCCCATGGGGAGGACGGACGAGCCCATGCGACGGGCATATGGGATGGGCGCGGCGCCCTTCGGAGCCACTACGGCAGACGTCCTACCGGGACGTCCGCCATTGGAGACACTCTGAGCGAAAAGATCAAAAAATTCAGTGTCAATTTAGAGCAATATATCGCTATTTACAATTATCTGTATCCCTAAAAATATCCATCCGTCCACCAAATATTGCCACATTTGTCATTGTGATCCGTCGATAAAATATTATTGCACTATATTATTTTTCATAGAATTATAGTAAGTAAACCCAGGTCATAAGCCCATTTCCTAATTTGGATTTACATTCTTTTGTATTTTGAATATCAGAAGATAACAGAGTTCCACGTCATCATCCAAGATTTTGGCAGTTGAGTGGCCATACTTACTTCACCATTCCCTCCAATCTCCCAACTGCTCTCTCTCTACACACATACTCTGATAGAAGATGGCAGTGACATCCACGGCGGGGATGGTGGCTGGATGCGGCGGCGGAGGAGGAATACTTGTCCGATGCCCGGGCTGCATCTGTTCGCGCTCTCTGCCTTGCTTTGCTTCTTCTCGGATTCCCGGACCCAACCTATCCATTTATCACACCCAATTTCCACTCAAAACACACCTCAAACTCTACCGGAGCCCTAAATTGGCCCGAGCTGCCGATTCAACGCAGTCTTCTTCCATTGCCACTGCTAATACTGACAAGACAGTAATCCCCGATTCTGAATTCACGCTCGCCAAAGTAACAATTTCTTCTCTGAGCTGGAGCGTGTCTGTTATTGCTACAAGCCTGTGTTAAACGATTCCATTTTTTTATTTACTTTCAAATAAGGTGGAGAACATCGTGATTGAACTGTGAGTGATCGTGCTATGTTAAGATTTAAGAACTTAAGTAGTCGGCTGCCTGCATCTATTGGAGAAGCATAGTGTTTCTGTATTTGTTGTTTTAACTCGCTGTTGATAGACTTGTCAATTCTCAAGTCTAGATGCTTGTTATTTTGCCAAGAATGTTAATCATTTTGTGGAATTCAAAGGAGTTAGATTATGTTTCTTCACAATTACTAAAAATTATACTATTATGTCCAGGTCTCTTTCGGTGTTATTGGATTAGGACTTGGCGTTGGGCTTCTCTCGTGAGTATACTCTGTTCTTTTATCCTTTATAATTGAATCATTGTCAGGTGAAAGAATATGAATCTTACGTATAAACAATCAGTATTCTTGTGCCTGCTTACTAGATTACGTAAAAATAAAGAAGAACATGTAGACTGTGCGAGCTAAGTAAGTCTTTTAAAGCTCGCATGATGGTTACCTTGAGGGAAACCATGATTTACCTATGTGTTGGAAGCTGCCCCTCTTGCAAAATCAAATTCTGCGACACTCGGCAAGTGTTGATGAGCCCTTCTGTGATTTACCAACATTTTCCCAAAGTGAAATTTGACTGGGGCAAGTAACGCAGTCAAACAAGCAACAAGTATATGTATGACTGTCTCGGTGCTAAATATTGAACAAGGATTCCATGCTTCTTTATGTGCATCAAATTGTCCAAATGATTTAAGTATGAGGAATTGGATCTCAAGTTTGTTCCTCTTTCTTACCTCAACTGAGCATTGCCAATTTTTCACTTCTCTTCCTGTAGGTATGGTTTTGGGGCTTACTTCAATATCCTCCCAGGGTCTGAATGGTCGGCGCTGATGCTGACCTATGGCTTTCCTCTAGCAATCATTGGCATGGCTCTCAAGGTTCTTTATTATCTCCTTTATTCACATTATACATACAACTTCAAATATTAATCTTTTACTGTTTAATTTTATTTGTTTTAATCTATGCTATATATACATATTGTCACTTTTACATAGCATGCTATTATTCCATGAGGATATGGCTACAAGACTAAGCTTAGCTTGCCTACTGACTGCAAGTAGAACTTCACATTTGTTATATATCCTCCCCAACTTATGATTGATATTGTTGTCTAGTATGCAGAACTTAAGTTTGTGCCCAGAACTTATTCGTTTATTATGTATCCACCCCTAACTTATGATAACTTCATCTTGATATTGGTGTCTAGTATGCAGAACTTAAGCCTGTACCCTGCTTGACTTATTCAGATGCTCTAGCAATGAGAGAAAAATGTTCAACTCCGATTCTCAATCAGGTAGTTTTTATGTTTACTTTCTTCTTTTTCATCTATACAATTCTCATTCTGTGCATGATATTGTGCCCATTTATGATGCTAACTTCTCTTCTGATATCCATGTTTGCTTCTGTCATAACCTTCATAACGGAACCCTGTGCCTCTTTGTCTTCTTCCATCAAGTTTGATGTGCTTCCTTGTTGTCTGCTTTTACTGCTGACAGCCAAGTTGTTTTTGTGTATCGCAATACGTTATACATTTCTAATTTTAAATTGCTTAATTTTGTTGGATGGTAGTATTGATGTCAAGTGTTATTTGCTTAACTGATGCACTAAAGTGATGAAGACTTGTACTGCCGTCATAGGTATTGAAAAATATTATGAATGCTTACTATAAAGATGCCCGATGAGGATTATTCCTTGCATGCAGATGCAAGTAGATAATTATTATATACTCCATATGATAAAATCTACTGCATGTATGGGCATAGATGTGAGTATGCAAGGAGCCATTTGTGCTATGATGTTCCCATCACCTCCTTATATGCTTGTTCTCAAAACGGACATTGACGTGTGCAGTTCTTCTTTTTCAAATGGGAGTCTGGATGGTTTAAGAAAACAGTTTCAAGTCACATTTTAAACTTTTGGTTATGGACCGCAATAACCATTGATAAGATGTTTCTCCTCCAACCAATAGGTCGGGGGTTCGAGTCACCACGGTCATGGGGGTAAATGTGAAACCATTATTGATGCTCTTGTAAAGATTTTCACCTAACTCTAATGGGTGATGACTTGAAAATTGGAATCATTAGGACAAGCCTTGTGTTTGTCTATGATAAATATATTCCTTCTTGATGGATTCTTGCATTCAGACTCATGTTTTGCACATCGGCCTCCCATAATTTTGCCATTGTTAGAGATGCTCAGATGCATGGGCGGACGCAGAAAGTAATGTCGGTAGTGGCTATATTTCCTAAATTTTATTTAAAAGTGTATTTTTGTATGATTTAGATTATTAACACGAGCTTTATATAGTAGTTTATGTTAAATTTGGATAAATATAAAAATTTTATTGAAGAAAAATACCAAAAAATGGTTTTATTAAGGGCTTGAGCCCCCAGTGACTACTATATATGGGTCTACCCTTGCTCAGACGCATAAGCCTCCAGTTTCCACTGACTGTAAATTAAGTACATCTCATTATATCTGTTAGGTCAGAAACGATGTAACAAGATACCGTTATGGGGATGAGCAGCATCTGGATGAAGCATTAAAGCGAATTTTCCAATACGGCCAGGTAGCCAACACATATTCCTTGCTTTCTTCATGCCAACCTTCCCTACAGACAAATAACTTTACAGCAGTCATTTTCTAATGAAAGATTGTGTTTCATAACAAAATGATTTGAATGGGTTTAGGACTACAAGGATTGAAGATTTAATGTTTTCAACAAAACAATTTGTATAAAAAGGTAGATCATGATTGTGACCTTTTAACTTGGAGTAGACCAAAGCACATTGGATGCATGAACATTTTTATTGCTGCTGAAGTTAGATTAGTTATTGTATCTCGATCTGCCATCATAAACTTGATATTTGATATTAGCGGAAGGATTTAGGAGTTTGAGGCTTAAAAACTGAATCAGAAATTGCACTATAACCCTTCTGGTTTTTCCTCGATGAAATCATACAAAAATCTTGCAGTTCCTATTAGAGTTTAGCATTCAACTATGAAAGTTGCTGTATGCAAAGACTACAGCTTTGCTTAACCTAAATATGGTTACTGTTCTGCTATTGTTGCAGGGTGGAGGTATTCCTCGGAGGAGTGCTCCAATTTTACAAAGTATCCGGGAAGAAGTATGGTCCTCAAACTTGGTTGTTTTAAGTCGTTCTTTCACTATTTGATAGTATTTCACACTGAACTTACCATCTTGATTCCTCCTTTTGTTTCTAAAGAGTATTCCCCTTATAAATGCTCTATAACGTCAATATGGAAGGACATCTATTCTATTGGTATACCAATGTGATGAGTTGCCTCAGATGCTCTGGTGATTTAATGAATTATTCTCATGTTTAGGTTACTGAAGATGGGAAATATTCATTGGTGTTAGTATTTGAGGCCAAAGCACTGGAGTTGTCCGACTTTGAAAAAAGAAAGGTGATTTTTTATTTTCTTCCATCTACTCAAGTATTTCAGTATATTAGGTGCAAGGCTAACTCCTCCCTGTTCACTTTTAAAAACAAAAAATGTAGGCAAAAATTGCTTCCTTCTTTGGGCCGGGGATCACTGCTGAAATTAGTAAGTTCTGTACATTTTTTGCTTCACATTGTCAAAATTTTAACACTAAGAAAATAGACAAAAGGCTAATAACCACTTGTTTCTAAATGCAGTCGAAAGTGGGAACGGTTCATACGAGGTCAAACTAATTTCCAACACAACATTGTAAGCAGACAGCCTACGAGCTCTTGTCGGAAATTCAATAGAATATACCATTCAGGGGTTGGGTTATTCTACATTTTTGCTACCCTGTTGTATATCACAAGCTATTTCTGTTGTATAATCTATAGTGGAAGCAACAAGTGGATTATCTCTGGTCCCATATCCCTCTCTTTTACAGAAATTGCTCAAGTCATATTTGGAACTCAAATAATTATTATATACTATCAGATATACATGTATGGCAAACCCTGCAAACAAGTCAATATATTGCACAAGATGCATCAAGGGAGACTACAATACAAAAACAATTCTAAAAACCTCCAATTTGTATTAACATATAATGCTAACCCCCAATAGATATATCAGTGTATGGTATAAGTGTACATTGACTGGTAAAGGTAATCAAAGAATGTTGGTTGACTGCATATATTGTCTTGAATACAAAAAAAAGACGATGGTCTAAACAAGTACCTAGTGCACAGCTGTAGTTAGGAGAAACCAATGCCCACAACGTTAGCATGTTTGTGAGTTACTGTATGTACTCCCTCCGTTCCACCGAAGATGAGCCACTTTCCTTTTTAGTTTGTCCCAGCCAAGATGACGCATTATATTCCCGCTCTCCTACTTTACTCTCTCCACTTAACACACAAAAATAAAGCTACATAAAACCCCGTGCTGCCCAAGGAAAGGGTCATCTTCCTTGGGATGGAGGGAATAAGAGATTCCGTTCAGGATGCCAAACTGAGAGAATGATGAGGACCTGGTGCTGTTACTCTCCCCTGTAATAAAGAGCATTAGTGAGGTCAAAACTGGACAGAAATCTGTTTCAAGTACATTCAAGGTGGAAGCTTTATTGGGATTTTGTAAATAATATTGTGCAGGTTTTTTCTAATTTAGGCCGAAAATACAATAATGGCTGCCTAATTGGGAACCTTTTTTATTTGCAAAACAGTTAAAAATTGTGTTTCAGGTTTTAGGTAGGCGGCTTTAGAGTTTAGGGAATCTTTATTGTATTTTGGCCCAAAAGTATAAATATTCTTTTGCTGAGAGGAAAACAGAACTACAAACTATATTTTCCAGACCACTCTTCCTTGTTAAACCTCGAGCAAGGACTCCTAACAAAATCAAACACTAAAGATGAAAAAAAAGTAAAGAGTAAAGACTACTATCAAAACTAGGGGTGGCGAAACGGGTTAACCGCGGGTATCCGTACCCGACAAGTCGGGTACCCGTACCCGACTTTAGCCAAATTGTTGTCCCGATACCCGCCCCGCGACATACCGGGATTACCCGATACCCGTGTCGGGTATCCCGTACCCGACATTGCGGGTACCCGTACCCGACCCAAAATCCTAATAAAAAATTTGAAAACCATAACAACCGTCAATGTTCCCTAATTTACTTTATTAATATCGATGGTAAACGTTGAATAGATTGGGAATAAAAGTTAGGGAACACTCTATAGCTAGCTTGGTGAGTTTTCAATTGTATGTTCGTTGGAATATATAAATGTTTCAAAAGAACTCTTAGATAAAGTACTTCCATTGTTCCACCTTAATAGAGGCATTTCATTTTCTCACTCATTTTGAAAAAATAATAATAGAAATACTCTTCTCTACATTATTATCTCTCTTACTTTATTTTTCCACGGGTATTATCGGGACTAACGGGTATACCCGCGTGGGTAGTGGGTATACCCGCTACCCGTAAAACTCTAAAACGCATTACCCGATCCCGTCCCGTTTTCCGTTATCGTCGGGTAGTGGGTACCCAATAACCGGCGGGTAGCGGGTCGAGATGAGAATTACCCATTATCCGCTACCCATTTTGCCACCCTAATCAAAACAAACTACTAGAGATAAACATGACTGCAAGACTCCAACAGGAAACCAAAGAACAAAATATAAGGTTCCGAACACCTCTTGTGAGGCGAACGATTGAATGGGGAAAACGAACACCACTTGTGAGGCGAGGGCAATGCTACTACAGAATATATTTTCCAGACCACTCTTCCCTGTCAAACCTCGAGGGAGTAAATAGGACTCCTAACAAAATCAAATACTACTAAAGTTATGAAAACTAAAGACTCCTATCAAAACAAAGTACTAGAGATAAGCATGCCTCCAAGAATCCAACTAAAACACAAAGAACTAAAGAAAAGACCACAAACAAAGTCGACTTTATCCTCTTCAACTCCCAATAGCTGCTGTCACATCAATGCCAATCCTTATCACCCTCAGACCTCAGTTGTGATTATTTCAAAATGCCAACTACAGTAATTGGAGAATACCTCCCCCCCCCCAATCCCATATTTGTACAATTAGGAACCTATTATGAAACACATAAAAAGACAAATCTTGAATGAGAACATAGTTTACCTTGTAGTAATATTCTTCACAATTTCTTTTCTTTCTTCAACACTGAGAGCAAACCATTTTTCTTGTAAGGTAAGAGTATCCCCTTTCCCAACATCTAGCAGTAGGAGACTATGGTTAGCCATGCTCAACAGCAAATAATACAATAAAACATTTGCCATGTTACGTACCTTGATGCAGTACATCAGATTCATCAGCACATTTCAATTTCCAATACATATGACCACTGCAGTCCGTGAAGATGGGCTCTACTCTTATAGCATCAGCTGTCTGATCAACTGTAGATGGCATTAAAAGGTTAGACGAGTTTTTGTGCCCGCATAGATTTAATCAACTGTGTTATCAATGAAGCTACAATTGGTAATTTATTATGGAGTAAAGGTCAATTTTGGTCCTAAACATATGACTAAAATACGAATTTGGTCCAAAACATTCACTTTTTGAAAAACAGTTCCATAACAATTGAAATTGTCGCCGAAGTAGTCCTTTTTTTGACGGTTCCATAAAAAACTAACGGTCAACGCTAATTGCACATAGTGGCATGATCGTTACTTTTTGATGGAACCGTAAAAAAAGGACCACTCCAACCAGGATTTCATTTGTTATGGACTTGTTTTTTAAAAAGTGAATTTTTTGGACTAAATTCGTATTTTGGTTATATGTTTAGGACCAAAATTGACCTAGACTCTTTATTATGCCAGAATCATACTTTGCTGACAAGTTGGAGAGGTTATGTGATAAAGCAAAGTAAATCTAGTAAAAGTATTAGTTACAAGTTACAACACAGTACTAAAGTGATTTTGACTCCCACTCAGCATTGAAAATTCTAGGTTGAGGATACAAGCAATAAGAGACCAACTTTCTGGGATGCTATTATGTCAACACAATTCTCATGCAGCAGCATTTCAAAGTGCTCGCATGCATGAAATTGACGTGTAATTTTCAGGACTAATCATCCCAATAGAGAAATAGAACGGGTTATTTCAAGAAAAATTGTGGGTGTGGGTACCAACATCCATCAGGTATGTGTACCCGCTGCTGGTATTCAGGGCATCCGATGAGAGTGTAGGGGAAATCTCGATTTTTCTGGTGCAGGTACCCGTGGCTTTTTTGTAAATTTAGGGCAATAATAAAATATAGATTTCTGAAAGGGGAATATTTTTTGACTTATAAATATGGGAATAATACGCATTTGGAAAATGTGTATTTATAGTGAGACACATTCTTGAAATGTGTATTCCAGATACGCATTCAAGGAAGCATTTTCGGGTGCAGGTAGCCACGGCTTTTTTGTAATTTAGGGCGAAAATAAAATATAGATTTGAGAAAGGGGAATATTTTATTGACTATAAATATGGAAAAAAAACGCATTTGGCAAATGCGTATTTACTTCTACTGAGACGCATTCTTAAAATGCATATTCCAAATACACCGTATTACGAATACGCATTCAAGGAACGCATAATTAGTGCCCCCCTCAGCTGAAATGCCTCTAGCCTCATGGGTTTTAGAAGTCATCATGACTGTTCATGTCATCATCCCATCCATTTCAAGTCATGGAGTATTTTAGTAGTAGGATTTATAATTACATTATTACATGGAAATTTTACAATGGAAAAAACAAATCTAAGTTGTTACATGAATACTTAATTTATAAATTTTGATATTTATATTTTATTTTTTTACATTGTAAAAATGTTTATGTTATAAATTTGTAAAAACATACTTAATATTTTATTATAATATAAAGATAATTTAGTTATGTATATTATAATACGAAATTAGTTGTATCAAATCTATTCAAACATATGACACTTCATCTAATTTTAATATCTATTTATTTATTCATTATTATGATACATCATGTGACATCTACCTTGGGATAGAGGCAGGAATGTGTAGTAGCGAGGGGAACTTTACATATGAATGAATTTTAAGAATTTGAGATGGGTCAGTTAATAGAGATGCAGTAGACAGGATAGAGATGTTATGTTCATCTTATGTAATGCAGTTAACACATTTTATGTAAGAATGGGAGAACACCACCCGGAGCATATAATGATATGAATCACCACATTCGCTGTGATATTAACTGCATTACCAAAAACGGAATTTTCATTTATGGGATTCGATCCCCGAGTGCTGCATTTGTCGTAGATCTCCATACTCAGGTTCTCAATTAAAATAGGGATTCTCATTTTATCTCTTCACACGGACACGGACACATGTTTAATAATAAACAACAGTGTTAATATTACAGAACTTACTTTTCAAAAGCATTGCCTCTGACTCAATCAGCTTTCCATGAGCTTGCTCTGCAGCAGATCTATTAAGAGAAACAATTACTTCCTGCTCCCTATCCCTAGCATCAATAGCTTTGGCAGTGTCCTCTTTTATTTTCTGCTTCAAAATCTTTATCTATTGAGAGTAAAGTATGAGAAGAGGAAGATATCTGATAAAAGTCTAGTTTCACAACTGGTGTGTTTACTGATGAGAATGTTTAATTACCTCGCCTCTTGCTTCAAAAACCTTAAGTTTAGCTTCCTTTGCTTTCTGGTCAAATTGTGTTTTTTGGTGTTCTATCCAATTTCTTAGCTTTCTGTGCATAAGGAGTAGAAGAAAATATATCTAGGTGAGAAATGAAAAGGGAGTGGCATGTATAACTTAAAACAGAAAGATCCTTACTTCGTGCCAAGAACATGAATGCATAGCAGATTTACGACCCTAAGCATTTGTGAAGCATTTAAAGCATCATAGTCAGCAGCCTTCTCTAAATAACTCATCCCCAACACTTTAAGAACACGTTCAGATTCAGCCAAGCATTTCTTCAGCACACTGAACCACTCGCGCGGATGCGGCTTTGGAAATCTATACACGAAAAGGAAAAGCATTTATTCCTGCAGAATAGATTCTGACTTGTCAATTGTTACTAAATCAAAGGTCATACTTCTCTCCCTCTTCCTCTTTAATTATTGACAGCAGGTGTACATGAAACATGACAACCGGACATGATCTTCCTCGCTTTGCAGTTAGCCTATGAAATACTATATTTCGGAGGACACATAATGCTTCCCCATCTTTCAATTTTAGGATCTGTTGCACATTAGAGGAAACAAACCATAAAGATAAGTAAAGCCATAACTGGTCAAGCGGTATAGAGGTTAATGCCTGAGGCCAAAGCCAAAGGTCTCAAGTTCAAGTCCTCCGTGGCGGGACCTTTATATTTAAAGTTATTTAACCATCCAAAAAAAAAAGTAAAGCCATAACAATAAAGGTACCGGTGTAATATATAAAACCAGAGATGCCAATTGGAAATAGTGATTACTATCGAGAAAGACATTTCAAACAGAAGAACGACTTATCATGAAACACTAGATTATTTCAAAGCAATATAAAAAAGTAAACCAGAAATCACTATCTTACATGAATACAATAGCTGCAAGCACTGAGAATATTGGGTTAATATGCGAGTTGAATGTTTATGAATATCTAGATAAGGACAGCAACCTAAAAAGATTGAATATGGGAGATGCAGTGTATTTGTAATAGGAAAATCCATATGCATGATAACAGCTTGCTATCAAAAAACCATCAGTAGCTATTAATTAGTACTATATGAGTAGAGTCACTTGCCTCTCCAAAAACATAACAGAATTCGAGAAACTCCAAAGCATTGCCAACATCTTCTGCAGGTACATCAATTCCAGCCACACTGGTCAAGTCTGTTCCCACAGGCAGCACAATTTCTTTAGGAATAGTCTGGCTGGTTTCAGCCAATTTAGAATGTTTCATTCTCTTTGAAGAGGTATTATCATCTGCATTCAACCTTTCCTTCCCTTTCTTTCTAGCAGATAATACATCCTGTTAATTTTAGAAGCACGACATTAGATAAAAAAAATAATGCAGCAGATCACAAAATCAGCAACTGTTATCTTTAAGGTGCCTAAATTTTCCAGAGACCCATTCATGGAATTACCAACCTTCCCATTATCTGAATCCTCAGCAGTTAGCATCTCAGTGACGGAAGAGAATCCAGTCGCTTTTGCTGGACCGGTGGGTTGATGGCCCCTTCTCTTCCTGAATGACACGGTTGTTAAACAGTAAAACACCAGACGATCATGGATAAACAAGTCAGAAAACTCACATGCACACACTGCAATTGCAAATGCCCCTGCATTTCGGGCACTTCCATCCCTCCAAACTAGCTACTTCCTCCACCTTTTCCTTGTACCTGGATCCAAGAACTTCAATTCATTGCCTCTTCAAGTACCTAAATCAAGAGCTAATCCTAGTTAACAGAAAGCGTTTATAACCTGTTCCATAGGCATCTGCTACATATCTTTACTAAACACGGTTTCTTCTTCATGTGATTCTTGCATGCTGCTACTGGAACCCTGGCTTTTTGACGACACTGCAGCATTGATTTTACATCCGAGATAAGGAAACGAAAACCAGTTTAGGCTATATGAAGAATTAATAAAGTGAAATCAGCCTTCGGGAAAATTCCGCAGCTCAATAAACTGATCCATCGCAGCTTAAATGAAATCAGGAATTGTAGGTATGAGAAGGACTTACCTGATGGCAGTGTACCCCGTCACCACTAACTTGGCTACCGACAGCCGGTTTTCCGGTCAATTTCTCTGCCGACGGAGACGCCACTGAACTACCTAGGGATGCTTCAACCGCCATTTCCGTCTAGCAATTCTGAACACCAACAACGGGAATATTACTCAATTAGGTTTTCCTCCTCCTAAAATCTGAACTTGCCGGCGCAAAGGTTGGAGGATTTCTGATGGTTTTGAAATGAGCAGCGGCAGCAGTTTTAAATTACTAATATTCGGCAGATTTGGGAAATTTTGCCCTAGAATTTTTGGAGGGTGGAGTCATCTGCATTAAATTTTTTTCCGATTCCTTTTCCCGCCTTCAAGATAAATTGCTGTTTTTCTATCTTAGCTCGGTTTTGTGAATGATCTGTAAACACAAAACAGCGCAGAACAGTACACACATGAATATATTATTTCAAAATTAACTATATAATTAATTTCTATATTATTATACGCATATTATGACTCTGTTTATAGCAGTGGTATTACAGTATTTTAGTTACATAATGGCTCTAATGAAACTAAATAAGCTTAAATCCCATAATTCCCATTTACTAATTTTGACGATGACAATCAAAGAACAATTTAACCAATTTACAATTGGTGAAATGTGAAAGGATTGACTTCACATCGACTTTTAAACAAAAAAACGCTCTCTATAAATTCACCAATAATAATAGATCTCCACAGCTAAATTCATTTTTCCAATTTCTTAATTTTATTATTCATATTTCGCTTAATTTGCAATTATACGATGTAGTTAAATTATATGTGTAATTAAAATAAAATATTATATTAAAATTGTAGGTCACAAAAAATTAAAATTACGTAACTGCATTAAAAAAATTTAAATTACATGATCAAATTTTTAGGATTAAAAAACTAAAATTGAAATGACCCATTTTACGTGAAGCAGTTGTCATGACTATTTTACGAAAAAGTTTAAAATGGCTAGAAACACAATGAACAATTGGGAATTGCGAGATATATAAATAGGAGATGAGAAAAATGGTAATTGGTGTATAATTAGTGTCGGTATTGTCAGAAAAACAAAAATGAGTTGTCATAACTGCAACCGTTAATATTCTTCTTTTTCAAACAAGGGAATTGCGAGAGATATAAATAGGAAAATGTTACATACGATAATTGTTGTTATAACTAGTGCCCACGAAAAATAGTCTCGTTTTGCCATTTTATGGGATCAACGAAAATTTGTCCTATTTCAAAAATGGAAACATTTTCTCATATTTTATTCACATTTTCCCTTTCTCTCTCTTACTTTTTTTTCTTTCCTAAATCATCTTAAGTACTTTTTATTCATTCTCTTTTACTTTATCAATTTTTCATGAAAACCACAAATAATAATCATAAAAAATATATTGCACATAAAATGAATAAAAACATAAAATATTAAGAGAAATTGTACATAAGGAGCATAAAATATTAAGGAGATAGCACAAAAATACTCCCATAGTTTCTCCATAGTTGAGGCGAAACTTTTCGGCACGCAGTTTTAGATAAGAATATTGAGTGCGTTAAATAAATAGATAAAAAAGTAAGAGAGAGGAAAAGGTAGAGAGAATAAAGTATAAAGTGAATAAAGAAAATAAAGTAGAGAAAGTAAAGTAAAAGAGAGTAAAGTAAGAGAGAGTAAAAAGTTACCAAATATGGAAATGACTCAACTATGAAGAAACTTTCCGAAATGGAAAAATGACTCAACTATGGTGAAACGGAGGGAGTACCATATAGGTCACAGAAGCTGGGATTCAAATCGACAACTTCAAAGCAGCAAGACTAAAGGGTAAACCAACTCCGCCAGGCTATAATTTATATTCTATAAGTGGATGTTCGGTTTATTAGACAAAATAATCATAAGATGTAATATAAGATTGAGTTGTGAAATTATTTTAGTTTGATGGGTGGTTTCACGACCGCATTTACTAAGAATAGTAAAACTCGGTTAACCGTGATTAGGTGTGGAAATTTAGAAGAGGTATATGGACAATTCACCTGATTACGAAGCATCTCGAATATCTAAATAGGATACGCTCGATCATACAGATTCGAGTTAAAGGTTAATACAATACTGTTTATTAATTGCCAGAGTCATAAGGGGAAAGCAGGATTTAACTTGCTTATTGGACATCAGAAACAATTGAACGCGATTCCATGTATGAAGACATGAGCCTCCGAGAGTACTGTATAGACACAGGAGTAAGCCCCACTTGGATTAGCACCCTCCACTTTATCACAACTCAACCTGCACATATAGATACGTGCAGGGCTGACTACAAAAGTACTTAGTGAAACACATTGCCAAAAAATACAATTTTACATTTAAAATAGTGTCAAGCCATCAATCACAGTAATACTCACAGTTTTTTCATAAAAGCCCGAGCTTACCAAATTCTCATACTTAAATGTTCGATTGCGCAATCTAAGTTCTTTCTGTAATTCGTCGTATCTGGCAAGCACATTCGGTATAACCAAAGCAGATAGGCATCACATCACATAAAACAAATCATTTTTGGCAAGACAACATTATTTGCGTAAATAAATATTAACTCAAATGTACTTCATATTTTTATCCACATTTATATGTAGAATAGAAAAGTCCACCTCGTATGCTTCCGACTCCGTATAACAATATTAACTCACTTGGAGTTTAATTCCGTGCGATAGACCTTGTCCAATAAAAGATAATAATCTATTTACAAGCAGGTGATATGCACCTATGATATGCATCCTATCTTCTCGTTCTTTCAAACGTTAACTATTTTGCTTTAATTAAATCCGAAGATTTAATTATTGACATTAATTAATCGAGAGAGATTAATTAATTTAGTAAATCCGAGAACTTCAAATCATGCAAACTCACTTATTTAAACTAGTCGAAAGAAAATTAAGCCCAAGTAATTAATTAAAGACATGGGCTCACGTGTTATCTTATTCCAGCCCAAAATTTATATAGTTGTAGTCCAACAAATTAATTCATCCAAGCCCACTTCAAAAATAATTGTATAAGTCCATCAACAGAAAAGAACACAGTAAAGAGTGTGCACTATCACTCACGCTTCCATCTTTTTATTTCTCACTCTCTCACAACATATCTTTCTCTCTCTCCCTTTCTCTTTCTTTTTCATTTTTGCCAAACAAGAGATAGTCTTAGTTTCCTTCACGATCGGAGGTCCAAACAATATCCGATCGTTACGAAATTTTAACCAAAGGTGTATACTCATAAAGTATCATTCCTACAAAAGTAGATCAAAATTTTAACGGTTTGATCTTCTGATACTAAGCTTTTAAGTGGCTATCATTTCAACAGTAGCAACGTTGGTTTTGTACACGATCGGAGGTTCAAACATTGTCCGATCGTTCTGAAATTTTAAGGAAAGGTAAACAAATTCATTCTACTTCATTTTTACCAAAGGAAATTACATTTGATCGGTTAGATGTACCGTTATTAATTTTCTAAGTCACTACTATTTCAATATGCTTATTCCTAAATTGAAACATAATAGGAGCTTTTCTGCTTTCTTGAGTTTGAAATAAAAACATAGCGTATTTGATAATTAAGAGACCATGCTTGACTTTGATCTATGTTCTATATAGTTTTTCTACATGCTAAAAGAATATAAAATTTTAATAACCCAAGGAAGAACAGAAGAGATTTTGGATTGAGCTATGCCAATGAGGGCTTCAGTTATCAGGTGCCTCCTTCCCTCCGTGCTTAAAACTTGGATAAAATATAGTTCGGTAAGAAAATAAGTGTATTAAGTGTTTGAGGGGTGATTGGAGGTGAGAAACCATCTTCGTTTTATACCACTCCCTCCGTCCCGCTTAAGATGACACGTTTTCCTTTTTAGTTTGTCCCAACTAAGATGACACATTTCCTTTTCTGATAACTTTCTCTCTCCAATTAATACACTCAGTCACTTTTTCTCACTCCTATTTAAATATACATCTTTCTTTATCTCTTTACTTTAATATTTAACTCACTTTCTCTCTCTCCAATTAAACACTTTATCCAATAACTCATAAAACCCCGTGCCGGCTAAGCAATGGGTCATCTTAGCCGGGACGGAGGGAGTAATTCTTTTCCGATAAAGAAGTAAATATTATTACTATAGCACACATACTCCTTTGCATGATATTTGTGATAACTCATTATGATGTTTTTGTAAACAAACTCTACTTCGTGTTTCGTAGGGGATAATTCTTCTTTTGTTCTAGGAAGCTAATGACATTCCATCTTAATGAAGAAGATTAGATTTATTCCTACTCAGGGAGTGATGCATAACCATTGAATTATATACATGTGAAATACACAAATAGGCAACAAAACAACAAAAATCGACCCTAAATCCATCAATTTCATCATTGTAGGGATCAGACCACTCGGGATTCGCTAATTACCGGGACCTCTTTTTATTGATTGGTTCTGAGATGGCTAGTCTCAGAGATACAAGCCAAATACAACAGTGGTATCTTGATTACACGCTAAGTAATTATGTTACAAGCAGAAACCCTAGACTACGCTTAAGAACTCCTAGGTTCTTGATAGTCCATCTTTTCTGGTTGTACCTGCACACTTAGTAGATGAGTTAGTCACACAAGAGATTGATCCCGAAGGATCTGAACACAAAAGAGACTAAGTCAGAGAATCGGGCCACGAGTGGCTCAGGTCACAGCAGTGACTGCACTAGGCCTCAGACCTCCCCAATCCTCACAGCAAGTCACAAAGGAGAGCACCGTTGAACGAACTCAAACCATAGATCAGTGAAACCCTAGATCTCACCGGTCAACGTACACCACGGCCGTCTCACACTCAGACTCACTAACACAGCCCCAGAACACAGCCAAGAACACAAGAACCCTTTCCACACACTCCAAGCACTTCGGGATTGGTTACAGACAGAAGACCAAATCCTAGAATGAGAAGGAAACCGAAGAAGTTGCCTAACACTCAATCTACACCGATAGAACTCTTAGAAACTGAGTATCATCAGTGGAACTGAAAGCTCGAAGAAGAACTCCGGCTAGCTATGCCGGAAAACTAGAGAGAAGGGAGAGAGACGGCGGTTTCTGAAAGCAAGAAAGAGAGAGAGAGATTGTATCTGAATGAGAGAAGTCTAACAGGCTTCTCTCACTTAACAAACACAACACACATCCAACGGCTGGGAGCCAGGATCCGAGTGGAGGTGCCAGGTGTCACACATCCAGCTGCTCTGGATAAGTAAACGGGCCAGGCTCGATTTGGGCCAACAATTAATCACATGGGCTTGGCATAAACCTAGCCCAAACAATTAATAAGGAAAGCCCAAAGCAAGGAGTCCAAAATTCAACATTCTCCACCTTTGGACTACTTCTGGAGAAACAGGGGAGAGCCTTGGTCTACTGCTGCTTCATCATTGCCTACAAGGCATTCCTATCACCAAAGAACACAAAGTTCATTAGATAGAAGATGCCAGGTTGCCTAACAAAACACCATATGGTAAACCAATTAGTTTTGTAGGACTTTAGTTGCCTTGTGACTTCAAAGAGTCAACAAGGTCTTTCCCCAGGGACATGCAATGCACATGCTAACCAAAATCAAAGTGCAATTTTTTGATGCATGACAACAACTTATCCACAGTAAGACATTTAGTACCCATATCAGCAGGGTTATGATCAGTATGCACTTTTTGTAAAAGAACTTCACCTTTTTCCACAACATCTCTAATAAAATGAAACCTAACATCTATATGCTTAGTTCTATCATGGAAAACAGGGTTTTTACAAAGTTGGTTGGCAGACTGACTATCAGAGTATAACACAGGAGCAGACTTAATAAACTTGAGTTCAGAGAGAACTCCCTTTAACCAGATTGCCTCCTTCATAGCCTCTGTAATGGCTATATACTCTGATTCTGTTGTAGACAGAGCTACAATGTGTTGTAGTTGTGATTTCCAGCTAACACAAGACCTGCAAACCTGAAACACATAGGAAGTTGTGGACTTCCTCTTGTCCTTATCATTAGCATAGTTAGAATCAACAAAACCACACAACTCAACACCTTGATCATGCTTAGAAAAACACAAACCATACTTAGAAGTATTTTTCAGGTATCTAAGCAACCACTTAAGAGCTTCCCAATGCACTGGCCCAGGGTTAGACATGTATCTACTCAAGCAAGAGACAGCATAGGCAATATCAGGCCTAGTACTAACCATAAGATACATCACAGAGCCAATGGCATTGGAATAAGGGACCTTTTGCATAGCTTTAACCTCAGATTCAATTGTAGGACAAAGGTCCTTACTTAGCATAAAATGAGCAGCTAAAGGAACAGAAGCAATTTTAGCACCAAGCATATTAAACTTTTCAAGAATTTTTTGCACATAAGGTTCCTGATGAAGGACCAGAGAAGAGGACTTCCTATCCCTAAGGATATTGATCCCCAAAATCTTTTTAGCATCACCAAGATCTTTCATGTCAAAATTTTCACATAAAGCACTTTGCACATGTTTAATAGACTTAATGCAAGGACCCATAATCAACATATCATCCACATACAACAGCAAGAACACAGGCACTTTGTCAAGATTTTTCACATACAAGCAGGCATCAAAGGTACTCCTAATAAAGCCTAACTTCTGTATGCATGCATTAAACTTAATATTCCACTGCCTAGGAGATTGTTTAAGACCATACAGAGCCTTTTTAAGCAAACACACATGATTGGGAAAGTTTGGATCCACAAATCCCTCTGGTTGTTTCATGTATATGGGTTTATCCAAGTCACCATGAAGAAAAGCAGTTTTGACATCCATTTGCTTTAATTCCCAATTAAAATGAGCACATAAGGCAAGCATCACTCTTACAGTAGTAAACTTAACCACACGAGCAAAAATTTCTGTATAATCAATCCCCTCTTGCTGAGTAAAACCTTTGGCAACCAACCTAGCCTTGTACCTCAACCCCTCAATCTCATCTTTCAATTTAAACAGCCACCTGCAATCAACTACAGAGGCACTAGGGGGCAGAGGCACAAGGATCCAAGTATTATTGACAAATAGGGAGTGGATTTCCTCTTGCATAGCTTTAAACCATAAATCCCAGTACTTGGACTTTTGAGCCTGCTTAAAGGCTTGAGGCTCATTTCCATCAGATTCAAACACATTGAAAGCTAGGGTAACTAAATTCACATAAGAACCAAATCTATCAGGGGCTTTACCAACCCTTCTTGCTCTATCCCTAGTTAACTGATAATTGTGTAAATCTGGATTATTACTGGGTTGTGGCTCATCATTAAAAACATTTTCATGGTCAGGGTCTTGGTTTTCTAGAGGCTCAGGGGGTATAGGATCTGGGTTGATAGGGGAAGAGTTCCACACCTGCTCCACCTCAGTGGAAGCATCACTGCCCTTGGACTCCACCTCACTTGAGGGCCACTCCTCAGATTGCTCCACCTCACTAAGAGGTTCACCATCTGAGGATGGAGAAGCAGGGGACCTGGGGACACCACAGGGGAAGTCATCTTCATTGAAGATAACATCCCTACTGACCACAACCTTGAAACCAGGTTCATCCCTAACCCACACCCTATAACCCTTAACATCATCTGGATAGCCAACAAAAACACCCTTCCTAGACCTTGGATCTAACTTGTCAGTTTTTGAATGAATAAAAGCACTACACCCAAACACCCTTAGGTGTGACAGATTGGGTTTTCTTCCAGTGAAAACATGCTCAGGGCATCTGCCCTTAAGAGGAACAGAAGGGGACCTATTTATCAAATAACAAGCAGTGTAAAGGGCTTCACCCCAAAACCTTTTTGACAAACCACTTTTGGACAGGAGACACCTAACCTTTTCAAGTAAAGTCCTATTCATCCTCTCAGCAACACCATTTTGCTGAGGGGTGTAAGGAGTAGTTTTGTGTCTCCTAATTCCAGATTTTTGACACAAAGAATCCATTTGAGCATTGCAAAATTCAAGGCCATTATCTGTCCTAATGGTCTTGATACATTTTCCAGTTTGATTTTCAATTAAAACTCTCCAATTTGAAAAGGTTTGAAAAACACCAGACTTATGTTTTAAAAGAAAACACCAAACTTTTCTTGAAAAATCATCCACAATGGATAGAAAATACACAGATCCAGAGTGGGTAGAGACAGAGGTAGGGCCCCAAACATCCATGTGCAAGTACTCTAAGACAACTTGGCTAACATTTTCAGTCACAGGGGTGGGAAAAGACACCCTATGCTGTTTTCCCATAACACAAGTTTCACAAAAGGGAAGCTCATTTTTGAAATCCAACTCACTCAAAATATCAGAGTTTTTCAAAAGTTTTAACCCCTTCTGACTCATGTGCCCTAGTCTATTATGCCACAGTAAAGCCTTATCCATTTTAACCAGATTTACACTATGATCATAACTAGTTAGAGGCTTAGCAGTACACACATACAGATTACACTTTTTCACAGCTTTAAACAGGCACATCACACCCTTACAGATCTTCATAGTACCCTGCCCCCACTTACCCTCAAAACCCTCAGATTCAAGACAAGAGCAAGATAGCAGATTGTAATTCAGATCAGGCACATATCTCACATTTTTCAAAGGCAGCAAGTATCCATTCTCAAACTTTAAAAGCACAGTACCAATGCCAAGAATTTTACACTTCTTGTCATTAGCCATAGACACAAAAGCATTTTCCACAGGTTTGAGAGAAGTAAAAGCATCTTTGAAAGGACATATGTGAAAAGTGCATCCAGAATCAATTAGCCAGTCATATTTGGTGAAGAAACACTCAGAGGCAGAGTTTACAGAAAACACATCATGGTTCATAAAACAAACACCATCTGCACCATCATCCCTGGCCAGATTTGCAACAGACTCCAACTGGTTATTACCATGTGGATTCTTACCTTTCTTGGGTCTAGTACATTCTGCCTTGTAATGACCCACTTCCCCACAATTAAAACATTTTCTTTTAAACTTAGGGTCTTTACTTTTAGACCTAGACCTGCCTCTGTTTGACTTCTTACCATTCCCAGAGGAATTACTGCCATCCCCTCTAGATTTAGACCTCCCTCTCACATTCAAAGCCTTAGTTTGAGAAGATTTAGGGTTAAAGTTTTCTTTAAGTTCCAATTCTTTTGACTTTAAAGAACTGATTATCATGTCTAGAGGGGCACTATCCCTTCCATACTTTATAGTTGCCTTAACATCACCATAAGTATCAGGGATAGCATTCATGAGGGCTATGCTGGTATACTCATTAATGTTTTTATCTCCAGACCTTTTAATGTCCTGGACCAGTTTTTGAAAAATATCAATATTATCATCTATGTCCTTTGAAAGATCCAATTTAAACTTAAAAAGCTTTTCCAGGAGATACATCCTGGAGGACATAGAAGTTTCAGTATAGAGAGTATCCAACTTAGTCCACATCTCACTGGCAGATTCAATAGCCCCAACCTTTCTGATCACAGAGTCAGAGAGGTTGAGGATAATTGAAGACCTAGCTAATTCATTCATTTCAGTCTTTTTCTCAGCAGACATATTTTCAGGAAGAACCCCTTCAATAGCTTTGAAAACCTTTTGCTGAATCAGAACACATTTAACCTTTTGTTTCCATATAACAAAATCATTTTTTCCATTGAAGGGGTCAATGCCAATTGGCTGAGTCATTTTGAGAAAGATTTTAACACACACAAAAGAACTCAACACTCCAAGGGCAAAGCAAGCAACTCTGCTTTCACAGATAGTAGATTTAAACAAATAACAGTCAAGGAATCCACTAGGAACACAGATGCAGAGATTTTTCATGCAATAATCACAGATGCAGCTAGCAGCAAGCACACCACAGGCAACACAACTCAAGGTGATCCCAGACACACAAAGATCAAGTCTAGGTGAGTTCCTCCCTATCTGTCACGTGTACCCCGGCAAGAGGATTTCCCAGTTCACAATCACCCAATATATGGGGGCGCAGGGGGTCACTCAAGGCGGTTAAGGCACAGGGTGGATAGGTAATTTACTCAAGACACAGAAGCAAAGGTTCTGAGATACACACCTTGAGAAAGAAATGAAAAAACAAGCAAGAAAGCTAAAAGCACCAAGATCATGCAGGAAGACAAGAGCACAGAGCCTAGACCGCAGCCAGCGGTTACTACCAGCAACAAAAGCCCAAGCCTAGGGTTCTAAGAAAGCAGAAAAGAGAGGTTTTAGCCAATTTACCAGAGCGGTTACCCTTCGTTAAGGTGTAACCGTCTTACCTCAGGGCCTATACCGGAGGCCGAGCTTTACTCTGACGAGCCCACCTCCTTAAATTTGCGACCCGACGCGCCCAAGTGATCCCCCCGTGGCTCTGATACCACTGTAGGGATCAGACCACTCGGGATTCGCTAATTACCGGGACCTCTTTTTATTGATTGGTTCTGAGATGGCTAGTCTCAGAGATACAAGCCAAATACAACAGTGGTATCTTGATTACACGCTAAGTAATTATGTTACAAGCAGAAACCCTAGACTACGCTTAAGAACTCCTAGGTTCTTGATAGTCCATCTTTTCTGGTTGTACCTGCACACTTAGTAGATGAGTTAGTCACACAAGAGATTGATCCCGAAGGATCTGAACACAAAAGAGACTAAGTCAGAGAATCGGGCCACGAGTGGCTCAGGTCACAGCAGTGACTGCACTAGGCCTCAGACCTCCCCAATCCTCACAGCAAGTCACAAAGGAGAGCACCGTTGAACGAACTCAAACCATAGATCAGTGAAACCCTAGATCTCACCGGTCAACGTACACCACGGCCGTCTCACACTCAGACTCACTAACACAGCCCCAGAACACAGCCAAGAACACAAGAACCCTTTCCACACACTCCAAGCACTTCGGGATTGGTTACAGACAGAAGACCAAATCCTAGAATGAGAAGGAAACCGAAGAAGTTGCCTAACACTCAATCTACACCGATAGAACTCTTAGAAACTGAGTATCATCAGTGGAACTGAAAGCTCGAAGAAGAACTCCGGCTAGTTATGCCGGAAAACTAGAGAGAAGGGAGAGAGACGGCGGTTTCTGAAAGCAAGAAAGAGAGAGAGAGATTGTATCTGAATGAGAGAAGTCTAACAGGCTTCTCTCACTTAACAAACACAACACACATCCAACGGCTGGGAGCCAGGATCCGAGTGGAGGTGCCAGGTGTCACACATCCAGCTGCTCTGGATAAGTAAACGGGCCAGGCTCGATTTGGGCCAACAATTAATCACATGGGCTTGACATAAACCTAGCCCAAACAATTAATAAGGAAAGCCCAAAGCAAGGAGTCCAAAATTCAACAATCATAAACCCTAATTTTGATAAATTAGGGAAAATCTACACAAATTAAGCAATAAAAGATGAATGTAGCCAAATTGAAGAACAATTACTGGAAGATGTTTGCAAACCATTGAAATTCGCCGGAAAAAGCTGGAAATCGCCGGTTGAAAATGTTGAAATTCGCCGCTGCTCCTCTGCCCGATTTAGAAGTGTTCTGTTCTGTTCTGCTGCCTCTGCCCGTCTTTTAAACCCGACCAAAGACGCATAATGTTTATGCGTTATTACGCAAAGACGCATAAGTGTTATGCGTCACTGTAAAACGCAATATTCTTATGCGTTTCATCTGTAGAGACGCATCAGTGTTATGCGTCGCTGCGTAAAAACGCACAACGCTTATACGTTTCATTAACAGTGACGCATAATGCTTATGCGTCACTCCCTGAGTTGGAATAAATCTATTCCTCTTTATTAAGATGGAATGCAATTAGCTTCCTAGAATAAAAGAAGAATTTTCCCTGTTTCGTAGTGAACTTGAATGAAATGTGATCGTTTCAAAAATATGTGATCATTGACTACTACACATATATTCGTGTAGCTGATAATGCCCAACCATTCCTATCAGTCTATTACCCATTTTGCACATGTTGAAACAAAAGGGAGAGTGGTAGATTTTGGAGAAGTCATCTGCAACACTATTCCACATTATTCCACTATTCATACACTATTTCATACTCCCTTCGTCCCAAGATAAGTAACTTGTATTCCTTTTTGGAGTGTCCCACTATAAGTGACCTATTTCCATTTTTAGCAAAAAATTATCTCTCTTACTTTATTCTCCACCTACTTTATTCTCTCTTCTCTCCTCTATTTTTTCCTCTCTCATACTTTACTCTCTCCACTTTAACTTATTTAATACCATTCCTTAAATTCCGTGCCAAAAAAAGTAGGTCACTTATCTTGGGACGGATGAAGTATTCATTATACCTTTTGACCGTGTACAATTTATTGACTTGTCCCATCATTTGCAGGAGCATGCTTTGGGGATTGGAGTTTCTTGAAAAATGGAGCACTAGCTTTCTAGAAAAGCCACAACTCTTGTAACACTTGGATCATTTCCCATTGTAGAGAAATGACTCTATTTTATAAATAGACATTTAACATCTATTTGAGCTATAATTGTATTCAGACAATTATTCACTAAATTGTAATTTCTTTGCACGACAAACTCATTAAGCATAATTACTCTTTTTTTTTACAGTGATCACTTGGTTAATAAAACCCCAAAGGAATTATAGCAACAAAAGATAGTAGTTTAAAGTACTACTCACTTTAATATAAGCATTTACTTGATAAACGAACATATTGACAAACGTCAAATGTCATTAATAGATATTAATGATGGACTGTGACTAATTATCAAATGATTATCTATCCAGGATTGGTTGTGAGATTCAATCTCAGAAACCAAATATAATATATATACTCCTGCAAACCGAACCACTGCTAAAAATAGGAGTATATAATATCAGTAACAAATGCCGAGGGCCTACCAGATTCCACTGCTGTCTGTAGTACATGCTTTATATATTTGAGGCATACTATGTGACAGAGGCATAGAAATTATTTATTTATTTTAGAAGTGAACTTATAATCTTTATATTACTACCTCCAATCCATAGTAATAGAGTCATTTTGCCATTTTAGTACGTTCCATAGTAATAGAGTCATTTCCCTTATAAGTAAAAGTCAACACATTTTTCCACACCTATTTTACTCCCTCTTACTTTTTCTCTCTTCATTTCTCTGTCTTTTTCATTTTCCAATTTATTCTCCTTTACTTAACTCAGAGCATTCCCAATGGTCCGGCGATAACACTCAGCGATTTTTCGCCGAAAATCGCCGAGTTATCGCCGACCGTTGGGAGTGTTTCGGCGTTTTTTCGGCATTAATTCTACCGAATTAACGCCAACTCCCGTTTCATCGCTGATTTATCGCCGAATCATCGGCGCCCACTGTAGGCGCGATTTGACGATTTTTCGGCGTTTTTTTTTTTTGTAGTTTTTTTTTTCTCGTTATATTATATTTTCCAATGATTAATACAACGATGAATTGTTCATTATAAATCTATTTATTAAACACATTTGTAGGGAAAATGAAACAATATTAGTGATGATGTAAAAATGAAATGTTGAGTTAGGGAAAAATAAGGGAGAAACCATTGGAGCAGTTGGCTAAAAGTTGGCTAAAAACTGGGGATAAATTTTGGTGCTGATGTGGCGCTGATGTGGCAGGAGTTAGGGAGAAATAAGGGAGTTTTTAGGGAGAGTATTGGGAATGCTCTCACCTAACACAATTTTCTTAATCTCCGTGCCGAAAAAAAATGCCTCCATTACTATGGAACGAAGGGAGTATTATTTAGCTTATTTTATGATTATTGTTATAGTTGTTTGTAGGGGTGTCAAAATGGATATCGGATATTGAATACCCGATATCCAAACCCGAAATATCGGGTAATTGGATATCCGATATCCGATTTTTCGGGTTTCGGGATCGGGTTCGGGTATAAGATTTTTGGATTATCGGGTATCGGGTTACCCGATATCCGATCGGGTATGCCCAAATTACCCGAATTACCCGATTTTTTTAATTTTTAATTAATCTAATAAATTAAATATTCATTCTTTTATTTTAAAAAATTAAATAATTAAATATACTCTCAAAATCCTTCACTTTTAAGTCAAATTTAGGATTAATATTTGAATTGTGATGTTTATTATGGATGAATAATGAATGTTATAACTTATGAATTTTTAATTTTCTTAAAAAATAATAAAAATAAAATATAAAATCGGGATTGGATACCCGATTTATCGGGACTGGATACCCGAGTCGGGTATTTGGATACCCGAAATTATTTTCGGATCGGATATCGGATATTAGATTTTGGGAAATTCGGGATCGGATATCTGAAATTTTCTGATCGGGTATCTGTGGATACCCGATTTGACAGGCCTAGTTGTTTGGCTTTTATTTATTTCGTAGCGTTAGGATTTTATTTGTTCCTAATTTATAAAAAATCTTTTACACATATTATAAATATGTGTTGAGTCTTTTATTATGATTAAGAATAATGAATTAAATAAAACATTCATTCTCTCTTTGAGAAACCATATTAATTATGAATTACTAATACCTATTAATATGCTACATGAATAGATATGTGGTGAAATAATAGATATACATACTGCAAGACCAATTTGATTAACTGTTACAACGGAACATGAGACTGTAAACGCATAAGGAGCCATGACTTGTGTAAGTTGCTGAGTAATAGTACTACTTGGAAAGTACCAAAATCTTTATGTCAAAAAGAATCAGAAACAATATGGGGTTATTCTCTCTTTTTCTCTCTGTTCTTTTCCAGCGCCAATCACATGTACTCTATCACACCCGGAGCATATAACATTTTAATGATATAAAATATTAACTGCATTACAAAAAATGGAATTTTCAAATATGGGATTCAATCCTGGAGTGATGCATTTGTCGTAGGTCTCCATACTCATGTTCTCAGTTTAAATAGGGATTGTCATTTGAATCTCTTCACCCACACACACCCACATACCATATGTATCATTTCCTAGTTATCTTTCGCAATCTAAGTATTTTTCGCTTATTCAAAAATGAAGAGTATTATCGGTTGCAATTATGACAACTCGATGTTACTTTTATAGACGATGGCGACACTAGTTATAACAACAATTGCCATATATATAATTTCTTATTTATATCTCTCGCAATTCTATACTATTATATACTGGAGTAGTTTTTTTTGCTTATTTGAAAAGGAAGAGCATTACAGGTTGCAGTTATGACAATTCGTTGTTGCTTTTATGACAATGCCAACCATAGTTATAACAACAATTACCATATGTATCATTGCACAATTAGCGTACACATCGTTCAACATATTGTAAAAATATAGATTTACATGTCCTATACTTTATCCAGTGTGTTTATAGTCGTTCAAATTTTTTTTGTCAAATAACCTTAACAACTACTTAACAAAGAATGGTTCATTTTAATTTTAGTTATTTAATTTTAAAATTTTGCTCACGTAATTTATAATTTTAAGATTTTAATTACGCATATTTTTTATTTTACATGATCTTAGAATTTTAATGTAATTTTATTTTAATTATACTCCATACGTCCCAACTTAAGAGTCCATTTTTGCTATTTTCGTCCGTCCAAAATAGTCATATTTTACTTTTACCATAAATGGTAAGTAGGCTCAACATTCCACCAACTTATTTCACTCACATTTTATTATAAAAAAATTATATATAAGTGAAACTCATATTCCACTAACTTATTAAACCTACTTTTCTTTCCATTTCTTAAAACCTGTGCCCTGACTAATTAGGACTCTTATGTTAGGACGGAGGGAGTATAATTTAACTACATAGTACAACTGCAAATTAAGTGAAACATGAATGATAAAATTAAAAAAATTGAAAAAATGAATTGAGAAGTGGTGATCCATTATCGTTGGTGGAATTATAGAGTGTTTTTTTGTTTAAAAGTCGATGCAGAGTCAGACATTCATTTATTAGATGAAAATTGCTTGAATTGTTCTTCGATTGTCACTTCCAATACCCTTTATTTACACCCAACGATGATAAATTGATAATAGTACTAATTTAAATTGGGTTAGGAACGGGAGTTATAGGATTTAAGCTTAATAAGTACCATTAGAGCCATTACGTCACTAAAACACCGTAATACTACTAATAAAGTTATTAATATCGTGTAAATGAGAATGAAGTGAATATAGAAATTATTTTGTGTTAATAGTTAATTTTATATATAGTGTCTGTTTACAGATCAATCCTACACACACAACAGAGCTGAGATAGAAAGACAACCATTTCTCATGAATGCGGAAAAGGGAATCAGCAAAGAAAATTTAATTCAGATGAATTCGAAAGATTCTAGGGCAAAATTTCCCAAATTTGCCAATATAAGTATAGAAAACTGTCGCCGCTGCTCATTCCGAAACCATCAAAATTCTCCACCCACAGCGCCGGCGAGTTAAGATTTCAGAAGAAGGAAAACATAATTAACATCCGTGTCATTCAGGAAGGGAAGAGGCCTTCAACCCATGGGTGTACTTACCAATGCAGCAAAAGCGACTGCCGAGATGCCAACTGCTGAGGGTTCAGATAATGGAAAGGTTGGTAATGTTATGAATTGGTCTCTAGGTATTCATAAACATTCTCAATGCTTATTGTATTCATGTAAGATAGTGATTTCTGATTTACTTTTTCATATTGCTTTGAAATCATCTAGATTTTCATGATTAGTCCGTTCTTTTGTTTGAAATGTTTTCTCGTTAGTAATCACTATTTCCAATTAGCATCTCTGGTATTATATAGTTACAAATACCTTTATCACTGTGGCTTTACTTATCTTTATGGTTTGCTTCGTCTAATGAGCAACAGATCCTAAAATTGAAAGATGGGGAAGCATTATGCGTCCTCCGAGATATATTTCATGGGCGAACTGCAAAGCATGGAAGATCATGTCCGGCTGTCCTGTTTCATGTACACCTGCTATCAGTAATTAATGAGGAAGAGGGAGAGAAGTATGTCCCTTGATTTAGTAACAATTGACAAGTCAGAATTTATTATGCTGGAATAAATGCTTTTCCATTTTGTGTATAGGGTTGCGAAGCCGAATCCGAGCTCGTGGTTCAGTGTGCTAGAGAAATACTTTGCTGAATCTGAACATGTTCTTAAAATGTTGGGGAAGCATTATTTAGAGAAGGCTGCCGACCATGACGCTTTAAATGCTTCAGAAATGCTTAGGGTCTTAAATCTACTATGCATTCATGCTCTTGGCACGAAGTAAGAATCTTTCTGTTTTATGTTATACATGCCACTCCCTCTTTAATTCTCACCTTGATTGATTTTCTTTTATTCACAGAAAGCTAAGAAATTGTATAAAACACCAAAAAACACAATTTGACCAAAAGGCAGAAGAAGCTATACATAAGGTTTTTGAAGCAAAAGGCGAGGTAATTAAACATTGTCATCAGTAAACACACCAGCTGTGAAACTAGACTTATGTCAGATTTCTTCCTCTTCTCTTTGAAGCAGAAAATAAAAGAGGACGCTGCCAAAGCTATTGATGCTAGGGATGGGGAGCTGGAAGCAATTGTTTCTCTTAATAGATCTGCTGCAGAGCAAGCTCATGGAAAGCTGCTCGAGTCAGAGGCAATGCTTTTGAAGCGTAAGTTCTGTAATATTTTTACTAATTTTTATTGTTAAATAAGGGTCCGTATTTGTGTGTCTGTGTGAAGAGATTCAAATGAGAATCCCTATTTAAATTGGGAACATGAGTACGGAGATCTACGACAAATGCATCACTCGGGATTGAATCCCATAGATGAAAATCCCATTTTTTGTAATGCCGTTAATTTCAAGGCGAATTTGTTGTATCATAATAATGAATAAATAAATAAATATTAAAATTAGATGAAGTTTCATATATTTAAATAGATTTGATACAACTAATCTCTTATTATAATATACATAACTAAATTATCTTTATGTTAGTAATAAAATATTAAGAATGTTTTTTTAATTTTTTCTTGATAAAATAAACATTTTTAGAATGTAAAAAAATATATATAAAAACTAAAATTTTAAATTAAATATTCATGATACAACTTGGATCCATCTTAAAATTTTTGTTCCATGTAATAATTTAATTATATATCCTACTAAAATACTCCATGACTAGAAATGGATGGGATGATGACATGAACACTCAAACTCATGATGATTTCTAAAACCCATGAGGCTACAAGAGGCATTTCAGCTGAGGGAGCACTATTTACACGTTCGTTGAATGCGTATTCGGAATTTGGAATATGCATTTCAAGAATGCGTCTCACTAGAAGTAAATACACATTTGCCAAATGCGTTTTTTCCATATTTACAAGTAAAAAATTGTTCCCCTTTTGGAAATCTTTCACCCTAAATTACAAACAAGCCGCTGGTACCTGCACCTGAAAATGCATCCTTAATTGTGTTTTGGAATATGCGGGAACAAAAACTTGTCTAACCTTTTGATGCTATCTATCATTTAAATCAGTTCATCAGACAGCTGATGCTACAAGAGTAGAGCCCACTATTGTGCTGATGAATCTGATGTACTGCTTCAAGGTAAGTAACACGGCAAATATTTTATTGTGTTATTTGCTGTTGAGCATGGCTAACTATAATCTCCTACCGCTAGATGTTGGGAAAGAGGATACTCTTACCTTACATGAAAAATGGTTTGCTCTCAGTGCTGAAGAAAAAGAAGAAATTGAGAAGAATATTACTACAAGGTAAACTATATTCTCGTTCAAATTTTGTGGGGTTTTCCTAGTTGCATTTTTAAAATTATGGTCAGCACCACAGAACACTATTGGAAAACTTATAAGTACACAAGATGAATTCTGACAGTTCTGAATCTTAAAGATGCCTGGGGAGAATATGCACTCATAGAAATTAGTATGCACTACAACAAAAAGAACGGCTAAGGACATTTTTAATACTAATAAGGACGCTAATTTGTGTGTCCAAACTAAAATTAGGAGACACAACTAGAAGAGTCCTAGAAAACAAAAGATTAAGTTAATTTTTCCTCAACTTAGACACGCTTCCTTTTGGGTTATAAATTATGATTATTTTTAAAAAATTTCAAACCATAGTAGCTGCGTCTCAATTTTGGTGTCTTTAAAAGAGTAAGTTTTTTTTGTAATGATGGAAGTTATAGGAGGTACTCAGCTGTGGCTGTTATGAGTGATGAATTGCTTAAATTGTTCTTCGATTGTCATTGCGAATACCCTTAATTTTTTGGGCTCAATTATGGAAATGGTACTAATTAAATTGGGTTAGTGAATGAGAATTATAATGAGAATGCAGTCAATATAGAAATTATTATTTTTATTGTGTTAATAGTTAATTTTTGAATGAATAAATTCAGTGTGGTATATTATTACTGTACGCCTCTGTTTACAGATCATTCCTACACACGGAACAGAGCTAAGATAGAAAGACAGAGAAATCGGCAAAGAAAATTTAATGCAGATGACTTTGAAAGATTCTAGGGCAAAATTTCCCAATTCTGCCTATATAAGTATTGAGAACTTTCGCCGCTGCACATTACGAAACCATCAAAACCACAGCGCCGGCAAGTTCAGATTTCAGAAGAAGGAAAACAGAATGAAGGAAAATTTCCGATCTTGGATATCTGAATACTACACAGAAATGGCGGTTGAAGCATCCCCAGGTAGTTCTGTAGCATCTCCGTCGGCAGAGAACGTTAAATCAACCAGAAAATCGGCTGCCGGTAGCCAAGTTAGTAATTCTGGTGACGGAGTATATTGCCATCAGGTAAGTCCTATTCATACCGAAAACTCCTGATTCATTTTTTTTATATATTGTATTTCATTTAAGCTTGGATGGATCTGGTCATTGAGCTGCAGAATTTGACTTCACTCTTAAATTTATATAGCTGTGGAAATGAATGTGCCTAAACTGGTTTTCGTTTCTTTTTCTCACATGTAAACTCATTGCTGCAGTGTCGTCAAAAAACCAGGGCTCCAGCAGCAGCATGCAAGAATCTTACGAAGAAGAAACCCTGTTCAGTAAAGATGTGTTGCAGATGCCTATGGAACAGGTTCTAAACGTTTTCTTTTTACTAGGATTAGCTCTTGATTTAGGTACTCGAACTGGCAAGTGAACTGAAATTCTTGGATCCAGGTACGGTGAAAAGGTGGAGGAAGTAGCTAAGTTGGAGGATTGGAAGTGCCCGAAATGCAGGGGCATTTGCAACTGCAGTGTGTGCATGTGAGTTTTCTGACTTATTTATCCATGATCGTCTGGTGTTTTACTGTTTAACATCCGTGTCATTCAGGAAGAGAAGGGGCCTTCAACCCTTGGGTGTACTTACCAGGGCATCAAAAGCGACTGGAAAGGTTGGTAATGGCATGAATGGGTCTCTGGAGAATGCTTAAAGATAACAGTTGCTAATTTTGTGATCTGCTGCTTTATTTTTTATCTTATGTTGTGCTTCTGAAAATTAACAGGATGTATTATCTGGTAGAAAGAAAGGAAGAAAGGGAAGGAAAGTTTGGATGTAGATGATAATACCTCTTCGAAGAGAATGAAACTAGCCAAACATTCAAATTGTGTTCACTTGATAAGTTCTGTAATATTTATACTACTTTTTATTGATAAATTCGGGTCCATGTTTGTGTGTGTGTGTGTTTTTGAATAGATTCAAATGAGAATCCTTATTTAAATTGAGAACATGAGCATGGAGATCGACGACAAATGCATCACTCCGGGATTAAATCCCATAGATGAAAATTCCATTTTTTGTAATGCAGAATGTGGTGATTTATATCATTAAAATATTATATGCTCCGGATGGTGTTCTTCCATTCTTACATAAAATTGTAATTCTCACTATGGAACTAACCCCTATATATGTAGAAAGCTAGAGACTGATAGAATACATGTGATTGGCGCTGGACAGAAAAAAACAAAAGATAAATTAGAAAAATCTCTAATCGCAAGAGGCTATAGCGAAACTCGTTAATCAGTTCCCTTCATTCTTAAACCGTAGCTGAAAGAGAATTAGCAACAATAGAGAGTTTCCAGCCACTACAACCACTGCACCTATTAAGAGATGTTGGCAATTGCATTGTCGTTGTAACAGGAGGTAGGGAGGTAGGGCTGAATAGCTGCAGGAAAGGCAAATGCAAGGAGGTAGGGAGGTAGGGCTGAATAGCCGCAGGAAAGGCAAATGCAATATGTATTGCTTGAAGGAACTGAAGGTATGAACCTATTATCTGATGTCTATTTTTTTTTTCCAAATTAGACCAAAACCTTCTAATTAGTGTAGGATAGTTGGTGGAGAAGGGAACGAGTGTGACTTTCGAAAATCAAAGGTGTGTCATTTCCAACAAAAAGATGGGAAATTTCTCTTCAAAATTCCAATGGAAAATAAAGTCTTTGCATTTGATCATTCAAAAAGATGGAGCACAACCATTACACGTTCACCTCAAGGAGCACTAATTACGCGTTCCTTGAATGCATATTCGGAATACGACGTATTTATATATGCCATTCAAGAATGCGTCCCACTAGAAGTAAATACGCATAAGCCAAATGACCATATTTAGTAAAAAAATATTCCCCTTTCGGTAATCTAAGTTTTATTTTAGCCCTAAATTATGAAATAGCAGCCGGTACCTGCACCCGAAAAAGCGTCCTTGAATGTGTATTTTGAATACGACGTTCAGCTAAGGGAGCACAAATTTCGCGTTCCTTGAACACATATTTGAATTACGGCGTATCTGGAAGACGCATTTCAAGAATGTGTCTCACTAGAAGTAAATATGCATTTTCCAAATGCGGTTTTTCCATATTTATAAGTCAAAATAATATTCCCCTTTCAGAAATCTATGTTTTATTTTTGCCCTAAATTACAAAAAATCTGCGGGTACTTGCACCCAAAAAATCAAAATTTCCCCTACCCTCATTTGATGCCCCGAATACCAGCAGCGGGTACCCATACCCGATGTATTATTTCCTATTTACATCTCTCTCGATCCCTAATTATATATATTTTTTTACTTATTCGAAAAGGAATAGTATTACCGGTTGCAATTATGACAAATCATTGTCTGCCGACACTAGTTATAACGACAATTGTCATTTGTATCATTTCCTATGTATATCTTATTCGAACATGAAAAGTATTATCGGTTGCAATTATGACAACTCATTGTTGCTTTCTGACAATGCGAACACTAGTTGAAAATTACTGTATATAACTCTCGCAATTCTCCACTGACAATATTTAAAAACTTTTCTATCTAGCTTTCTATCTATAGATTATCTATCTATCTATCTATCTATCCTTTACTTTATCAATTATACATTCAAACTCATGTCAAACCAAATTCATACTTTTCAAGGCCAGAGGGAGTATAAATTATATCTTGGCACAATTGGATTACCCTTTAGTCTTGTTGCTTTGAGGCTGTCGGTTTGTATCCCGGCTCCTATGATCTACGGTACTCCCTCCGTCCCAAGGGAGATGACCCATTTCTTGGGCGGCATGAGATTTTATACAACTTTATTTTGTGTGCCAAGTGGAGAGAGTAAAGTAAGAGAAAGAATGAAGTAGAGATAAAAGTGTTTTCATTTTTAGTAATGAGTCATCTTAGTTAGATAAACCAAAAAGGAAAGTGGGTCATTTTCAGTGAGACGGAAGGAGTAGTATTTTTATACTATCCCTATAATATTTTATGCTCCTTAATAATTTTACATTTTTCTTAATATTTCATATTTTTATTCATTTTATGTGAAAATATACTTTTTATAATTATTACTTCCTACTCCGTTCACGAAAAATAATTTTATTTGTGAACATATATTTTAATGAGAAATTAGTAAATTAATAGATGGGGTGAAAAAGTAGATTAAATAGGATAGTAAAAAGAGAAAAAGTAAGAGAGAGAAGATAAAGATTAGTAAGAGAGAAAATGAGAAAATGTGAATAAAGTATGAGATAATGTTCCCATTTAATGAAATAAGGCTATTTTTCATGGACACACAAAAATGATAAAATGAGACTATTTTTCATGAACGGATGAAATATATATCTACCAAATTATATATTGCAGATTTATCGTTTATGTTTTTGTTTAGATTTTTTTAACGTGTATTATACTTTTTAGAATTACGATTATTTACAAAATTCTACATTATAGATTTATAATATGTGGTATCATGATATATATTAGTTGTTTTACGAACAATGTTGATACTAGTTATAATGACAATTACCATATGTATAAATTTCCTATTTTTCTCTTGCAATCCAAGTACTACTAATTTTTTTTCTTATTCAAAAATGAAGAGTATTACCGGTTGTAATTATAACATATGAATGTTGCTTTTATAGACAATGCGACACTAGTTATAACAACAATTACCATATGTATCATTTCTTATTTTTTATCTCTCGCAATTAAGTATTATATACTCCCTCTGTCCTGGCCTAAGCGAGATGTTTCATTTTCGCACATGTTTTGCGAACATAATAATAAATAGTTAGAGCGAAGAAAAAAGTAAAGTAAGAAAGAGAATAGCGTAGATAAAACTCTCTTCTACAATATTATCTCTCTTACGTTATTTTCTCTTCACTCTAAATATTTATTATCATTTTCCAAAACACATGCGAAAATGAAACATTTCGCTTAGTCTGGGACGAAGGGAGTAGTTCTTTTGCTTATTTGAAAAGGAAGAGTATTACCGGTTGCAGTTATGACAACTCATTGTTTCTTTTATGACAATGCAGACCCTAGTTATGACAACAATTGTCATATGTATCATTTCATATTTATTTATCTCGCAATCCCCTATTATCTAGGTTGCAAACAATGCAAGCACCGAAAAGTTCTCAATATCCCACTGTAGAAATTTTGGATCCGTTTACTTGCATTTGGTTACATATGACTTTATATTACACATAGTGCAAACATCAATGCAAAAATAAAGATTTACATGTCCTGCACTTTATACGGTGTGCTTCTAGCCGTTTATGTAACTTAAAATCTAAAATACTGTAATAAAGTTATAAATATGCGTATAAATGAGAATGAAGTCAAAATATAATAAATTAATATACCTATTGTGTCAATAGTTAATTTTGAATAAATAAATTCAGTGTGTTTATGTGACTGTAAATATTTAATGCAGATGCTTCGAAAGATTCTAGGGAAATTTCCCAATTTTGCCAATATAAATATTGAAAACTGTCACAGCTGCTCATTCCGAAACCATCAAAACCACAGCGCCGGAGATTTCAAACGAAAGAAAACTGAATTAAGTAAAATTTCCGGTGTTGGATATCCAAATACTACACAGAAATGGCGGTTGAAGCATCCCTAGGTAATTCTGTGGCGTCTCCGTCGGCAGAGAACGTTAAATCAACCGGAAAATATTATAACTAAATAGATTTGATACAACTAATCTCTTATTATATGATACAACTAATCTCTTATTATATGCTATTTAAATAGATTTTATACAACTAATCTCTTATTATAATATACATAACTAAATTATCTTTATGTTAGTAATAAAATATTAAAAATGTTTTTTAAATTTTTTCTTGATAAAATAAACATTTTTAGAATGTAAAAAAATATATATAAAAACTAAAATTTTAAATTAAATATTCATGATACAACTTGGATCCATCTTAAAATTTTCGTTCCATGTAATAATTTAATTATATATCCTGCTAAAATACTCCATGGCTAGAAATGGATGGGATGATGACACGAACACTCAAACTCATGATGATTTCTAAAACCCACGAGGCTACAAGAGGCATTTCAGCTGAGGGAGCACTATTTACACGTTCGTTGAATGTGTATTCGGAATTTGGAATATGTATTTCAAGAATGCGTCTCACTAGAAGTAAATACGCATTTGCCAAATGCGTTCTTTCCATATTTATAAGTCAAATGTGTAAATATTTTCCATATTTATAAGTCCAAATGTGTATAGGGTTGCAAAGCCGCATCCGGGATCGTGGTTCAGTGTGCTAAAGAAATGCTTTGCTGAATCAGAACGTGTTCTTAAAATGTTGGGGATGCATTATTTAGAGAAGGCTGCCGACTATGATGCTTTAAATGCTTCAGACGTGCTTAGGGTCTTAAATCTGCTATGCATTCATGCTCTTGGGAAAAAGTAAGGATCATTATGTTTTAAGTTATACATGCCACTCACTTTTCATTTCTCACCTAGATTGATTTCCTTTATTCACAGAAAGCTAAGAAATTGGATAAAACACCAAAAAACACAATTTTACCAGAAGGCAGAAGAAGCTATACATAAGGTTTTTGAAGCAAGAGGCCAGGTAATTAAACATTCTCATCAGTAAATACACCAGTTATGAAACTAGTCTTATATCAGATGTCTTCATCTTCTCATACTTAGATTCAAATGAGAATCCCTATTTAAATTGGGAACATGAGTATGGAGATCTATGACAAATGCATCACTCGGGGATTGAATCCCATACATGGAAATTCCATTTTTTCTAATGCAGTTAATTTCAAGGCGAATGTGGTTATCTATATCATTATATGCTCCGGGTGTGTTCTTCCATTCTTACATAATATGTAATTCTCACTACGGACCCAACTCCTATATATGTAGAGAGCTAGAGAGTGATAGAGTACATGTGATTGGCGCCGTAAAAGAACAGAAGAAAAACAAAAGATAGAATAGAAAAATCTCTAATCGCAAGAGGCATGATCATAGACGCTGATCTCTAAAATTAAATTTTTTTGATCAATGCAACGTAGGAAACATTGTCTTATAAATAAAATACTAACAAACCTTAATAAAAGCCTAGACCCATATCAACCGAACAATAGTTTAACCTAATCAGCCAAATATCAGAAGACAAACATTACAGAATATAAACATAACATCTCTATCTAATCTACTGCATCTCTATTAACTGCGGCACTATGTCAAAACAAGCATGTACACAAAGGTGGAAGAAAATATTAGAAACGACCCAAATCTGCCACAGTCATATTATAAACTTGAAAAACTCGTTAATCAGGTCCCTCCAATCTTAAACCCTAGCTCAGAGATAATTAGCAACAATAGAGAGTTTAAGCCACTATAACCACTGCACCTATTAAGAGATGTTGGCAATGGCATTGTGGTTGAAACAGGAGGTAGCGAGGTAGGGCGGGTAAAATGCAAGAAACTCTGTTCAGTAAAGATGTGTTGCAGATGCCTATGGAACAGGTTCTAAACGTTTTCTGTTTACTAGGATTAGCTCTTGATATAGGTACTCGAAGTGGAAAGTGAATTGAAGTTCTTGGATCCAGGTACGGTGAAAAGGTGGAGGAAGTAGCTAGTTTGGAGGAATGGAAGTGCCCGAAATGCAGGGGCATTTGCAACTGCAGTGTGTGCATGTGAGTTTTCTGACTTATTTATCCATGATCGTCTGGTGTTTTACTGTTTAACATCCGTGTCATTCAGGAAGAGAAGGGGCCTTCAACCCTTGGGTGTACTTACCAGGGCATCAAAAGCGACTGGAAAGGTTGGTAATTCATGGGTGATAAGGCCAATTTCTTGCATCAGTTATGGAGTTAAATTCTATGATTTCCATAAACTAATACACGTTTTAAGTTTAGGTGCGTAGAGAATCTGCCAGGTCAGGGAAACTGAAGGAAATCGGAGGAAAATAGAGTGAAGAAGCCAGTCTGCAACCTGACCGAGGAGATCGAGGAAGCAGCTGGGAGCGGAAAATATCTTTTTGAAGGACTTTCTAGGAGAGCAAAATCGACAATTCAGCAGAAGAATTACCCTAGAAGTTCGAGACTCGGCAATAAATAGAGACAACATGAAGAGAGATCGAAGAATGAATCATCATTCATCACCTTCACTTTTCCGCTCTTAGTTCAGATCTAGTTGTTCTGTGCGCAATCGTCCCTATGAAGATGACCCATTTCTTGTGGGGCACGAGATTTTATACAACTTTATTTTGTGTGCCAAGTGGAGAAGATGAATCCTCTAGACCTGTTTGATCTGCACCCTGCACACACATTGCATGAAACAAATCATACTATCTGCATAATTTTTTTTATCTAAAGTTGTGCTTCTGAAAATTAACTGGATGTATTATGTGCTAGAAAGAAAGGAAAGGAAAGTTTGGATGTAGATGATAATACCTCTTCGAAGAGAATGAAACATTCCAAACTGGCTGAAACCAGCCACACTATTCGTGATGAAATTGTGCTGCCTGTGGAAACCTGCCAAACATTCAAATTGTGTTGACCTGATAAGTTCTGTAATATACTACTAATTTTTATTGTTAAATACGGGTCCGTATTTGTGTGTGTGTGTTTGAAGAGATTCAAATGAGAATCCTTATTTAAATTGAGAACATGAGCATGGAGATCGACGACAAATGCATCACTCCGGGATAGAATCCCATAGATGAAAATTCCATTTTTTGTAATGCATATAATATCACGACGAATGTGGTGATTTATATCATTAAAATATTATATGCTCCGGGTGGTGTTCTCCCATTCTTACATAAAATGTAATTCTCACTATGGAACTAACCCCTATAGATACCCGATATCCAAATCCGAAAAAGTCGGATAAGTGGATACCCGAAACCCGATTTTTTGGGTATCGGATCGGGATCGGGTAGTATGAATTTTGGATTATCGAGTATCGGCTATCCCGATATCCGATCGGGTATACCCGAATTATCCGATTTATTTTCTAAAATTAATAAATTATATTTTTATTATAATTAAATGTAATTTAATTTCTTAACTATAAATTAATTAATACTCTCTCCGTCCCAAGGAAGATGACCCCTTCCTTGGGTGACATGGGATTTTATGCAACTTTATTTTGTTTGTTGAGATGAGAGAGTAAAGTAAGAGAAAGGGAATAAAGTAGAGATAAATGTGTTTTCATTTTAAGTAACGGGTCATCTTGGTTGGGACACACTAAAAAGGAAAGTCGGTCATCTTCACTGGGACGGAGGGAGTACTTAATAGTTAGCATATAAGATATGTAATTTAACTTTTTAATTACATTTTAATTTCATTGACTTGTAATATTTATAATTTTGAATTTTTTGATGATATTATTGTTAGATCTTGATTCTTATGAATTATTGAATTGTGATATTTATAAAGGATGAATGTTTGAACTTATGAATTTTGATGGTTATTGACTTATTGTGGATGGACGAAACATGTTAATATGTATAACTTATGAATTTTGTATTTTTCAAAGTTTGTAGTTATTTTCTTTTAAATTCGAACTACTACACGAATTTTGTATTCCTAAAAGTTTGTAGTTATTTTCTCTTAAATTCGAGCTACTATAAGAATTTTGAATTTCTAAAAGTTTGTAGTTATTTTTACTTGAATATTAGTACTTCAACTTTGTATTAAATTTGAATTAAATAATATTAAATAAATTCTAAAAGTTTGTAGTTAATTTTCAAAAAATAAAAATAAAAAATAAAAATCACAATTGGGACTGGATACCCGATCTTTCAGGACTAGATACCCGAGTCGGGTATTCGGGTACCCGAAATAAAATTCGGGTCGGGTATCGGGTATTGGATTTTGGGAATTTCGGGATCGGGTACCTGAAAATTTCGGATCGGGTATCCGCGGGTACCCAATTTGACAGGCCTAAACCCCTATATATGTAGAAAGCTAGAGAATGATAGATTACATGTGATTGGCGCTGGACAGAAAAAAACAAAAGATAAAATAGAAAAATCTCTAATCGCAAGAGGCTATTGCAAAACTCGTTAATCAGTTCCCTCCAATCTTAAATAGTAGTTAAAAGATAATTAGAAACAATAGAGAGTTTCAAGCCACTACAACCACTGCACCTATTAAGAGATATTGGCAATTGCATTGTCGTTGAAACAGGAGGTAGGGCTATATAGCTGCAGGTAAGGCAAATGCAGTATATATTGCTTGAAGGAACTGAAGGTATGAAGCTATTATCTGATGTCAATTTTTTTTCCCAAATTAGACCAAAACCTTCTAAGTGTAGGATAGTTGGTGGAGAAAGGAACGAGTGTGACTTTCGAAAATCAAAGGTGTGTCATTTCCAGCAAAGACGCGTCCAACTAATTAAGCGTTCACCTGAAGGAGCACTAATTACGCGTTCCTTGAATACATATTCGGAATACGGCGTATTTATATATGCCATTCAATGCGTCCAACTAGAACTAAATACCCATCAGCCAAATGTCCATAATTACAAGTTAAAAAATATTCCCCTTTCGGAAATCTAAGTTTTATTTTCGCCCTAAATTAAGAAATAGCAGCCGGCACCTGCACCCGAAAATGCGTCCTTGAATGTGTATTTTGAATACGACGTTCAGCTTAGGGAGCACAAATTTCGCGTTCCTTGAACACATATTTGAAATACGGTGTATCTGGAACACGCATTTCAAGAATGTGTCTCACTAGAAGTAAATACGCATTTTTGAAATGTGGTTATTTCCATATTTATAAGTCAAAATAATATTCCCCTTTCAGAAATCTATGTTTTATTTTTTGCCCTAAATTACAAAAATTCCGCGTGTACTTGCACCCTAAAAATCGAAATTCCCCTACCCTCATTTGATGCCCCGAATACCAGCAGCGGGTACCCATACCCGATGTATCATTTCCTATTTACATCTCTCGTGATACCTAATTATATATATTTTTTTACTTATTCGAAAAGCAATAGTATTACCGGTTGCAATTATGACAACTCATTGTCTGCCGACACTAGTTATAACGCCAATTGTCATATGTATCATTTCCTATGTATATCTTATTCGAACATGAAAAGTATTATCGGTTACAATTATGACAACTCATTGTTGCTTTCTGACAATGCGAACACTAGTTGAAAATTACCGTATGTTTTTCATTAACTCTTGCAATTCTCCACTAACAATACTTTAAAAACTTTTCTATCTATCTTTCTATTTATAGATTATCTATCTATCCATCTCTTACTTTATCAATTATACATTCTAACTCATGCCAAACCAAATTCATACTTTTCAAGGCCAGAGGGAGTATAAATTATAGCTTGGCACAGTTGGTTTACCCTTTAGTCTTGTTGCTTTGAGGCTGTCGGTTTGTATCCCAGCTCCTATGATCTATGGTACTCCCTCCGTCCCAAGGAAGATGACCCATTTCATGGACAGCACGAGATTTTATACAACTTTATTTTGTGTGCCAAGTGTAGAGAGTAAAGTAAGAGAAAGAATAAAGTAGAGATAAAAATGTTTTCATTTTTAGTAATGAGTGATCTTAGTTGGATAAACCAAAAAGGAAAGTGGGTAATCTTCAGTGGGACGGAGGGAGTAGTATTTTTATACTACGTGGCAGTGCTGGGAAGGCTATGAGAGGTCTTTATGACGTGGCAGGAGGTGTTTTTGGGAAGTCCGTCGGGAAGGCTATGGGAAGTCCATCCCCACTGGGGATGCTCTTAGGGTATACCAGCCCTAATCCACCAATTTTCTTGCAATCAGGTCCTCAGTTTATTTGTGATACTGAAATAGCACCCCATCATGTGATAAATGTGCAATTTGACCCCTATACAACTCCTTGTGTCCAAATTGGCCCCCAACATGTTAAATCTCGAAAATCAGTTCCAAAATTGCCTAAAATATCATATGCCACCCCAAACCCTTAGAAAAAATTTCAATTGCATGTATGGCTCAAAGTAGAACCGACCCTAAGGAGAGTGGATGGATATTTGATTGTGGGGCTACGGATACGATGTCGTATGATAAAAATGATTTTTCAATGTTTGATGAGGCAACTAAAAGTTCAATCCAGACCGCTGATGGGGAATTAACTGTCGTTCGTGGGAGTGGGACCATAGAAATTTCGCCAACCCTAAAACTCTCCAACTGCCTCTATGTGCCCAAACTATCCCATAAACTCATGTCCATTAGCCATGTGACTAAAGATCTCAATTGTACATTACTGATGCATCTCAATTTTTGTGTGTTACAAGATATCAGGACCAGGAGGATAATTGGGCATGGCACTGAGCGTCAAGGTCTTTACTATGTGGATGAGATTACTCAACAAGTTGGCACGACGATGCTTGCTCACGAATCTGCTGACCGAGAAGCCTAGTTGTGGCACCGCAGATAGGGACATCCTTCCTCGGGTTATTTTAAATTTCTTTTTCCCAAATTTTCTAAGTTTAAAGACATTTCGTGTGAATCTTGTGTTTTGGCGAAAAGCCACAGACAGTCTTTCAAGTCTAGTGAGGCTCGTGTTCAAGATATTTTCTCTTTAGTGCATGTTGATGTGTGGGCCCTACGCCTATTATTGGTGATCACGGTTTTAGATACTTTCTCATATTTGTGGATGATTGCACGAGATTAACTTGGATATATTTTTGAAAAATAAATCTGAAGTTTTTGAAAAATTTGTCTTATTCTTCACTATGATTCAAACACAATTTCAAACTCCTATTAAAATTCTTCGATCTGATGATAACGGTGGGGAGTTTGTTAATAAGGAGATGGCTGAGTTTTTTAGGAATAAAGGTCTAGTTCATCAAATAACTTGCCCTTATACCCCCTAACAGAATGGAGTAGTAGAACGAAAAAATTGGTTAATCTTGGAAGTCACTCGTGCCCTATTTTTTGATTCAAATGTCCCAAAACTTTTGTGGCCAGGAGCTGTTGCCACTGCTGTGTATCTAATAAACCGCCTTTCTACAAAAATTTTGGAAATGAAAACCCCCTTACAGGTTCTTTGGGCCCTAGCTAAAATTTCCGAACCCCCCACGCTTCCCCTTCATGTCTTCGGCTGCTCTGTTTATGTGCACATTCCCAAACATGAAAGAAGTAAATTTTCTGCTTGTGCTCTTAAATGTGTTTTGTTGGGGTATGGGATTAACTAAAAAGGGTACCGATGCTATGACCCGGTTTCTAGGAAAATAATAACGACCATGAACTGTAATTTCCTAAAATGTGAATATTTTTTCCAAGCCCAGACCGGGGTCAGGAAGAGAGTGTTGATAGCCAAGGGGAGAATTCGAGTGATAGCATTAGACCCCTTAGTTGGGCTGCGTCACCACAATTAGGCAACTCAACAGTGGAACCAACAGAGCAAGTTAGTGTCACCGCCGAGCCTATCTCGTCTATTGTAGAGCCTCCTCAGCCGGCTACACCGCAGTTAAGTCCTCCTCTAGTGATATCCGAGGTAATTCCTGAAACCAACTCAGATTGTACAATTGTTATTCCTAACGGTTCTGGTGAAGATGAAAATGCAGCCATTAATGGTGACACTGGGCGGTACATACTTCCACCAAGAAGCGCTCGTGGGATACCGGCTAAGCGCTACAGCCCTGAGAGGACTAACACTAAAAGCCGATATTCGGTGGCAAATCTGGCTAAGGCTAATTTGAGTGAGATGGCGAAGGCATTTGCAGCAGGCCTTTATGAAGAAGAGGAGCTCCCTGGAACAACTGAGTGATGCATTTGTCGTCGATCTCCATGCTCATGTTCTAAATTTAAATAAGTATTCTCATTTGAATCTCTTCAAACACACACACACAGTAAAAAGTACAAGTATAATTATCAATTCAACACAATTTGAATGTTTGGCCGGTTTCCAGTGGCAGCACAATTTCTTCACGAATAGTATGGCTGGTTTCAGCCAGTTTAGAATGTTTCATTCTCTTCAAAGAGGTATTATCATCTATATCCAAACTTTCCTTCCCTTTCTTCCTTTCTTTCTAGCAGATAAAACATCCTGTTAATTTTCAGAAGCACAACATTAGATAAAAAATAATGCGGCAGATCACAAAATCAGCAACTATTATCTTTAAGGCCCTTTCCAGTCGCTTTTGCTAACCTTTCCAGTCGCTTTTGCTGCCCTGGTAAGTACACCCATGGGTTGAAGGCCCTTTCTCCTCCTGAATGACATGGATTTACAACAGTAAAACACCAGACGATCATGGATAAATAAGTAAGAAAACTCAAATGCACACACTGCAATTGCAAACGCCCCTGCATTTCGGGCACTTCCATTCCTCCAAACTAGCTACTTCCTCCACCTTTTCATCGTACATGGATCCAACAACTTCAATTCACTTTCCACTTCGAGTACCTAAATCAAGAGCTAATCCTAGTAAACAGAAAACGTTTAGAACCTGTTCCATAGGCATCTGCAACACATCTTTACTGAACAGAGTTTCTTCTTCGCAAGATTCTTGCATGCTGCTGCGGGAGCCCTGGTTTTTTTGACGACACTGCAGCAATGAGTTTACATGCGAGAAAAAGAAACGAAAACCAGTTTAGGCACATTCATGTCCACAGCTATATGAATTTAAGAGTGAAGTTAAATTCTGCAGTTCAATGACCAGATCCATCCAAGCTTAAATGAAATACTATAAATAAAAAAAATGAATCAGGAGTTTTCGGTATGAATAGGACTTACCTGATGGCAATATACTCCGTCACCAGAATTACTAACTTGGCTACCGGCAGCCGATTTTCCGGTTGATTTAACGTGCTCTGCTGATGGAGACGCCACATAATTACCTAGGGATGCTTCAACCGCCATTTCTGTGTTGTATTCAGATATCCAACACCGGAAATTTTCCTTCATTCTGAAATCTGAACTTGCCGGCGCTGTGGTTTTGATGGTTTCGTAATGTGCAGCGGCGACAGTTCTCAATACTTATCGGCAGAATTGGGAAATTTTGCCGTAGAATCTTTCGAAGTCATCTGCATTAAATTTTCTTTGCCGATTCCTTTTCCCGCCTTCAAGAGAAATGGTTGTCTTTGTATCTATGGGTAGCAGTGAACTGTAAACAGAGTCGTACTGTTATAATATATCACACTGAATTTATTCATTCAAAATTAACTATTAACTCAATAAAAATAATACTCCCTCCGTCCACAAAAAATAGAGTAATTTGTGTATGGCACGGTTTTTAATGTATAATTGGTAAAGTAAGAGAGAAGAGAAAAAAGTAAGAGAGTTGGAGAAAAAGTAAGTGAAAAGTAGTGTTAGTGGAATGATGTGTAGAGTTATTATTTGGCAAATGCGTATTTACTTCTAGTGAGATGCACTCTTGAAATGCATATTCCAAATACGCCGTATTCCGAATACGCATTCAAGGAACGTGTAAATAGTGCTCCCTCAGTTGAAATGCCTCTTGTAGCCTCATGGGTTTTAGAAATCATCCTGAGTTTGAGTGTTCATGTCATCATCACATCCATTTCTAGTCATGGAATATTTTAGTAGGATATATAATTAAATTATTACATGGAACAAAAATTTAAGATGGATCTAAGTTATAACATGAATATTTAATTTAAAATTTTATTTTTTATATTTTTTTTACATTCTAAAAATGTTTATTTTATCAAGAAAATTTTTAAAAAACATTCTTAGTATTTTATTATAATTTGAAGATAATTTAGTTATGTATATTATAATAAGAGATTAGTTGTATCAAATCTATTTAATATTCATCTAATTTTAATATTTATTTATTTATTTATTCATTATTATGATACAACAAATTATTTTGCAATCAACTGTCCCCTAAAATTAGGGATTTCGGAATGACACAGTTTTTAATACAAAATTGTTAAAGTATAAAAGAGATTCTATAAAGTAATTGAAATATTATTTGTGAAGAATGAACCCAGCCATAAGAGTGAAAAGTTGCCAAACAGGGTAATGGGCTAATTTTGTAGAACCAACCAAAATAGAAAAAGGAGACTACTGTTTATTGACAAAGGGAATAGAGAGTAAAAACTTAATTTAGTGATTGAAATTAGCTTATACCCTCGTCACTATTTTATTTTTATAAATTATATAAATCCTAATTAAAAACACTATAAATACTCCATTTTTTTCACTTTTCACACACCAAATTTAGATGACTAGTTTGGTTTTTTTTAATTTAGTATTTTAGTTTTAATGTAGTTTTTTTTTTAAGCAAAGTATATGATGTAGTTTCACTTTTAAATTAAGTAATGTAGTTTTTTATTTTTTGCATTTGTGGTGTTTAATATAATATACTATTTTGGTATTTTAGTTTAAATAAAAACAAAATTAAAAAACAATGATTTAAAATTGAAATGAAAAGTGGATAAGAGATAGGGCATGCACTAGGGCTCCACCATTGCAGAAAGATAGGGCATGCTGACGTGGCAACCACTAGGGCTTCTACTAGGGCATCCATTGTAGATGCTCTTAGGTAATAAATATATAATACTCCGTACTATATACACTGATAAGGTCACCATGATTTATAACTCTCTCCATCACCTTTCTCCAAAGGCCTACAACTTCAATTCTAAGAAAGAATAAATGACTTAACGAATTTGAAAAACTAGTTACGCTTTCCATGTATGCATTTTTGAAACACGTTTTATTGATTGCATCAATCAAAATTAAACTATACATGCATTGGTAAGTACACCCATGGGTTGAAGGCCTCTTCTCTTCCTGAATGACACGGATGTTAAACAGTAAAACACCATACGATCATGGATAAATAAGTCAGAAAACTCACAAGCACACACTGCAGTTGCAAGCGCCCCTGCATTTCGGGCACTTCCATTCCTCCAAACTAGCTACTTCCTCCACCTCTTCACCATACCTGGATCCAAGAACTTCAATTTACTTGCCGTTTCGAGTACCTAAATCAAGAGCTAATCTTAGTAAACAGAAAACGTTTAGAACCTGTTCCATAGGCATCTGCGACATATCTTTACTGAACAGGGTTTCTTCTTCGTATGATTCCTGCATACTGCTGCGGGAGCCCTGTTTTTTTGACGACACTGCAGCATTGAGTTTACATGTGAGAAAAAGAAACGAAAAACCAATTTAGGCACATTCATCTCCACAGCTATATGAATTTAAGAGTGAATTGAAATTCTGCAGCTCAATGATCAGATCCATCGCAGCTTAAATGAAATACAATAAATAAAAAGTAAATCGGGAGTTTTCGGTATGAATAGGACTTACCTGATGGCAATATACCCCGTCACCAGATTTACTAACTTGGCTACCGGCATCCGATTTTCCGGTTGATTTAACGTTCTCTGCCGACGGAGACGCCACAGAATTACCTAGGGATGCTTCAACCGCCATTTCTGTGTAGTATACGGATATCCAACACCGGAAATTTTACTTAATTCAGTTTTCTTTCTTCTGAAATCTCCGGCGCTGTGGTTTTGATGGTTTCGGAATGAGCAGCGGCGACAGTTTTCAATACTTATATTGGCAAAATTGGGAAATTTCCCTAGAATCTTTCGATGTCATCTGCATTAAATTTTCTTTGCCGATTCCTTTTCTCGCCTTTAAGAGAAATGGTTGTCTTTCTATCTTAGCTCTGTTCTGTGTAGGAATGATCTGTAAACAGAGGCGTACAGTCATAGTCTACTCACATAAACACACTGAATTTATTTATTCAAAATTAACTATTAACACAATAGATATAATAATTTCTATATTGACTTCATTCTCATTAATACGCATATTTATAACTTTATTACAGTATTTTAGATTTTTAGTTACATAATGGCTCTAATGATACTTATTAAGCTAATAGTATCCAATAGTAATTCCCATTCACTCCAATTTAATTTGCAGTTGTACTGTGTGGTTAAAATATATAATTAAAATAAAATTATATTAAAATTCTAAGATCTCGTAAAAATTTAAAATATTACATAATTAAAATCTTATAATTATACTACCCCCGTACCATAGAAATATGTCCACTTTCCATTTTCGTCCGACCCATAAAAATATGTGCATTTCATTTTTGCAATGATATATCAATTTAATAATGTAGGTCCAATTTTCTACTAACACTACTTTAACTACCATTCTCCCGATCTCTCTTATTTTATCATACCATTATCCTCCTCTCTCTTACTTTAATTTTGGCTTAATTTTCATGTCATACACATTGCCTATATTTTTATGGGAATGAGGGAATATGATTAAATATGTAAATTACGTGATCAAAATTTTAGGATTAAATAACTAAAATTGAAATGACTCATCCTTCGTTAAGCAGTTGATAAGGTTATTTGACCAAAAAAAAATTAAACGGCTAGAAGCACACCGTATAAAGTGCAGGACATGTAAATCCTTATTTTTGCATTGATGTTTGCACTATGTGTAATATAAAGTCATATGTAACCAAATGCAAGTGAACGGATCCAAAATTTCCACAATGGGATATTGAGAACTTTTAGGTGCTTGCATTGTTTGCAACCTAGATAATAGGGGATTGCGAGATAAATAAATATGAAATGATACATATTACAATTGTTGCTATAACTAGGGTTCGCATTGTCATAAAAGCAACAATGAGTTGTTATAACTGCAACCGATAATACTCTTCCTTTTCAAATAAGCAAAAAAACTACTCCCTCTGTCCCAGACTAAGCGAGACGTTTCATTTTCTCATGTGTTTCGGAAAATGATAATAAATAGTTAGAATGAAGAGGAAATATCACAAGAGAGATAATATTTGATAAGGATCCATGTATTTTATGATCCATTTCCCAAGGATTACCCATTTAATGATGTTTGATCTAACTATTTTTGTGATATTGATTTTCAATTTATCAACACAAGGCAAAAGATAATAAAGATCCAACCAACAAAAATTGAATCTAAACAAGAATGGATGGAAGATTAGGAATGGAAAGAATGTGTATAAAGATGAGATAAGAGAGCTACAACCATAGGATCTTAACAAAAAAGATGGAGACAACCCTAGGCAACTTTCATTAGCTCTATCACCCCTTGGCTCCACTACTCAATGGATACACTCCATTGATGCATACCTCTACTTGAATCAATCTAAGATGGAAACAAGCAACCTTCAAGGAAGGAATTGGATACAATCCTCAAAGAGGAAACTCTCTAGGGTAGAAACTTTAATTCAGCAAAAACCTAGGAAAAGAAATGACATCAAAAGGTATTTATACTAAGGGACCAAAAATAGCAAATTTGGCCCACAAAATCTTAAGTATCGGACAATTCACCCGGTCGGGTGAATTTCGGGCTGCAAAAAACCCGCCCGGGTGTTCTTTCTGGACTCCTCCTTGCCATTCGCCATTTCACCCGGTCGGGTGATTTTCAGGGTGCAAAAAACCCGCCCGGGTGTTCCTTCTGGAGCTCCCCGCATTTCTCTGCGCGGCTTTAGTAAATCGCCCATAACTCTCTCCACCGGACTCCGATCGAGGCGTGCAAGGTACCCACGCGAAGCTCTTTCGAGGGGGAAGACATTGGTGCCACTTTCAGAGCATTTGGACGCTATCTCGATAGGCATAATGCTTAATGAATCCAGCTGCATGTGCAAATTTTGACTTACGGCTTCCTCCTTCCCCGGTTGGCCTTCATTTTTCAGCACGATCTTCACCGGCGGCTCCTCCGTCTTCATAGGCCCCTCCCGCGTGGATTTTTGAATGAACGTGGCAAGTCCTTCTCGAAGCCGCCTCGTCATGGCCCTCGTTGTGGTTCCGCCACGTGAGTTCGTATCAATATTGTAGTAGAAGATAGTCTTATCTGTTCTCTTTCTTACTTTACTTTTCTCTTCGCTCTAACTATTTTTTACTCCATCCGTCCCACTTTAGGAGTCCCGATTTACTACTTCTGGGTGTCCCACTTTAGGAGTCCCAGTTGGAATATTCCATAATTGGTAATAGACCCCACATTCCACTCACCTTTTTAAACTCACATTTTATTATAAAACTAATATATAAAAGTAGAACCCATATTCCACTATCTTTTTTCACCAACTTTCCTTTGTATTTTTTAAACCCGTGCCGAACTCAACCGAGACTCCTAAAGTGGGACAGAGGGAGTATTATTTTTGCAAGACATGTGCGAAAATGAAACATCGCGCTTAGGCTAGGACAGAGGGAGTATATAATACATAATTGCAAGAGATAAAAAATAAGAAATGATACATATGGCAATTGTGGTTATAACTAGTGTCGCATTGTCTATAAAAGCAACAATTAGTTGTCATAATTGTAACCAGTAATACTTTTCATTTTTGAATAAGCAAAAAACTAGTACTTGGATTGCAAGAGAATAACTGTCATTATAACTAAGTATCAACATTGTTAGTAAAACAGCTACCCCCTCCGTCCTCCATTAAGAGTCACACTTCTATTTCTGCACTCATTTTATAAAAATGATAATAAATATTTAAAATAGAGAAATGGTAAAGTAAGAGAAAGAATAATATAGATAAAAGTCTTCTCTACATTATTCTCTCTCTTACTTTATCATTTCTCCACTTTAAATATTTATTACCATTTTTATAAAATGAGTGCAGAAACGGAAGTGTGACTCCTAATGGGGACGGAGGGAGTAATATATATCATGATACCACATATTATAAATCTATAATGTAGAATTTTGTAAATAATCGTAATTCTAAAAAGTATAATTCACGTTAAAAAAATCTAAACAAAAACATAAATGATAAATCTGCAATACACAATTTGGTAAATATATATTTCATCCATTCACGAAAAACATTCTCAATTTATCATTTTCGTGTGTCCATAAAATATAGCCTTATTTCATTAAATGGAAACATTATCTCATACTTTATTCACATTCTCTCATTTTCTCTCTTGTTAATCTTTATCTTCTCTCTCATACTTTTTCTCTTTCTACTATCCTATTAATATACTTTTTCACCCCATCTCTTAATTTACTAATTTCTCATTAAAATATATGTTCACAAATAAAGTTATTTTTCGTGAACGAAGTAGGAAGTAATAATTATAAAAAGTATATTTTCACATAAAATGAATAAAACAATGAAATATTAAGAAAAAATGTAAAATAATTGAGGAGCATAAAATATTATAGAGATAGTATAAAAACACTACTCCCTCCGTCCCACTGGAGAGATGACCCACTTACCTTTTTGGTTTATTCAACTAAGAAGACTCATTACTAAAAATGAAAACATTTTTATCTCTGTTTTATTCTTTCTCTTACTTTATTCTCTCCACTTGACACACAAAATAAAGTTGTATAAAATCTCGTGCCCCCAAGAAATGGGTCATCTTCCTTTGGACGATTGCGCACAGAACAACTAGATCTGAACTACTAGGCCAAGTAAAACAAGCAGAAACAATAAACATTCATAACCATGCAAAATTCAGAACATCACGTCTCACATCCACAACTCCAATCAACAATCCAACATCCAATCAACAACAGTTTCAACTCCTATACGTCAGATCCATACTCCTCAACTCCGATTCAACAGATTCTCAACAAATCAAACCCGATCAACCCGATCTCTACTCCAATTCAAACATCAATTGCGAAAAGCATCAAATTAGTAAATACTAACAATTAAAACATCTGAAACAACTAAACAGAAAACATAAACATCCATAGCAACGATATGTAACGTAAGGTTCAATACGGAGGGATCGGCTGCTGCCACGCAACTCATGGGTTAAGACTTGTTTAACTACTAGACTAAGAGGAAATTAAGAAATGACTAATCTATCTGCTGGACCTAGGGTACATAGAAAGTACGTAAGCATGCATGGCTAACGGAAATGAGATTTAACTAAAGAAATTTAACAAGTAAAGTACCAAACCATGTAAACGAGTTTCCGAATACAGTTAGACAATACGTAAACATGCAGTGGGGACCATTTTCCCGATTAAGCTATAACGACAGAAAAGCTGCTGAAAGTGAACCAATGCCAGTGACAGATTTGATATCTAACTAACTTCTTCCTTCATCTTCTCCAACGATCCCAATAAACAAGGTGAAAACAAAGCATCAAGAACATGAAAACAAATTCGACTTCAAACATTATGATTGCGCACAGAACAACTAGATCTGAACTACTAGGCCACTAAAACAAGCAGAAACAATAAACATTCATAACCATGCAAAATTCGGAACATCACGTCTCATATCCACAAGTCCAATCAACATACCAACATATAATAAAAACAGTAACAACTCCAATACGTCAGATCCATACTCCTCAACTCCGATTCAACAGATTCTCAACAAATCAAACCCGATCAACCCGATCTCTACTCCAATTCAAAATCAATTGCGAAAAGCATCCAAATCAGTAAATACCAACAATCAAAACATCTGAAACAACTAAACAGAAAACATAAACTTCCATAGCAACAATACGTAAGGTTCAATACGGAAATGATAAACACTGAGCTTCTAAAACGTCGAAGTCTCGGCTCAAAACAACGGAAAACAGTAAATTGTATCTTCGCCCTTCACAAGGACGGTGTTACACCACTGGAAATGAACTAGACTACCACCAATCTGCCAGAATTTACCCCATAAATGCTTAAATGCATAGAGAATTGTGTGTGAAGTGATGAGCTAAGAGCGGAAAAGTGAAGGCGATAAATGATCTTTCATTCTTCAATCTCTTTCATGTCTCTATTTATTGCCGAGGCTCGAACTTCTAGGGTAATTCTTCTATTGAATTGTTGATTTTTCCCTCCTAGAAAGTCCTTCAAAAAGATATTTTCCGCTCTCATGCTTCCTCGATCTCCTCGGTCAGGCTGCAGACTGGCTTCTTCACTCCATTTTCCTCTGATTTCCTCTGCCTTGTGGATTTTTTCCTCAGTTTCCCAGACCTGGCAGATTCTCTACGCACCTAAACTTAAAACGTGTATTAGTTTATGGAAATCATAGAATTTAACCCCATAACCGATGCAAGAAATTGGCCTTATCACCCATTCATGCCATTACCAACCTTTCCAGTCGCTTTTGATGCCCTGGTAAGTACACCCAAGGGTTGAAGGCCACTTCTCTTCCTGAATGACACGGATGTTAAACAGTAAAACACCAGACGATCATGGATAAATAAGTCAGAAAACTCACATGCACACACTGCAGTTGCAAATGCCCCTGCATTTCGGGCACTTCCAATCCTCCAACTTAGCTACTTCCTCCACCTTTTCACCGTACCTGGATCCAAGAATTTCAGTTCACTTGCCAGTTCGAGTACCTAAATCAAGAGCTAATCCTAGTAAAAAGAAAACGTTTAGAACCTGTTCCATAGGCATCTGCAACACATCTTTACTGAACAGGGTTTCTTCTTCGTAAGATTCTTGCATGCTGCTGCGGGAGCCCTGGTTTTTTGACGACACTGCAGCAATGAGTTTACATGTGAGAAAAAGAAACGAAAACCAGTTTAGGCACATTCATTTCCACAGCTATATAAATTTAAGAGTGAAGTCAAATTCTGCAGTTCAATGACCAGATCCATCCAAGCTTAAATGAAATACAATATATAATAAAAATGAAAATGAATCAGGAGTTTTCGGTATGAATAGGACTTACCTGATGGCAATATACTCCGTGACCAGAATTACTAACTTGGCTACCGGCAGCCGATTTTCTGGTTGATTTAACGTTCTCTGCCGACGGAGATGCTACAGAACTACCTGGGGATGCTTCAACCGCCATTTCTGTGTAGTATTCAGATATCCAAGATCGGAAATTTTCCTTCATTCTGTTTTCCTTCTTCTGAAATCTGAACTTGCCGGCGCTGTGGTTTTGATGGTTTCGTAATGTGCAGCGGCGAAAGTTCTCAATACTTATATAGGCAGAATTGGGAAATTTTGCCCTAGAATCTTTCAAAATCATCTGCATTAAATTTTCTTTGCCGATTTCTTTGTCTTTCTATCTTAGCTCTGTTCCGTGTGTAGGAATGATCTGTAAACAGAGGCGTACAGTAATAATATACCACACTGAATTTATTCATTCAAAAATTAACTATTAACACAATAAAAATAATAATTTCTATATTGACTGCATTCTCATTATAATTCTCATTCACTAACCCAATTTAATTAGTACCATTTCCATAATTGAGTCCAAAAAATTAAGGGTATTGGCAATGACAATCGAAGAACAATTTAAGCAATTCATCACTCATAACAGCCACAGCTGAGTACCTCCTATAACTTTCATCATTACAAAAAAAACTTACTCTTTTAAAGACACCAAAATTGAGACGCAGCTACTATGGTTTGAAATTTTTTAAAAATAATCATAATTTATAACCCAAAAGGAAGCGTGTCTAAGTTGAGGAAAAATTAACTTAATCTTTTGTTTTCTAGGACTCTTCTAGTTGTGTCTCCTAATTTTAGTTTGGACACACAAATTAGCGTCCTTATTAGTATTAAAAATGTCCTTGACGTTCTTTTTGTTGTAGTGCATACTAATTTCTATGAGTGCATATTCTCCCCAGGCATCTTTAAGATTCACAACTGTTAGAATTCATCTTGTGTACTTATAAGTTTTCCAATAGTGTTCTGTGGTGCTGACCATAATTTTAAAAATGCAACTAGGAAAAACCCACAAAATTTGAACGAGAATATAGTTTACCTTGTAGTAATATTCTTCTCAATTTCTTCTTTTTCTTCAGCACTGAGAGCAAACCATTTTTCATGTAAGGTAAGAGATCCTCTTTCCCAACATCTAGCGGTAGGAGATTATAGTTAGCCATGCTCAACAGCAAATAACACAATAAAATATTTGCCGTGTTACTTACCTTGAAGCAGTACATCAGATTCATCAGCACAATAGTGGGCTCTACTCTTGTAGCATCAGCTGTCTGATGTACTGATTTAAATGATAGATAGCATCAAAAGGTTAGACAAGTTTTTGTTCCCGCATAGATTTCATAAACTGTGTTATCAAAAGTTGAACCTACATTTGTAATTTATTATGCCAGAATCATACTTTGCTGACAAGTTGGAGAGGTTATGCGATAATCAAAGCAAAGTAAATACTCTCTCCGTCCCACTTTAGGAGTCCCGGTTTACCATTTTTGGGTGTCCCACTTTAGGAGTCCCGGTTGAAATATTCCATAAATGGTATTAGACCCCACATTCCACTAACTTTTTTTCCACTCACATTCTATTATAAAACTAATATAAAAAAGTAGGACCCACATTCCACTTTCTTTTTTCACCAACTTTCCTTTACATTTCTTAATACTCGTGCCGAACTCAACCGGGACTCCTAAAGTGAGACGGAGGGAGTATTAGTTACAAGTTACACAACACAATACTAAAGTGGTTTTGAATCCCACTCAGCATTGAAATTTATAAAAAGGTCAAAAGATTGATTAATAGGCAAGCTGAAAAATCAAGGTTGAGGATACAAGCAATAGGAGACCAAACTTTCTGGAGAGCTATTATGTTAAGACAATTCTCATGCAGCACATTCCAAAGTGCTCGCATGCATGAAATTGACCTGTAATTTTCAGGACTAATCGTCTCAATAATGATAGAAAGGGTTATTTCAAGAAAAATTGTGGGTGTGGTACACACATCGATCGGACATGGGTACCCGCAGCTGGTATTCGGGGCATCAGATGAAGGTAGGGGAAATCTCGACTTTTTTGTAAATTAGAGAAAAAATATAACAGAGATTTCTGAAAAAAGAATATTTTGTTGACTTATAAATATGGAAAAAACGCATTTGGAAAATGCGTTTACTTCTAATGAAACGCATTCTTTAAATGCGTATTCCAGATTCGTCATACTCCAAATACGCATTAAAAGAACGCTTAATTAGTGCTCCCTCAGCTGAACACCATATTCCAAATACACAATTAAGGATGCATTTTCAGGTGCAGGTACCAGCGGCTTGTTTGTAATTTAGGGTGAAAACAAAATATAGATTTCCGAAAGGGGAACAATTTTTTACTTGTAAATATGGAAAAAACGCATTTGGCAAATGCGTATTTACTTCTAGTGAGACGCATTCTTGAAATGCATATTCCAAATTCCGAATACGCATTCAACGAACGTGTAAATAGTGCTCCCTCAGCTGAAATGCCTCTTGTAGCCTCATGGGTTTTAGAAATCATCATGAGTTTGAGTGTTCATGTCATCATCCCATCCATTTCTAGTCATGGAGTATTTTAGTAGGATATATAATTAAATTATTACATGGAACAAAAATTTTAAGATGGATCCAAGTTGTATCATGAATATTTAATTTAAAATTTTAGTTTTTATATATATTTTTTTACTTTCTAAAAATGTTTATTTTATCAAGAAAAAATTAAAAAAACATTCTTAATATTTTATTACTAACATAAAGATAATTTAGTTATGTATATTATAATAAGAGATTAGTTGTATCAAATCTATTTAAATATATGAAACTTCATCTAATTTTAATATTTATTTATTTATTCATTATTATGACACAACAAATTCGCCTTGAAATTAACGGCATTACAAAAAATGGAATTTTCATCTATGGGATTCAATCCCGAGTGATGCATTTGTCGTAGATCTCCGTACTCATGTTCCCAATTTAAATAGGGATTCTCATTTGAATCTCTTCACACAGACACACAAACACGGACGCTTATTTAACAATAAAAATTAGTAAAAATATTGCAGAACTTACGCTTCAAAAGCATTGCCTCTGACTCGAGCAGCTTTCCATGAGCTTGCTCTGCAGCAGATCTATTAAGAGAAACAATTGCTTCCAGCTCCCCATCCCTAGCATCAATAGCTTTGGCAGCGTCCTCTTTTATTTTCTGCTTCAAAGAGAAGAGGAAGAAATCTGACATAAGTCTAGTTTCACAGCTGGTGTGTTTACTGATGACAATGTTTAATTACCTCGCCTTTTGCTTCAAAAACCTTATGTATAGCTTCTTCTGCCTTTGGGTCAAATTGTGTTTTTTGGTGTTTTATCCAATTTCTTAGCTTTCTGTGAATAAAAGAAAATCAATCAAGGTGAGAATTAAAGAGGGAGTGGCATGTATAACATAAAACAGAAAGATTCTTACTTCGTGCCAAGAGCATGAATGCATAGTAGATTTAAGACCCTAAGCATTTCTGAAGCATTTAAAGCGTCATGGTCGGCAGCCTTCTCTAAATAATGCTTCCCCAACATTTTAAGAACATGTTCAGATTCAGCAAAGTATTTCTCTAGCACACTGAACCACGAGCTCGGATTCGGCTTCGCAACCCTATACACAAAATGGAAAAGCATTTATTCCAGCATAATAAATTCTGACTTGTCAATTGTTACTAAATCAAGGGACATACTTCTCTCCCTCTTCCTCATTAATTACTGATAGCAGGTGTACATGAAACAGGACAGCCGGACATGATCTTCCATGCTTTGCAGTTCGCCCATGAAATATATCTCGGAGGACGCATAATGCTTCCCCATCTTTCAATTTTAGGATCTGTTGCTCATTAGACGAAGCAAACCATAAAGATAAGTAAAGCCACAGTGATAAAGGTATTTGTAACTATATAATACCAGAGATGCTAATTGGAAATAGTGATTACTAACGAGAAAACATTTCAAACAAAAGAACGGACTAATCATGAAAATCTAGATGATTTCAAAGCAATATGAAAAAGTAAATCAGAAATCACTATCTTACATGAATACAATAAGCATTGAGAATGTTTATGAATACCTAGAGACCAATTCATAACATTACCAACCTTTCCATTATCTGAACCCTCAGCAGTTGGCATCTCGGCAGTCGCTTTTGCTGCATTGGTAAGTACACCCATGGGTTGAAGGCCTCTTCCCTTCCTGAATGACACGGATGTTAATTATGTTTTCCTTCTTCTGAAATCTTAACTCGCCGGCGCTGTGGGTGGAGAATTTTGATGGTTTCGGAATGAGCAGCGGCGACAGTTTTCTATACTTATATTGGCAAATTTGGGAAATTTTGCCCTAGAATCTTTCGAATTCATCTGAATTAAATTTTCTTTGCTGATTCCCTTTTCCGCATTCATGAGAAATGGTTGTCTTTCTATCTCAGCTCTGTTGTGTGTGTAGGATTGATCTGTAAACAGACACTATATATAAAATTAACTATTAACACAAAATAATTTCTATATTCACTTCATTCTCATTTACACGATATTAATAACTTTATTAATAGTATTAAAAGTATTTTAGTGACATAACGGCTCTAATGGTACTTATTAAGCTTAAATCCTATAACTCCCGTTCCTAACCCAATTTAAATTAGTACTATTATCAATTTATCATTGTTGGGTGTAAATAAAGGGTATTGGAAGTGACAATCGAAGAACAATTCAAGCAATTTTCATCTAATAAATGAATGTCTGACTCTGCATCGATTTTTAAATAAAAAAACACTCTATAATTCAAGCAACGATAATGGATCACCACTTCTCAATTCATTTTTTCAATTTTTTAATTTTATCATTCATGTTTCACTTAATTTGCAGTTGTACTATGTAGTTAAATTATACTCCCTCCGTCCTAACATAAGAGTCCTAATTAGTCAGGGCACAGATTTTAAGAAATGGAAAGAAAAAGTAGGTTTAATAAGTTAGTGGAATATGAGTTTCACTTATATATAATCTTTTTATAATAAAATGTGAGTGAAATAAGTTGGTGGAATGTTGAGCCTACTTACCATTTATGGTAAAAAATAAAATATGACTCTTAAGTTGGGACGGATGAAAATGGAAAAATAGAACTCTTAAATTAGGATGGAGGGAGTATAATTAAAATAAAATTACATTAGAATTCTAAGATCACGTAAAAATAAAAAAATATACATAATTAAAATCTTAAAATTATAAATTACGTGAACAAAATTTTAGAATTAAATAACTAAAATTAAAATGAACCATTCTTCGTTAAGTAGTTGTTAAGGTTATTTGACAAAAAAAATTTAAATGGCTACAAACACACTGGATAAAGTAACATGACATGTAAATCTATATTTTTACAATGTGTTGCACGATGTGTACGCGAGTTGTGCAATGACACGTATGGTAATTGTTGTTATAACTATGGTCGGCATTGTCATAAAAGCAACAACGAATTGTCATAACTGCAACCGGTAATGCTCTTCCTTTTCAAATAAGAAAAAAAAAATTAATATAGAATTGTGAGAGATATAAATAAGGAAAGGTGCACATGGCAATTGTTGTTATAACTAGTGTCGCCATTGTTTATAAAAGTATTGTCATAATTGGAACCGGTAATACTATTCATTTTTTAATAAGCGAAAAATTACTTGGATTGCAAGAGATAACTAGGAATTGATACATATGGTAATTGTTATTATAACAAGTGTCCGAATTGTTAGTAATGCAACAATAAGTTGTCTTAAATGCAACCTGTCTTCCTTTTTTAATATGCAAAAAAACTATATAAATTCTTTAATTTTCCCACATTATATTATCGATTCAAAATTTTATATTACTACTATTTTGATAATTCTTCTATGCTTCTTCGGCCAAAAAAAATTCATAATGAAATTAAATTATAATTGAAATAATTATGCAAACATTCATTTTTAAAAAGGGATATTGGCACCTAATATCATGGAACTTTCAAAAGGTTGGATTTTTTTCACAAACTTTAAAACTGACAAATAATATCACGAACTTTACCATGAGTTTGTTATTTCCCACCAATGAAAAAATTCAGGCTATATTAATAGATTGAAGAAAATTCTGGAAGGTGTGCTTCAAGAAAAACTATCTTCAAAGATTGAAAAACTTGAAGCTCTCGAAGTTGTTATCGAGAAATTACAAAAAAATATTCGTAAAATAAAATTATTTGTTAGAATTTTTTCATTGATGGAAAATAACAAACTCATGGTAAAGTTCGTGATATTATTTGTCCATTTCAAAATTCGTGGGAAAAATCCAACTTTTTGAAAGTTCCATGATATTAAGTCAATATCCTTTTTAAAAAGTATAACATTTTAAAATTTTAGTAATACATAAGTCATGATACTACATATTATAAACCTATAATATAGAATTTTGTAAATAATAAATTTAAAAAGTATAATTCACGTAAAAATGTAAACAAAGCATAAATGATAAACCTGCAATATATAATTTGGTAAATATATATTTCATCTATTCATGAAAAATAGTCATTTACTATTTTTACGTGTCCATGAAATTAGTCTTATTTCATAAATGGAAACATTTTCTTTTACTTTATTCATATTTTCTCAATTGCTTTCTTACTACTCCCTGTGATCCGTAGTAGTGGAGGTATTTCTTTATGGCACAGAGATTAAGAAAAATACGTGTAGTATAATTAATAAAAAAACACTATGTGTAGTGTAATTAATAAAAAAAAACACTAATAAAGTACGAGAGAGGAAAAAGGAGATAGAAGAAAGCAAGTGAGAATCTAAAACGATATGGGTTATTGGGTTGAGACCACAAAATCTCCTTATTCGGTTATAGGAATTACCAAAAGTCCAACGTCCTAAAATTCATGGTAAATAAAGAAGGCAGATTTCACATTTTTTTCTAATTAATGTATAATAAAATCGTTTATTTGTAGCCAAACATACATCCTCATATTATATAGTCATATATAGTTGGCTATGCCTTGTTTTGTTTGGATGAACAGGTAGACTCTCACGATTATTCTATCGATATTTAGAGTTCATAGATAGGTAATTAAGTTAGTTTGGACTCCTGAAGTAGTACAATAAAAGTCTAGCTATATTTTTCTCATAAGCAAGAAAAGCTTGCTTTAGAGGAGCTGCTGCTTATGATCACGCCATTCTACGAGAGCCAGCGTGTGGCGGCCCCCACAAGCGACAAGGGTCGCACACCAACTGCCTTCTTCCGCACTCAGATCCTTAGGAGGAGGGATGTTTATAGGCACTTCAGCTGGATGCCCAGTAGTTGCTTTCCGTCCATAACCTAAACGCCCATGGTCTCCTCGTCCAAACTGAAGTGATTCAGAATTCGTTGTCATTATGTGTGATAAAGATTGTTTATATATGTCTAGAATGTTTGTTTTTTAAGTGAAGTCTGCAAAAACTCACCGAGTACATGCGACCATCCTGTGTTAACGCAACAGAATGCGTACCTCCACAAGACACCTGCACTCCATAAGCATGTGGTTGAATAAAACATCTTGATTTGTTTCTCATCAAGACTTGAAACTCAAAACTAGTGATTTAGCGTAAAGGTGAGGATATGTGGGAAAACCTGCACTGTTTCGTCGGCTACTTGAAGTTGAACCCTTTGAGGAACCATTTTGCTGCTTTTGTCATCTCCAAAACCCAGCCTTCCATGCTCCCCTCTAAGCAGCTGCTATCAATTACTCAACGCTAACTGATCCTAGCATGCTTCAATGAAAGGATCAGGCAGCACCACAACAAAAATACTATTGCAGACTTTAGTGCATGGGAACATACATATCACCACGTGGCCATGGTTGACCCCATATCCAAACATGTCCTTCCCGCGTTAACTAGAGAAATTTAACAACTAAACTACCAGACCAGGTAAACGGGTTTTCGAAAACAGCTAGACAGTGCAGTGGGGACCATTTCCCCGATTAAGCTATAGCGACAGAAAAGTTGCAGAAAGTAAACAACGGCCAACGATAGATTCGATCTCTAACTAATTTCTACCTCCATCTTCTCCAATAATATAAATAAACAGAGGTGAAACAGAGCATCAAGCATATGAAAACAGAGCAATCACAGATCCAACTTCAAACAGTACGATCAAACATGAAATGACTAGAACTAAACTACTAGGTCGAGCAAAACAAGAAGAAAACAATAAACATCCATAACCATGCAAAATTCAGAACACCACGTTTCAGATCCACAACTCCAATCAACAATTCAACTTCAGATCATCAAAAACCAACTCCAATACGTCAGATCCACACACCTCAACTCCGATTCAACCGATTCAACGACAAATCAAACCCGATCAACCCGATCTTAACTCCAAATCAAACATCAATTGCGAAAAGCATCCAAATCAGTAAATACCAACATTCAAAACATCAGAAACAACTAAACAGAAAACATAAACTTCCATAACTACGATATTTAAGGTTCAACACGGAAGTGATAAACGCCGAGCTTCTAAAATGTCGAAGTCTCGGCTCAAAACGACAGAAAACAGTAAATTGTATCTTCGCCCTTCACAAGGACAGTGTTACACCACAGAATTTTAACTAGGCCACCACGTATCCCCAGAATTTAACCCATAATTGCTAAGTGCGCAGAGAAATGTGTGTGAAGTGATGAGCTAAGAGTGAAAAGTGAACTGTGAATGATGATCGATGATGATCGCCTCTCTTCATGTTGTCACTATTTATAGTTGAGGCTTGAACTTCCAAGGGTAATTTCTCTACTGAATTGTCGATTTTGCCCTCCAAGAAAGTCCTTCAAAAAGATACTTTTCCACTCACATCTGCTTCCTCAATCTCCTGGGTCAGGTTGTCGTTGACTCGTTCACTCCATTTTCTTTCTATTTCCTTTGCCTGGTAGATTTTTCCATACGTTTCCTTGACCTGGCAGATTGTCTACGCACCTAAACTTAAAACGTGTATTAGTTAACAGAAATCATAGAATTTAACCCCCTTATCACACAACATTAAAAAAAAAATAATGCGGCAGATCACAAAATCAGCAATTGTTATCTTTAAGGTGCCTACATTTTCCAGAGACCCATTCATGGCATTACCAACCTTTCCATTAGCTGAACCCTCAGCAGTTGACATCTTGGTGACGGGAGAGAATCCAGTCGCTTTTGCTGCACTTGTAAGTACACCAACGGGTTGAAGGCCCCTTCTCTTCCTGAATGACACGGATGTTAAATATTAAAACACCAAACGATCATGGATAAATAAGTCAGAAAACTCACATGCACACACTGCCATTGCAAACGCCCCTGCATTTCGGGCACTTCCATTCCTCCAAACTAGCTACTTCCTCCACCTTTTCACCGTACCTGAATCCAAGAACATCATTTCACTTGCCACTTCGAGTACCTAAATCAAGAGCTAATCCAAGTAAACAGAAAACGTTTAGAACCTGTTCCATAGGCATCTGCAACATATCTTTATTGAGCATGGTTTCTTCTTCACAAGATTCTTGCATGCTGCTGTGGGAGCCCTGGTTTTTTGACGACACTGCAGCAATGACTTTACATGCGAGAAAAAGAAACGAAAACCAGTTTAGGCACATTCATGTCCACAACTATATGAATTTAAGAGTGAAGTTAAATTCTGCAGTTCAATGACCAGATCCATCCAAGCTTAAATGAAATATTATAAATACAAAAAATGAATCAGGAGTTTTCAGTATGAACAGGACTTACCTGATGGCAATAATATACTCCGTCACCAGAATTACAAACTTGGCTACCGGCAGGCGATTTTCCGGTTGATTTAACGTTCTCTGCCGACGGAGATTGCACGGAACTACCTAGGGATGCTTCAACCGCCATTTCTGTGTAGTATTTAGATATCCAACACTGGAAATTTTCCTTCATTCTGAAATCTAAACTTGCCGGCGCTGTGGTTCTGATGGTTTCGTAATGTGCAGCGGTGACAGTTCTCAATATTTATATTGGCAGAATTGGGAAATTTTTCCCTAGAATCTTTCAAAGTCATCTGCATTAAATTTTCTTTGCCGATTCCTTTTCCCGCCTTTAAGAGAAATGGTTGCCTTTCTATCTTAGCTCTTTCTGTGTGTAGGAATGATCTGTAAACAGAGGCGTACAATAATAATATATCACACTGAATTTATTCATTCAAAATTAACTATTAACACACAAAAAGAAAATTCTATATTGACTTCATTATTATACGCATATTTTTTAACTTTATTAGTAGTATTACTGTATTTTAGTGACATAATGGCTCTAATGATACTTATTAAGCTTAAATCTTATAATTCTCATTCACTAACCCAATTTAATTAGTACTATTTCCATAATTGAGTCTAAAAAATTAAGGGTATTGGCAATTACAATCGAAGAACAATTTAAGCAATTTATCAGTCATAACAGCCACAGCTGAGTAACTCCTATAACTTCCATCACTACAAAAAAAACTTATTTATTAAGGAAACAAAAATTGAGACGTAGCGACTATCATTTGAATTTTTTTTAAAAATAATCAAAATTTAGAACCCAAAAGGAAGCGTGTCTAAGTTGAGAGCAAATTATCTTAATCTTTTGTTTTCTAGGACTCTTCTATTTAGTTTGGACACACAAATTAGTGTCCTTATTAGTATTAAAAATTTGTTTAGCCGTTCTTTTTGTTGTAGTGCATACTAATTTCTATGAGTGCATATTCTCCCCAGGCATCTTTAAGATTCACAACTGTCAGAATTCATCTTGTGTACTTATAAGTTTTCCGATAGTGTTCTGTGGTGCTGACCATAATTTTAAAAATGCAACTAGGAAAAACCCACAAAACTTAAATAAGAAGATAGTTTACCTTGTAGTAATATTCTTCACAATTTCCTAAAGGGGAATATTGCCATCAGGTAAGTCCTATTCATACCGAAAACTCCTGATTCATTTTTTTTATTTATAGTATTTCATTTAAGCTTGGATTGATCTGGTCATTGAGCTGCAGAATTTCACTTCACTCTTAAATTTATATAGCTGTGGTCTGTGGAAATGAATGTGCCTAAACTGGTTTTCGTTTCTTTTTCTCACATGACAACTCATTGCTGCAGTGTCGTAAAAAAACCAGGGCTCCCGCGGCAGCATGCAAGAATCTTACGAAGAAGAAACCTTGTTCAGTAAAGATATGTCGCAGATGCCTATGGAACAGGTTCTAAACGTTTTCTGTTTACTAGGATTAGCTCTTGATTTAGGTACTCAAAGTGGAAAGTGAATTGAAGTTCCTGGATCCAGGTACGGTGAAGAGGTGGAGAAAGTAGCTAGGTTGCAGGAATGGAAGTGCCCGAAATGCAGGGGCGCTTGCAACTGCAGTGTGTGCTTGTGAGTTTTCTGACTTATTTATCCATGATTGTCCGGTGTTTTACTATTTTACATCCGTGTCATTCAGGAGGAGAAGGGGCCTTCAACCCATGGGTGTACTTACCAGGGCAGCAAAAGCGACTGGAAAGGTTGGTAATGCCATGAATGGGTGATAAGGCCAATTTCTTGCATCTATATGAGGTTAAATTCTACGATTTCCATAAACTAATACACGTTTTAAGTTTAGGTGCGTAGAGAATCAACCAGGTCAGGGAACTGAAGGAAAAATCCACCAGGCAGAGGAAATCGGAGGAAAATGAAGTGAAGGAGATCGAGGAAGCAACAAATAGTTGTCTTAAATGCAACCGGTAATACTCTTCCTTTTCGAATTAGCAAAAAAACTATATAAATTCTTTAATTTTCGCATATTATATTAATGATTCAAAATTTTATAATACTATTTTCATAATTCTTCTATGCTTCTTCAACCAAAAAAAATCATGATGGAATTAAATTCTAACTGAAATAACTATGCAAAGATTGCAAAGATTTATTTTTAAAACTAATCAACATTTTAAAATTTTACTAATACATATATCATGATACCACATATTATAAATCTGTAATGTAGAATTTTGTAAATAATCATAATTCTAAAAAGTATAATTCACGTAAAAAAAATCTAAACAAAAACATAAATGATAAATCTGCAATATATAATTTGGTAAATATATATTTCATCCAGTCACTAAAAAAAAATAGTCCCATTTTATCATTTTTGTGTGTCAAAGAAAAATAGCCTTATTTCATTAAATGGAAACATTATCTCATACTTTATTCACATTTTCTCATTTTCCCTCTTACCAATCTTTATCTTTTCTCTATTACTTTTTCTCTTTTTACTATCCTATTTAATCTACTTTTTCACCCCATCTCTTAATTTACTAATTTCTCATTAAAATATATGTTCACAAATAAAATTATTTTTCGTGAACGGAGTAGGAAGTAGTTATTATAAAAAGTACATTTTCACATAAAATGAATAAAAATACGAAATATTAAGAAAAATGTAAAATAATTAAGGAGCATAAAATATTATAGTGATAGTATAAAAATACTACTCCCTTCGTCCCACTGAAGATGACCCACTTTCCTTTTTAGTTTATCCAACTAAGATGACTATTATTCAAAATGAAAACACTTTTATCTCTACTTTATTCTTTCCACTTGACACACAATATAAAGTTATATAAAATCTCGTGCCGCCCAAGAAATGGGTCATCTCCCTTGGGACGGAGGGAGTACCATAGATCATAGGAGCCGGGATACAAACCGACAGCCTCAAAGCAACAAGACTAAAGGGTAAACCAACTGTGCCATGCTATAATTTATACTCCCTCTGGCCTTGAAAAGTATGAATTTGGTTTGACATGAGTTTGAATGTATAATTGATAAAGTAAGAGATAGATAGATAGATAGATAGATAGATAATCTATAGATAGAAAGCTAGATAGAAAAGTTTTTAAAGTATTGTTAGTGGAGAATTGCGAGAGTTATATACGGTAATTTTTAACTATTGTTCGCATTGTCAGAAAGCAACAATGAGTTGTCATAATTGCAACCGATAATACTTTTCTTGTTTGAATAAGATATACATAGGAAATGATACATATGACAATTGTCGTTATAACTAGTGTCGGCAGACAATGAGTTGTCATAATTGCAACCGGTAATACTATTTTTTTTCGAATAAGTAAAAAAATATATATAAATAGGGATCGCGAGAGATGTAAATAGGAAATGATACATCGGGTATGGATACCCGCGCTGCTGGTATTCGGGGCATCAAATGAGGGTAGGGGAAATTTCGATTTTTTGGGTGACATACCCGCGGATTTTTTGTAATTTAGGGCAAAAATAAGAAATAATAAAACATAGATTTCTGAAAGGGGAATATTATTTTGTCTTATAAATATGGAAAAAACCGCATTTGGAAAATGTGTATTTCCTTTTAATGAGACACATTCTTGAAATGCGTGTTCCAGATATGCTGTATTTCAAATATGTGTTCAAGGAACGCGAAATTTGAGCTCCCTTAGCTGAACGTCCTATTCCAAATACACATTCAAGGACGCATTTTCGGGTGCAGGTACCGGCTGCTCTTTCGTAATTTAGGGCGAAAATAAAACTTAGATTTCTGAAAGGGGAATATTTTTTGACGTGTAAATATGGACATTTGGCTGATGCGTATTTACTTCTAGTGGGACGCATTCTTGAATGGCATATATAAATATAAAATACCTCGTATTCCGAATATGCATTCAAGGAATGAGTAATTAGTGTTCCTTGGTAAACGCGTAATGACTGTGCTCCCTCTTTTTGAAGGATCAAATGCAAAGACTTTATTTTCCATTAGAATTTTGAAGAGAAATTTTCCATCTTTGCTGGAAATGACACACCTTTCATTTTCGAAAGTCACACTCATTCCCTTCTCCATCAACTTTCCTACACTTAGAAGGTTTTGGTCTAACTTGGAAAAAAAATACACATCAGATAATAGCTTCATACCTTCAGTTCCTTCAAGCAATACATATTGCATTTGCCTTACCTGCAGCTATCCAGCCCTACCCCCTGTTTCAACGACAATGCAGTTGCAAACATCTCTTTATAGGTGTAGTGGTTGTAGTGGCTTGAAACTCTCTATTGTTGCTAATTCTCTTTCAGCTACGGTTTAAGATTGGAGGGAACTGATTAACGAGTTTCGCTATAGCCTCTTGCGATTAGAGATTTTTCTATTTTATCTTTTGTTTTTTCTATCCGGCGCCAACCACATGTAATCTATCACTCTCTAGCTTTCTACATATATAGGAGTTAGTTCCATAGTTAGAATTACATTTTATGTAAGAATGGGAGAACACCACCCGGAGTATATAATATTTTAATGATATAAATCACCACATTCGTCGTGATATTATCTGCATTACGTAAAATGGAATTTTCATCTATGGGATTCAAACCCAGAGTGATGCATTTGTCGTCGATTTCCATGCTCATGTAATCAATTTAAATAAGGATTCTCATTTGAATCTCTTCCAACACACACACACACACAAACACGGACCCGTATTTAACAATAAAAGGTAGTATAAATATTACAGAACTTATCAAGTCAACACAATTTGAATGTTTGGCTGGTTTCCACTGGCAACACAATTTCTTCACGAATAGTATGGCTGGTTTCAGCAAGTTTAGAAAGTTTCATTCTCTTCGAAGAGGTATTATCATCTACATCCAAACTTTCCTTTCTTCCTACCCGTTCTTCCTTTCTTTCAGAAGAACAACATTAGATAAAAAAATAATGCAGCAGATCACAAAATCAACAACTGTTATTTTAAAGATGCCTACATTCTCCAGATACCCATTGATAGTATGATTTGCCTCGTGCAGTGTGTGTGTACAGGGTACAGATCACTATCAAACAGGTCCAGAGGATTCACTCAACCACTAGGCCTAGGAACTCTCTAACTAATCTTAATCACTATCAAAACCTTAACCCATTTACTATTGGCTAGTAAAGATCGATCCCACAAGATGGAGGTGTAAGCAAGTGTTCAGAGGACTCGGGAGGGGTCGGCTGCTGCCACGCAACTCATGGGTTAAGACTTGTTTAACTACTAGACTAAGAGGAAATTAAGAAATGACTAATCTATCAGCTGGACCTAGGGTACATAGAAAGTACGTAAGCATGCATGGCTAACGGAAATGAGGTTTAACTAAAGAAATTTAACAAGTAAAGTACCAAACCATGTAAACGGGTTTCCGAACACAGTTAGACAATACGTAAACATGCAGTGGGGACCATTTTCCCGATTAAGCTATAGCGAAAAGCTGCTGAAAGCGAACCAATGCTAGTGACAGATTTGATATCTAACTAACTTCTTCCTTCATCTTCTCCAACGATCCAAATAAACAGAGGTGAAAACAGAGCATCAAGAAAATGAAAACAAATTTGACTTCAAACATTATGATTGCGCACAGAACAACTAGATCTGAACTACTAGGCCAAGTAAAACAAGCAGAAACAATAAACATTCATAACCATGCAAAATTCAGAACATCACGTCTCACATCCACAACTCCAATCAACAATCCAACATCCAATCAACAACAGTTTCAACTCCAATACGTCAGATCCATACTCCTCAACTCCGATTCAACAGATTCTCAACAAATCAAACCCGATCAACCCGATCTCTACTCCAATTCAAAATCAATTGCGAAAAGCATCCAAATCAGTAAATACGTTTAATCAAAACATCTGAAACAACTAAACAGAAAACATAAACTTCCATAGCAACGATACGTAAGGTTCAATACGGAAATGATAAACACTGAGCTTCTAAAACGTCGAAGTCTCGGCTCAAAACAACGGAAAACAGTAAATTGTATCTTTGCCTTTCACAAGGACGGTGTTACACCACTGGAAATGAACTAGACTACCACCAATCTCCCAGAATTTACCCAATAAGTGCTTAAGTGTGTAGTGAAATGTGTGTGAAGTGATGAGCTAAGATCGGAAAAGTGAAGGTGATGAATGATGATTCATTCTTCGATCTCTCTTCATGTTGTCTCTTTTTATAGCTGAAGCTCAAACTTCTTGGTAATTCTTCTGCTGAATTGTCGATTTTGCCGTCCTAGAAAGTCCTTCAAAGAGATATTTTCCGCTCCCAGCTGCTTCCTCAATCTCCTCGGTCAGGTTGTAGACCGGCTTCTTCACTCCATTTTCCTCTGATTTCCTCTGCTTGGTGGATTTTTCCTTCAGCAACCCGACCGAGCAGAGGAAATCTGCCAGGTCAGGAAAATTAAAGTAAAAATCCACCAAGCATAGGAAATCGGAGGAAAATGTAGTGAAGAAGCCAGTCTACAACCTGACCGAGGAGATCGAGGAAGCAGCTAGGAGCATAAAATATCTCTTTGAAGGACTTTCTAGGAGGGAAAAATCGACAATTCAACATAAGAATTACCCAAGAAGTTCGAGCTCAGCTATAAAAAGAGACAACATGAAGAGAGATCGAAGAATGAATCATCATTCATCACCTTCACTTTTCCGCTCTTAGCTCATCATTTCACACACATTTCACTACACACTTAAGCACTTATTGGGTAAATTCTGGGAGATTGGTGGTAGTCTAGTTCATTTCCAGTGGTGTAACACCGTCCTTGTGAAAGGCGAAGATACAATTTACTGTTTTCCGTTGTTTTGAGCCGAGACTTCGACGTTTTAGAAGCTCAGTGTTTATCATTTCCATATTGAACCTTACGTATCGTTGCTATGGAAGTTTATGTTTTCTGTTTAGTTGTTTTAGATGTTTTGATTGTTGGTATTTACTGATTTGGATGTTTTTCGCAATTGATATTTGAATTGGAGTAGAGATCGGGTTGATCGGGTTTGATTTGTTGAGGATCTGTTGAATCGGAGTTGAGGGTATGGATATGACGTATTGGAGTTGTTACTGTTTTGATTGTATGTTGGATTGTTGATAGAAGTTGTGGATATGAGATGTGATGTTCTGAATTTTGTATGGTTATGAATGTTTATTGTTTCTGCTTGTTTTAGTGGCTTAGTAGCTCAGATCTAGTTGTTTTGTGCGCAATCATAATGTTTGAAGTCGGATCTGTGTTTACTCTGTTTTCATGTTCTTGATGCTATGTTTTCACATCTGCTTATCTGGATCGTTGGAGAAGCTAAAGGTAGAAGTTAGTTAGAGATCAAATCTGTCACGGGCATTGGTTTACTTTTTGCAGCTTTTCTGTCGCTATAGCTTAATCGAGAAAATGGTCCCCACTGCATGTTTACGTATTGTCTAACTGTATTCGGAAACCCAGTTACTTGGTTTGGTACTTAACTTGCTAAATTTCTTTAGTTAAACCTCATTTCCGTTAGCCATGCATGCTTACGTACTTTCTATGTACCCTAGGTCTAGTAGATAGATTAGTCATTTCTTAATTTCCTCTTAGTCTAGTAGTTAAACAAGTATTAACCCATGAATTGCGTGGCAGCAGCCGACCCCTCCCAGTCCTCTGAACACTTGCTTACACCTCCATCTTGTGGGATCGATCTTTACCCTATACTAGCCAATAGTAAATGAGTTAAGGTTTTGATAGTGATTAATACTCCCTCCGTCCCGCTTTAGCAGTCTCATTGACTTTTCTGCCATCTTTTTGTAAAAATGATAAAAAAATAGTTAAAAAAGAGAAATGGTAAATTAAGAGAGAGAATAATATAGAGAAGAGTTTTATCTACATAATTGTCTCTCTTACTTTACCATTTCTCCACTTTAACTATTTTTATCATTTTTACAAAAAGAGGGCAGAAAAGTCAATGGGACTGCTAAAGCGGGACGGAGGGAGTATTAGTTAGAGAGTTCCTAGGCCTAGTGGTTGAATGAATCCTCTGGACCTGTTTGATAGTCTGCACACACACACTGCACGGGACAAATCATACTATCAATGGGTATCTGGAAAATGTAGGCATCTTTAAAATAACAGTTGCTGATTTTGTGATCTGCCGCATTATTTTTTATCTAATGTTGTTCTTCCGAAAGAAATGAAGAAAGGGAAGGAAGAAATTAAAGTTTGGATGTAGATGATAATACCTCTTCGAAGAGAATGAAACATTCTAAACTGGCTCAAACTAGCCACACTATTCGTGAAGAAATTGTGCTGCCAGTGAAAACCAGCCAAACGTTCAAATTGTGTTGACTTGATAAGTTCTGTAATATTTATGCTACTTTTTATTGTTAAATACGGGTTCGTGTTTGTGTGTGTGTGTGTGTTGGAAGAGATTCAAATGAGAATCCTTATTTAAATTGAGTACATGAGCATGGAGATCGACGACAAATGCATCACTCCGGGATTGAATCCCATAGATGAAAATTCCATTTTATGTAATGCAGATAATATCACGACGAATGTGGTGATTGATCATTAAAATATTATATGCTCCGGGTGGTGTTCTCTCATTCTTACATAAAATGTAATTCTCAATATGGAACTAACCCCTATATATGTAGAAAGCTAGAGAGTGATAGATTACATGTGATTGGCGCCGGACAGAAAAAACAAAAGATAAAATAGAAAAATCTCTAATCGCAAGAGGCTATAGCGAAACTCGTTAATCAGTTCCCTCCAATCTTAAACCGTAGCTGAAAGAGAATTAGCAACAATAGAGAGTTTCAAGCCACTACAACCACTGCACCTATTAAGAGATGTTTGCAACTGCATTGTCGTTGAAACAGGAGGTAGGGCTGGATAGCTGCAGGTAAGGCAAATGCAATATGTATTGCTTGAAGGAACTGAAGGTATGAAGCTATTATCTGATGTGTATTTTTTTTCCAAATTAGACCAAAACCTTCTAAGTGTAGGATAGTTGGTGGAGAAGGGAATGAGTGTGACTTTCGAAAATCAAAGGTGTGTCATTTCCAGCAAAGATGGAGCAAAGCCATTACGTGTTCACCTGAAGGAGCACTAATTACGTATTTATATATGCCATTCAAGAATGCGTCCCACTAGAAGTAAATACGCATCAGCAAAATGTCCATATTTACAAGTCAAAAAAACTAATAACAGCCACAGCTGAGTAACTCCTATAACTTCCATCACAACAAAAAAAAACTTATCTTTTAAAGACACAAAAATTGAGACGCAGCTACTATGGTTTGAATTTTTTTAAAATAATCATAATTTAGATCCCAAAAGGAAGCGTGTCTAAGTTGAGGGAAAATTATCTTAATCTTTTGTTTTCTAGGACTCTTCTAGTTGTGTCTCCTAAATTTACTTTGGACACATAAATTAGCGTCCTTATTAGTATTTAAAATGTCCTTAGCCGTTCTTTTTGTTGTAGTGCTTATTCTTCCCGGGCATCTTTACGATTCACAACTGTCAGAATTAATCTTGTGTACTTATAAGTTTTCTGATAGTGTTCTGTGTTGCTGACCGTAATTTTAAAAATGCAACTAGAAAAATCCACTAAACTTAAATGAGAAGATAGTTTACCTTGCAGTAATATTCTTCACAATTTCTTATTTCCCTTCCGCACCGAGTGCAAACCATTTTTCATTTAAGGTAAGAGTATCCTCTTTCCCAACATCTAGCAGTAGTAGATTATAATTAGCCATGATCAACTGCAAATGATACAATAAAACATTTGCCGTGTTACTTACCTTGATGCAGTACATCAGATTCATCAGCACATTTACATTTCCAATACATATGACCACTGCACTCTGTGAAGATGGGCTCTACTCTTGTAGCATCAGCTGTCTGATCTACTGATTTAAATGATAGAGGGCATCAAAAGCTTAGACAAGTTTTTGTTCCCGCATAGATTTCATAAACTGTATTATCAAAAGTTGAAGCTACAATTGTAATTTATTATGCCAGAATCATACTTTGCTGACAAGTTGGAGAGGTTATGCGATAAGCAAAGCCATGTAAATACTATTAGTTACACAACACAATACTACAGTGGTTTTGACTCCCACTCAGCATTGAAATTTATAGAAAGGTCAAAAGATTGATTAATAGGTATGCTGAAAAATCAAGGTTGAGGATACAAGCAATAGGAGACCAAACATTCTGGAGAGCTATTATGTTAAGACAATTCTCATGCAGCACATTGCAAAGTGCTCGCATGCATGAAATTGACCTGTAATTTTCAGGACTAATCATCCCAATAATGAAATAGAAAGGGTTATTTCAAGAAAATTGTGGGTGTGGTGGGTACCCGCTGCTGGTATTCGGGGCATATGAGGGTAGGGGAAATCTCATTTTTTTGGGTGAAGGGACCCACAACTTTTTTGTAATTTAGAGAAAAAAATATAACATAGATTTCTGAAAGGGGAATATTATTTTGACTTATAATAGGGTAAATGCGTTTACTTCTAATGAAACGCATTCTTTAAATGCGTATTCCAGATTCGTCATACTCCAAATACGCATTCAAGGAACGCTTAATTAGTGCTCCCTCAGCTGAAGGCCATATTCCAAATACACAATTAACGACGCATTTTCGGGTGCAGGTAGCAGCGGCTTGTTTGTAATTTAGGGTGAAAACAAAATATAGATTTCCAAAAGGAGAACAATTTTTTACTTGTAAATATGACAAAAACGCATTAGGCAAATGCGTATTTACTTCTAGTGAGACGCATTCAAGGAATATGTAAATAGTGTTCCCTCCGTTGAAATGCCTCTTGTAGCCTCATGGGTTTTAGAAATCATCAAGAGTTTGAGTGTTCATGTCATCATCCCATCCATTTCTAGTCATGGAGTATTTTAGTAGGATATATAATTAAGTTATTACATGGAATAAAAATTTTAAGATGGAAAAAGAAATCTAAGTTGTAACATGAATATTTAATTTAAAAATTTTGGTTTGAATATTTTTTTTTACATTCTAAAAATGTGTATTTTAACAAGAAAAATTTATAAAAACATTCATAATATTATATTATAATATAAAGATAATTTAGTTATGTATATTATAATAAGAAATTAGTTGTATCAAAATCTATTTAAATATATGAAACTTCATCTAACTTTAATACTATTTATTTTTTTATTCATTTTTATGATACAACAAATTTTTTTGCAATCAACTGTCCCCTAAAATTAGGAACTTCGGAACGAAACGGTTTTTAATACAAAATTGTTAAAGTACAAAAGAGATACAAGGAAAAAGTGACTGAAGTATTATTTGTGAAGAATGAGACCCACCCCATAAGAGTGAAAAAGTTGCCAAACAGGGAAATGGGCTAATTTTGTAGGACTAACCAAAACAGAAAAAGGAGACTACTTTTAGTGACAAAGGGAATAGAGAGTAAAAACTTAATTTAGCGATTGAAATTTGCTTCTACCATCGTCACTATTTTCTCTCGCTTAGGTAATTATAATACTCCTATATACATTGATAAGGTCACCATGATTTATAACTCTCTCCGTCACCTTTGTCCAAAGGCCTACAGCTACAATTATAAGAAAGAATAAATGACTTACGAATTTGAAAACTAGTTACGCTTTCCATGTATGAGTTTCTGAAAAACGTTTTATTGATTGCATCAACCAAAATTAAATTATAGATGCATTAAGATACCGTGTATTTCTCAAGTGTGACATATACACTGGGTGGATGGAGGCAGGAATTTGTAGTAGCGAGGGGAACTTTACATATGAAAGAATTTTGAGAATATGAGAAGGGGCATGCTAGAGAATAAAAGAAATAAACATATAATAGGTAATATATACATGTGTTGGAATATATGAGGTGGGACATTTACCCCTCCTTTGCTCAAGGTAGATCCGCCCATGGACAGAGGGAGTACATATTTTATGTTCGCCCTAAAAAAGAAAAAAATCCAGCGGGTATCCATTTTACCCGCCCTACCTCGCTACCTCCTGTTTCAACCACAATGCCATTGCCAACATCTCTTAATAGGTGCAGTGGTTGTAGTGGCTTGAAACTCTCTATTGTTGCTAATTATCTCTGAGCTAGGGAACTGATTAACGAGTTTTTCAAGTTTATAATATGACTGTGGCAGATTTGGGTCGTTTCTAATATTTTTTCCACCTTTGTGTACATGCCTGTTTTGACATAGTGCCGCAGTTAATAGAGATGCAGTAGATTAGATAGAGATCTTATGTTTATATTCTGTAATGTTTGTCTTCTGATATTTAGTTGATTAGGTTAAACTATTGTTCGGTTGATGTGGGTCTAGGCTTTTATTAAGGTTTGTTAGTATTTTATTTATAAGACTATGTTTCCTACGTTGCATTGGTCAAAAATATAATTTTAGAGATCTGCGTCTATGATCATGCCTCTTGCGATTAGAGATTTTTCTATTCTATCTTTTGTTTTTCTTCTGTTCTTTTACGGCGCCAATCACATGTACTCTATCACTCTCTAGCTCTCCAGCGGGTATCCATTTTACCGGCCCTACCTCGCTACCTCCTGTTTCAACCACAATGCCATTGCCAACATCTCTTAATAGGTGCAGTGGTTGTAGTGGCTGAAACTCTCTATTGTTGCTAATTATCTCTGAGCTAGGGTTTAAGATTGGAGGGAACTGATTTACGAGTTTTTCAAGTTTATAATATGACTGTGGCAGATTTGGGTCGTTTCTAATATTTTCTTCCACCTTTGTGTACATGCCTGTTTTGACATAGTGCCGCAGTTAATAGAGATGCAGTAGATTAGATAGAGATGTTATGTAATGTTTGTGTTCTGATATTTAGTTGATTAGGTTGGGTCTAGGCTTGCATTAAGGTTTGTTAGTATTTTATTTATAAGACTATGTTTCCTCTGTTGCATTGATCAAAAATATAATTTTAGAGATCAGCGTCTATGATCATGCCTCTTGCGATTAGAGATTTTTCTATTCTATCTTTTGTTTTTCTTCTGTTCTTTTACGGCACCAATCACATGTACTCTAACACTCTCTAGCTCTCTACATATATAGGAGTTGGGTCCGTAGTGAGAATTACATATCATGTAAGAATGGAAGAACACACCCGGAGCATATAATGATATAGATAACCACATTCGTAAGAATGGAAGAACACACCCGGAGCATATAATGATATAGATAACCACATTCGTCTTGAAATTAACTGCATTACAAAAAATGGAATTTTCATGTATGGGATTCAATCCCCGAGTGATGCATTTGTTGTAGAAATGGAATTGAATCTCTTCACACAGACACACAAACACGGACCCGTGTTTAACAATAAAAATTAGTAAAAATATTACAGAACTTACGCTTCAAAAGCATTGCCTCTGACTCGAGCAGCTTTCCATGAGCTTGCTCTGCAGCAGATCTATTAAGAGAAACAATTGATCCCTAGCATCAATAGCTTTGGCAGCGTCCTCTTTTATTTTCTGCTTCAAAGAGAAGAGGAAGAAATCTGACATAAGTCTAGTTTCACAGCTGGTGTGTTTACTGATGACAATGTTTAATTACCTCGCCTTTTGCTTCAAAAACCTTATGCATAGCTTCTTCTGCCTTTGGGTCAAATTGTGTTTTTTGATGTTTTATCCAATTTCTTAGCTTTCTGTGAATAAAAGAAAATCAATCAAGGTGAGAATTAAAGAGGGAGTGGCATGTATAACATAAAACAGAAAGATTCTTACTTCGTGCCAAGAGCATGAATGCATAGTAGATTTAAGACCCTAAGCATTTCTGAAGCATTTAAAGCGTCATGGTCGGCAGCCTTCTCTAAATAATGCTTCCCCAACATTTTAAGAACATGTTCAGATTCAGCAAAGCATTTCTTTAGCACACTGAACCACGAGTTCGGATTCGGCTTCGCAACCCTATACACAAAATGGAAAAGCATTTATTCCAGCATAATAAATTCTGACTTGTCAATTGTTACTAAATCAAGGGACATACTTCTCTCCCTCTTCCTCATTAATTACTGATAGCAGGTGTACATGAAACAGGATAGCCGGACATGATCTTCCATGCTTTGCAGTTCGCCCATGAAATATATCTCGGAGGACACATAATGCTTCCCCATCTTTCAATTTTAGGATCTGTTGCACATTAGAGGAAGCAAACCATAAAGATAAGTAAATCCATAGCGATAAAGGTACTTGTAATTATATAATACGGAGATGCTGATTGGAAATAGTGATTACTAACGAGAAAACATTTCAAACAGAAGAACAACTAATCGTAAACCAGAAATCAATATCCTACATGAATACAATAAGCACTGAGAATATTGGGTTCATATGTGAGTTGAATGTTTATGAATACCTAGATAAGGACAGCAACCTAAAAAGATTGAAAATGGGAGATGCAGCGCATTTGTAATAGGAAATCCATATGCATGATAATAGCTTGTTTCAAATAATCATAAGCATCTGCTAATTACTACTATATGAGTAGAGTCACTTGCCTCTCCAAAAACATAACAGAATTCAAGAAACTCCAAAGCATTTCTAACATCTTCTGCAGGTACATCAATGCCAGCCACACTGCTCAAATCTGTTCCCTCTGGCAGCACAATTTCTTTAGGAATAGTCTGGCTGGTTTCTGCCAATTTAGAATGCTTCATTCTCGTTGAAGAGGTATTATCATCTGCATCCAAACTTTCCTTCCCTTTCTTTCTAGGAGATAATAAATCCTGTCAACATCACAAAATCAGCAATTGTTATCTTTAAGGTGCCTACATTTTCCAGAGACCCATTCATGGCATTACCAACCTTTCCATTATCTGAACCCTCAGCAGTTGGCATCTCGGCAGTCGCTTTTGCTGCATTGGTAAGTACACCCATGGGTTGAAGGCCTCTTTTCTTCCTGAACGACACGGATGTTAAATAGTAAAACACCAGACGATCATGGATAAATAAGTCAGAAAACTCACAAGCACACACTGCCGTTGCAAGCGCCCCTGCATTTCGGGCACTTCCATTCCTCCAAACTAGCTACTTCCTCCACCTCTTCACGGTACCTGGATCCAAGAACTTCAATTCACTTGCCATTTCGAGTACCTAAATCAAGAGCTAATCCTAGTAAACAGAAAACGTTCAGAACCTGTTCCATAGGCATCTGCGACATAACTTTACTGAACAGGGTTTCTTCTTCGTAAGATTCCTGCATGCTGCTGCGGGAGCCCTAGTTTTTTGACGACACTGCAGCATTGAGTTTACATGTGAGAAAAAGAAACGAAAAACCAATTTAGGCACATTCATCTCCACGGCTATATGAATTTAAGAGTGAATTGAAATTCTGCAGCTCAATGATCAGATCCATCCCAGCTTAAATGAAATACTATAAATAAAAAAAATGAATCAGGAGTTTTCGGTATGAATAGGACTTACCTGATGGCAATATACTACTTGGCTACCGACATCCGATTTTCCGGTTGATTTAACGTTCTTTGCCGATGAGGACGCCACAGAATTACCTAGGGATGCTTCAACCGCCATTTCTGTCTAGTATTCAGATATCCAACACCGGAAATTTTATCTAATTCGGTGTTCCTTCTTCTGAAATCTGAACTCGCCGGTGCTGTGGTTTGGATGGTTTCGAAATGTGCAGTGGCGACAGTTCTCAATACTTATAATGGCAGAATTGGGAAATTTTGCCCTAGAATCTTTCGAAGTCGTCCGCATTGAATTTTCTTTGCCGATTCCTTTTTCCGCATTCATGAGAAATGGTTGTCTTTCTATCTTAGCTCTGTTCTGTGTGTAGGAATGATCTGTATACAGAGGAGTACGGTCATGATCTACTCACACAGTCACATGGAATTTATTTATTCAAAATTAACTATTAACACAATAAAAATAATAATTTCTATATTGACTTCTTTCTCATTTATACGCATATTTTTAACTTTATTACAGTATTTTAGGTACATAGCGGCTCTAATGATACTTATTAAGTTTATAAGTATGTTATAGCAATTCCCATTCACTCCTATTTAATTTGTACTATTTCTATGGTTGGGTCTAAAAAGTAAGCGTATTGGCAATTTGACAATGACAATTAAAGAACTATTTAAGCAATTTACATTTGATAAATGGACTGACTCTATATCGAATTTTAAACAAAAAAAAAAAACTCTCTAAATCAACGATAATGGATCACCATTGCTAAATTCATTTTTGCAATTTCTTAATTTTATCATTCATATTTCACTTAATTTGAATAAGTAAAAAAATATAATTAGGGATTTGCAAGAGATGTAAATAGGAAATGATACAGTATAATTGTCATTATAACTAGTGTCAGCATTTAGAAAAACAGCAATGAGTTGTCTTAATTGTCTTAAATAGGAAATGATACAGTGTCATACTCATCCTTTTCGAATAAACAAAAATATTATAAATTTTTAATTTTCCCATGTTATATTAATAATTCAAAAGTTCATAATACTATTTTGATAATATTTCTATGCTTCTTCATCCCAAAATATTCATGATGAAATTAAATATTAATTGAAATAATTATGCAAACATTTATTTTTAAAAATAATCGGCATTTTAAAATTTTACTACTCCCTCCGTCCCGCTTAAGATGACACGTTTTCCTTTTTAGTTTGTCCCAACTAAGATGACACATTTCCTTTTTTGGTAACTTTCTCTCTCCAATTAATACACTCAACCACTTTTCTCACTCCTATTAAAATATTCTTCTTTCTTTATCTCTCTACTTTAATACTTATACTCACCTTCTCTCTCTCCAATTAAACACTTTAACCAATAATTCCTAAAGTCTCGTGCCGGCTAAGCAATGTGTCATCTTAGCCGGGACGGAGGGAGTAGTTAGTAATTCTAAAAAGTATAACTTAGGTAAAAAAAAAAAAAAGGTACACAAAAACATAAATGATAAATCTGCAATGTAGAATTCGGTAAATATATCTTTTTTAGATTGTCACATTTAAAATGTAAACAACACTATCACAAGTGACATAAACCAAATGTTTCATATTTATTGAGACAGAGTCAGTATAAAAGTAGTAAAGTACTCCCTTCGTTCCATGTTAATAGAGTCACTTTTCTATTTTGAAAGTTCCAAGTTAATTGAGTCGTTTTATATTTGACAAAAAGTAATTCTCTCTTTTACTTTATTATATCTTCATCATTCTTACTTTATTCTCTCTTATTTTTTCACCATCCATTTAACACACTATTCTTAAACTTCATGCCGATAAAAAATGTTTCTATTAACATGGAACGGAGGGAGAATATAATATCAGTAACAAATGTTAGGGCCCCACTAGATTCCACTACATATATGGGGCAATAAAGACCTAAACTTTGCTTTATTTTAAAAGTGAGCTGATAATTTTATTAACCTTATATAATGATTAATTATTATAATTATTAGAACTTGATTTTTTTTTCTAACTACATATATTATAAATATGAGCAAAGTCTTTTATTATTATTTCAAATAATGAATTAAATAAAACGTTTCTATCATTCTCTCTTTTTCTCCTCTCCAATTCTCTCTCAAAAAATGCCACAGACCCACAACTCTCCATTCAATTATCTATCTTCTCTAAGATAGATAATAACAATATACAACATGGATATAGATATGTGGTGAGATATAGATACTGCAAGACTAATTTGGTTGCCTATAAGTTGATAAGACATGGCAGTGATAAAATGTAAACTTATACTCCATTTGTTTCATATTTGGAGTCACTTATTGTTATGGCTCGGATTTTTAGAAAGAATTAAAGTGTGTAATAAATGAAGTGAGATGGTGGAGTTGGTTGAAGGTGGGTCCCTTTTGACTTTTGATTTTTGTTTTGATTTATTTTAATGTTATAATGACATTTTTATGTAATTTTGATGAAGAATGGGGTAAAATTGTATAACCAAATATGGAAAATTCTAAAAGTGACTCTTAAACTGTGACGGACTTTTATGACAAAAAGTGACTCTTAATTCGGGACGGAGGGAGTATATTGTATAAACTCAAAACTCCTCAACACAGCTTCAACACAGTTTCAATAAAATATCAATACAGTGTAAAATTTTAAGATTTTTATGTCAACACCGTATCAAAACAATATCAACACAACATCAATTATTGACTACCGTTGAAATTCTGTTGACATTTTCCTGTTGATGTTTGTTTGTGATCTGTTGATATTTTTCAATGATCCAGATTATAGTTTAAGTTTGTACAATATTTAGAATTTTATTTGATCACATTCCTAACGAAATTCCTAACGAAATTACATGAGAAGTACCAAAATCTTTATGCTAGTAAAAAGAATCTGGCACGAATGGGTTATATTGACTACAAAATCTCGTTAGTCTGTTATAGGAAGTACAAAAGTCCCAACATCCTAAAATTCATGGTAAACAAAGAAGACAGATTTCACATTTTTCTAGTTTATGTATCATAAAATCGTTTTATTTGTAGCCAAACTATACATCCTCATATTATATGCTATGCCTTGTTTTGTTTGGATGAACATTCGAGAGTAATGTATAAACCAAAGTAAGCCCCACTTGGATCAACATCCTCCACTTCATCATAGCTCAACTGTTGGAATCTATGCCCGGTCAATGAACTTTGACCAATTATAATTTCAACGAGATATTCAATTTTGTGAAATTAAATAATATAGTGTCGATCTACGTTCGGAGTAGATGACCGTGGTATATTTATTTTCTCAAATCCAATTCCCGGTGAGTGAGAAATAATGGATTAAAGTTGTGCAAAATTGCAAACTTAATGAGCTATGAGAGAAGCTTAGGGAATAATTAAGAGAGTTAATTATCCCACATTGGAAGTTACAACCTTATTAAACTAGTATTTAATAAGAAGGATTATTACATGTAATAATTATAGTGGACTAAGATGGGCTGTAAGAGCCCACACGTGCGCACACGCGCGCGTCGCCCGCCGCGAGCCTCGCGCCCGTGCCCTTGTCCTGTGCCCATGCCCGTGTCTAGAGGTGTCAAGTGGGCTGGGCCGGCCCAGCCCGGCCCGCTGAGCGCTGAGGCCCACTGACATTTAGGCCCAGCCCGTCCCAGGCCCATGTCTGAAGCGGGCCGGGCCGGGCCTGGGTTTTGGTATTTTTAATGAGTCCAGCCCGGGCCCGGGCCCATTTGGCAAGTGGGTCGGGCTGGGCTGGGCCGGGCCTAGTTTGCTAATTAATTAAATCACCGCTAAATAAAGTTATACTTACATTCATTGCATGCATAATAAATTATAGAACTATGAAAAAAAACAATTATTAAACTATGATATGCTGTGGAGTAATATAATTATAGGTTAATCAATCAACTAATTACACGCATATAAATTAATTTTGCTCCTATAATCCCACTATTCCCACAAAATTAGGAGTTACATATAATATGCTACTATTATGGAACTATTTTAAATATTACTAGTAATAAATCAAATATAACTACTATCTATAATTATCCAAATCAACTACAATTATGTGAATCAAATGTAATTGGAAATCAAATTTAAATAAGTGTTGACTTATGTTAGTAATTAAATTAATTGATTTTTTTGCATAATATTATTAATAAAATCTATGATTATCTTTAAAATATATAAATATAAAATAACATGCAATCTAGTAATAAATTAATAGAAAAGATATGAATATGTAGAGATAATATCTAAATTTTTTACCCATATGAATGCACGTAAGATAATAAAGCATAATAGATAATACATATTTATACATATCACATAAATATAAATGACTAATTAATCACTTTATATATGGAACTAATCTCTTCAATTATATAAATCAAATAATAAATTCTAAGATACACTATTTTTAAAAGGAAAAGTAGTTAACAATTAATCTATATAACCATGGAAATAAAATTTGAAAATATAAGTTTTGATTTAGATTGATTAGGTAATTTATTTAATACTAAATAGAATAAAGAATATGTATAATATGATATGAAAAAAATAAATATATTCACATAATTAAGAATATATACTATAAAATTGAGATTCTGCCGGGCTGGGCCGGTCCTGAGCCGGGCCTGGGTTGGTCCTGGGCCTGGGCCGGTCCTGGGCCTGGGTTTGAAGAAAGGCCCAATTGGAGCCCGTTTAACCTACTAAGCCCAGCCCAAGCCCGCTTCAATTTATTGGTGCGCCAGGCCTGGGCCGGCCCATACCGGGCCTGGGCCGGGCTGGGCTGGGTCGGCCCGGCCCGGCCCGTTTGACACCTCTACCCGTGCCCGTGCCCTTGTCCTTGTCCTTGGACTTGGACTTGGATCTTGGCAATTGGTCTTTGGGCGGGATGCCACCTCGTCAGTATGACGCGGTAAGCCAACGTGGCTGACACGTGATAGTCCACGTCGTGAACGAATCTAGAAGCTTCTAGACTCAGCCTCTCTAGCTCAGAGCATGTAACGGCTCGTAACGTCCGAACATTACAGCTCGTAACTGACGACCGTTACGGTCTAGCATTAATGACGGCCATTATGGCCGTTGACCCCCTGCAGTGGACCAAGCCTATAAATAGGCTAGCCATTCCATGCATTCTACACACATCAAACACTAGAAACCATTCTGGATCATAAGCTCTCTCTCTCTCTGCATTGTTCTTCTATCGAAGCTCTGCCCTCTCCTCCATCCAGTTCGCCGGAGCTCTGCTGATAGCGGTGCTGCTTCACCAGAGACGCAGCCGTTTTATCTTTGGGGACGAAACGCCAATCCGAAGAGCACTACCGGGGCGTATCTCGTCTTGCGGAAAGAGGCCTCCTCGACTCGGCTATTTCCTGTTCTAAAGTTTGTAGTTTCGATTTCCATTTGTATTTTTCGTTTCAGTTCTTTTCTGTATTCCTTTTTGGGTTGTATTACGCCCGATTATCTCTTGTAACTCCCAAAAACCAACAATCGCAAGACGAGATATAACTTGCTTTTGAAGGGATCTGGACCTAAAACTGAAACTAAACCTTTCGAAACTATAATCACCTTTGCTGGAGATGTCGACCGAATCAAACACTGCCGCTTCCACCACTCCGGCCACCACCGCCGCCATCATTTCCTTCACCATGGCATCCACCACGATGATGCCAACCCCCGGGCTCTATCCATCTTCATCAACAACCCCTTGGGTGCATACTAATACCCAGGGGCTCACTGGTGGATCCACCTCGAGTGGGTCGGTTGGTTCCACTTTTAGTGGTTCCTTCGGATCCTTTAATGGATCGAGTGTTGGGGCCTTCGGGTCTCACACGAATGCGGGGACCTTCGAGTCTCACGCGACTGCTGGGGCCTTCGGGTCTCATGCGAGTGTTGGAACCTTCGGGTTCAACACGGGCTTTGGCTCCTTCGGGACCAATGCAACCATGGCGGGCTCTACGCCCAACATGAATGGTGGGGGCCCTATGCCCAACCATGTTGTTGGCTCCTTCGGGGGCAACATGAATGGTTCATTCCAAGGACCAAGTGCGGCACCGTTGGCACCTAGAATGATGCCACCCGCCAAAAAACCATCTAAATTTGGAGGAGCTGACTTCAAGAGGTGGTACCAAAAGATGTTGTTCTACTTGACAACATTGGGCATCGCCAACTTCCTCACGGAGAACGAGCCGCCCGCGCCAAGTGATCAAGAGACAAGTGTTGAGGTCATGGCGGACTATGAAGCATGGCGCAAATGAGATTATCTTTGTAAAAATTTCATGCGAAGTGCTTTAGATGATAGCTTGTACAATGTATACTCCCTTGTAACCACATCCAAAGAAATGTGGGAAAGCCTAGAAAAGAAGTATAGTATAGACAATGCAGCCGGTATAGAGCATGTTGTAGTATCCAAGTTCATGGACTACAAAATGGTCGACTCTAGACCGGTCATGGAACAAGTTCAAGAGTTCCAAATGATCATCCACGGACTCGCGGCTGAAGGGATGAATTTGCCCGACAACTTTGTTCGGTGCATACTTATTGAGAAACTCCCTCCTAGTTGGAAAGACTTCAAGCACTACCTCAAGCACAAGCGAAAGAAGATGAGTCTTGAAGACTTGATCGTGAAACTGCGCATTGAAGCGGATGTGCGCAAGATCGATCTAAATGCTAAGAGCTTTAGCCCACTTGATGCCAAAGCCAACTTGTTGGAGCGGGGCGGACCCTCCAACAAACGCCCCCGCCCAAATCAGAAAGACAAAGGGAAGGGCAAGCAGCCTGCAAAGAAATTTGAAGGCGAGTGCTACAAGTGTGGCAAAATTGGCCACTTTGCCAAAGACTGCCGCAGCAAGAAGAAGAAGCCGGCAGCCCACGTCGTTGAGAAAGAGTTCAAGGACTGGAATGAAGATGACCTCGTTGCCGTGGTCACTGAAGAAGTCAACATTGTTGACAACAAGGGCGGCTGGTACATCGACATCGGCGCTACTGCTCATATTTGCTTCGATAGGAGCAAGTTTGCCTCCTACACTGCTGTTGAAGGGAGGAGATCAACATGGGGAATCAAGCATCATCCGAGGTCCTCGGCATTGGCAACATGATTCTCATGATGACCTCTAGCGTCACTATCACTTTGAAGGATGTGCTGCATGTCCCGGACATCCGCAAGAACCTAGTGTCAGGATCAATACTAGTTAATAAGGGGTTTAAACTTGTATTCGAGTCTGATAGGTTTGTACAAGTTTAGGAAGTCCATCGGAAAAGGTCATGTAACCCACAGACTTTTCAAGCTTAGTGTGGCTACACGCCTTGTTCCAAAGCCTTTGGCTAACAACAATAATAAAGCATCTACTTCCTCTTATTTGACCGAGTCTTCAAATTTGTGGCATTGTAGATTGGGACATGTAAATTCAAAAGCCGTTAAAAGATTGGTGAACTTAGATTTACTAAAGGCAATTGAAGTGGATAGCCAAGACAAATGTGAAATATGTCTTGAGGCTAAAATGACTAAGTTACCGTTTCACTCAGTTGAACGAAAAAACAAAACCCCTTGAATTAATTCACACGGATGTATGTGATTTAAAGATGGTGCAAACTAGAGGTGGTAAAAAGTACTTTATCACTTTTATAGATGATTGCACAAGATATTGATACATTTATCTTTTAAGAAGTAAAGATGAAGCAATTGAAGCGTTAAAAAATTATAAGAACGAAGTTGAGAATCAACTTGGTTGTAAAATCAAAGCGATTCGAAGTGATAGAGGAGGCGAGTATGTAGCCCCGTTTGAGGAGTTATGCAACACAAGTGGTATAATTCATCAAACAACTGCTCCATACTCACCACAATCTAATGGTCTAGCAGAACGCAAAAATCGAACTCTAAAAGAGATGATGAATGCATTGCTACTGAGTTCAGGATTACCCCAGAATATGTGGGGGGAGGCTATTTTGACAGCCAACTATATCCTAAACAAAATTCCACTCAAAGGAAAAGACATCACTCCTTATGAATTGTGGAAAGGTAGGAAACCATCCTACAAATACCTCAAAGTGTGGGGGTGTTTGGCCAAGGTGATGGTTCCCCCGCCCAAAGAAGTTACAATTGGCCCTAAAACAGTCGATTGTATCTTCATTGGTATGCACTTAACAGTAGTGCATATAGATTTGTTGTTCACAAGTCTGAAATATCGACTATTACAGTAGGAACAACAATCGAGTCAAGGAATGCCGTATTTCTCGAAAATACATTTCCTTGCAAGGACAAAGAAGAAGTCCCAATCAATTCCGAGACAAGAATTGAAGATGAGGCCACTAGTTCTAAAACAGTGGATGAAGCCACTAGTACTAAATCCGCGGATGAAGAGCCTAAATCGCGCAAGCGAGTGAGGCATGATCCAAGTGATGCAGTACTAAGACGTGGTAGTAGGGTCATGATAAGGCTAATTTCATGCATCGGTTATATGTGAAAAAAACGTTATAATTTGCTGGGTCTAACACGTTTCCTAAGCCAGGTGTGTGAAGAAAAATCGCTAGATCGAGGAAGTGCTGAAGGAGATGGTCTAGCGAAGGAAAGAAACGAAGTGAGCAGGATTTAAAAGAAAAGAAGGCGTGACAGAGGGAGTCAATAGCTGAGGGCAACAAAGTCTTATCTATACCTCGCTGGGCCCCACTCCAACGCCTATATATAGAAGAGCATGCAACGCACATCGGAGGACTTTTTCACTCTCTTCTTAGCTCACACACATTACACACACTTGGGAATGGGAGATCTGGGGTAGTCGGGTACGAAGGGTTACTTTCTTTAGAAGTTTCGCGGTTGGCAACACCGTCCGAGTGTGGACGAAGATACAATTTCTCTTAATTTCAGTTGTTTGCTCGTTTTGCTGTCGAACTTCACTTTTGGGAGTCGACTTGGTTGTTGATGATACTTATTACCTTTTCGCTTTGGTTGATTTGCGTTTAGTAGTTGAATCTCAAGTTGATTTACGTAGATCTCTCTGCTGGAAGTTTATTTTTACAAGTATTATGTCGATCTCTGTTTTATTTTGATATTGTGGTGTTTGATATGGGAATTTGGTGATAGATCTGTGGTTTATTGACTGTTTGGAGGTTGTTGTTCGAATCTGAAGTGATGCAGTGTTTCTGTTGGTTGGAGTTTGTGTTGGACGCTTGGATCCGGAGTGGATTTAGCGTCTGAGGTTGGATTCGAAGTGGGAAAAGAAAGTTGTTAGATGGATTTGAGTTTTCTTCTTGTTTTCTGTTTTGCTTCGTCTAGCGTCTGCAGATCTGTTCAGTTCTTCGTTGATTATGCATTGATTTTACTTAAAATTAGTTTGCTCTGTTTTGATTTCGTTCATGTTGATTTTCTTATGAGTTTTACGCAATTTGGTTGTAGAAGATGATGTCGCTGTTAGTTAGTACTAGAGTTAGTTATTCTGCCAGCTTTTCGTACGTACTCTGCTTTTTTCAGTCATGGTCCCCACAGTCAGTTTGTTTCCTAGGTCTAGGTAAGTAGAGCAGTTTTCTTAGATCAAGTGTTGAGCAGTAATTTCCTTTGCAACATTTTCTTTTAATTTCGCCTAGGTCTAGCTGTTAGCTTAGGAGTTTTAAAGATTCCCAAGTCAAGTTTAATTTGTTTTCCTCAACCCAAAAAATGCGTGGCAGCAGCCAACACCAAAAACACACCCAAATCTTTGAACACGAGTATTACGCATCCTTCTCTGTGGGATCGATCCCTACTTCCCTATACTAGGTTTAGTAAAGTGGTTGAGGGTTTTTGAAAGAAGTGCTCTGTGTGTCCGACGACCGGGATTTTCTGCGACCAACGAGTTCCTAGACCGCGTGATCTAGTGGATTTGCTGGACCTAGGGAACCTGTTATTTCCTTTTGAACACACCGCAAACAATATACACTAGTAACCTTTCAAATGGCGCCGTTGCCGGGGATGGATGGCGTTTGTTGTTATTTCGTTTAAGGATTTGGAGTAAATATTTTAATTTCTGTTATTTTCTTTCTCCTTGACAGTTTATGAAAGTAGGCTTCCAATCTGGAAGTTGGGCAAGCTCATTTGGATCAGGGAGTGGCCAATACAAGTGGCGAGTCAAGGAATCTACATCTACCATCACCACCAGATCAGGACTGAGGACGGAGGATCCATTCCCGTTCGAGTCAGAAAGTGAAAAGGAGTGGAACTCGTCGACAGAGGAGAACCCAGGGTCGTCAACAGAACCAGAGCATTCCGAGACCGAGGAGGAGGAGGACCCAGATATGGCTCATCTGCTAGATCCCGATCCGGAAATAGGGTCGCTCATCGCACATCTTGACGGTGAACCCGCTCATGCTATAGTCTCGAACCCACGACGGAGGTCGATCGATATCAAGACGAATGTACTTGGAGTTCTACCTACTTTCTCTGGGCGTAGGAACGAATGCCCCTATGAATTTTTGAACGAGTTCAATAAACTATGCAGCATTCAAAAGCGACCCAACGAGGCAACAGAGGAGGACTACCGTCTTCGAGCAATTCCGTTTGCTCTCAAAGGGGAGGCGAACACTTGGCTGCTAAGGCTTCCACCGGACTCGATCAACACGTGGAAGGATTTTAAACTAGAATTTATGGATTACTTTTTTCCATCCAACAAGACGAATGCCTTGAAGAAGGAGATTCAGGAGTGCAAACAAGAATACGACGAGTCTCTGAGTTCTTATTGGTCCCATTTCAAGGGGCTGCTGGATGCTTGTCCGAACCATAAGATGATAGAAGCGGAGACCTACTATCTGTTCTACGAAGGTGCAAACCCTGAATCGAAGGATTTGATGAACTCCTCGAGCGGGGGAAATTTTACCAAGAATAAGGCAAGTGAAGCTCGGGAAACCTTGGGAAGGCTGATCGAGGCAAAGAAGGCCTATGATAACCCGCGAAGCATATTGAGGAGAGGATCAGCTAATGCAGTGATGGATCAAGAAGACAAGAAGGTGGAAGATAGGATCGATAAACTGGAAAAGGCCTTGCTGAATGCAATTGAGAAATACAATCCGCATGCTCCAGTGGAAATTGAGAAACCCCCTGGTCAAGAGGAAAGGCAACTTCAACCGTACTACAGTCAGCCCTGCGAAGGGGAGTGTCAAGCTCAAGCAAATTCGATGGGAAGTTGGAATCCCGATGGAAGTTGGAATCAAGGAAAACAGAGAGACGCTCCATGGAGGACTCACCCAAACTTCAGATGGACTGACCATGATCAAGGCCAGCCACCTCCACTTCAGCTCACGAATTATGCACACCCTCCGGAGAGGCAGTCCAACTGGTCAGGGAAAGGTCAAGAGGGACAGTTGCAGCTGGGGTACAGGAATCAAAATCAGACTAATTGGGGAAACAGAAATCAAAACAATCCAGGGAGTTCCTATGTGCCACCTCATCAGATAAATAACCAAGGAAACTACCATAATTCCCAACCAAATCATCAAGGGAATCAAGGGTCTGGTAGCCAGTACAATAACCATCAGGGAAATCAAGGGGCGAACAACCAATACAACAATCATCAAGACAACTATCGTCAGAACCAAGGTCAAGGACCAAATTCTGGTCAATTCAACTCTAGACCACAACGGAGTTTGGATGACATGGTCCATGATCTAGTGAATTCACAGCAGTTCATGCAAGGTAACCTACACTCCAACAATGACATGGTGCACAAGTTACAAGATGCTTAGTCTGAACATAAAGCCGCCATGGACATGATGGCAAAACAACTCTCTCAGATCGCAGTTTCCTTGAATGAGATGCGAGGGAATGAAGGAAAACTTCCTGCTACCGTCAAACCGCCGGACCGAGCAAACATTAGTAAAATCACCTTGAGGTCTGGGCGGGGGTATGAAGGGCCGACGTTGGAAATTGATGAGGAAGTGCCTATGCAAGCTAGTGAAGGGAAACAGAGTCAGCAACATCAAGAGGAAGGCGCTAGACCGAGGGAAATCCTTGTTCAGGGAGACCTCCAGAAGGGAGATTTAGGGGGATCCCTACCTCGATCAAGGGACCCGTTCTTCCTAGACCCCGAACCTGAGGAAGTGAGTAAGGAAGGAAACAAGGGAGTTGATGAAACCCAGGCTGGGACTTCCACAAACGCAGTAAAGCGAGCAAAACCATTTCCATATCGTGGGGAGGCGAAGAAGAAAAAGGATGGTACAGAGGATCTCATGGAGATTTTCAGCAAGTTGGAAATCAACCTGTCATTCTTGCAAGCCTTGAAAATGCCCGCCTTCAGTAATTTCATCAAGGAGTTTATTGCAGGGAAGACCAAGCCAGATGGGAAGATAGTGATCGGGGAGACTGTGTCTGCTGTGATACAAAAGAGAAGGATGCCCTCAAAATGCACCGACCCAGGTATGTTCACATTACCCATCTCTCTAGGGGATATCAAGATCGAGCATGCTATGTGTGATCTAGGGGCGTCAATAAATGTTTTACCACTTTCGATCTATAAGGAGTTGACTGGGGTAAGAATGATTGCTACCAAGGTAGTGATCCAGTTAGCAGATAGAACTTGCAGTTGCCCTGAAGGAGTGTTGGAAAATGTTATAGTCAAGGTGCATGATTTTCTATATCCTGCTGATTTTTATGTGATCAAGATGAATGATAATGAGTCTGCTGAGTCCAGTGGGGTACTTTTAGGGAGACCATTTTTGCGTACTGCAAGACCATTATCGATGTTTTTGATGGAACAATTTGCTTGGACTATAATGGGGAAAAGTATACCTTTAGCATAGATGAGAGGATGAAAAGGCCTTTAGATGTTGAGAATATCTATGCTATTGATGTTATTAACCCTTTAGTCCAAGAATATCTTGAGACGGAATTGATACAGGAACAAATCGACAACTCGGAGTTGAGCCATTCGATTGACAGAGAAGTTATGGGATGGTGTGCAACAATGAACACAGCAGAATTAACAGATGAAGAACTCACAGAGGCCATTATGGAATTCTGCAGAAGCCCTGAATCAGCTAGATCTAAGGGATCAACTTATGTGGCTAGTCTGGAAAAATCTCCTGGGTCTGGGAAGGAGACCTTACCAGAAATTACACACAAAAATCTCTTGCCCCAGGAGACGAATGGAACAAAAAAAGAGCTGAAGACACTTCTACCGGGCCTCAAGTACGCTTACTTGGAGGAGGATGAGACATTTCCAGTAATAGTCAACAGCAACTTGACCAAGGAGCAAGAGAATGAGTTATTGGAAGTCATCAAAAGAAACAAGAAAGCAATATGATGGACTCTCTCAGATTTGGTGGGAATAAGTCCGGATCTTTGTATGCACCACATTCGTTTAGAAGAAAGTGCGAAGGCTCATCGAGATGCACAACGGAAGCTGAACCCGAACATGCGAGAGGAGGTCCTAAAGGAGGTATTGAAATTGCTTGCTCTAGGGATCATCTACTCCATTCCTGACAGCGAGTGGGTCAGTCCTGTTCATATGGTACCAAAAAAATCAGGAATACAGGTTGTCAAGAATGAGAAGAATGAGTTGGTACCCATCAGATTAGTGACAGGATGGAGGATGTGCATCGACTACAGGAAGTTGAACGAAGCCACAAAGAAGGATCACTTTCCTTTACCTTTCATTGATCAGATGCTGGAAAGACTGGCAGGCAAACAGTACTTTTGTTTCCTTGATGGATACAGCGGCTATTTCCAAATCTACGTTAATCCAGAGGACCAAGGGAAAACCACGTTCACGTGCCCCTTTGGTACATATGCATACCGAAGAATGCCATTTGGATTGTGTAATGCACCGGGAACTTTCCAACGGTGTATGATGAGTATTTTCTAGGATCTGTTGGAAGTATGCATTGAGATATTCATGGACGATTTCACTGTATATGGGAACTCATTTGATACTTGTTAAGCCAGCCTTGATCTAGTGTTACAGAGATGCCAAGAGAAGCATTTAGTGTTGAATTTCGAGAAGTGCCACTTCATGGTGACTTAAGGCATTGTCCTGGGTCACGTGGTCTCTGAGAGGGGTATTCAGGTAGACAAAGCAAAGGTGGATGTGATATCAAAATTACCATACCCTACGAATCAAAAAGAGGTGAGAGGTTTCCTAGGCCATGCAGGGTTCTATAGGAGGTTTATCAAGGATTTTGCAAAAATCGCGCAACCACTCACTCGGTTGTTACATAATGATGTGGAGTTCGTCTTTGACGAAGGATGCGAAAGGGCGTTCCAGTTGCTTAAGGACAGGTTAGTATCAGCACCAATTATCAGAGCACCAGAATGGAGCCATCCTTTCGAGATAATGTGTGATGCGAGCGATTTCGCTGTGGGAGCTGTCCTAGGACAGAAAATTGATGGAAAAAGTTATGTGATCTTCTATGCTTCCAAGACGCTGAATCACGCTCAGAAAAATTATGACACCACGGAGAAGGAAATGTTGGATGTCGTATACGTGTTTGAAAAATTCTGACCCTATCTCCTTGGGTCAAGGGTTATAGTTTTCACGGATCACGCGGCGATTAAGTACTTGCTGGCTAAGAAGGAGTCTAAGCCGAGATTAATCCGTTGGGTGTTACTCTTGCAGGAGTTTGATTGGGAAGTAAGAGACAAGAAAGGAACGGAAAATAGAGTGACTGATCACTTGAGCAGAATACATCAGGGGGAAACGGAAGAGGCCATACCCGATGCCTTCCCCGAGGAGCATTTGTACCTTCTGGAGAAATTTCCTAGACCACCTAACTGGGAAGCAGTTTTGGCTTTGACCGGTCTAGGGGAATCGGATAAGGGGAAGCGCACACTGAATGCAGAACCATGGTTTGCCGATTTAGCCAACTACTTGGTCACGGGAGAGATGCCAAGTTCAGACGAGATTTCCCGGGCCCAGAGGATGAAGATTAGAAGTGAAGCTAAATATTACTTTTGGGACGATCCTTACCTGTGGAAAATGTGCTCAGATCAAGTGATTATACGCTGCATTCCCGAATGGGAACAAAGAGATGTGTTAATTCATTGCCACACGTTAGCATGTGGAGGCCACTTTGGACCAAGGAAGACAGCGAGGAAGGTCTTGGACAGCGGTTTTTATTGGCCGACGCTAAATAGGGATGCTTTTGTTTTCTGCCAATGTTGCGAGAGGTTCCAGCAGACGGGGAGGATTTCAAGAAGAGACGAGATGCCTCAGGTCCCGGTGATCGTGTGCGAAATTTTTTATGTGTGGGGAATGGACTTTATGGGACCGTTCAATCGTCTTGTGGGAATACATATATATTGGTTGCAGTGGACTATGTGTCTATGTGGATAGAAGCTAAGGACACCATAACATGTGAATCGAAGGAGGTGGCAAAATTTTTGAAGACAAATATTTTCAACAGATATGGAGTTCCTCGGGCCATCATCTCAGATCAAGGGACTCATTTCTGTAATCGCACCATTGAGGCTTTGATGAAGAAATATGGTGTTCACCATAGAGTGTCGACTCCTTACCATCCTCAGTCTAATGGCCAGGCAGAGATTTCTAATCGCGAGATCAAGGCGATATTGGAGAAAACAGTTAATCCGTCAAGGAAGGACTGGAGCAAGAGACTCGGGGACGCATTGTGGGCTTACAGAACTGCTTTTAAAACGCCTATTGGAATGTCGTCTTACAGACTTGTGTTTGGCAAAATGTGTCACTTACCTGTTGGTATTGAGCACAAGGCGTACTGGGCAGTGAAAGAAATGAACATGAAGTCGATAGCTTGCGAAGTAGAAAGGAAGTTACAATTGCAAGAATTGGAGGAACTTCAGATCTTGAATAATCAATAATAGTCTTGAAGAGATCTAGGGAAACCCAATCACAAACTCGATATTGTCTTGATCTAATCCTATGAATTAGGATAGAACAAGAACAAAAACAAAACCCTAATTCTCCCATGTGCCAAGGCACGAAAACCGAGGCAATGAGAGAGAGAGAGAGCCGGCGACGGCTACTAGGGTTTAGGGGAGGAGTGTTGTGTAGAATGGTGTGCTAGGGTTTCCACATCTCATCACTATTTATAATGGACTTGTTGGACTAGGATGGGGATCCATGGAATGACTTAAGTGTTGGGCTCACCCATTAGATAAATTACTAATTAAATCAAATGATCCATGATTTAATATATTATCAATGGAATATTATTTTATTCCACTAAAGAATAATATTGCACTCCCACTTAAATCACCAAATTACAAATAACTTGGGTCCATTTTATTTTATAATATTTCCCGCGTTTAAGATTATCTTGATCCGTCAATTTAATTATTTTTTCTGCTATGTGACCAGAATTAAATTAATTCTCCAAAGAGTTTTTCTAGTTTGAAACTTTATTTATTATTCGTGGAATAAATTCCAACTGCGCAGTTTTCTGAATAATAAATTCTTTTTTCAAACACCTCTTGGGGATCATACCACACTAGGCACGCGAATTCTATAAAATAATATTCCAATACCTTCATGTTATTCAATTACTACCACCCAAGATATCATGAACTTGAGTTACGTACAAACTCTCACATATTGATAAGTCAAAGTGGCGTTTGATTGAATAAACAATATTGACATTAATATCATAGACTAGAAAATACTAAACTTTCTGAAATATATTCTTACAGTAGATAGCAATAAAGAATACATTTCGGATTAGATCCTTTCAGTGCTTTACCACACTGGTGTTACTAATCTCTTCTTAGGTAAGAGAGAATTATCACAAATATCGCAACCGTACCAATAGGTAGCCAAAGCCTATTTAGGCTGTGAATACGTTTTTCTTCTTACTAGATCTGGCCAAGTCCCCTACTGGAAAACTCATGAGGAGATTCATCGAATTTCCCTACTTGACCTTCTTAGTAAAAAGCCTTAGACTTGTTTATCATATTTCAATAATAAACCATTATATTATATTATTTATTCACATAATTAGGTAAACAAGTGGACGTGGCGTTTCTCGTATACATGCACAAGCTGACTGTACAAAGGCATGTACGCTCGAAACATCTTTTAGTATACAAACCCCAACACTAATTGCACTCGGTCGGACATTGCCTGTGCCGTGAACAAGTTGAGTCGCTACACGAGTAATCCAAGCAAAGAGCAATGGAGAGCTCTAGTAAGGATTTTGAGATATTTAAAACATACTCAAAATCATGGGCTACACTTTTCGAGATACCCCCCGGTACTTGAAGGGTACTGTGATGCGAATTGGATATCCGACAATAAGGACTCACTTTCAACAAGTGAATACGTCTTTACTATTGGGGGTGGTGCTGTCTCATGGAAATCCACGAAACAGACATGTATAGCCCGTTCAACTATGGAATCGAAATTCATAGCTTTAGATAAAGCCGGGGAAGAAGCTGAGTGGCTTAAGAACTTCCTTGAGGATATTCCAGGTTGGTCTAAGCCAGTGCCACCAGTGCTGATTCACTGTGATAGCCAAGCCGCTATCGGGAGGGCGAACAATGGCTTCTATAACGGCAAGTCTCGACATATTCGACGACGACATAATACCGTGAGACATTTGATCACAACAGGCGTGATTACAATTGACTATGTGAAGTCAATAGATAATCTAGCGGATCCGCTAACCAAAGGGTTAAACCATGACCAAATGAATAAGTTGCTAGAGGGAATGGGTTTGAAATCCATAAACTAAAGAATTGTCATAGTGGTAACCCAACCATGATGACTGGAGATCCCAAGAACTTGGTTCAATGGAAAAACTAAGCTATGAGAGTTCGTGAGAAACAGTCATCGACATCTATTCCCTAAAGAGCAATAGAGTGTTTGAAAACTTGCCTTGTGGTGAGGATAAGTCTATGACTTTTAATGATTTCTAAGGATCTGAAGGAGATTGAGTTCTCAAAGAGACCGAGTAGGGCAAGATACTCGAGTAGGAATAACCTATGTAAGTGTAAAGTGTGGCCACTTCAAGTTACACACTTATGAATCCAAAGTGGTGTCCAAGGCTGCAAAGGACACAAAATGTGAGAACGGATGAGGTTGAGGTGTTTAAGTGTTAACACCATTGTCTCGGTGCACGCCGTGGGGGACTAGTTCAAAGCATCGCGCTACTAAGCCGCCTGTGTATCCGATGGCGTTGACTATGGAAGGTTCAAAGCTAAAAGCTACCTATCCTTATGCTTATATACCTCTCGAGGGTTGAGCTTGTGTCTGCATGCATTTGCATTTGGCTATTTCCACTCATGTGGGGGATTGTTGGAATCTATGTCCGGTCAATGAACTTTGACCAATTATAATTTCAACGAGATATTTAATTTTGTGAAATTAAATAATATAGTGTCGATCTACGTTCGGAGTAGATGACCGTGGTATATTTATTTTCTCAAATCCGATTCATGGTGAGTGAGAAATAATGGATTAAAGTTGTGCAAAATTGCAAACTTAATGAGCTATGAGAGAAGCTTAGGGAATAATTAAGAGAGTTAATTATCCCACATTGGAAGTTACAACCTTATTAAACTAGTATTTAATAAGAAGAATTATTACATGTAATAATTATAGTGGACTAAGATGGGTTGTAAGAGCCCACACGCGCGCGCCGCCCGCCCCGCCGCGAGCCGCGAGCCCGAGCCCGCGCCCGCGCCCGTGCTCGTGCCCGTGCCGATGCCCTTGTCCTTGGACTTGGATCTTGGCAATTGGCCTTTGGGTGTTCTTTGGGCCTGGTCGTGGGCTTGGTGCTTGGGCCTAGTTGCGGGCTTGGCCCAAGTCTAGTGGGTCTAGTTCTTTTTAGACCACCACCGTTTCCACGTCAGCGAGCCAAGCGGGATGCCACCTCGTCAGTATGACGCGGTAAGCCAACGTGGCTGACACGTGATAGTCCACATCGTGAACGAATCTAGAAGCTTCTAGACTCAGCCTCTCTAGCTCAGAGCGTATAACGGCTCGTAACGCCCGAACGTTACAGCTCGTAACTGACGACCGTTACGGTATGGCTGTTGACCCCCTGCAGTGGACCGAGCCTATAAATAGGCTAGTCATTCCATGCATTCTACACACATCAAACACTAGAAAGCATTCTGCATCATAAGCTCTCTCTCTCTCTGCATTGTTCTTCTGTTGAAGCTCTGCCCTCTCCTCCATCCAATTCTGCAGCCGTTTTATCTTTGGGGACGAAATGCCAATCCGAAGAGCACTACCGGGGCGTATCTCGTCTTGCGGAAAGAGGCCTCCTCGACTCGGCTACTTCCTGTTCTAAAGTTTGTAGTTTCGATTTCCATTTGTATTTTTCGTTTCAGTTTTTTTTTGTATTCCTTTTTGGGTTGTATTACGCCTGATTATCTCTTGTAACTCCCAAAAACCAACATCAACATGCACATTTAGAAATGTTAAAAGATTGAACTTCGCCACATCTGAACATCTTGTGATGGAAAAGTGGCCACTTTCCACGGTCACCGGACCGACCAACCTTTAAGATGACATACAATCCACGTGTACACTAGTCCGAGAAGGGACTCTCCCCTTGCTAGGACTCGAATTCGATTTATAAATTTTGCCATAGCACATTCGGTATAGCCAAAGTAGATAGGCATCATACATAAACCAAATTAATTATGGCAAGACAACATTATTTGCATAAATAAATATTATCTCAATTTCACTTCATATTTTTATCCACATTTGTATGTAGGATAGAAAAGTTCATCTCGTATGCATCCAAATTCCGTAAAACAATATTAACTCACTTGAAGTTAAATTCCTTGTGATGGACCTTGTCTAATACTCCATCCGTCCCGGCTAAGATGACACATTCCTTAGCCGGTACGAGATTTTAGGAGTTATAGGTTAATGTGTTTAATTGGAGAGAGAAAAGGTGGGTGGAAGTATTAAAATAGAGAGAGAAAGAAAGATGAATATTTTAATAGAAATGTGTCATCTTAGTTTGGACAAACTAAAAAGGAAAACGTGTCATCTTAAGTGGGACGGATGGAGTAAAAGATAATAATTTGTTTAGCTTTGATAATTAAATAAAAGCGGATGATATGCACCTATGATATACATCATATCTTCTCATTCTTTCAAACATTAACTATTTCACATTAATTAAATTTGAATATTTAATTATTGACATTAATTATTTGAGAGATTAATTAATTTAATAAATCCGGTGATTCACTTGAATCAAAATCATAGAATCTCACTTAATTAAATTAATTCAAGGAAAACAATTAATTTAATTTATACATATCATTAATTAATCCTAATCTAAAAATTAATTTATTAGAGTCCAAGAAATAATTAAAAGAGCCCACAAATAATTAAATTAAAAGTGACTTCCTTAAAAATCTTAGCCTTACATTATTAAATGAAGTTTTGGGCTCATACTTTGACTGTTTTGGCCCAAGTTATAATAATATGAGCCCAACAGGGAGCTTTAAACATATAGGCCCAAATTTGTATTTATTTTTTAAAATTTTAATAATCTCTCTCTCTCTCTCTGGAAAAGATAGACTCGGTTTCATTTACGATCAGATGTCCAAACAATTCCGATCGTCCCAAAATTTGAAGCGAAGGTAGATGACTCACAAAGCATCATTTTGACCGAAGGAAGACAAAGTTTAATGGTTCGATCTTTCGTTATTAATTTCTTAAGTGGTCGTCGTTTTCAACAGTAGCAGCGTCAGTTTTCTACACAAGCGAACTTTTACGTTGTCCATTGTTCTGAAATTTTAAAGGAAGGTAAACATCTCATCCAACTTAATTTCCACCAAAGGAAATTAAATTTGAACGGTTCGATCTTCCGTTATTAATTTCCAAAGGTGCTACCATTTTAACATGCTTGTGTTCAAAAAGATCAAAAGACATAGCACTTGTAATTGGAAGAACGAAAATTAGATTGATTGATACTAATGTGAGCATGCTTCGCTTTAATCTATGTTCTAAAGAATTTTCCTAAACATGACATGGGGTTTCTCTTTTCTTAAAAAATGCATGCTTAAAGTAAGAGATTTTGAATAAAAGACTTACTTAAATGAAGAGGTGCAAAAGCTCGTTGAAAATACTTGGTGCTTGCTTGGAAATTTGCTCGTGAAAGAGGCTTTTAGTGTGTAGTGTTTGAAATTGTTTGAGGGATGATTATTGGTGAGAAGCCATCTCCGCTTTATACTACTTTTTCTCCGACAAGGAAGTAAATACTATCAGTATAGCATATGTACTCTTTGCATGAAATTTTGGGATAACTCATCATGATTTTGAAAACATTTAATTGTCGTATTGCAGTGAACTTTGAAGATGAGGATATGAATCATGAGGGATTTTAAAAACTTGCTTCTGACATGCAACAAAAAAACCATGCATCCACTATTTGATACTATTCAAACTATTCACGTCACTATGCATACTATTGACGACACTATTTGTCTGTACCTTTTTATCGTGTACAAATTACCACGTATTGACGGGTCGTTTCATCTGCAAGAGCAAGTTTTGAGAATTGTAGTTTCCCGAAAATGGCGCACCGCTGTCCTAACTCGTCTTTGTAATAGCATAGATATACTTGGAGCGTTTTCATCTATTTTGTAAATGGACATTTAATTACCATTTCAGCTATAGTTGTACACGTACAACTGTTTGCTAATTTGAATTTCATTAGACGTCAGACTCGTTGAGCATAATTTCTCACGTTGATACTTGATTAATGAAAACCCAAAAGGATTAAAAAAAAAAGAGTAGTTTAAATTACTACTCACTTTAATATAAGCATTTACGTGATATACGAGGGGGTATTACAATTGCTAACTATAAATAAATGATAAGCATTAGATATTCACGTCAAGGTCCAAGATAATTCAATTTTGGTGTAGAAATTTGATTTTTAGAGGTCCAAGATAATTTGCACGAGTATTATACTGTGAACAAAAAATGTCAGTTAGGGTATTAATGTTATTTAACAACAAATTAGTTATGAATATTTTTTCAAAAATTATCTCAAAACTTTAAATGCATATAATTATCTCGATTTAAATTATATGTTTGCACGACATATATCAAATTAAAGATAATTTTATAAGGATTCCAACAAAATCTTACATTCATATGTTTTGATGTCAAAATTTGAAAAAAAAAATAAATTTTCATATTCTTCAAGAAGCAGATAATATCAATACATCTTACATAGTATGTGTAACAACCCGAGCTTTCGTGCACATATTTTGGAGCAAAAAAAAAAAAAATTTGGACTAAGAAACAATTGGCTTTAATTTGCACGTGTTAAGTTGGAGTTAATCTTGAGTGAAGGGCTTAAATTATGTATGTGTTCATGTGCCTTAAGAATTTAAAGTGAAAGAAATTTCAAATTTTGTGAACTAAGAAAGTAGAGAATGCCAAGAATTTGGTTTCTAACCAGAAACCTCAAAGTCTATGATTTGGTTTCTAACTAGAAATAGTTATAAGACAAATATCCTATACAGCAAGGTGTTCCTCCTCTTTCCCTCTTGGTTCTTGTGCTCCACTAAAAGGCCAACCTGCCAAAGAATTTAACCTAAATAGTTAGATTTCTCCGTATACAAAAATCAAAGAAAAATACCATTCCTTAATCAAAACAAAGAGGATGACCTAAGTGCCAGCAAGCATCAAATAGATAACAGTAGTGACTTAGCCAAGCTATGGATGGATTTTAATTGATAACTCATTCTAGTGAGCTTCGAAGTACTAAATTCACAATACCAACAAGTCCAAAGAGTTTGAAAGAATTCTTAGAATTTGAGAAGGGGCATGCTAGTGAGAGAATAAAAGAAATAAACTTATAATAGGTAATATATACATGTGTTGGAAAATATGAGGTGGGACATTCGCACCTCCTTTGCTCAAGGTAGATCCGCCCATGGACAAAGGGAGTACATATTTTATGTTCGCTCTAAATGAGAAAAAAAGCCAGGTACCTGCGGGTATGCGGGTATCCATGTTACCAGCCTTAGCTCCCTACCTCATGTTTCAATGACAATGCCATTGCCAACATCTCTTAATAGGTGCAGTGGCTGTAGTGGCTTGAAACTCTCTATTGTTGCTAATTCTCTCTCATCTACGATTTAAGATTGGGGGGAACTGATTAACAAGTTTCACTAGAACCTCTTACAATTAGAGATTTTTCTATTTTATCTTTTGTTTTTTTTCGGTCCAGTGCCAATTACATGTAATCTATCACTCTCTAGCTTTCTACATATATAGGGGTTGGTTCCATATTGAGAATTACATTTAATGTAAGAATGAGAGAACACCACCCAGAGCAAATAATATTTTAATGATATAAATCACCACATTTTAAAATATAAATCACCACATTCTTTGTAATATTAACTGCATTACAAAAAATGGAATTTTCATCTATGGGATTCAATCCCGGAGTGATGCATTTGTCGTCGATCTCCATGCTCATGTTCTCAATTTAAATATGTATTCTCATTTGAATCTCTTCTACCACACACACACAAAAACACGAACCCGTATTTAACAATAAAAAGTAGTATAAATATTACAAAAATTATCAAGTCAACACAATTTGAATGTTTGGCTAGTTTCATTCTCTTCGAAGAGGTATTATCATCTACATCGAAACTTTCCTTCCCTTTCTTCCTTTCTTTCTACTAGATAATACATCCTGTTAATTTTCAGAAGCACAACATTAGATAAAAAATAATGCAGCAGATCACAAAATCAGCAACGGTTATCTTTAAGCATTCTCCAGAGACCCATTCATGGCATTACCAACCTTTCCAGTCGCTTTTGCTGCCCTGGTAAGTACACCCAAGGGTTGAAGGCCCCTTCTCTTCCTGAATGACACGGATGTTAAACAGTAAAACACCAGACTATCATGGATAAATAAGTCAGAAAACTCACATGCACACACTGCAGTTGCAAATGCCCCTGCATTTCGGGCACTTCCAATCCTCCAACTTAGCTACTTCCTCCACCTTTTCACCGTACCTGGATCCAAGAATTTCAGTTCACTTGCCAGTTCGAGTACCTAAATCAAGAGCTAATCCTAGTAAAAAGAAAACGTTTAGAACCTGTTCCATAGGCATCTGCAACACATCTTTACTGAACAGGGTTTATTCTTCGCAAGATTCTTGCATGCTGCTGCAAGAGCCCTGGTTTTTTGACGACACTGCAGCAATGAGTTTACATGTGAGAAAAAGAAACGAAAACCAGTTTATGCACATTCATGTCCACAACTATATGATTTGAAGAGTGAAGTCAAATTCTGCAGCTCAATGACCAGATCCATCCAAGCTTAAATGAAATACTATAAATAAAAAAGATGAATCAGGATTCAGGAGTTTTCGGTATGAATAGGACTTACCTGATGGCAATATACTCCGTCACCAGAATTACTAACTTGGCTACTGGCAGCCGATTTTCTGGTTGATTTAACGTTCTTTGCCGATGGAGACGCCACAGAATTACCTAGGGATGCTTCAACCGCCATTTCTGTGTAGTATTCAGATATCCAACACCGGAAATTTTCCTTCATTCTTAAATCTGAACTTGCAGGCACTGTGGTTTTGATGGTTTCGTAATGTGCAGCGGCGACGGTTCTCAATACTTATATTGGCAGAATTGGGAAATTTTGCCCTAGAATCTTTCGAAGTCATCTGCATTTAATTTTCTTTGCCAATTCCTTTTCCCGCCTTCATGAGAAATGGTTGTCTTTCTATCTGTGGGTAAGAATGATCTGTAAACAGAGGCGTCCAGTAATAATATATCACACTGAATTTATTCATTCAAATTTAACTATTAACACAATTAAATTAATAATTTCTATATTGACTTCATTATTATACGCATATTTTTAAATTTATTAGTAGTATTAATGTATTTTAGTGAATAATGACTCTAATGATACTAATTAAACTTAAATCTTATAATTCTCATTCACTAACCCAATTTAATTAGTACTATTTCCATAATTGAGTCTAAAAAATTAAGGGTATTGACAATGACAATCGAAGAATAATTTAAGCAATTTATCAGTCATAACAGCCACAGCTGAGTAACTCCTTCACTACAAAAAAAACTTATCTTTTAAGGACACAAAAATTGAAACGCAGCTACTATCGTTTGAAATGTTTTAAAAATTATCATAATTTAGGACCCAAAAGGAAGCTGTGTCTAAGTTGAGGGCAAATTATCTTAATCTTTTGTTTTCTAGGACTCTTCTATTTGTGTCTCTTAATTTTAGTTTGGTCACACAAATTAGCATCCTTCTTAGTATTAAAAATGTCCTTAGCCGTTCTTTTTGTTGTAGTGCATACTAATTTCTATGAGAGCATATTCTCCCCAGGCATCTTTAAGATTCACAACTGTCAGAATTCATCTTGTGTACTTATAAGTTTTCCAATAGTGTTCTGTGGTGCTGACCATAATTTTAAAAATGCAACTAGGAAAAACCCACAAAATTTGAATGAGAATTAGTTTACCTTGTAGTAATATTCTTCTCAATTTCTTCTTTTTCTTCCGCACTGAGAGCAAACCATTTTTCAAGTAACGTAAGAGTATCCTCTTTCCCAACATCTAGCGGTAGGAGATTATAGTTAGCCATGCTCAATAGAAAATAACACAATAAAACATTTTCCGTGTTACTTACCTTGATGCCGTACATCAGATTCAACAGCACAATAGTGGGCTCTACTCTTGTAGCATCAGCTGTCTGATGAACTGATTTAAATGATAGATAGCATCAAAAGGTTAGACAAGTTTTTGTTCCCGCATAGATTTCATAAACTGTGTTATCAAAAGTTGAAGCTACAATTGCAATTTATTATGCCAGAATCATACTTTGCTGACAAGTTGGAGAGGTTATGAGATAATCAAAGCAAAGTAAATATTAGTTACATGTTACACAACACAATACTAAAGTGGTTTTGACTCCCACTCAGCATTGAAATTTATAAAAAGGTCAAAAGATTGATTAATAGGCAAGCTGAAAAATCAAGGTTGAGGATACAAGCAATAGGAGACCAAACTTTCTGGAGAGCTATTATGTTAAGACAATTCTCATGCAGCACATTCCAAAGTGCTCGCATGCATGAAATTGACCTGTAATTTTCAGGACTAATCGTCTCAATAATGATAGAAAGGGTTATTTCAAGAAAAATTGTGGGTGTGGTACACACATCGATCGGACATGGGTACCCGCTGCTGGTATTCGGGGCATCAGATGAGGGTAGGGGAAATCTCGACTTATTTGGTAAATTAGAGAAAAAATATAACATAGATTTCTGAAAAAAGAATATTTTGTTGACTTATAAATATGGAAATCTCGACTTATTTGGAAAATGCGTTTACTTCTAATGAAACGCATTCTTTAAATGCGTATTCCAGATTCGTCATACTCCAAATACGCATTCAAGGAACGCTTAATTAGTGCTCCCTCAGCTGAACGCCATATTCCAAAACACAATTAAGGATGCATTTTCAGGTGCAGGTACCAGCGGCTTGTTTGTAATTTAGGGTGAAAGATTTCCGGAAGGGGAACAATTTTTTACTTGTAAATATGGAAAAAACGCATTTGGCAAATGCGTATTTACTTCTAGTGAGACGCATTCTTGAAATGCATATTCCAAATTCCGAATACGCATTCAAGGAACGTGTAAATAGTGCTCCCTCAGCTGAAATGCCTCTTGTAGCCTCATGGGTTTTAGAAATCATCATGAGTTTGAGTGTTCATGTCATCATCCCATCCATTTCTAGTCATGGAGTATTTTAGTAGGATATATAATTAAATTATTACATGGAACAAAAATTTTAAGATGGATCCAAGTTGTATCATGAATATTTAATTTAAAAATTTAGTTTTTATATATTTTTTTACATTCTAAAAATGTTTATTTTATCAAGAAAAAATTAAAAAAACATTCTTAATATTTTATTACTAACATAAAGATAATTTAGTTATGTATATTATAATAAGAGATTAGTTGTATCAAATCTATTTAAATATATGAAACTTCATCTAACTTTAATATTTATTTATTTATTCATTATTATGATACAACAAATTCGCCTTGAAATTAACGGCATTACAAAAAATGGAATTTTCATCTATGGGATTCAATCCCGAGTGATGCATTTGTCGTAGATCTCCGTACTCATGTTCCCAATTTAAATAGGGATTCTCATTTGAATCTCTTCACACAGACACACAAACACGGACCCTTATTTAACAATAAAAATTAGTAAAAATATTACAGAACTTACGCTTCAAAAGCATTGCCTCTGACTCGAGCAGCTTTCCATGAGCTTGCTCTGCAGCAGATCTATTAAGAGAAACAATTGCTTCCAGCTCCCCATCCCTAGCATCAATAGCTTTGGCAGCGTCCTCTTTTATTTTCTGCTTCAAAGAGAAGAGGAAGAAATCTGACATAAGTCTAGTTTCACAGCTGGTGTGTTTACTGATGACAATGTTTAAATACCTCGCCTTTTGCTTCAAAAACCTTATGTATAGCTTCTTCTGCCTTTTGGTCAAATTGTGTTTTTTGGTGTTTTATCCAATTTCTTAGCTTTCTGTGAATAAAAGAAAATCAATCAAGGTGAGAATTAAAGAGGGAGTGGCATGTATAACATAAAACAGAAAGATTCTTACTTCGTGCCAAGAGCATGAATGCATAGTAGATTTAAGACCCTAAGCATTTCTGAAGCATTTAAAGCGTCATGGTCGGCAGCCTTCTCTAAGTAATGCTTCCCCAACATTTTAAGAACATGTTCAGATTCAGCAAAGTATTTCTCTAGCACACTGAACCACGAGCTCGGATTCGGCTTCGCAACCCTATACACAAAATGGAAAAGCATTTATTCCAGCATAATAAATTCTGACTTGTCAATTGTTACTAAATCAAGGGACATACTTCTCTCCCTCTTCCTCATTAATTACTGATAGCAGGTGTACATGAAACAGGACAGCCGGACATGATCTTCCATGCTTTGCAGTTCGCCCATGAAATATATCTCGGAGGACGCATAATGCTTCCCCATCTTTCAATTTTAGGATCTGTTGCTCATTAGACGAAGCAAACCATAAAGATAAGTAAAGCCACAGTGATAAAGGTATTTGTAACTATATAATACCAGAGATGCTAATTGGAAATAGTGATTACTAACGAGAAAACATTTCAAACAAAAGAACGGACTAATCATGAAAATCTAGATGATTTCAAAGCAATATGAAAAAGTAAATCAGAAATCACTATCTTACATGAATACAATAAGCATTGAGAATGTTTATGAATACCTAGAGACCAATTCATAACATTACCAACCTTTCCATTATCTGAACCCTCAGCAGTTGGCATCTCGGCAGTCGCTTTTGCTGCATTGGTAAGTACACCCATGGGTTGAAGGCCTCTTCCCTTCCTGAATGACACGGATGTTAATTATGTTTTCCTTCTTCTGAAATCTTAACTCGCCGGCGCTGTGGGTGGAGAATTTTGATGGTTTCGGAATGAGCAGCGGCGACAGTTTTCTATACTTATATTGGCAAATTTGGGAAATTTTGCCCTAGAATCTTTCGAATTCATCTGAATTAAATTTTCTTTGCTGATTCCCTTTTCCGCATTCATGAGAAATGGTTGTCTTTCTATCTCAGCTCTGTTGTGTGTGTAGGATTGATCTGTAAACAGACACTATATATAAAATTAACTATTAACACAAAATAATTTCTATATTCACTTCATTCTCATTTACACGATATTAATAACTTTATTAGTAGTATTACGGTGTTTTAGTGACGTAATGGCTCTAATGGTACTTATTAAGCTTAAATCCTATAACTCCCGTTCCTAACCCAATTTAAATTAGTACTATTATCAATTTATCATCGTTGGGTGTAAATAAAGGGTATTGGAAGTGACAATCGAAGAACAATTCAAGCAATTTTCATCTAATAAATGAATGTCTGACTCTGCATCGACTTTTAAACAAAAAAACACTCTATAATTCCACCAACGATAATGGATCACCACTTCTCAATTCATTTTTTCAATTTTTTTAATTTTATCATTCATGTTTCACTTAATTTGCAGTTGTACTATGTAGTTAAATTATACTCTCTCCGTCCTAACATAAGAGTCCTAATTAGTCAGGGCACAGGTTTTAAGAAATGGAAAGAAAAGTAGGTTTAATAAGTTAGTGGAATATGAGTTTCACTTATATATAATTTTTTTATAATAAAATGTGAGTGAAATAAGTTGGTGGAATGTTGAGCCTACTTACCATTTATGGTAAAAGTAAAATATGACTATTTTGGACGGACGGAAATAGCAAAAATGGACTCTTAAGTTGGGACGTATGGAGTATAATTAAAATAAAATTACATTAAAATTCTAAGATCATGTAAAATAAAAAATATGCGTAATTAAAATCTTAAAATTATAAATTACGTGAGCAAAATTTTAAAATTAAATAACTAAAATTAAAATGAACCATTCTTTGTTAAGTAGTTGTTAAGGTTATTTGACAAAAAAAATTTGAACGACTATAAACACACTGGATAAAGTATAGGACATGTAAATCTATATTTTTACAATATATTGAACGATGTGTACGCTAATTGTGCAATGATACATATGGTAATTGTTGTTATAACTATGGTTGACATTGTCATAAAAGCAACAACGAATTGTCATAACTGCAACCTGTAATGCTCTTCCTTTTCAAATAAGCAAAAAAAACTACTCCAGTATATAATAGTATAGAATTGCGAGAGATATAAATAAGAAATTATATATATGGCAATTGTTGTTATAACTAGTGTCGCCATCGTCTATAAAAGTAACATCGAGTTGTCATAATTGCAACCGATAATACTCTTCATTTTTGAATAAGCGAAAAATACTTAGATTGCGAAAGATAACTAGGAAATGATACATATGGTATGTGGGTGTGTGTGGGTGAAGAGATTCAAATGAGAATCCCTATTTAAACTGAGAACATGAGTATGGAGACCTACGACAAATGCATCACTCCAGGATTGAATCCCATATTTGAAAATTCCATTTTTTGTAATGCAGTTAATATTTTATATCATTAAAATGTTATATGCTCCGGGTGTGATAGAGTACATGTGATTAGCGCTGGAAAAGAACAGAGAGAAAAAGAGAGAATAACCCCATATTGTTTCTGATTCTTTTTGACATAAAGATTTTGGTACTTTCCAAGTAGTACTATTACTCAGCAACTTACACAAGTCATGGCTCCTTATGCGTTTACAGTCTCATGTTCCGTTGTAACAGTTAATCAAATTGGTCTTGCAGTATGTATATCTATTATTTCACCACATATCTATTCATGTAGCATATTAATAGGTATTAGTAATTCATAATTAATATGGTTTCTCAAAGAGAGAATGAATGTTTTATTTAATTCATTATTCTTAATCATAATAAAAGACTCAACACATATTTATAATATGTGTAAAAGATTTTTTATAAATTAGGAACAAATAAAATCCTAACGCTACGAAATAAATAAAAGCCAAACAACTAGGCCTGTCAAATCGGGTATCCACAGATACTCGATCAGAAAATTTCAGATATCCGATCCCGAATTTCCCAAAATCTAATATCCGATATCCGATCCGAAAATAATTTCGGGTATCCAAATACCCGACTCGGGTATCCAGTCCCGATAAATCGGGTATCCAATCCCGATTTTATATTTTATTTTTATTATTTTTTAAGAAAATTAAAAATTCATAAGTTATAACATTCATTATTCATCCATAATAAACATCACAATTCAAATATTAATCCTAAATTTGACTTAAAAGTGAAGGATTTTGAGAGTATATTTAATTATTTAATTTTTTAAAATAAAAGAATGAATATTTAATTTATTAGATTAATTAAATATTAAAAAAATCGGGTAATTCGGGTAATTTGGGCATACCCGATCGGATATCGGGTAACCCGATACCCGATAATCCAAAAATCTTATACCCGAACCCGATCCCGAAACCCGAAAAATCGGATATCGGATATCCAATTACCCGATATTTCGGGTTTGGATATCGGGTATTCAATATCCGATATCCATTTTGACACCCCTACAAACAACTATAACAATAATCATAAAATAAGCTAAATAATACTCCCTTCGTTCCATAGTAATGGAGGCATTTTTTTTCGGCACGGAGATAAAGAAAATTGTGTTAGGTGAGAGCATTCCCAATACTCTCCCTAAAAACTCCCTTATTTCTCCCTAACTCCTGCCACATCAGCGCCACATCAGCACCAAAATTTATCCCCAGTTTTTAGCCAACTTTTAGCCAACTGCTCCAATGGTTTCTCCCTTATTTTTCCCTAACTCAACATTTCATTTTTACATCATCACTAATATTGTTTCATTTTCCCTACAAATGTGTTTAATAAATAGATTTATAATGAACAATTCATCGTTGTATTAATCATTGGAAAATATAATATAACGAGAAAAAAAAAACTACAAAAAAAAAAAACGCCGAAAAATCGTCAAATCGCGCCTACAGTGGGCGCCGATGATTCGGCGATAAATCAGCGATGAAACGGGAGTTGGCGTTAATTCGGTAGAATTAATGCCGAAAAAACGCCGAAACACTCCCAACGGTCGGCGATAACTCGGCGATTTTCGGCGAAAAATCGCTGAGTGTTATCGCCGGACCATTGGGAATGCTCTGAGTTAAGTAAAGGAGAATAAATTGGAAAATGAAAAAGACAGAGAAATGAAGAGAGAAAAAGTAAGAGGGAGTAAAATAGGTGTGGAAAAATGTGTTGACTTTTACTTATAAGGGAAATGACTCTATTACTATGGAACGTACTAAAATGGCAAAATGACTCTATTACTATGGATCGGAGGTAGTAATATAAAGATTATAAGTTCACTTCTAAAATAAATAAATAATTTCTATGCCTCTGTCACATAGTATGCCTCAAATATATAAAGCATGTACTACAGACAGCAGTGGAATCTGGTAGGCCCTCGGCATTTGTTACTGATATTATATACTCCTATTTTTAGCAGTGGTTCGGTTTGCAGGAGTATATATATTATATTTGGTTTCTGAGATTGAATCTCACAACCAATCCTGAATAGATAATCATTTGATAATTAGTCACAGTCCATCATTAATATCTATTAATGACATTTGACGTTTGTCAATATGTTCGTTTATCAAGTAAATGCTTATATTAAAGTGAGTAGTACTTTAAACTACTATCTTTTGTTGCTATAATTCCTTTGGGGTTTTATTAACCAAGTGATCACTGTAAAAAAAAAGAGTAATTATGCTTAACGAGTTTGTCGTGCAAAGAAATTACAATTTAGTGAATAATTGTCTGAATACAATTATAGCTCAAATAGATGTTAAATGTCTATTTATAAAATAGAGTCATTTCTCTACAATGGGAAATGATCCAAGTGTTACAAGAGTTGTGGCTTTTCTAGAAAGCTAGTGCTCCATTTTTCAAGAAACTCCAATCCCCAAAGCATGCTCCTGCAAATGATGGGACAAGTCAATAAATTGTACACGGTCAAAAGGTATAATGAATACTTCATCCGTCCCAAGATAAGTGACCTACTTTTTTTGGCACGGAATTTAAGGAATGGTATTAAATAAGTTAAAGTGGAGAGAGTAAAGTATGAGAGAGGAAAAAATAGAGGAGAGAAGAGAGAATAAAGTAGGTGGAGAATAAAGTAAGAGAGATAATTTTTTGCTAAAAATGGAAATAGGTCACTTATAGTGCGACACTCCAAAAAGGAATACAAGTTACTTATCTTGGGACGGAGGGAGTATGAAATAGTGTATGAATAGTGGAATAATGTGGAATAGTGTTGCAGATGACTTCTCCAAAATCTACCACTCTCCCTTTTGTTTCAACATGTGCAAAATGGGTGATAGACTAATAGGAATGGTTGGGCATTATCAGCTACACGAATATATGTGTAGCAGTCAATGATCACATATTTTTGAAACGATCACATTTCATTCAAGTTCACTACGAAACAGGGAAAATTCTTCTTTTGTTCTAGGAAGCTAATTGCATTCCATCTTAATAAAGAGGAATAGATTTATTCCAACTCAGGGAGTGACGCATAAGCATTATGCGTCACTGTTAATGAAACGTATAAGCGTTGTGCGTTTTTACGCAGCGACGCATAACACTGATGCGTCTCTACAGATGAAACGCATAAGAATATTGCGTTTTACAGTGACGCATAACACTTATGCGTCTTTGCGTAATAACGCATAAACATTATGCGTCTTTGGTCGGGTTTAAAAGACGGGCAGAGGCAGCAGAACAGAACAGAACACTTCTAAATCGGGCAGAGGAGCAGCGGCGAATTTCAACATTTTCAACCGGCGATTTCCAGCTTTTTCCGGCGAATTTCAATGGTTTGCAAACATCTTCCAGTAATTGTTCTTCAATTTGGCTACATTCATCTTTTATTGCTTAATTTGTGTAGATTTTCCCTAATTTATCAAAATTAGGGTTTATGATTGTTGAATTTTGGACTCCTTGCTTTGGGCTTTCCTTATTAATTGTTTGGGCTAGGTTTATGCCAAGCCCATGTGATTAATTGTTGGCCCAAATCGAGCCTGGCCCGTTTACTTATCCAGAGCAGCTGGATGTGTGACACCTGGCACCTCCACTCGGATCCTGGCTCCCAGCCGTTGGATGTGTGTTGTGTTTGTTAAGTGAGAGAAGCCTGTTAGACTTCTCTCATTCAGATACAATCTCTCTCTCTCTTTCTTGCTTTCAGAAACCGCCGTCTCACTCCCTTCTCTCTAGTTTTCCGGCATAACTAGCCGGAGTTCTTCTTCGAGCTTTCAGTTCCACTGATGATACTCAGTTTCTAAGAGTTCTATCGGTGTAGATTGAGTGTTAGGCAACTTCTTCGGTTTCCTTCTCATTCTAGGATTTGGTCTTCTGTCTGTAACCAATCCCGAAGTGCTTGGAGTGTGTGGAAAGGGTTCTTGTGTTCTTGGCTGTGTTCTGGGGCTGTGTTAGTGAGTCTGAGTGTGAGACGGCCGTGGTGTACGTTGACCGGTGAGATCTAGGGTTTCACTGATCTATGGTTTGAGTTCGTTCAACGGTGCTCTCCTTTGTGACTTGCTGTGAGGATTGGGGAGGTCTGAGGCCTAGTGCAGTCACTGCTGTGACCTGAGCCACTCGTGGCCCGATTCTCTGACTTAGTCTCTTTTGTGTTCAGATCCTTCGGGATCAATCTCTTGTGTGACTAACTCATCTACTAAGTGTGCAGGTACAACCAGAAAAGATGGACTATCAAGAACCTAGGAGTTCTTAAGCGTAGTCTAGGGTTTCTGCTTGTAACATAATTACTTAGCGTGTAATCAAGATACCACTGTTGTATTTGGCTTGTATCTCAGAGACTAGCCATCTCAGAACCAATCAATAAAAAGAGGTCCCGGTAATTAGCGAATCCCGAGTGGTCTGATCCCTACAGTGGTATCAGAGCCACGGGGGGATCACTTGGGCGCGCCGGGTCGCAAATTTAAGGAGGTGGGCTCGTCAGAGTAAAGCTCGGCCTCCGGTATAGGCCCTGAGGTAAGACGGTTACACCTTAACGAAGGGTAACCGCTCTGGTAAATTGGCTAAAACCTCTCTTTTCTGCTTTCTTAGAACCCTAGGCTTGGGCTTTTGTTGCTGGTAGTAACCGCTGGCTGCGGTCTAGGCTCTGTGCTCTTGTCTTCCTGCATGATCTTGGTGCTTTTAGCTTTCTTGCTTGTTTTTTCTTTTCTTTCTCAAGGTGTGTATCTCAGAACCTTTGCTTCTGTGTCTTGAGTAAATTACCTATCCACCCTGTGCCTTAACCGCCTTGAGTGACCCCCTGCGCCCCCATATATTGGGTGATTGTGAACTGGGAAATCCTCTTGCCGGGGTACACGTGACAGATAGGGAGGAACTCACCTAGACTTGATCTTTGTGTGTCTGGGATCACCTTGAGTTGTGTTGCCTGTGGTGTGCTTGCTGCTAGCTGCATCTGTGATTATTGCATGAAAAATCTCTGCATCTGTGTTCCTAGTGGATTCCTTGACTGTTATTTGTTTAAATCTACTATCTGTGAAAGCAGAGTTGCTTGCTTTGCCCTTGGAGTGTTGAGTTCTTTTGTGTGTGTTAAAATCTTTCTCAAAATGACTCAGCCAATTGGCATTGACCCCTTCAATGGAAAAAATGATTTTGTTATATGGAAACAAAAGGTTAAATGTGTTCTGATTCAGCAAAAGGTTTTCAAAGCTATTGAAGGGGTTCTTCCTAAAAATATGTCTGCTGAGAAAAAGACTGAAATGAATGAATTAGCTAGGTCTTCAATTATCCTCAACCTCTCTGACTCTGTGATCAGAAAGGTTGGGGCTATTGAATCTGCCAGTGAGATGTGGACTAAGCTGGATACTCTCTATACTGAAACTTCTATGTCCTCCAGGATGTATCTCCTGGAAAAGCTTTTTAAGTTTAAATTGGATCTTTCAAAGGACATAGATGATAATATTGATATTTTTCAAAAACTGGTCCAGGACATTAAAAGGTCTGGAGATAAAAACATTGATGAGTATACCAGCATAGCCCTCATGAATGCTATCCCTGATACTTATGGTGATGTTAAGGCAACTATAAAGTATGGAAGGGATAGTGCCCCTCTAGACATGATAATCAGTTCTTTAAAGTCAAAAGAATTGGAACTTAAAGAAAACTTTAACCCTAAATCTTCTCAAACTAAGGCTTTGAATGTGAGAGGGAGGTCTAAATCTAGAGGGGATGGCAGTAATTCCTCTGGGAATGGTAAGAAGTCAAACAGAGGCAGGTCTAGGTCTAAAAGTAAAGACCCTAAGTTTAAAAGAAAATGTTTTAATTGTGGGGAAGTGGGTCATTACAAGGCAGAATGTACTAGACCCAAGAAAGGTAAGAATCCACATGGTAATAACCAGTTGGAGTCTGTTGCAAATCTGGCCAGGGATGATGGTGCAGATGGTGTTTGTTTTATGAACCATGATGTGTTTTCTGTAAACTCTGCCTCTGAGTGTTTCTTCACCAAATATGACTGGCTAATTGATTCTGGATGCACTTTTCACATATGTCCTTTCAAAGATGCTTTTACTTCTCTCAAACCTGTGGAAAATGCTTTTGTGTCTATGGCTAATGACAAGAAGTGTAAAATTCTTGGCATTGGTACTGTGCTTTTAAAGTTTGAGAATGGATACTTGCTGCCTTTGAAAAATGTGAGATATGTGCCTGATCTGAATTACAATCTGCTATCTTGCTCTTGTCTTGAATCTGAGGGTTTTGAGGGTAAGTGGGGGCAGGGTACTATGAAGATCTGTAAGGGTGTGATGTGCCTGTTTAAAGCTGTGAAAAAGTGTAATCTGTATGTGTGTACTGCTAAGCCTCTAACTAGTTATGATCATAGTGTAAATCTGGTTAAAATGGATAAGGCTTTACTGTGGCATAATAGACTAGGGCACATGAGTCAGAAGGGGTTAAAACTTTTGAAAAACTCTGATATTTTGAGTGAGTTGGATTTCAAAAATGAGCTTCCCTTTTGTGAAACTTGTGTTATGGGAAAACAGCATAGGGTGTCTTTTCCCACCCCTGTGACTGAAAATGTTAGCCAAGTTGTCTTAGAGTACTTGCACATGGATGTTTGGGGCCCTACCTCTGTCTCTACCCACTCTGGATCTGTGTATTTTCTATCCATTGTGGATGATTTTTCAAGAAAAGTTTGGTGTTTTCTTTTAAAACATAAGTCTGATGTTTTTCAAACCTTTTCAAATTGGAGAGTTTTAATTGAAAATCAAACTGGAAAATGTATCAAGACCATTAGGACAGATAATGGCCTTGAATTTTGCAATGCTCAAATGGATTCTTTGTGTCAAAAATCTGGAATTAGGAGACACAAAACTACTCCTTACACCCCTCAGCAAAATGGTGTTGCTGAGAGGATGAATAGGACTTTACTTGAAAAGGTTAGGTGTCTCCTGTCCAAAAGTGGTTTGTCAAAAAGGTTTTGGGGTGAAGCCCTTTACACTGCTTGTTATTTGATAAATAGGTCCCCTTCTGTTCCTCTTAAGGGCAGATGCCCTGAGCATGTTTTCACTGGAAGAAAACCCAATCTGTCACACCTAAGGGTGTTTGGGTGTAGTGCTTTTATTCATTCAAAAACTGACAAGTTAGATCCAAGGTCTAGGAAGGGTGTTTTTGTTGGCTATCCAGATGATGTTAAGGGTTATAGGGTGTGGGTTAGGGATGAACCTGGTTTCAAGGTTGTGGTCAGTAGGGATGTTATCTTCAATGAAGATGACTTCCCCTGTGGTGTCCCCAAGTCCCCTGCTTCTCCATCCTCAGATGGTGAACCTCTTAGTGAGGTGGAGCAATCTGAGGAGTGGCCCTCAAGTGAGGTGGAGTCCAAGGGCAGTGATGCTTCCACTGAGGTGGAGCAGGTGTGGAACTCTTCCCCTATCAACCCAGATCCTATACCCCCTGAGCCTCTAGAAAACCAAGACCCTGACCATGAAAATGTTTTTAATGATGAGCCACAACCCAGTAATAATCCAGATTTACACAATTATCAGTTAACTAGGGATAGAGCAAGAAGGGTTGGTAAAGCCCCTGATAGATTTGGTTCTTATGTGAATTTAGTTACCCTAGCTTTCAATGTGTTTGAATCTGATGGAAATGAGCCTCAAGCCTTTAAGCAGGCTCAAAAGTCCAAGTACTGGGATTTATGGTTTAAAGCTATGCAAGAGGAAATCCACTCCCTATTTGTCAATAATACTTGGATCCTTGTGCCTCTGCCCCCTGGTGCCTCTGTAGTTGATTGCAGGTGGCTGTTTAAATTGAAAGATGAGATTGAGGGGTTGAGGTACAAGGCTAGGTTGGTTGCCAAAGGTTTTACTCAGCAAGAGGGGATTGATTATACAGAAATTTTTGCTCGTGTGGTTAAGTTTACTACTGTAAGAGTGATGCTTGCCTTATGTGCTCATTTTAATTGGGAATTAAAGCAAATGGATGTCAAAACTGCTTTTCTTCATGGTGACTTGGATAAACCCATATACATGAAACAACCAGAGGGATTTGTGGATCCAAACTTTCCCAATCATGTGTGTTTGCTTAAAAAGGCTCTGTATGGTCTTAAACAATCTCCTAGGCAGTGGAATATTAAGTTTAATGCATGCATACAGAAGTTAGGCTTTATTAGGAGTACCTTTGATGCCTGCTTGTATGTGAAAAATCTTGACAAAGTGCCTGTGTTCTTGCTGTTGTATGTGGATGATATGTTGATTATGGGTCCTTGCATTAAGTCTATTAAACATGTGCAAAGTGCTTTATGTGAAAATTTTGACATGAAAGATCTTGGTGATGCTAAAAAGATTTTGGGGATCAATATCCTTAGGGATAGGAAGTCCTCTTCTCTGGTCCTTCATCAGGAACCTTATGTGCAAAAAATTCTTGAAAAGTTTAATATGCTTGGTGCTAAAATTGCTTTTGTTCCTTTAGCTGCTCATTTTATGCTAAGTAAGGACCTTTGTCCTACAACTGAATCTGAGGTTAAAGCTATGCAAAAGGTCCCTTATTCCAATGCCATTGGCTCTGTGATGTATCTTATGGTTAGTACTAGGCCTGATATTGCCTATGCTGTCTCTTGCTTGAGTAGATACATGTCTAACCCTGGGCCAGTGCATTGGGAAGCTCTTAAGTGGTTGCTTAGATACCTGAAAAATACTTCTAAGTATGGTTTGTGTTTTTCTAAGCATGATCAAGGTGTTGAGTTGTGTGGTTTTGTTGATTCTAACTATGCTAATGATAAGGACAAGAGGAAGTCCACAACTTCCTATGTGTTTCAGGTTTGCAGGTCTTGTGTTAGCTGGAAATCACAACTACAACACATTGTAGCTCTGTCTACAACAGAATCAGAGTATATAGCCATTACAGAGGCTATGAAGGAGGCAATCTGGTTAAAGGGAGTTCTCTCTGAACTCAAGTTTATTAAGTCTGCTCCTGTGTTATACTCTGATAGTCAGTCTGCCATCCAACTTTGTAAAAACCCTGTTTTCCATGATAGAACTAAGCATATAGATGTTAGGTTTCATTTTATTAGAGATGTTGTGGAAAAAGGTGAAGTTCTTTTACAAAAAGTGCATACTGATCATAACCCTGCTGATATGGGTACTAAATGTCTTACTGTGGATAAGTTGTTGTCATGCATCAAAAAATTGCACTTTGATTTTGGTTAGCATGTGCATTGCATGTCCCTGGGGAAAGACCTTGTTGACTCTTTGAAGTCACAAGGCAACTAAAGTCCTACAAAACTAATTGGTTTACCATATGGTGTTTTGTTAGGCAACCTGGCATCTTCTATCTAATGAACTTTGTGTTCTTTGGTGATAGGAATGCCTTGTAGGCAATGATGAAGCAGCAGTAGACCAAGGCTCTCCCCTGTTTCTCCAGAAGTAGTCCAAAGGTGGAGAATGTTGAATTTTGGACTCCTTGCTTTGGGCTTTCCTTATTAATTGTTTGGGCTAGGTTTATGCCAAGCCCATGTGATTAATTGTTGGCCCAAATCGAGCCTGGCCCGTTTACTTATCCAGAGCAGCTGGATGTGTGACACCTGGCACCTCCACTCGGATCCTGGCTCCCAGCCGTTGGATGTGTGTTGTGTTTGTTAAGTGAGAGAAGCCTGTTAGACTTCTCTCATTCAGATACAATCTCTCTCTCTCTTTCTTGCTTTCAGAAACCGCCGTCTCTCTCCCTTCTCTCTAGTTTTCCGGCATAGCTAGCCGGAGTTCTTCTTCGAGCTTTCAGTTCCACTGATGATACTCAGTTTCTAAGAGTTCTATCGGTGTAGATTGAGTGTTAGGCAACTTCTTCGGTTTCCTTCTCATTCTAGGATTTGGTCTTCTGTCTGTAACCAATCCCGAAGTGCTTGGAGTGTGTGGAAAGGGTTCTTGTGTTCTTGGCTGTGTTCTGGGGCTATGTTAGTGAGTCTGAGTGTGAGACGGCCGTGGTGTACGTTGACCGGTGAGATCTAGGGTTTCACTGATCTATGGTTTGAGTTCGTTCAACGGTGCTCTCCTTTGTGACTTGCTGTGAGGATTGGGGAGGTCTGAGGCCTAGTGCAGTCACTGCTGTGACCTGAGCCACTCGTGGCCCGATTCTCTGACTTAGTCTCTTTTGTGTTCAGATCCTTCAGGATCAATCTCTTGTGTGACTAACTCATCTACTAAGTGTGCAGGTACAACCAGAAAAGATGGACTATCAAGAACCTAGGAGTTCTTAAGCGTAGTCTAGGGTTTCTGCTTGTAACATAATTACTTAGCGTGTAATCAAGATACCACTGTTGTATTTGGCTTGTATCTCTGAGACTAGCCATCTCAGAACCAATCAATAAAAAGAGGTCCCGGTAATTAGCGAATCCCGAGTGGTCTGATCCCTACAATGATGAAATTGATGGATTTAGGGTCGATTTTTGTTGTTTTGTTGCCTATTTGTGTATTTCACATGTATATAATTCAATGGTTATGCATCACTCCCTGAGTAGGAATAAATCTAATCTTCTTCATTAAGATGGAATGTCATTAGCTTCCTAGAACAAAAGAAGAATTATCCCCTACGAAACACGAAGTAGAGTTTGTTTACAAAAACATCATAATGAGTTATCACAAATATCATGCAAAGGAGTATGTGTGCTATAGTAATAATATTTACTTCTTTATCAGAAAAGAATTACTCCCTCCGTCCCGGCTAAGATGACCCATTGCTTAGCCGGCACGGGGTTTTATGAGTTATTGGTTAAAGTGTTTAATTGGAGAGAGAGAAAGTGAGTTAAATATTAAAGTAAAGAGATAAAGAAAGATGTATATTTAAATAGGAGTGAGAAAAAGTGACTGAGTGTATTAATTGGAGAGAGAAAGTTACCAGAAAAGGAAATGTGTCATCTTAGTTGGGACAAACTAAAAAGGAAAACGTGTCATCTTAAGCGGGACGGAGGGAGTGGTATAAAACGAAGATGGTTTCTCACCTCCAATCACCCCTCAAACACTTAATACACTTATTTTCTTACCGAACTATATTTTATCCAAGTTTTAAGCACGGAGGGAAGGAGGCACCTGATAACTGAAGCCCTCATTGGCATAGCTCAATCCAAAATCTCTTCTGTTCTTCCTTGGGTTATTAAAATTTTATATTCTTTTAGCATGTAGAAAAACTATATAGAACATAGATCAAAGTCAAGCATGGTCTCTTAATTATCAAATACGCTATGTTTTTATTTCAAACTCAAGAAAGCAGAAAAGCTCCTATTATGTTTCAATTTAGGAATAAGCATATTGAAATAGTAGTGACTTAGAAAATTAATAACGGTACATCTAACCGATCAAATGTAATTTCCTTTGTTAAAAATGAAGTAGAATGAATTTGTTTACCTTTCCTTAAAATTTCACAACGATCGGACAATGTTTGAACCTCCGATCGTGTACAAAACCAACGTTGCTACTGTTGAAATGATAGCCACTTAAAAGCTTAGTATCAGAAGATCGAACCGTTAAAATTTTGATCTACTTTTGTAGGAATGATACTTTATGAGTATACACCTTTGGTTAAAATTTCGTAACGATCGGATATTGTTTGGACCTCCGATCGTGAAGGAAACTAAGACTATCTCTTGTTTGGCAAAAATGAAAAAGAAAGAGAAAGGGAGAGAGAGAAAGATATGTTGTGAGAGAGTGAGAAATAAAAAGATGGAAGCGTGAGTGATAGTGCACACTCTTTACTGTGTTCTTTTCTGTTGATGGACTTATACAATTATTTTTGAAGTGGGCTTGGATGAATTAATTTGTTGGACTACAACTATATAAATTTTGGGCTGGAATAAGATAACACGTGAGCCCATGTCTTTAATTAATTACTTGGGCTTAATTTTCTTTCGACTAGTTTAAATAAGTGAGTTTGCATGATTTGAAATTCTCGGATTTACTAAATTAATTAATCTCTCTCGATTAATTAATGTCAATAATTAAATCTTCAGATTTAATTAAAGCAAAATAGTTAACGTTTGAAAGAACGAGAAGATAGGATGCATATCATAGGTGCATATCACCTGCTTGTAAATAGATTATTATCTTTTATTGGACAAGGTCTATCGCACGGAATTAAACTCCAAGTGAGTTAATATTGTTATACGGAGTCGGAAGCATACGAGGTGGACTTTTCTATTCTACATATAAATGTGGATAAAAATATGAAGTACATTTGAGTTAATATTTATTTACGCAAATAATGTTGTCTTGCCAAAAATGATTTGTTTTATGTGATGTGATGCCTATCTGCTTTGGTTATACCGAATGTGCTTGCCAGATACGACGAATTACAGAAAGAACTTAGATTGCGCAATCGAACATTTAAGTATGAGAATTTGGTAAGCTCGGGCTTTTATGAAAAAACTGTGAGTATTACTGTGATTGATGGCTTGACACTATTTTAAATGTAAAATTGTATTTTTTGGCAATGTGTTTCACTAAGTACTTTTGTAGTCAGCCCTGCACGTATCTATATGTGCAGGTTGAGTTGTGATAAAGTGGAGGGTGCTAATCCAAGTGGGGCTTACTCCTGTGTCTATACAGTACTCTCGGAGGCTCATGTCTTCATACATGGAATCGCGTTCAATTGTTTCTGATGTCCAATAAGCAAGTTAAATCCTGCTTTCCCCTTATGACTCTGGCAATTAATAAACAGTATTGTATTAACCTTTAACTCGAATCTGTATGATCGAGCGTATCCTATTTAGATATTCGAGATGCTTCGTAATCAGGTGAATTGTCCATATACCTCTTCTAAATTTCCACACCTAATCACGGTTAACCGAGTTTTACTATTCTTAGTAAATGCGGTCGTGAAACCACCCATCAAACTAAAATAATTTCACAACTCAATCTTATATTACATCTTATGATTATTTTGTCTAATAAACCGAACATCCACTTATAGAATATAAATTATAGCCTGGCGGAGTTGGTTTACCCTTTAGTCTTGCTGCTTTGAGGTTGTCGATTTGAATCCCAGCTTCTGTGACCTATATGGTACTCCCTCCGTTTCACCATAGTTGAGTCATTTTTCCATTTCGGAAAGTTTCTTCATAGTTGAGTCATTTCCATATTTGGTAACTTTTTACTCTCTCTTACTTTACTCTCTCTTACTTTACTTTCTCTACTTTATTTTCTTTATTCACTTTATACTTTATTCTCTCTACCTTTTCCTCTCTCTTACTTTTTTATCTATTTATTTGACGCACTCAATATTCTTTTCTAAAACTCCGTGCCGAAAAGTTTCGCCTCAACTATGGAGAAACTATGGGAGTATTTTTGTGCTATCTCCTTAATATTTTATGCTCCTTATGTACAATTTCTCTTAATATTTTATGTTTTTATTCATTTTATGTGCAATATATTTTTTATGATTATTATTTGTGGTTTTCATGAAAAATTGATAAAGTAAAAGAGAATGAATAAAAAGTACTTAAGATGATTTAGGAAAGAAAAAAAAGTAAGAGAGAGAAAGGGAAAATGTGAATAAAATATGAGAAAATGTTTCCATTTTTGAAATAGGACAAATTTTCGTTGATCCCATAAAATGGCAAAACGAGACTATTTTTCGTGGGCACTAGTTATAACAACAATTATCGTATGTAACATTTTCCTATTTATGTCTCTCGCAATTCCCTTATTTGAAAAAGAAGAATATTAACGGTTACAGTTATGACAACTCATTTTTGTTTTTCTGACAATACCGACACTAATTATACACCAATTACCATTTTTCTCATCTCCTATTTATATATCTCGCAATTCCCAATTGTTCATTGTGTTTCTAGCCATTTTAAACTTTTTCGTAAAATAGTCATGACAACTGCTTAACGTAAAATAGTCATGAAAGTATTTTAGTGACATAACGGCTCTAATGGTACTTATTAAGCTTAAATCCTATAACTCCCGTTCCTAACCCAATTTAAATTAGTACTATTATCAATTTATCATTGTTGGATGTAAATAAAGGGTATTGGAAGTGACAATCGAAGAACAATTCAAGCAATTTTCATCTAATAAATAAATGTCTGACTCTGCATCGATTTTTAACAAAAAAACACTCTATAATTCCACCAACGATAATGGATCACCACTTCTCAATTCATTTTTTCAATTTTTTAATTTTATCATTCATGTTTCACTTAATTTGCAGTTGTACTATGTAGTTAAATTATACTCCATCCGTCCATTCATAAGTGTCCTAATTAGTCATGGCACAGGTTTTAAGAAAGGTAAAGAAAAGTGAGTTTAATAAGTTATTGGAATATGAGTGTCACTTATATATAATCTTTTTATAATAAAATGCGAGTGAAATAAGTTGGTGGAACGTGGAGCCTACTTACTATTTATGGTAAAAATAAAATATGACTATTTTGGACGGACGGAAATAGCAAAATATGACTCTTAAGTTGGGACGGAGTGAGTATAATTAAAATAAAATTACATTAAAATTCTAAGATCACGTAAAAATAAAAAATATACATAATTAAAATCTTAAAATTATAAATTACATTAAGTCTCATTTACTATTTTTACGTGTCCATGAAAATAGTCTTATTTCAAAGTGGAAATATTTTCTTATACTTTATTCATATTTTCTCATTTCCTTTCTTACTACTCCCTGTGATTTATAGTAGTGGAGGTATTTCTATACGGCACAGAGATTAAGAAAAATATGTGTAGTGTAATTAATTAAAAAAAACTTATAAAGCACGAGAGAGGAAAAAGGAGATAGAAGAAAGCAAGTGAGAATCTAAAACGATATGGGTTATTGGGTTGAGACCACAAAGTCTCCTTATTCGGTTATAGGAATTAGCAAAAGTCCAACATCCTAAAATTCATGGTAAATAAAGAAGGCAGATTTCACATTTTTTTCTAATTAATGTATCATAAAATCGTTTAATTTGAAGCCAAACTATACATCCTCATATTATGTATTCATATATAGTTGGCTATGCCTTGTTTTGTTTGGATGAACAGGTAGACTCTCACGATTATTCTATCGATATTTAGAGTTCATAGATAGGTAATAAAGTTAGTTTGGACTCCTGAAGTAGTACAATAAAAGTCTAGCTATATTTTTCTCATAAGCATGAAAAGCTTGCTTTAGAGGAGCTGCTGCTCATGATCACGCCATTCTACGAGAGCCAGCGTGTGGCGGCCACCACAAGCGACCAGGGTCGCACACCAACTGCCTTCTTCCGCACTCAGATCCTTAGGAGGAGGGATGTTTATAGGCACTTCAGCTGGATGCCCGGTAGTTGCTTTCCGTCCATAACCTAAACGCCCATGGTCTCCTCGTCCAAACTGAAGTGATTCAGAATTCGTTGTCATTATGTGTGATAAAGTTTATTTATATATGTCTAGAATGTTTGATTTTTAAGTGAAGTCTGCAAAAACTCATCGAGTACATGCGACCATCCCATGTTAACGCAACAGAATGCGTACCTCCACAAGACATCTGCACTCCATAAGCATGTGGTTGAATAAAACATCTTGATTTGTTTCTCATCAAGACTTGAAACTCAAAACTAGTGATTTAGCGTAAAGGTGTGAGGATGTGTGGGAAAACCTGCACTGTTTCGTCGGCTACTTGAAGTTGAACCCTTTGAGGAACCATTTTGCTGCTCTTGTCATCTCCAAAACCCAGTCTTCCATGCTCCCCTCTACCCCACCCATCCACCTACATCAATATTCCTTATGCGCAGAAAGCTAAGAAATTGGATAGAACACCAATTTGACCAGAAAGCAAAGGAAGCTAAATTAGGGGTAATCCAATGAGGATTTTATCGCCATGGCATGTAGAGCTATTATGTGGAGAATGAAGTTACATACTTACATGTAACGCAATAGATAATGGTATATACATTGGCAAAGCTTGCCTTTATATTCATCCAAGACATGGTTAGACAAAAGATTAAGTTCTAAAGCTCAAATAAATGGACGTAAATATAGACGGGGCTCAAAAATCTTACTTCTCACTCATCAGTCAATGCAGTAATGCCATCCTCCTGCAGCAATATCAACCTGCAAAACCAGGTGACGAACAAAATCAGGATAATTATTCATCTATTAGTTTTCCTTTTTTTTTTTTCTTTGGGCAAGGAATGTTCAACAAATTATCAGTGAAGTGATTAAACAGAAAAGAAAATAGCCAACGATTCTTAAATTCATTGGTATATCTGACAAATTATGAATCTAAATGGCTTCAACCACCGAAAATGGTATATCCTCTTGTTGGCTAAGTCGTTGCAATATCTTTAATACAATGGTGATCTAATCATCTAGAGAAAGAAACAAAAATCAAAGGATATTGATGATCTTTTTTTCATGTATAAAAGCAATCATCTTGAGCAGTGAAGTTATGTGCTCGCAAGATGTAAGAAAAAGCTTTTAGGAGATATATCAAGGTCGGGACACAAACCAAATTGAGATCGGATAGTCCATTATCAAGCCACTACAGTTCCATTATCAAGAAGGGCCAACTTATGAAATGCTTCAACTGCAATAACTCTCACGCTGGCTAGGCCTTGCACTCGGACTGGGGTGAAAATTTGTTTTCTACAAACAAAGCAAACCCATGGAAAACATACGAATATCGCAATTAGATAACAAACAAGATAACGAAATTTCTGTAAACTCTAAGCAACTGCTATCAACAAAAGGATCAAACAGCATTAAAATAGAAATACTATTGTAGACTTCAATGCATGGGAACGTAAATATCACCGGGAGGCCATGGTTGACCCCATGTGCAAACATGTCCTTCCCGTGTTAGGACTACTGAATGCGTCCCACCAGCAGCTAGTTACCTGAGGTGTGAGAAAGTTAGACATGTTGACATTAGGTAAAATCAAGCATAAAGCCAGCATATCTATGAGGTGGGACATGCTAGTGAGAGATTAAAAGAAATAAACTTATAATAGGTAATATATACATGTGTTGGAAAATATGAGGCGGGACATTTGCCCCTCCTTTGCTAAAGGTAGATCCGCCCATGGACAAAGGGGTACTATATTATGTTCGCCATAAATAAGAAAAAAAGCCAGGTACCTGTACCTGCAGCTATCCATCCAGCCCTACCTCCTGTTTCAACGACAATGCAACTGCCAACATCTCTTAATAGGTGCAGTGGTTGTAGTGGTTTGAAACTCTATTGTTGCTAATTCTCTTTCAGCTACGGTTTAAGATTGGAGGGAACTGATTAACAAGTTTTGCTATAGCCTCTTGCGATTAGAAATTTTTCTATTTTATCTTTTGTTTTTTTAGTCCAGCACCAATCACATGTAATCTATCACTCTCTAACTTTCTACATATATAGGGGTTGGTTCCATAGTGAGAATTACATTTTATGTAAGAATGGGAGAACACCACCCGGAGCATATAATATTTTAATGATATAAATCACCACATTCGTCGTAATATTAACTTCATTACAAAAAGTGGAATTTTCATCTACGGGATTCAATCCCGGAGTGATGCATTTGTCGTCGATCTCCATGCTCATGTTCTAAATTTAAATAAGTATTCTCATTTGAATCTCTTCAAACACACACACACACAAACAATAAAAAGTACAAGTATAAATATTACAGAACTTATCAAGTCAGCACAATTTGAATGTTTGGCCGGTTTCCACTGGCAGCACAATTTCTTCACGAATAGTGTAGCTGGTTTCAGCCAGTTTAGAATGTTTCATTCTCTTCGAAGAGGTATTATCATCTATATCCAAACTTTCCTTCCCTTTCTTTCTAGCAGATAATACATCCTGTTAATTTTCAGAAGCACAACATTAGATAAAAAATAATGCGGCAGATCACAAAATCAGCAAATGTTATCTTTAAGGCCCTTTCCAATCGCTTTTGCTAACCTTTCCAGTCGCTTTTGCTGCCCTGGTAAGTACACCCATGGGTTGAAGGCCCTTTCTCCTCCTGAATGACACGGATGTACAACAGTAAAACACCAGAAATCATGGATAAATAAGTCATAAAACTCACATGCACACACTGCAATTGCAAATGCCCCTGCATTTCGGGCACTTCCATTCCTCCAAACTAGCTACTTCCTCCACCTTTTCACCGTACCTGAATCCAAGAACTTCAATTCACTTTCCACTTCGAGTACCTCAATCAAGAGCTAATCCTAGTAAACAGAAAACGTTTAGAACCTGTTCCATAGGCATCTGCAACACATCTTTACTGAACAGGGTTTCTTCTTCGTAAGATTCTTGCATGCTGCTGCGGGAGCCCTGGTTTTTTGACGACACTGCAGCAATGAGTTTACATGTGAGAAAAAGAAACGAAAACCAGTTTAGGCACATTCATGTCCACAGCTATATGAATTAAAGAGTGAAGTCAAATTCTGTAGCTCAATGACCAGATCCATCCAAGCCTAAATGAAATGCTATAAATAAAAAACAAAAAGGAATCAGGAGTTTTCGATATGAATAGGACTTACCTGATGGCAATATACTCTGTCACCAAAATTACTAACTTGGCTACCGGCATCCGATTTTCCGGTTGATTTAACGTTCTTTGCCGATGGAGACGCCACATAATTACCTAGGGATGCTTCAACCGCCATATCTGTGTAGTATTCAGATATCCAACACCGGAAATTTTCCTTCATTCTGAAATCTGAACTTGCCGGCGCTATGGTTTTGATGGTTTCGTAATGTGCAGCCGCGACAGTTCTCAATACTTATATCGGCAGAATTGGGAAATTTTGCCGTAGAATCTTTCGAAGTCATCTGCATTAAATTTCCTTGCCGATTCCTTTTCCCGCCTTCAAGAGAAATGGTTGTCTTTCTATCTGTGGATAGGAGTGAACTGTCAACAGAGGCGTACAGTAATAATATATCACACTGAATTTATTCATTCAAAATTAATTATTAACACAATAAAAATAATACTCCCTCCGTCCATAAAAAATAGTGCAATTTGTGTATGACACGGGTTTTAATGTATAATTGGTAAAGTAAGAGAAAAGAGAAAAAAGTAAGAGAGTAGAGAAAACGTAAGTGAGAAGTAGTGTTAGTGGAATAATGTGTAGGGTTATTATTTAGGAAATGCGTATTTACTTCTAGTGAGATGCACTCTTGAAATGCATATTCCAAATACTCCGTATTCCGAACACACATTCAAGGAACGTGTAAATAGTGCTCCCTTAGCTGAAATGCCTCTTGTAGCCTCATGGGTTTTAGAAATCATCATGGGTTTGAGTGTTCATGTCATCATCACATCCATTTCTAGTCATGGAATATTTTAGTAGGATATATAATTAAATTATTACATGGAACAAAAATTTTAAGATGGATCTAAGTTATAACATGAATATTTAAATGAAAATTTTAGTTTTTATATTTTTTTTACATTCTAAAAATGTTTATTTTATCAAGAAAAATTTTAAAAAACATTCTTAATATTTTATTATAATTTGAAGATAATTTAGTTATGTATATTATAATAAGAGATTAGTTGTATCAAATCTATTTAAATATATGAAACTTCATCTAATTTTAATATTTATTTATTCATTATTATGATACAACAAATTTTTTTGCAATCAACTGTCCCCTAAAATTAGGGACTTCAGAATGGCACGATTTTTAATACGAAATTGTTAAAGTATAAAAGAGATACTACAAAAGAAAAAGTAATTGAAATATTATTTGTGAAGAATGAATCCACCCATAAGAGTGAAAAGTTGCCAAACAGGGTAATGGGCTAATTTTGTAGAACCAACCAAAATCGAAAAAGGAGACTACTGTTTAGTGACAAAGGGAATAGAGAGTAAAAACTTAGTTTAGTTATTGAAATTAGCTTATACCCTCGTCACTATTTTCTCTAGCTTAGGTAATAAATATATAATACTCCGTACTATATACACTGATAAGGTCACCATGATTTATAACTCTCTCCATCACCTTTCTCCAAAGGCCTACAACTTCAATTCTAAGAAAGAATAAATGACTTAACGAATTTGAAAAACTAGTTACGCTTTCCATGTATGCATTTTTGAAACACGTTTTATTGATTGCATCAATCAAAATTAAACTATACATGCATTGGTAAGTACACCCATGGGTTGAAGGCCTCTTCTCTTCCTGAATGACACGGATGTTAAACAGTAAAACACCATACGATCATGGATAAATAAGTCAGAAAACTCACAAGCACACACTGCAGTTGCAAGCGCCCCTGCATTTCGGGCACTTCCATTCCTCCAAACTAGCTACTTCCTCCACCTCTTCACCATACCTGGATCCAAGAACTTCAATTTACTTGCCGTTTCGAGTACCTAAATCAAGAGCTAATCTTAGTAAACAGAAAACGTTTAGAACCTGTTCCATAGGCATCTGCGACATATCTTTACTGAACAGGGTTTCTTCTTCGTATGATTCCTGCATACTGCTGCGGGAGCCCTGTTTTTTTGACGACACTGCAGCATTGAGTTTACATGTGAGAAAAAGAAACGAAAAACCAATTTAGGCACATTCATCTCCACAGCTATATGAATTTAAGAGTGAATTGAAATTCTGCAGCTCAATGATCAGATCCATCGCAGCTTAAATGAAATACAATAAATAAAAAGTAAATCGGGAGTTTTGGGTATGAAAAGGACTTACCTGATGGCAATATACCCCGTCACCAGATTTACTAACTTGGCTATCGGCATCCGATTTTCCGGTTGATTTAACGTTCTCTGCCGACAGAGACGCCACAGAATTACCTAGGGATGCTTCAACCGCCATTTCTGTGTAGTATTCGGATATCCAACACCGGAAATTTTACTTAATTCAGTTTTCTTTCTTATGAAATCTCCGGCGCTGTGGTTTTGATGGTTTCGGAATGAGCAGCAGCGACAGTTTTCAATATTTATATTGGCAAAATTGGGAAATTTCCCTAGAATCTTTCGAAGCATCTGCATTAAATTTTCTTTGCCGATTCCTTTTCTCGCCTTTAAGAGAAGTGGTTGTCTTTCTATTTTAGCTCTGGTCTGTTTAGGAATGATCTGTAAACTTCATAGTCTACTCACATAAACACACTGAATTTATTTATTCAAAATTAACTATTGACACAATAGATATAATAATTTATTATATTTTGATTTCATTCTCATTTATACGCATATTTATAACTTTATTACAGTATTTCAGATTTTTAGTTACATAATAGCTCTAATGATACTTATTAAGCTTATAGTATCCAATAGTAATTCCCATTCACTCCAATTTAATTTGCAGTTGTACTATGTGGTTAAATTATATAATTAAAATAAAATTATATTAAAATTCTAAGATCTCGTACAAATTTAAAATATACATAATTAAAATCTTATAATTATAATAACCATGTCCCATAAAAATATGTTCACTTTCCATTTTCGTCCGTCCCATAAAAATATGTGCATTTCATTTTTGCAAAGATATATCAATTTAATAATGTAGATCCAACTATCCACTAACACTTCTTTAACTACCATTCTCCCGCTCTCTCTTATTTTATCATACCATTCTCCTCCTCTCTCTTACTTTACCAATTTTGGCTTAATTTTCATGCCATACACATTGCCCATATTTTTATGGGAAGAAGGGAGTATGATTAAACATGTAAATAACGTGATCAAAATTTTAGGATTAAATAACTAAAATTGAAATGACTCATTCTTCGTTAAGCAGTTGATAAGGTTATTTGACAAAAATAAATTAAACGGCTAGAAACACACGATATAAAGTGCAGGACATGTAAATCTTTATTTTTGTATTGATGTTTGCACTATGTGTAATATAAAGTCATATGTAACCAAATGCAAGTGAACGGATCCAAAATTTCCATAGTGGGATATTCGGTGCTTGCATTGTTTGCAACCTAGATAATAGGGGATTGCGAGATAAATAAATATGAAATGATACATATGACAATTGTTGCTATAACTAGGGTCCGCATTGTCATAAAAGCAACAATGAGTTGTCATAACTGCAACCGGTAATACTCTTCCTTTTCAAATAAGCAAAAAAACTACTCCCTTCGTCCCAGACTAATCGAAATGTTTCATTTTCGCATGTGTTTTGGAAAATGATAATAAATAGTTAGAGTGAAGAGAAAATAACGTAAGAGAGAAAATATTGTGAAGAGAGTTTTATCTACGTTATTCTCTTTCTTACTTTACTTTTCTCTCCGCTCTAACTATTTATTATTAATTTTGCAAGACATGTGTGAAAATGAAACATCTCGCTTAGGCTAGGACAGAGGGAGTATATAATACTTAATTGCGAGAGATAAAAAATAAGAAATGATACATATGGTAATTGTTGTTATAACTGGTGTCGCATTGTCTATAAAAGCAGCATTCAGTTGTCATAATTGCAACCGGTTATACTCTTCATTTTTGAATAAGCAAAAAACTAGTACTTGGATTGCAAGAGAAAAAGAGGAAATGATACATATAGTAATTGTCATTATAACTAGTATCAACATTGTCAGTAAAGCAACAAATAGTTGTCTTAAATGCAACCGGTAATACTCTTCCTTCGAATTAGCAAAAAAATTATATAAATTCTTTAATTTTTGCGTATTATATTAATGATTCAAAATTTTATAATACTATTTTGATAATTCTTCTATGCTTCTTCAACAAAAAAAAATCATGATGGAATTAAATTCTAACTCAAATAACTATGCAAAGATAGCAAAGATTTATTTATATCATGATACCACATATTATAAATCTATAATGTAGAATTTTGTAAACAATCGTAATTCTAAAAAGTATAATTCACGTAAAAAAAATCTAAACAAAAACATAAATGATAAATTTGCAATATATAATTTGGTAAATATATATTTCATCCGTTCACGAAAAATAGTCTCATTTTATCATTTTTGTGTGTGCATGAAAAATAGCCTTATTTCATTAAAAGGAAACATTATCTCATACTATATTCACATTTTCTCATTTTCTCTCTTACTAATCTTTATCTTCACTCTCTTACTTTTCTCTTTTTACTATCCTATTTAATTTACTTTTTCACCCCATCTCTTAATTTATTAATTTCTCATTAAAATATATGTTCACAAATAAAATTATTTTTCGTGAACGGAGTAGGAAGTATAAAAAGTATATTTTCACATAAAATGAATAAAACTATGAAATATTAAGAAAAATGTAAAATAATTAAGGAGCATAAAATATTATAGTGATAGTATAAAAATACTACTCCCTCCGTCCCACTAAAGATGACCCACTTTCCTTTTTGGTTTATCCAACTAAGATGACTCGTTACTAAAAATGAAAACAATTTTATCTTTATTTTATTATTTCTCTTAATTTACTCTCTCCACTTGGCACACAAAATAAAGTTGTATAAAATCTCGTGCCCCCCAAGAAATGGATTATCTTCCTTGGGACGATTGCGCACAGAACAACTAGATCTGAACTACTAGGCCAAGTAAAACAAGCAGAAACAATAAACATTCATAACCATGTAAAATTCAGAACATCACGTCTCACATCCACAACTCCAATCAATAATCCAACATCCAATCAACAACAGTAACAACTCCAATACGTCAGATCCATACTCCTCAACTCCGATTCAACAGATTCTCAACAAATCAAACCCGATCAACCCGATCTCTACTCCAATTCAAACATCAATTGCGAAAAGCATTAAATCAGTAAATACCAACACTTAAAACATCTGAAACAACTAAACAGAAAACATAAACTTCCATAGCAACGATACGTAAAGTTCAATACGGAAATGATAAACACCGAGCTTCTAAAACATCGAAGCCTCGGCTCAAAACAACGGAAAACAGTAAATTGTATCTTCGCCCTTCACAAGGACGGTGCTACACCACTGTAAATGAACTAGACTACCATCAATATGCCAGAATTTAACCCATAAATGCTTAAATGCGTAGAGAATTGTGTGTGAAGTGATGAGCTAAGAGCGGAAAAGTGAAGGTGATGAATGATGATTCATTCTTCGATCTCTTTCATGTTGTCTCTATTTATTGCTGAGGCTCGAACTTCTAGGGTAATTCTTCTGCTGAATTGTCGATTTTTCCCTCCTACAAAGTCCTTCAAAAAGATATTTTCCGCTCTCAGCTGCTTCCTCGATCTCCTCGGTCAGGTTGCAAACTGGGTTCTTCACTCCATTTTCCTCCGATTTCCTCTACCTGGTCGATTTTTCCTTAGTTTCCCAGACCTGGCAGATCCTCTACGCACCTAAACTTAAAATGTGTATTAGTTTATGGAAATCATAGAATTTAAACCCATAACCGATCCAAGAAATTGGCCTTATCACCCATTCATGGCATTACCAACCTTTCCAGTCGCTTTTGCTGCCCTGGTAAGTACACCCATGGGTTGAAGGCCCTTTCTCCTCCTGAATGACACGGATGTACAACAGTAAAACACCTAAAACACCAGACGATAATGGATAAATAAGTCAGAAAACTCACATGCACACACTGCAATTGCAAACGCCCCTGCATTTCGGGCACTTCCATTCCTCCAAACTAGCTACTTCCTCCACCTTTTCACCGTACCTGGATCCAAGAACTTCAATTCACTTTCCACTTTGAGTACCTAAATCAAGAGCTAATCCTAGTTAACAGAAAACGTTTAGAACCTGTTCCATAGGCATCTGCAACACATCTTGACTGAACAGGGTTTCTTCTTCGCAAGATTCTTGCATGCTGCTGCGGGAGCCCTGATTTTTTGGCGACACTGCAGCAATGAGTTTACATGTGAGAAAAAGAAACGAAAACCAGTTTAGGCACATTCATGTCCACAGCTATATGAATTTAAGAGTGAAGTTAGATTCTGCATCTCAATGACCAGATCCATCCATGCATAAATGAAATACTATAAACAAAACAAATGAATCAGGAGTTTTCGGTATGAATAAGACTTACCTGATGGCAATATACTCCGCCACCAGAATTACTAACTTGGCTACCGGCAGCCGATTTTCCGGTTGATTTAACGTTCTTTGCCGACGGAGATACAACAGAACTACCTAGGGATGCTTCAACCTCCCTTTCTGTGTAGTATTCAGAGATCCAAGACCGGAAATTTTCCTTCATTCTGTTTTCCTTCTGAAATCTGAACTTGCCGGCGCTGTGGTTTTGATGGTTTCGTAATGTGCAGCGGCGACAATTCTCAATACTTATATTGGCAGAATTGGGAAATTTTGCCCTAGAATCTTTCGAAGTCATCTGCATTAAATTTTCTTTGCCGATTTCTTTGTCTTTCTATCTTAGCTCTGTTCCGTGTGTAGGAATGATCTGTAAACAGAGGCGTACAGTAATAATATACCACACTGAATTTATTCATTCAAAAATTAACTATTAACACAATAAAAATAATAATTTCTATATTGACTTCATTCTCATTTACACGCATATTTATAACATTATTAGTAGTAATGGCTCTAATGATACTTATTAAGCTTAAACCTTATAATTCTCATTCACTAACCCAATTTAATTAGTACTATTTCCATAACTGAGTCTTAAAAATTAAGGGTATTGGCAATGACAATCGAAGAATAATTTAAGCAATTTATCACTCATAACAAACACTCGAGTAACTCCTATAACTTCCATCATTACAAAAAAAAACTTCTCTTTTAAAGACACCAAAATTGAGACGCAGCAACTATGGTTTGAAATTTTTAAAAAATAATCATAATTTATAGCCACCCAAAAGGAAGCGTGTCTAAGTTGAGGGAAAATTATCTTAATCTTTTGTTTTCTAGGACTCTTCTAGTTGTGTCTCCTAATTTTAGTTTGGACACACAAATTAGCGTCCTTATTAGTATTAAAAATGTCTTAGCGGTTCTTTTTGTTGTAGTGCATACTAATTTCTACGAGTGCATATTCTCCCCAGGCATCTTTAAGATTCACAACTGTCAGAATTCGACTCGTGTACTTATAAGTTTTCCGATAGTGTTCTGTGGTGCTGACCATAATTCTAAAAATGCAACTAGGAAAAACCTACAAAATTTGAATGAGAATATAGTTTACCTTGTAGTAATATTCTTCTCAATTTCTTTTTTTTCCTTCAGCAATGAGAGCAAACCATTTTTCATGTAAGGTAAGAGTATCCTCTTTCCCAACATCTAGCGGTAGGAGATTATAGTTAGCCATGCTCAACAGCAAATAACACAATAAAACAGTTGCCATGATAGTGGGATCTACTCTTGTAGCATCAGCGGTCTGATGAACTGATTTAAATGATAGATAGCATCAAAAGGTTAAACAAGTTTTTGTTCCCGCATAGATTTCATAAACTGTGTTATCAAAAGTTGAAGCTACAATTGCAATTTATTATGCCAGAATCATACTTTGCTGACAAGTTGGAGAGGTTATGCGATAAGCAAAGCAAAGTAAGTATTAGTTACACAACACAATACTACAGTGGTTTTGACTCCCACTCAGCATTGAAATTTATAGAAAGGTCAAAAGATTGATTAATAGGTATGCTGAAAAATCAGGGTTGAGGATACAAGCAATAGGAGACCAAACATTCTGAAGAGCTATTACGTTAAGACAATTCTCATGCAGCACATTGCAAAGTGCTCGCTTGCATGAAATTGACCTGTAATTTTCAGGACTAATCATGCCAATAATGAAATAGAAAGGGTTCTTTCAAGAAAATTCTGGGTGTGGGTACCCACATCCATCGGGCATAGGTACCCGCTGCTGGTATTCGGGGCATCTGAGGGTAGGGGGAATTCTCGATTTTTTGGGCGAAGGGACCCACAACTTTTTTGTAATTTAGAGAAAAAATATAACATAGATTTCTGAAAGGGGAATATTTTTTTGACTTATAAATATGGAAAAAACGCATTTGGAAAATGCGTTACTTCTGAATCCAGATTCGTCATACTCCAAATACGCATTCAAGGAACGCTTAATTAGTGCTCCCTCAGCTGAACGCCATATTCCAAATACACAACTAAGGACGCATTTTCGGGTGCAGGTATCAGTGGCTTGTTTGTAATTTAGGGTGAAAACAAAATATATATTTCCGAAAGGGGAACAATTTTTTACTTGTAAATATGGAAAAAACGCATTTGGCAAATGCGTATTCACTTCTAGTGAGACGCATTCTTGAAATGCATATTCCAAATACGCCGTTATCTGAAACACGCATTCAATAAAAAGTGATTGAAGTATTATTTGTGAAGAATGAGACCCACCCCATAAGAGTGAAAAAGTTGCCAAACAGGGAAATGGGCTAATTTTGTAGGACTAACCAAAACAGAGAAAGGAGACTACTGTATAGTGACAAAGGGAATAGAGAGTAAAAGCTTAATTTAGCGATTGAAATTTGCTTCTACCATCGTCACTATTTTCTCTCGCTTAGGTAATTATCATTGATAAGGTCACCATGATTTATAACTCTCTCCGTCACCTTTCTCCAAAGGCCTACAGCTACAATTCTAAGAAAGAATAAATGACTTACGAATTTGAAAACTAGTTACGCTTTCCATGTATGCGTTTTTGAAAAACGTTTTATTGATTGCATCAATCAAAATTAAATTATATATGCATTAAGATACGGTGTATTTCTCAAGTGTGACATATACACTGGGTGGATAGAGGCAGATGGAGGCAGGAATTTGTAGTTGCGAGGGGAACTTTACATATGAAAGAATTTTGAGAATTTGAGAAGGGGCATGCTAGTGAGAGGATAAAAGAAATAAACATATAATAGGTAATATATACATTTGTTGGAAAATATGAGGTGGGACAATTGCCCCTCCTTTGCTCAAGGTAGATCCGCCCATGGACAGAGGGAGTACATATTTTATGTTCGCCCTAAATTAGAAAAAAAATCCAGCGGGTATCCATTTTACCGGCCCTACCTCGCTACCTCCTGTTTCAACCACAATGCCATTGCCAACATCTCTTAATAGGTGCAGTGGTTGTAGTGGCTGAAACTCTCTATTGTTGCTAATTATCTCTGAGCTAGGGTTTAAGATTGGAGGGAACTGATTTACGAGTTTTTCAAGTTTATAATATGACTGTGGCAGATTTGGGTCGTTTCTAATATTTTCATCCACCTTTGTGTACATGCCTGTTTTGACATAGTGCCGCAGTTAATAGAGATGCAGTAGATTAGATAGAGATGTTATGTAATGTTTGTGTTCTGATATTTAGTTGATTAGGTTAAACTATTGTTCGGTTGATATGGGTCTAGGCTTGCATTAAGGTTTGTTAGTATTTTATTTATAAGACTATGTTTCCTCTGTTGCATTGATCAAAAATATAATTTAAGAGATCAGCGTCTATGATCATGCCTCTTGCGATTAGAGATTTTTCTATTCTATCTTTTGTTTTTCTTCTGTTCTTTTACGGCACCAATCACATGTACTCTATCACTCTCTAGCTCTCTACATATGTAGGAGTTGGGTCCGTAGTGAGAATTACATATCATGTAAGAATGGAAGAACACACCCGGAGCATATAATGATATAGATAACCACATTCGTCTTGAAATTAACTGCATTACAAAAAATGGAATTTTCATGCATGGGATTCAATCCCCGAGTGATGCATTTGTTGTAGAAATGGAATTGAATCTCTTCACACAGACACACAGACACACAAACACGGACCCGTGTTTAACAATAAAAATTAGTAAAAATATTACAGAACTTACGCTTCAAAAGCATTGCCTCTGACTCGAGCAGCTTTCCATGAGCTTGCTCTGCAGCAGATCTATTAAGAGAAACAATTGCTTCCAGCTCCCCATCCCTAGCATCAATAGCTTTGGCAGCGTCCTCTTTTATTTTCTGCTTCAAAGAGAAGAGGAAGAAATTTGACATAAGTCTAGTTTCACAGCTGGTGTGTTTACTGATGACAATGTTTAATTACCTCGCCTTTTGCTTCAAAAACCTTATGTATAGCTTCTTCTGCCTTTTGGTCAAATTGTGTTTTTTGGTGTTTTATCCAATTTCTTAGCTTTCTGTGAATAAAAGAAAATCAATCAAGGTGAGAATTAAAGAGGGAGTGGCATGTATAACATAAAACAGAAAGATTCTTACTTCGTGCCAAGAGCATGAATGCATAGTAGATTTAAGACCCTAAGCATTTCTGAAGTATTTAAAGCGTCATGGTCGGCAGCCTTCTCTAAATAATGCTTCCCCAACATTTTAAGAACATGTTCAGATTCAGCAAAGCATTTCTTTAGCACACTGAACCACGAGTTCGGATTCGGCTTCGCAACCCTATACACAAAATGGAAAAGCATTTATTCCAGCATAATAAATTCTGACTTGTCAATTGTTACTAAATCAAGGGACATACTTCTCTCCCTCTTCCTCATTAATTACTGATAGCAGGTGTACATGAAACAGGATAGCCGGACATGATCTTCCATGCTTTGCAGTTCGCCCATGAAATATATCTCGGAGGACACATAATGCTTCCCCATCTTTCAATTTTAGGATCTGTTGCACATTAGAGGAAGCAAACCATAAAGATAAGTAAATCCATAGCGATAAAGGTACTTGTAATTATATAATACGGAGATGCTGATTGGAAATAGTGATTACTAACGAGAAAACATTTCAAACAGAAGAACAACTAATCGTAAACCAGAAATCAATATCCTACATGAATACAATAAGCACTGAGAATATTGGGTTCATATGTGAGTTGAATGTTTATGAATACCTAGATAAGGACAGCAACCTAAAAAGATTGAAAATGGGAGATGCAGCGCATTTGTAATAGGAAATCCATATGCATGATAATAGCTTGTTTCAAATAATCATAAGCATCTGCTAATTACTACTATATGAGTAGAGTCACTTGCCTCTCCAAAAACATAACAGAATTCAAGAAACTCCAAAGCATTTCTAACATCTTCTGCAGGTACATCAATGCCAGCCACACTGCTCAAATCTGTTCCCTCTGGCAGCACAATTTCTTTAGGAATAGTCTGGCTGGTTTCTGCCAATTTAGAATGCTTCATTCTCGTTGAAGAGGTATTATCATCTGCATCCAAACTTTCCTTCCCTTTCTTTCTAGGAGATAATAAATCCTGTCAACATCACAAAATCAGCAATTGTTATCTTTAAGGTGCCTACATTTTCCAGAGACCCATTCATGGCATTACCAACCTTTCCATTATCTGAACCCTCAGCAGTTGGCATCTCGGCAGTCGCTTTTGCTGCATTGGTAAGTACACCCATGGGTTGAAGGCCTCTTTTCTTCCTGAACGACACGGATGTTAAATAGTAAAACACCAGACGATCATGGATAAATAAGTCAGAAAACTCACAAGCACACACTGCCGTTGCAAGCGCCCCTGCATTTCGGGCACTTCCATTCCTCCAAACTAGCTACTTCCTCCACCTCTTCACGGTACCTGGATCCAAGAACTTCAATTCACTTGCCATTTCGAGTACCTAAATCAAGAGCTAATCCTAGTAAACAGAAAACGTTCAGAACCTGTTCCATAGGCATCTGCGACATAACTTTACTGAACAGGGTTTCTTCTTCGTAAGATTCCTGCATGCTGCTGCGGGAGCCCTAGTTTTTTGACGACACTGCAGCATTGAGTTTACATGTGAGAAAAAGAAACGAAAAACCAATTTAGGCACATTCATCTCCACGGCTATATGAATTTAAGAGTGAATTGAAATTCTGCAGCTCAATGATCAGATCCATCCCAGCTTAAATGAAATACTATAAATAAAAAAAATGAATCAGGAGTTTTCGGTATGAATAGGACTTACCTGATGGCAATATACTACTTGGCTACCGACATCCGATTTTCCGGTTGATTTAACGTTCTTTGCCGATGAGGACGCCACAGAATTACCTAGGGATGCTTCAACCGCCATTTCTGTCTAGTATTCAGATATCCAACACCGGAAATTTTATCTAATTCGGTGTTCCTTCTTCTGAAATCTGAACTCGCCGGTGCTGTGGTTTGGATGGTTTCGAAATGTGCAGTGGCGACAGTTCTCAATACTTATAATGGCAGAATTGGGAAATTTTGCCCTAGAATCTTTCGAAGTCGTCCGCATTGAATTTTCTTTGCCGATTCCTTTTTCCGCATTCATGAGAAATGGTTGTCTTTCTATCTTAGCTCTGTTCTGTGTGTAGGAATGATCTGTATACAGAGGAGTACGGTCATGATCTACTCACACAGTCACATTGAATTTATTTATTCAAAATTAACTATTAACACAATAAAAATAATAATTTCTATATTGACTTCTTTCTCATTTATACGCATATTTTTAACTTTATTACAGTATTTTAGGTACATAGCGGCTCTAATGATACTTATTAAGTTTATAAGTATGTTATAGCAATTCCCATTCTCTCCTATTTAATTGTTTTTTAACTAGGGTCGGCATTGTCATAAAAGCAACAATGAGTTGTCATAACTGCAACCGGTAATACTCTTTCTTTTCAAATAAGCAAAAAAACTACGCCCTACGTCCCAGACTAAGAGTGAGGTTTCATTTTCGCATGTGTTTTGGAAAATGATAGTTATAAATAGTTAGAGTGAAGAAAAACTAACGTAAGAAAGATACTCCCTCCGTCCCAAGATAAATGACTTGTATTCCTTTTTGGGATGTCCCACTATAAGTGACCTATTTCTAATTTTAGCAAAAAGTCACCTCTCTTACTTTATTCTCCACCTACTTTATTCTCTCTTCTCTCCTCTACTTTTCTCTCTCTCATACTTCACTCTCTCCACTTTAACTTATTTAAATACCATTCCTTAAATCCCGTGCCCAAAAAGAAGTAAGTCACTTATCTTGGGACGGAGGGAGTAATATTGTAGAAAAGAGTTTTATCTACATTATTCTCTTTCTTACCTTACTTTTCTCTTCACTCTAACTATTTATTACTCCCACTGTCCCATAGTAGACGTCACACTTTCCTTTTTAGTTTGTCCCACAAAAGATGTCACATTTCCTCTTTTGGAAAAAGTTCCTTCTCACATCAATTATAAAATTATATTTTCACTCACCACTTAACACACAAATAACATCTCCTAAAATCTTGTGTCATCTCCCAAGTGATACATCTACCTTGGGACGGAGGGAGTATTATTTTCGCAAAACATGTGCGAAAATGAAATGTCTCGCTTAGGCTGGGACAGAGGGAGTATATAATAAGGAATTGCAAGAGATATAAATAAGAAATGGTACATATGGTAATTGTTGTTATAACTAGTGTCGCCATTGTCTATAAAAGCAACATTCAGTTGTCATAATTGCAACCGGTAATGCTCTTCATTTTTGAATAAGCGGAAAACTACATGGACTGCACGAGATAATTAAATAGAAAATGATACATATGGTAATTGTCATTATAACTAGCAGTGGTGGAGCCACGCTGGGGCCCCCTCAGCCATTTTCACTTTTCCCTTATATAATATATATATATATATATATATATAGGATTGTCTTAAAATGACAACACCTCTTAAAGTAACACCATACCACCATTCCTAGCCAATCATTTGTACATGTGGACGAATAATAAGCTGCCATGTGGCAATCATAAAAATTGCTCAAGGGTAAATTTTCACGGACTGCAATATCCAATACACCAGACTGCAATTTTTTCCGACTGCAATATCCAATACGCGAGACTGCAATCTATAGATTGCAGTCTAGCGTTTATACTATTGCAGTCTAGCATATATAATATTGCAGTCTAGCGTGGTGTCACAGTGTCATTTTAAGAGTGATGTTATTTTAACGCATCCCTATATATATAGGGTCTTGTTAGGATGAGATTTTTTGGCATAATTGAGAAATGAGATGCAATCTCAGCCACTAATTCACAAGATTAACTTAATGTCAACAACTATCACATTATGTCAACACGGGGATATAATTGTCTTTTTATTAAATTGTATTTGAAATCATTTTCTAAAACTCTAGCTTCAAAGTCTTCAAATCTTCAGCATTCAAATCTTCAAATCTTTATCATTCAAATCTTCAAATCTTCAACATTCAAATCTTCAAATCTTCAAATCTTCAACATTCAATAAAATAACACTTATTAAAATTTTAACAACTAAAAAATAACACTTATAATTCACATATCAATACCAAGAATATCGAATGTCAACAACTCGTATTAAAATGTCAACAACTAACAAATAACACTTACAATTCACATATCAATATCGAGAATATCGAATGTCAACAACTCGTATTAAAATGTCAACAACTAACAAATAACACTTACTATTCACATATCAATATCGAGAATATCGAATGTCAACAACTCGTATTAAAATGTCAACAACTAACAAATAACACTTATACTTCACATATCAATACCGAGAATATCGAATGTCAACAACTCGTATTAAAATGTTAACAACTAACAAATAAAACTTACAATTCACATATCAATACCGAGAATATCGAATGTCAACAACTCGTATTAAAATGTCAACAACTAAAAAATAACACTTATAATTCACATATCAATACCGAGAATATCGAATGTCAACAACTCGTATTAAAATGTTGACTCATGCTAAATTTGCAATAAATATGTCACCCACAAGTGAATGGGGTATGTAGCACGTGGCAAGTTGAAATTATCGATCCTCGAAGACTAAATGCCGGCTTGAGTACTACGATGCAACTTTGAACACTATCTAGACTAATAGAAGGGGTTTTTGGGTTTTTTCTTAACTAAGATCAAAGAACAAGTAAACAAATAGCAAATTAGGAAAATAAAGCAAATAAGGGTAGTTTTCACTCAAATTGGGAAGGTAGGGATATGGATCCGTTGGTATGGATCACGGGTGTTCACCTAGGGATCATGCTCATCTAAATGGTCTTATGTGTGGCTAGGAAGGTCGGGTTAATTGGCTAGACCCCCTCTCGGGTGCACCTAACGCGTTGATCGGCCTCTAATGTCGGAGTCTCCTCCCTACACTTCGAAACCGACTCCTAAAACCTACAGACCCAAGCCCTCTCTCTAGCTATGCCTCTCTCGAGCACATACAACGCACGGAGTTGTTGGTTATTTATCAATCTAATCAAGCATCTCTCAATGGCAATAATTAGAATAAGACATATCCAATTGGTAGCTAATCAATTAGACAATGAAACAAACACAATAACCAACAAAACCACCACAAAAGATATAGATAAGCATAATTCGAGGTTTAACCCATGGATTCCATACAAACTTCACCAATATCCCTAATAAGAACTTAGCTACTCATAATAGAAACTGGGACAAAGGAAAATACAAAAACATCAAAGGAAAACATAGTAAGAAAAGATAATAGAACTCCCTAAGGTAGACTTGATGTTGGGGAGGATCTTTCTTCTTCAATCACTTGAAGATGGAAGCCTCCTTGCCTTCAATCTTCTTGAATCTCTCGATTTTTCTCTCAATTTGCAGTGGGGGAAGTTGGGGTTCGAAAATGAGTGAGAACCCCTTTTATATTTGAAGCTGTCAAAAACACCCGACCGGGTGATTTGCAGGTGGCAAAACACCCGACCGAGTTTTCTCTCTGGAACCCGCTAGTTGCACGAAACACCCGACCGGGTTTTCCGAGAATGGAAAACACCCGGTCGGGTTTCTTCTCTGGAATCAGCCATTTGCTCCATTTTGCTCCGTTTTGACCTGTTTTTACTTCAAAACTCCGACAAACTCATTACTTCATCTAATTGATGACTATATGAGTGAAAACCTATTATAAACACCTTAAACCATCAAAAGCACTCTCTAATCACCCATAAAACAAGCCTAAACTATGAGTTTGTCAACTCCCCCAAACTTAAACACTTGTTTGTCCCTAAACAAGAAGAAGAAAATAAGAAGACAAACTCATGTAAGGATGTTGGAGTGTCATCATTGCCTCAGTAGAAATAAAGTAATCAACAAGTATCAATGGCCTCGTAGTAAAGTATAATATTATAAAGTATTGCTTCAAGCTACTATCATGTACTCAACCTTGCCAATTCGCCCTCACAAGGAGAAAATGCAATGTGCATTTTAGAAATTTCACTCACTCTCAAGGTGTATAGGCTCATGACATAACTCTCAAATCATCAAATCATGCATAGTTTACCATATGCTTGCTCGAAATCTACACTCTCCTCTACTACGGTGTGATTAAAGATCTAAGGTCCGAAAGGTCTTTTCTATAGGTTGTAATGTAGGCTCTTTGGATAGGTGAGGTAATTTTTGGCTAAAGTGACTTTAATCCCCAAGATATGACATATTCAACTTCACCAACTTTCTTCCCCAATCTTAGCTAGTACTAGGCTTTGCCTAGACTCTTCTCATCTATCAACATTCCACTTATGTTCAATACCTCTTTTTCAACATTCAAGGCACCCCTTTTTCACCAAATGTCAATTGCTCACCATTTTTTGCTTTCATTTTTTTCTTTTCTTTTCTTTTTCCCCCTTTTTTTTTCTTTTTCTCCATGCTTTGCATGGTATCATCACTATTTTTTTTTTCTTTTTCTTTTTCTTTTCTAACTCAACAAACTTGTTTTTCATTTGCCAACACCACTTTCACATTTCTCTTTGATTTTTCAAAAGTACCACATGACAATTCCAACCCCTCGGTTTGTCAAAGAAAAGGTTTATAGGCTCAAAGTGGGCTAACAAGGATTATTAACATAGCGGGTGAAATAGGATTTGGCTAATAAAAATGGCCTAACATCCTCCCTTATCTCTATAGCTACTATGTAGACTCAAGGAGATCGCGAGCAAGTTCTAGAAACATATGACATGCTTGAGATAAAACACACATTTAGTGATAGTATAGGCTTAATTCTCACAAGGTCATTTTGGCAAAAGACAAGGCATCATGCGATTCACTTTAGGCAATTTGAAATGAAAATTACATGTTACTTAGCCATATCAACAAGATTTTCAAAAATTTTTGCACAAAATAATCATTGGCAACTCCTCCAACAAATCCCCACACTCGTTCAAACATCACTTTCTCTCACCCTATTGTCATTCTACCCAAGGAAGATTATTAAACACACTAAGAAAACAAGAAAAACATTCCTAAAAAGAAACATAAACACAAAAACAACACAAATGGAACAAGGAAAATATTCCACAAAATCCACAAACAAAGAAAATCATAAGTTAGGTTACATGCCCAAATATCATCATCAAATATAGTTAAAAGAATAGGGGTACATGCCGGGTATCATCAAATCAAATCAACGAGAGAGAGAAAAGTAAAAGGAACATGTCGGGTATCATCAAATCAAATCAACGAGAGAGAGAAAAGTAAAAGGAAATCCACTAGACACCCCCCAAACTTATTCTAAGCAATGCTAGGATAAGTTTGAAAGAGAGTGGATCTTCCATGGACCTTCACTATCGAAGCATTGAAGGGGACCTAGCCGTTGAAGCAAGTCCCGACATGGTTGTTGTGCAACCTTGTAATCTAACTTGGCCAAGGCATTCCATTTGTAAATCTCTTCATCATTTCGAAGGTTGACCCCGCATTTTTGTACCTACAAATAGAGAGCATTAGATGGCAATGTAACCAAAACCTAGAGAAACTATTAACCACACAAAGTAAAAGTACTCCCCCAAACTTAGCTCAAGGCTAACATTCAATAAGTTATCATCATGGAGTACTTTTCACTAATCTCTATCATCAAACTAATCATTTAAAACACAAGAGTAGGCATCACCTCCTAATAATTTCTTATATATCAACAATCAAAGCATATAACAAAAGAAATTAATCACAAAATCACAATTGAAGCTCAAGAGATGCACAAATTCATCCTATCCTTGTTCTAACATGTAAAGCTCAAAGATTTCACTTTATATCCTCATGCTTGTAGCCAAACTCTCCCCCAAGACCAATCAATTCAAACCAAAATTACTCACAACTACACCATCCTTTGATAGTATTATCATTCAACAACCCAACTCTTCATCAACATTAAAACAAATGAGCAACAATGTCCAACAAGGCAACATATCAACATATTCAACTTCACATTATGCAAACAAGTTCTAAATTCTCACCCATTCTAGCAATTCTACAACAAATCCACTCTTAATCCTCAAAAACCCACAATTATGCACCAAATTCATCATAATATTCCATAAATCACTCAATAAACAACAATAATACTTGGGTAGAGAAGAATAAAGGGAGAAATTCATACCTTTAGGGCTTAATTTAAGTAGAACTCAAAAATTAGCTTCTTGCCTTGTTCTCACAAAAGTCCACCAATTAAATGGTTTAAAATATGTAAAAGATGAAGTAGAGGATGAAGTAGAAGAGTTATTAGAGTGTAGAAGTGAGATTGGAAGGGAGAAATTTATAGGAAATCACCGAAATTCGGAAATTGGGGAGCTAGGGTTCGGAATCGGCGTCGAGTGTTTTAATAACACCCGACCGGGTTTTCCGAGAGATGGAAAACACCCGGTCGGGTTTCCTCTCTGGACTCCCACTTGCTTCGGCAAAACACCCGACCGGGTTTTCTTGAAAAAGAAAAACACCCGGTCGGGTTTTTCCACTGGATTTCAACCTATTTTTCCATTTCTTCCATTTTTCACTCTTTTGTTCCCATTTTCCTGTTCCACACACTAAAACAAAGAAAAATCCTACAAGTGAGAGAAAAACACATTGACACAAAATAAAATTGTACCTACTAGGGGTTGCCTCCCCCATAGCGCAATTGTTTAACGTCGTTTGCCCGACGGTCTTCAAGCTCTCACTTAATGGTCCAAGCTCACTTGGATCACCTCATTGGGGCCCGTCCTAGCTTTTGCGGCCAAATAGAGCTTGTTTAGCCACTTTTTCCACCAAATAGGCTTGTCATTTTCTCCAAGGTCAACTCCATGAGATTCACCATTTGCCCATTTTGGCACCTCCTTCTTTTGCTCCCCCAAACTTGTTTCATTCTCAAGCTCAAAAAACCAATTAGGGACCAAGATCTCCTCCAATGGCTTCTCAACTTCAACATCCTTAGACACTTGTATCACCTTGCACTCTTCAATTTCCAAAGGCACCTCTTCTACTCTCTTGGATTCTTCCATTTCATGGCGTTTCATCTTGTCTAACATAGAGAGGATAGCCGTCTTGTTTCCATGCCTAAGGGTGAGTTCTCCCTTGGTGACATCAATTAAAGCTTTCCCGGTTGCAAGGAATGGTCTTCCAAGAATGAGAGGAACATTAGGATCCTCCTTCATGTCCAAGACTACAAAGTCCACGGGGAAGATAAAATCATTCACCCTTACTAAGACATTTTCAAGAATTCCATTGGGGAACTTGACGGACTTATCCGCCATTTGAAGGGTGATGGTAGTCGGCTTCAAAACACCAAACTTTAACTTCCGGAAGAAGCTTAAGGGCATAAGATTTATGCTTGCCCCCAAATCACACAAGGCCTTGGTTTGCCTATCATTCCCGATCACACAAGAGATGTTGAAGCTTCCTGGATCTTTCATCTTTGCCGGCATCTTTTGTTGGATGATTGCACTACAATTCTCGGTCAAGCTCACGGTTTCATAATCAACCAACTTCTTCTTCTTTGACATAATCTCCTTCAAGAATTTGAGATAGCCGGGCATTTGTTGGAGTGCCTCAATGAGAGGTATATTGAGGTGCACCCTCTTGAAGATCTCAAGGAACTTTGCAAACTTCTCATCTAATTTCTTCTTATGCACCACTTGAGGAAAAGGAATTTTGACTTCCATGGGCTTGGGAGGAATAATTGTCTCGGGTTGACCCTCGGATGGCATATTAGGTGACTCCACCTCTATTTCCTCTTCTTCTTTCTCTTCTTCGGGTACTTCCTTAGCTTCCACTTCGGGCATAGGAGGACTCTCATAACTTGTCCCACTCCTCAAGTAGATTGCCTTGCAATCTTTCGGATTTGGAATTGTAGTGCTTGGGAATTGCCCCGGTTGATGAAGTTGACCCACGGTTTGAGCAATTTGACTCATTTGGTGCTCCAAGGCCCCCATTCTTGTAGCAACTTCTACCACCGCCGTCTCAACTTTATCAATCCTCTTGGTAGAGTGTTCCATAATCCCATCGGTCTTCTCCATCAAAGCTTTTAGAAGCTCATTGGTAACATCACTTGAAGACTTTGAAGTGCTAGGTGAATTGTTAACCCCACTTGGTTGAATAGCATTATTCGGATTCCCATACGAAAGATTTGGATGTGTATTGAAGGATGGACGATAATTACCACCCCCATTGTTGGGGCGATAATTGTAGAAATTCCTTTGATTTCCTCCTTGATGCACATAATTAACATCCTCTACGGTAGGTTGAGGCTCTACATTGGGTGTCATCCTCAAACTTATGCTATCCACCTTTTGATTGAGAATCATCATTTGTTGGTTGAGGAGATTGAATGCATCCGAATCAACAACCGAAGCTACCGGCATAGAGCCATCTCGACCCGAGCTCCAACTCTTGCTAGTGTATGCAAGCCTTTGAAGCATCTTCTTGCACTCATCAACCCCTTTGTCCAAGAATGATCCCCCCGAACCAAAGTCTAGTTGACTTTTGATAAATTCCGAGCATCCATTATAGAAAAGGCTCACTTGATGGCCCGGAGACAACCCATGGTTAGGACACTTCTTCAACAAAGCATTGAATCTCTCCCATGCTTCAAACATAGACTCTTGGCTCTTCATTTTAAAGTGGGAGATCTCCGCTTGTAGGTTGAGAGTAGAGCTAAGAGGGAAAAACCTCTCCAAGAACTTTTTGGCTAAGTCGTCACACGGATCTATTTGACCGATTATGCGATTAATCAATTCACATGTTAAACAGATAATTGCATGCTAGAACGCAAATAATTCATGCTTATAGAAAGTAAATCCTAAAACATGAATTCTACGGTTTAGAGTTACCGATTTGATTCTCCAAAGAATCGTCGATTGCTCGCGCCTTCTCCACGTGATGATCTTCAATACTAGGCCACGGATCTTCTGACTGGTTTCCGAACTGTATCTCGATATCAGGGTGGGCTGATCTTATCAAAATACTAGGACTCGAATAAAGAAGACAGAAGAAATCCTTTTGGGAATAGGTGAAGAATTCGAAATCTTCCACAGCTGGAGAGTTCGGAATTTTCGAAAATTTTGAGAATAAAAATTGTGATTATTCTGTCTCCTTTATTCTCCTATTTATATTAAGTTCCTTTTGGGCTCAGACAGGGATCTATGGAAGGTTTTGGATATGGGCTCGCCCAATTAGCTTTTTACTAATTAAATTGAACCCACAATTTAATACAAGCTTATATTGGAATATTACGAGCAGCCACTACAGAAGTAATATTGCACTCCCCATCCAAATCCGAAATTACAAGTAATCCGGGTTTCCGTTATTTATATTATTTATTTCCCGCGCTTAAGATATAAATATCCATTAATTAATTAATGTCTGCTATGGACTTAATTAATTAACATCTTATTAATTCCAAGAGTGGACTTAGCAAGAAACACTTATTTATTATTCATAGAGTAATAAAACTCCAACTGGCCAGTTTTCCGAATAATAAAACCTTGTTTGAGCTCCTCTTGAGGACATTATCAAACGAGACTCACCTCGCGCACGATTCAACTTAATAGCAATCCTAGCACCGCTAGATATTAATCACCACTACCCAATATATCAGGATTATTGGGTTGCGAAAAACCCGCACCATTTGATAAGTCAAAGTAGTGCATAATCAATACCGTATGCTCAATGCTAACGTATGCAGATTAAGAAATAGTATTTTATCAAGACCTAGTCTTTCAGTAGATAGCATAAAGACACGTCTTGCTGTTAGATCCATTCAGTGCTATACCACACCAATGTCATCTTATTTCAGAAAGGCTTAGAAATAATCGGACTGACATTGCAACCTTTCACGATAGGTAGTCTAAGCCTATCTGGGTTGTGAAATTCTTTTTTTTCTTTTGCAAAGCATTGCATAGAACCGACTGTGTTACCTTAAAGTGGACGACGCCCACAACCAGTCTACTAAGCAAAAGACTTAGACATTGTTTGTTTCTTATACATTTAAATGTTTATAAAACATCTTATAAATGCACAAGAAAACACAATGTAATAATATACTGATTCTATTCGTGCGAAACTGCTCGAATAATACTGAATTGGGTTAAAAGTGGATTACAGAGTTTTACGTATACAAGCAAGATTCTATTCGAGCGAAACTTGCTCGAAACATGCTTTTCAGTATACCAAACCTAACAATCTCCCACTTATACTCAAAACATGCTTTCGAGTATACCCACTGCCAAAAACTCTCCCACTTATACACAAAGCAGGTCTTGGTACTAGATATATCGAACCACCATTCATTTCACATCATGTTTGAACATGTTGCCACAAAGGCATTTTATGTGAAAAATCTGCTTGGTTGTTCTCTGATCATATCTTTTCCACCATAATGTCTTTGCTGCGTACTTGATCTTTTAATTAATTTCATCTCTCTATGTGATTGCTTAGCTTTATTAGCTCGTGTGTCCCTTGAGTTAGCCTTCACTAGAGCAATCACAACCAAACGTAATACTCATAGGCATACTCAAACTTACGATTAAAGCTATTAGGAAGATACTCCTAAGGTAAACACATTTTCAGAGGATGACTTACTCGATCACTGATTAGTCATAAAACTAAGTCAGTGTAATCCCAAGGACATTACATGAATGACTGGTAAACTAGAATATAGCAATTAGTCTTTCTCAAGCACTATGGTATACTCTTTACCTCAATCAAAGTCCTTTGCCATGGTTAATATGATATACGATTTTCATGCATAAGCACAACTAATATCAAACTTAGTACACATTATAGCATACATGAGACAACTATCTCCGAAACTAGTCTCATAATTCTTGATCTCACTAAGCATCAAACGACACTTGACTAGAGACAAGACAATTCCATCTTGAAAGGTATAAACCTTTTCATGGAATTTCTAATGCTAAAATGTTCCAAGCAATGTGTAGATATAAGATTCCTAAGAGAATCTCAACATTCTTTCTAGCAATCTTAAAAAGGACTTAGATGCTAAGAATGTAATTAGTTTCTCTTAAATCCTTTATCTTAAACTGGGCAGACAACCAGTTTCCTACGCCAGATGCCAATCTTAGTTGTTTGCAACTTTTGTCGATTTCATCATCGTAGAGTACCAATAATATCATTTTTAATGCACTTTCAACTTCCTTGTGCTTACACTGCTATGGGCAAAAGTCAAATTCCAAATATTTGACAATTTTGATAAAACACATATACTCTGATTTAGATGCTTGCCTAAGACCACGAAGGTCTATATTAGCTTCCAATCATGCATTTCTTGCCCTTAATTACATATCCATTAGAATGTTCTAGTAGATGATTTCCTCAAGACTTCTATTTATAGAAGGTTGTCTTGACAATCATAATACATACATTCTAATTTATGTAAGTTCTAATAGACAATATGATCGAATAAATTCTGGCACAACGATAGTGAGAAGATAATTCTCCTTGGGCATAACCCATTGTCATTGTCTTGCCATTTGAGATCCACATTTACACTTGCAAATATACTCGCTCCCACTAACTGACACAACCTGTAGGTAGTATTGCAAGTCTTGTAAAATATGTTGTCTATCTTAGATTGTAATATGGAATCTATCACCTTTTCAAAGATGATTATCCAAATTAACCAATACTACATTGTAGTTAAAGGGATTATGTTCAAGTTAATCTAAGACTGAGTCTTACGACACTCTTAGACCCATGAACTTGTTGTGTTCCAGTGGAACACTCCCACTACGATATGGTTCTTACAATCTTAGGTACTGAAGTTGATTCTATTAGTGCAAAAGTTTCTAATGGTATGACTTCTTGGTAATGTGGAAAATCTGATATCTCTCGCTTTATTTTGAGAGTTATCACGTTGCTAGGCTTATAGTTCATCTCATGATCTTCATACAAGATTTATATCTTTGAAGATTACAAAACTTATAACCTTACATCATTTGGGACAAACCTTAAAACATGCCTCAGTACTCAACTCCAATTTCTTGGACACTTTTCCAACACATGTGTTGGAACAACATTACACCTTGAGATGTGCTAGACTAGAGACACTCTAGTCTACAACTCGTGTTTTGTAGAAGGTACTGATGTTGGTAGTTTCTTTAATGTTTATCCCATCAATGATAAGATTTTAATGAGTACAACTCATCACTTAATCAAACTTGTCTTAGAAAGACTTCGATTCCTTCTTACATAACTATCCCATTCATTAGATGAATGCTTGGATTCGTTAATGGAGATTAGACTCCTATTACTGATCATAACCCTTTGCTCGTCTCGTTATGGTGTAAACCATTGAGACTTGCTAGTCTTTCTATGTTGCACTTCTATAAGTATACTGAATCTCTTGAAAAATCAAATGATTCTAACTCATAGTGCATCAAACAGACTTTCTCAACTCTCAAACTATTTAACGAAATGTTAAAATCTCGATAGTCTAGATCAGTTCGAACAATTGCTAAGTATTTTCTTGGCCTTAAGACTAAGAGCCATAAATACTTTATCATTCAATGATTAAGAAGTTGATATGTTGTTGAATACTCAACCTTGTCGCACTTATATTATTTTAATACTATGATGCCTTAAGCATCAACCATAAAACAATAGTTGAGCATTAATAGCTCCCACTGCAACAAAAACCTAACTGGATTAAGATCTCTTACTTAGAAGTTGCATTGTCATGTAAGTCATTGTCCTTCTATAAAATAGGTCAATCCAACTCACAAAATATCTTTTCTCGCTTTAAACAAATTTTGATGACAATTTAGGCTGTCCCATTTCCATATCTAGTCTTTTGTTCAAATGAACTAGGACTTAAGAAAAATGCAGCCTTTATGAATTCGACATCTATCATGTTACTTTTCTCTAACAGTAATATAACAACTATTAGTCTGAAGATTTTCTACTTTTCAGTTAAACCTTCTTGTAGTCATTTCTTATTACTTTAGGCGATGACTTGTGTGTCAGAAACCATTTGAGTGATCAAAAGATCCTCAAAACATTCTGTCACTCTAGGATATTCCAATCGAATCATCTTGACAAATTCTATTGATATTCATCTTTCATCGTCATTAACCAAGACTTGTCGTGCTACTTAAAGGAAAATAGCTTGACCTTATTCCTCAAAGAACTTGTCAAGTACATGCATAATGCATTCTCGAACATTCTTCGTGGAATTATGTCAAGGAATTGGAGGACATGAATCATTGAGTATAAACTCCAAGCTTTCAGCGATGAGAATCATATCCATTTTCGTTTTCGGTCTACATAATTTAGGCATTCGAGTTTACTTTCTTTAAGGATCGCAGACAAATATTGAATGACATAATGAAGATTTGGCAAATGAACTTATTATCACATACTTATGCTCAATACATAATCGCAAATAACCACAAAACAATTATGTATCTTGCAACTGTAAAATTAAAATTGTGTACCCTCAAGCAGAGGTCAATACGCATCAAAATTTTAGCATTTTTACGGGTCACAACTCCGACGAATAGTCCAGAGACCGCAGCACAGCATGGCCGCCAAATGTTGCCTAAGCACGGCCATCAGATTTAGCATTACAGAATCTTGTTTCTACAACACACTCCCATAACAATGCTCATGTGTTGATAACAAAACCAAGCTATCTCATAAATTCTGTTTGAACTTCTGAAACTTGTAATTTCTTAGGATTATTGTCCCCACAGCATGGGTGGCGATAATATTAGAAACTACTTTCTAATTCATATTATTTATATTTGAGAAGTCTGCCCTTATGAACTTGCTATTTCTTAGGATTATTGTCCCCGCAGCATGGATGGCGATAATATTAGAAACTAGCTTCATAAATTTGCAAACCAACCGATGGAGACCGTATACAACGCACTTGTTGTAATCATCACTTAGATATTTTTATATGTTTTTTGCATAATTATCACATAAGCAGATAAAGCAGGTAATCCACTTAAAATAGATAAACACCAAATAAACAGATAAATGCATGGCATTTAAACACACCGGATAATTATCGAAAATTATTTAATCTAGTCAAGGGAGAATCAATTAAATAATTAAGTTTTATCTTGGATAATAATTATCCAAATTTATTTAGGATTTATCAAGATAGAGTCAACTATCTAAATCCACTTAGGATTATTCTAGATTTTATTTCGATAAAATCAAATCTTACAATTCAAGATAACGTTGATCTAGGATTATCATTATTTAAATCGTACTAGGATATTACTAGATAGAAATAAATCCATCATAATCCATAAGATAAAAATAAAATCCTATTAACCAAGATTTATATAAATCTTAATTCTATTTAGAATAGACATCTAAAATATATCAAATATTACTTAGGATTTCTTAGATAAATGAATTTATCTAAATCCAATTAAATAAGGATTTTCTTATATATCATTAATATCCTAATCTATCTAGGACATAAATCCAAGAGATAAGGATAACTTGGATTAATACTTATTTTAATCCATCTAAGATTTGTCTAAATAGAATTAAATCTATTCAAATCCATAGGATAAAATAAATTAATATAAATGTTTATATCCTAATTCATCTAGGATTTATCTTGGAATAAATCCATATAAATCCATAGAATACGATAATATTATATTATAATTATTCAAATCTATCCAAGATTTATCTAGGAATGAATCCATATAAATCTATAAGATAAGAATAAAATATTATATTATCACTATCCAAATCCATCTATAATTTATCTATGAATAAATTCATATAAACTCATAGAATAAGAATAAAATAATATTATCATTATCTAAATCCAACTAAGGTACGTCTAGGGATAAATCCACATTAATCCATAGGATATAGATAAATATTAGATTGTCATTATCCAAATTTAACTAGGATTTTCGTCTAGGAATTAAATCCCTACAAATCCATAAAATAAGGATAAAATCTATAATTAATCCATGATTTGATACAAAATCAATAATATATAAAATCCACAAAAGATATATTCAAATCTTATTTCCAAATTAATCTTGAATTATTTCCGAAATTGAATCCAAGGATTTGAAAATCCTAATCAATTTTGGAAAGCGAAGTCACGGGACGAGACGACGTCGCGCATAGGAAAATCCTAATCTTGCACGCTGTCAGACTCCCTCTCAAACATCGCTGCTGCTGCCCGTGGACTTGCGAGACCCCCAGCCTGCTCCAACCCCGGCTGTTCACGACGGCGCGCTGTCTTTTGAGCCCGGAAACCGCCCATGAAGGGCTCCCACTCAGACCGCCATCGCTGCCGGCATCCCGCTGGTCTGTCCCCTCCGTCGCACGCAGCTTCCCACGCAGCATCTACTCACAGCGGGCGCTGGACATCGCCGACGCTGCTGCGTCGATGTCGCACCGCCGGAGCTGCTGTCACTGCGTCACCGCTGCCGCCGCTGCTGCTTCGTCGTCGCAACTGCGATGGCACCTTCGCAGCGGCTGCTGCGTCGTTGACGCTTCGCTGGCGCCGGCGCTGCCCCGAACACCACTGCTCCGCGTGGACACGCGAGGAGCTGCCCTCCGGTCGCCGCTGTTGTCGGGGATGACTCTAAATTGCCTCCGAATTGAATCGATTTTGCAAACATGGGTAGTCATCAACGAATTGATTCAACAACAAAATGATTGGAGCAATCATTACACGTAATGATGATGTTATTTTGACTACATGTCTTGGCTAATTAAATTCCACGGCTTTTCAATTCTTCGTTCATACGTTATATTCATTAATTCAAAAATTAACAACCAAGCAACGCAACGAAGAAAAACATGCATTCAAGCAATTCACATAACATGAAATTAATCCACATAATCAGAGCCAAAAATTGGCTCTGATACCAATTGTTGGGGTTTGGTGCCCCTTGCACAGCGGAAGACTTGTACAAAACAAATAAATCAGACACACGGATCTATTTGACCGATTATGCGATTAATCAATTCACATGTTAAACGGATAATTGCATGCTAGAACGCAAATAATTCATGCTTATAGAAAGTAAATCCTAAAACATGAATTCTACGGTTTAGAGTTACCGATTTGATTCTCCAAAGAATCGTCGATTGCTCGCGCCTTCTCCACGTGATGATCTTCAATACTAGACCACGGATCTTCTGACTGGTTCCCGAACTGTATCTCGATATCAGGGTGGGCTGATCTTATCAAAATACTAGGACTCGAATAAAGAAGACAGAAGAAATCATTTTGGGAATAGGTGAAGAATTCGAAATCCTCCACAGCTGGAGAGTTTGGAATTTTCGAAAATTTTGAGAATAAAAATTGTGATTATTCTGTCTCCTTTATTCTCCTATTTATATTAAGTTCCTTATGGGCCCAGACAGGGATCTATGGAAGGTTTTGGATATGGGCTCGCCCAATTAGCTTTTTATTAATTAAATTGAACCCACAATTTAATACAAGCTTATATTGGAATATTACGAGCAGCCACTACAGAAGTAATATTGCACTCCCCATCCAAATCCGAAATTACAAGTAATCCGGGTTTCCGTTATTTATATTATTTATTTCCCGCGCTTAAGATATAAATGTCCATTAATTAATTAATGTCTGCTATGGACTTAATTAATTAACATCTTATTAATTCCAAGAGTGGACTTAGCAAGAAACACTTATTTATTATTCATAGAGTAATAAAACTCCAACTGGCCAGTTTTCCGAATAATAAAACCTTGTTCGAGCTCCTCTTGAGGACATTATCAAACGAGACTCATCTCGCGCACGATTCAACATAATAGCAATCCTAGCACCGCTAGATATTAATCACCACTACCAAAGTAGTGCATAATCAATACCGTATGCTCAATGCTAACGTATGCAGATTAAGAAATAGTATTTTATCAAGACCTAGTCTTTCAGTAGATAGCATAAAGACACGTCTTGTTGTTAGATCCATTCAGTGCTATACCACACCAACGTCATCTTATTTCAGAAAGGCTTAGAAATAATCGGACTGACATTGCAACCTTTCACGATAGGTAGTTGAAAGGTCGGACTTGTATGTGTGTTGTGTTTACACAGTGTGTTCAAAAGGAAATAACAGGTTCCCTAGGTCCAGCAAATCCACTAGATCATGCGGTCTAGGAACTCGTTGGTCGCAGGAAATCCCGGTTGTCGGACACACAGAGCACCTCTTTCCAAAACCCTCAACCACTTTACTAAACCTAGTATAGGAAAGTAGGGATCGATCCCACAGAGAAGGATGCGTAATACTCATGTTCAAAGATTTGGGTGTGTTTTTGGTGTTGGCTGCTGCCACGCATTTTTTTTGGGTTGAGGAAAAAAAATAAATTAAACTTGACTTGGGAATCTTTAAAACTCCTAAGCTAACAGCTAGACCTAGGCGAAATTATAAGAGAACGTTGCAAAGAAAATTAACTGCTCAACACTTGATCTAAGAAAACTACTTTAATTACCTAGACCTAGGAAACAAACTGATTGTGGGGACCATGACTGAAAAAGCAAAGTACGAACGAAAAGCTGGCAGAATAACTAACTCTAGTACTAACTAACAGCGGCATCATCTTCTACATCCAAATTGCGTAAAACTCATAAGAAAATCAACATGAACGAAATCAAAACAGAGCAACTAATTCTAAGTCAAATCAATGCATAATCAACGAAGAACTGAACAGATCTGCAGACGCTAGACGGAGCAAAACAGAAAACAAGAAGAAAACTCAAATCCATCTAACAACTTCCTATTCTCGCCTCAAATCCAACCTCAGACGCTAAATCCACTCCGGATCCAAGCGTCCAACACAAACTCCATCCAACAGGAACATTTCATCACTTCAGATTCGAACAACAACCTCCAAACAGTCAATAAACCACAGATCTATCACCAAATTCTCATATCAAACACCACAATATCAAATTAAAACAGAGATTGAAATAATACTTGTAAAAATAAACTTCCAGCAGAGAGATCTGCGTAAATCAACTTGAAAATTAACAACTAAACGCAAATCAACAAAGCGAAAAGATAATAAGTATCATCAACAACCAAGTCGACTCCCAAAAGTGAAGTTCGACAGCAAAACGAGTAAACAACTGAAATTAAGAGAAATTGTATCTTCGTCCACACTCGGACGGTGTTGCAACTGCGAAACTTCTAAAGAAAAGTAACCCTTCGTACCCGACTACCCCAGATCTCCCATTCCCAAGTGTGTGTAATGTGTGTGAGCTAAGAAGAGAGTGAAAAAGTGATATGATGTGCGTTGCATGCTCTTCTATATATAGGCGTTGGAGTGGGCCCAGCGAGGTATAGATATGACTTTGTTGCCCTCAGCTATTGACTCCTCTATCGCGCCTTCTTTTCTTTTAAATCCTGCTCACTTCGTTCCTTTTCTTCGCTAGACCATCTCCTTCAGCATTTCCTCGATCTAGCGATTTTTCTTCACACACCTGACTTAGGAAACGTGTTAGACCCAGCAAATTATAACGTTTTTTCACATATAACCGATGCATGAAATTAGCCTTATCAGTAGTCTAAGCCTATCTGGGTTGTGAAATTCTTCTTTTTCTTTTGCAAAGCATTGCATAGAACTGGCTGTGTTACCTTAAAGTGGACGGCGCCCACAACCAGTCTACTAAGCAAAAGACTTAGACATTGTTTGCTTCTTATACATTTAAATGTTTATAAAACATCTTATAAATGCACAAGCAAACACAATGTAATAATATACTAATTCTATTCGTGCGAAACTACTCGAATAATACTGAATTGGGTTAAAAGTGGATTACAGAGTTTTACGTATACAAGCAAGATTCTATTCGAGCGAAACTTGCTCGAAACATGTTTTTCAGTATACCAAACCTAACATTCCGATCTATGTAGATTGACAAGGCGGCGCTATTGGGGCACGTGGTGGATCACGTGAAGGAGCAACGGCAAAGAGCGAAGGAGGCGAGCAAAATCAGCAGCGGCGTGCCGAGCGAGATCGACGAGGTGATCGTCCATCAATTGAAGACAGATCGGAGCAGATCAAGGCGTCGATCTGCTGCGACAATCGGCCGGAGCTCTTCGCTGAGATCGGGAGCGCGCTGAAGGCGCTAGAAGCTACCATTGTCGAAGCCGATATCACGAAGCCACTTACACCAGCACCCTCACCAGAATCCCCTAATTAAAATATGAAATTACCATTCTGCCCTTTTATAATAAATTAATCTAAAAAAAAATTTGTGAGGCAAAATCTGGACCACTCATTTAATGAAAATGAGTGGCTGATATTGCATCTCATTTCTCAATTATCCTAAAAAATCTCAATTGATCATGAACCTATATATATATAGGGTCTTGTTGGGATGAGATTTTTGGGTATAATTGAGAAATGAGATGCAATCTCAGCCACTAATTCACAACATTAACCTAATGTCAACAACTATCACATTATGTCAACACGGGGGTATAATTGTCTTTTCATTAAATTGTGTTTGAATTCATTTTCTAAAATCCTCTCTAAAACTCTAGCTGCAAAGTCTTCAAATCTTCAAATCTTCAACATTCAAATCTTCAAATCTTCAAATCTTCAAATCTTCAACATTCAATTCTTCAAATCTCTTCAACATTCAAATCTGCAAATATTCAACATTCAAATCTTCAAATCTTCAACATTCAAATCTTCAAATCTTCAAATCTTCGACATTCAAATCTTCAAATCTTCGACATTCTTCAAATCTTCAAATCTCCAACATTCAATAAAATAACACTTATTAAAATGTCAACAACTAAAAAATAACACTTATAATTCACATATCAATACCGAGAATATCGATGTCAACAACTCGTATTAAAATGTCAACAACTAACAAATCGCACTTATAATTCACATATCAATACCGAGAATATCGAATGTCAACAACTCGTATTAAAATGTCAACAACTAACAAATCGCACTTATAATTCACATATCAATACCGAGAATATCGAATGTCAACAACTCGTATTAAAATGTCAACAACTAAGAAATAACACTTATTATTCACATATCAATACCGAGAATATCGAATGTCAACAACTCGTATGCAAATGTCAACAACTAACAAATAACACTTACTATTCACATATCAATACCGAGAATATCGAATGTCGACAACTCGTATTAAAATGTCAACAACTAACAAATAACACTTACTATTCACATATCAATACCGAGAATATCAAATGTCAACAACTCGTATTAAAATGTCAACAACTAACAAATAATACTTATAATTCACATATCAATATCGAGAATATCGAATGTCAACAACTCGTATTAAAATGTCAACAACTAACAAATAACACTTACTATTCACATATCAATACCGAGAATATCAAACGTCAACAACTCGTATTAAAATGTCAACAACTAACAAATAATACTTATAATTCACATATCAATATCGAGAATATCGAATGTCAACAACTCGTATTAAAATGTCAACAACTAACAAATAATACTTATAATTCACATATCAATATCGAGAATATCGAATGTCAACAACCCGTATTAAAATGTCAACAACTAACAAATAACACATATAATTCACATATCAATAGTGAGAATATCGAATGTCAACAACTCGTATTAAAATATCAACAACTAACAAATACTCCCTCCGTCCCGCTTTAGGAGTCCCGATTGAGTCGGACACATGTTTTAAGAAAAAAGTGTTTGAGTATGTAATAAATAAATATTGTAGTGGATATTGGGACCCACTTTTAATTGAGTATCCAATAAATAAATATTGTAGTGGATGTTGGGACCCACTTTTAACACTTTTTTATTAGCTGTAGTGGATGTTGGGACCCACTTTTAACACTTTGTAGGCATTTTTTATTAATTTATCCCAATCGGGACGCCCAAAATTGATCAACCGGGACTCCTAAAACGGGACGGAGGGAGTAACACTTATAATTCACAACTAAGGGAATTGTTGTTGACATGGTTTGAAAGTGTAGTTGACATGACTTATAATTGTTGTTGACATGACTTGTACGTGTACTTGACATGGCTTGTACGTGTAGCTGACATATTATATACCGTAGTTGACATGACTTGTATGTGGAGTTGAGACGATATGTACTATAGTTGACATGACTTATACGTGCAGTTGACACGATATGGGTTGTACGTGTAGTTGACATGGTTTGCAAGTGTAGTTGACATGACTCATAATTGTTGTTGACATGGCTTGTACGTGTAGTTGACATGGTTTGAAAGTGTAGTTGACATGACTTGTATTAAAATAACACTTATAATTCACATTTTAATACTGAGAATATCAAATGTTAACAACTAAAAAATAAAACTTATAATTTACATATCAATACCGAGAATATCAAATATCAACAACTCGTATTAAAATATCAATAACTTATAAAATTCATACAGATAAACTTCTAAACCATGTACATGCCAAAAAAAATGACACGAAATCAAACATTTAAAACTTGAAAAAACACAAAAAAGAAAAGAAAAAAGAAAGTAAGAAAGAAAGAAATGCATTTGTTTTGTTGCAACAGACATAGCAACTGCATTATAACCCTCAATGAAACATTAATAACAGAGTGAAAAAGTTAATCAAACGAGAATTGAAGTGCAACTGCGAAGAAACCAATCCGTTTCCAACTCAATTCAAATGAAACAGCTACTCGATGGATTATTCATGAGAAAACTCCAAAACATATTCCAAAAACATCAACTCGCACCTTCAAACTAACACAATTAACAATTACTTATTTAGCATAATGAAACAGCTACTCAAAATCGAAAGCATGAGGAACAGCAAACCTGAGCCAGAGGTTGAGCCGGAACGACGAGTGTGCCGACTGCATCAACGAGTAGAGCATTATGCGTCAATCCACCGTACAGATTCCTCCTATATTCCTCGTAGATATATCAAATGTTAACAATTTGTCAACAACTTGTATATAGTGTCAACAACTCAAAAACAATTCTTGAAAGTGTGGCCCCTTAGATTTTAAGCTAAGTCTTATGAAGAGAAGAACCAGTTCAAAAATTAACTAATGGCCCTACAAGAACAGCATCAGCAGCAGACTCCTATTTCTCAGTTTCTGGTCTAGAAAATAGAGTTAAGATAAATTACTCCACAGATAAAGTAACTAATCCATGCTATCAATAGTCTCCTAGCAAGTTTATCATAAAATTAGAGTGGTATCACTTGACTTCCAAAAGATTTCTCAAAGTGCTGATTATTTTCATATTAGTATACACCTGAACTAATCTATAAAATATAAGATGCAGATATACATATATATCACTTTTGAAAACTCAAAAATTATAAGAATTGACCTTATTGCGATATACAAATTTGAGAGATGAGGATTTAAGCTTTTGTCGTTTAGAGACTCTCAACTGGAATTCTAAATCCAGTGAGCAACCATCATGCAACTCATGTTTAGTGATCCAAACAGAGCAATGAAAATTCATATCCAGATTATCATTATCTACCAAAAGAATCTTACACCCGCAAACAAACTTTCCGGAAACGACAAAATCAGTGAATATAATTCATGAGTTGAACATGCCACTTCAATCCAAAATGAGAAGACCATCATCAGTAGTATTTTTTGCGGCTCTGCACAACATCAGTAGTATTTTTTTAAGCTAGATTCAAGCTATTGTAAATTTGTGAAAAATCATCAAGTAATCAGCACTAATTCGACATCTAATGCCAGATTCATACACGAGCTTAAATCACTGAGCAGAAATCAACCTCTTCTTATTCTGAGAAAGCTGAGGTGATTCATTAATGGCGGAATTCTCAATTTGACTGCTAGAAAACGAGCAGCTTAAATCCAGCACATTCGTCGGCGTCAACAGCCCCGACGCCGCCGCCATCACATCGTAACAATGCAGCAATTCCTCCTGCCACCAAAAAAATAACACTTATAATTCACATATCAATAGCGAGAATATTGAATGTCAACAACTCGTATTAAAATGTCAACAACTAACAAATAACACTTATAATTCACATATCAATACCGAAAATATCGAATGTCAACAACTCGTATTAAAATGTTAACAACTAACAAATAACACTTATAATTCACATATCAATACCGAGAATATCGAATGTCAACAACTCGTATTAAAATGTCAACAACTAAAAAATGAGACTTATAATTCACATATCAATAGCCAGAATATCGAATGTCAACAACTCGTATTAAAATGTCAACAACTAAAAAATAACACTTATAATTCACATATCAATAGCCAAAATATCAAATGTCAACAATTAAAACAAAGTTGAGATATCACAGTTAACAGGACTATCATTATTTAGGTGAATCTCCATCCCCATCATCATCCATACATCAATCATTCAAGCGAGAAAAAACAACAAAAACAAAAAAAGCAACAAAATCCGAGGGGAAAGAGGAAGAATATGTATAAAAATCAATACAAAATCAATCGGATCATGGCTGCTGCTATCAAAATCTAAACGAGAAAAATGAAATGAGATTAGAAATTAAATTACATGTGTCCAAATACGATCTGTGAATTCCAGAAAGCGCCGCCTTCGCCGGGAGGAGATTGCGGCAGAGCTCCCGCCGGCGACATTCTCCGACATGTGGACGCCGGTCGCGTAGGCGTTTCTCGCCTGAATCGCGTATTTCCGATCTTGCCTTATCCCCGTTCACGAATCTCTGAATTCCAGCTTCTCGAACCCCCATTCCCTGCCTTTTCCCCAAATTTCACCGAATTAGGTTTTCAATTAACGCGAATTGAACATTCAGATCATCAATTGATTCAATTCAGTTGCTGATTCAGCTTCTCGAATACCGCCATTTCCTCGACGGCGTCGAAAACGCCGATTCCTTTAGCTTCAACGGTGAAGGATCGAAGCGCGCTCGTGAAAGCTCTCTCCACCTATCCAGAATATCTAAGAAACAAAGCTTCCGATGAGAAATCAGTGAAATGACAAAGAATTTCGAATGATTGATCTGGTTGAGAGAGAAGAATGATGATTGGATCACCGCATCGACTCTTTGGATGGCCAGCTTCTTCATCCCTAATTAAAACATAAAATTACTATTCTGCCCTTTCATATTAAATTAATCTAAAAATATTTATTGTGTGGCAAAATCTGGACCACTCATTTAATAAAAATGAGTGGCTGATATTGCATCTCATTTCTCAATTAGCCGAAATAATCTCAATTGATCACAATCCTATATATATATATATATAGGGGAGTGTTATATTGCTAACTCAATGCGTAATTGCTAACTACAACTTAATAATAGCCATTAGATATTCAAATTAAAGGCTTAGATCATTAACCACAAAATGTCAATACGATCAACAAAAAACGTCAATAAAGCTATAGGATTAATTCCAATAAAAATCAATAGGGGTATTAATGTCAAGTTAGTTATAACTAACTTTTAAAAGAAATCCCAAAACTTTAAATTCATATAACATATATCAAATTAAAGATAATTTTATAAGGATTCCAACGATATACTACATGCATATGTTCCGACGTCAAAATTTGAAAAAAAAAATCTAGAATTTTCGTATTTTTCGTACACAGGCTAATGTCAATACAGCTAAGATAATATGTCAATATAAAGCATATACAATGTCAATCCTAAATTTGTGTTGACATTCTCAAAGCATTGTGTTGATATTTTCGAAACACTATATTGACATTTTCATCCAAAACCCTAATTTGGCGTTTTTTTATAATTTTTTTCGATTTAATTAATAAAAACGAAAATTACACGTGGCAAATTGTAGACCACACGTTTTTTAAAATCATGTGGCCTTAAATTAGTTGTAGTTAGCAATTAAATTGTCACGCCCGCACTACCTAAGGATAGTATAGTACAGAAATTCGTGACTAAAAGGGAAGGGTTAAGAGAAGTGGGGATGAGAACTAGGAATGAGCAATAACAAGCACAAACTCAATCTGAAGATTATCAAAATATCACATACTACATCCTGGAATACTTGATTAAAGGTTTATACAGGACCAAAAGATAGAGCTATGATGCAAAATAGGATTAGTAGTTCTAGGTTTCACAGCGGAAGTGAACAACTCAAAAAGAACTTTCTCTCAACACCCTCGCATCACCATTTTTGCAACTCAACCTGCACATTTAGAAATACATACAGGGCTGAGTACAGGAGTACTCAATGAACACAGTGCCGAAAGATACAATTATACATTGAAAGTATTGTCAAGTCATTACAGCAACACTCATGGATTTTTACTTAAAAGGCCCGAGCTTGCTAAAATTTTATTTTCCACCGCGGTCTAAGTTCCTTTACCATATCTTAACATTTGTGTACCGGGAAGGTGGCCACCTTCCACGACGGTCACATGACCGGCCAACAGCTCACGGTCCATTTGTGTACACTAGTCTAAGCAAGGTTTGCGGCCTTACTTAAACCCGAATTCGATTATAACATTTTTGGCATAACCAAGGCAGATAGGCATAAATCAATTATGACAGGACAATAACATTTTACGAGCATGAGTTTGGATTTATACCAAAACTCCTCTCGAAATTACTTTGGGATTTTTATCCACATTAGTATGTAGGATAGAAAGCTCACCTTATTCACTTTCCAAGATATTGTGATTTACTCTGTCTCAGTGACAATTTCCTACTGTTTCCTCCCTTTTCAATCAAAATGCAACCCAAGTTTAGCTATGAGGAATATTTTAATCTCAAGATATGCTACTAGTTCTTATCTTTTCATCTTTTATTTTTATATTAATAGTTAAGTTATTAATGCTTTTCGGAAAGAGGCTGGGGCACAACTATTTTTGTAGCAACAAATAAAACTTAAAATGGATTCCTTTAATTCATGCATGCATCTCAACTCTCAATTAAATAGTTGAACGCGCTTAACTATAAAAACTATAAAGGATAGGAATTTTTCATCCCTTCCCGATTTCAGACCCAACGAAGAGAGAGTAGCTCTCTCTCCCGAGAGCCCCTGCTGCCAACCCCCGTTGCCATGGCCGTTGTCGACAACACCTCTCTCTCTCCTAGCAGCCCTATGTTAAGGTTTCACACGTTACAACCGCTGACCCTCTTTTAAATTCTCTGACGCCGCGGAGCATGGACAAGGGACAGTCTCTCCGCCACTCGCCCACGCCTCGCGCCACTGAGCGACGATCAGCCCCAACTGACGCCGTCGCTCCAGCCTCGCCGTCCCACGGTACGCGTGGCGGCTCGGTCGCATCAGAATCTTATCGCCGAAACCTTAACATGGAAGACTTCTATTCTCCGTTCCAGCATCATACTATTATTCTCGATAACTTTCTTTTTATCAAATTTTAAATGTTTAACATAACAATTAACTCTTTGGATAAGTTGGGAGGTTTCTATCTTTATTAGGGACGAAATTCTCATGGGGTTTGCCTGAGCGGTCATCCGAGGTGTTCCCGGAATCTGAGCCGAAACTACTCTTCAAAATGTCCTCTAATTTATGTTGCTAATTAAAAAATCATGGGTTTATCAAGCATGCTGTAGGTATTATTTACTCTTTCAATTCAATTTCTATCTAAGGAATGAATACAAAACAAGAACTACCTTCTTTAAATAAAAATGAAGAATTACGAAATATACCTTCTTCTCTTTCTAGATTTCTAGGAGTTATAGTATAGTTTGGAAATTTAGACGATGTCTTTTTGGTTTTATTTTAAAAGTGAGGAGATGAGGGACACATACCTATATATATACAAGATTCTAATGTTACACGTAGCTTAGGCCTAGTTGATGTGTATATTATTTGATACCTTAATAAGCATTGCTATAGTTAGATATAATGATGGCTTCTTTTTTTTTTTATTATCATCATTATCCTAAATTAATATTTAATGGATGTATAAGTTTGTTATTCCTTCCACTTTTATATTTTATGTGTTTTTTTTTTATATTGAATACTAGAGTTTATCTAGATTCCCTATTCATCACATTAATCATATTATTGTTCAATTAAAAATATCGACTACTATATTCAACGCTTAACTTTGGCCAACATAATTTTATTTTTATATTTAGTCAAAGTGTTGGTGTATATATATAAAAATATAGAGGTGTGCATATCTAATTAATTTATATTGAATTTCCGAACATGTATATGCGAGAGTTATATTTTCCTTTTTTGGGGTTATTATTATTTTATTTGAGTTAAGCATTTATTATAATTGGTGGCAACAACTTCGACACTAACAAATTACAACGAAACTTTCTACATGGCTCGCCCTGAACTCACAACTTTATCATACAACTGTATAAGGCTTCAAGTTCATAAAACCAAAATTTAGTTTTCGATTATTATTCATATAGTACATATTTAGCCGTCACTTCTTACATTTATAATATCAAAAGTTCGGGTCATCACATAAATGATGAGTTAGCAATTGATCACTCCCCTATATATATATATATAGGGTCTTGTTAGGTTGAGATTATTTAGCTAAATTGAGAAATGAAATGCAATATGGGCCACTAATCCACAAGCTAAACAAAATGTCAACAAATACAACATTATGTCAACAAGGGGGTAAAATTGTAATTTCATTAATAAAAAAAGCGTGAAACATCCAAACTGATTTCAAACCAATTTCTAAAAATTTCTCTAAAATCTCTCTTAAAAAATCTTCAAAATCTTCAAAATTCAAAACGTAAACATTCAAAATCTCGCTGATCTAAATGACGAATGAAGGGGAAAATCGGAATGAATTGGTTGAAAAATCGATTGAAGCTGAGAAACAGTAGTCAAAATCGGCGATGCATGAAGCCACTTCTTCAGGTTAAGAAATTGATTCAAATTTTAAGTATATTGATTTGATTTTGGTGTTTTAAAAAACATCTCGATTTCGTTTTTTATGAATTCGATTCTTGCTGAATTTTTTTGTTGATTTGCGATGGTAGAATCGGAACAGATGGCAATGAAAAATGCTGCTGTAAAAAAAGGAAGAGAAGAAGCTTCACATTCCAGGTAAGGATTTGTTTAAATTTTTAAGATTATTGACATTTTATATACTAGCTATTGACATATCTATAATAATATACTGTTGACAGTAGTGTATGCTTGTTTGAATAGATATTGATATATTGTATGCTTGTTAGAGTGGCTGTAGAAAACATACAAATGTATGGCTGTAGTAGTATGTCAACAACTATTGACATAGGGTATGCTTGTTTCAATGGCTGTTAGGATGGCTGTAGAAAACATATGTATGGTTGTAGTAGTATGTCAATAGCTATTGACATATTCTAAGCTTGTTTAAATAATAGTTGACATAGTCATATTTATGTAAACAGAGTATACTTGTCATAAACTTTATAAGATAATCAACAGGTTATGTCAACATTATAAACTTTAACTATTGACATAATAGTAATAATATAATTTTTCTAACTATATATGGAAAATACCTGTTAATGACAGAGCATACTTAATGCCTAAAATTCTGTTAATTGCTTGGTATATCTAATGAAATAATTTTAGTAATATACACACACTTGATGTCAACAGAGTACACTTGTTATTGTCATTATACTTTATATAATTGATATAGATTTATTATGTTTGATTTTAAACCAGAAAGCAAAAGAACATCCAAGCGTAAAAGGAGTACCTTAGTATATCAGAAAGAATTAATTATTGTTAAGAAAAAGCAAAAGAAAAGTGTAGAGGATAGAAAATAGATTGTTATTGCTGAAAATCTATCTCAAAGGCTTCTAGTGAAAAAGGAAGCCGATGTATTTTGTTGATGCAATAAGCAGACTGAATGAGGAACAGATTAATTCTGTGAATGAGTTGGGTTTCGAGAGTGTCATACATTTCAAAATTGATTACATTCCTAGCAGATTAGCATTAGCATTATTAAAAAAATTTGAAGAGAATAAGTGCAAGATAAAGCTTAATAATGGTAAAAAATTCATATCACTGAAGAGGATGTGGAGCTTGTATATGGATTCCCAAGAGGTGACATTACTTACTCCAGAGATAAGTGTAAAAGTAATGCAACTTTCATGAGGAAGATAGCAGAGAAATGTGGTACGAAAGCAAGAAGTGTGAACCATAACGATGTTGTAAATGTTATGTTGAATGATCTTCAAGGAGGAAGGCAGTTTAAGAGAATGTTCTTGGTATTACTAGAATCAACATTGATTGAGCAATCAACATGTGGAATGGTAAAATCTAAGATTGGAGAGATAATTGATGATCTGGATAACGTGAGAAATGTAAATTGGTGTTCGTATGTAATATTTGTTCTCAAATTTGCAAAGCAAAATTGGTCGATCACAGAGAAGAATGCCTTTGCTGGACCACTTCCATTCCTTATGGTATGTTTTACATTTTGCATTGCTGATTATTAACATGATTACATTAGGTTGTGTGTGTAGTTGATATAGCTTGTACTATAGTTCACATAAGCTGTATTAGTTATTTTAAGTGGTTGTGTATTGAGTTGACACGACTCAATAGTAATTGACATGCATTTTTTAAACATATGCAGCTCTGCTACATAGACAGAGTTATACAAGACAAGCGTCCTGTTCCTCGGACATTTCCATTAATGAAAGGATGGAAAAGTGAGCATCTTCAGGCTAGAGAAGATAGAGAGATCAGTGCAGGAGTTTTTGGTTTAGGAAATATAAAGTAAAGATATATTCGAAATGAGGAGCAGCAGCAAGGGAATGAAGAACAAAGTATTGATGTAGATGACTGTGGAGTGGGGTCTTCTTCTCAGAACATACTCCCATCAGAAATGGTGAAAAATGTCGTAAAATACATCAATCGGATAAATGATGGCAGGACCAATCTTGTTAGAGTCCTCAAAGAAGCTTCTTCACAGATCAAGAATAATGATTTATTTGGATTTGTTTGTGACATTGCTAGAAGCGCAATTGGAAGCCAAAAATCTCTGTTTGTATTGTGAGTGACACTTTCCTGCATTTGTCCCAGTCATTTCATATAGACAACAATGTTGTTGTTGATAACTGGAAAGCAGTATTTGACTCAATACGAAATGCTGAAAAAGAAAACAAAACACTTGAAGATTTGAATGAATTTCCAACTTTCAAATTGAGAGATTTCTTCAATAAAGTAAGCACATAATCAACCTATATTCAGATTAATACATCATTTTGTTGATATATGTTTCTTTTAGTTGACACTGGATTACTCCTACAGTTTAGAAAGTGTAGAAGTGATTGTAGAACAAACTTGAAACCGACGAGAATTGACTGGGATTGGAATTGCAAGATTGAAAATGTAATTCTATTTACTGATTGTTGAGAACGGAAGAAAAAACGATTACAACAAACTCCAAACAAACTTGTATTTAAACCTATCACAAAACTAATTGATATGTGCATCCAACGGTTCAGATTAAAAGCCCCAAACTTAAAATCTAATCTGACGGTTGCTGAAAGAGCTGATTGAGAGATCAGCTGTGATCAGCTGCTTCTTCTAATCATGCAGCTGAGCCATCAATTCCTTACAAACTCCACCTTGATGGATTAGCTGCTAACTGAGCTTCTCTTGCAAAGATTCACAAGTTTCATACACACATCGAGCTTCTCTTTCGGTACTGGTTTAGTTAGCATATCAGCTGGGTTCTCAGCTGTGTCAACCTTGAATACTCTAACTGAACCTTTTTCTATCTCCTCCCGGATGAAATGCAAACGCACGTCTATGTGCTTGCTTCTCTCGTGGTACACTTGGTGCTTTGCTAAGCTCAATGCACTGTTGTTATCACAACCAATGCTGACTCCTTCCTGCTTTATACCAAAATCCTCCAATATTCCCTTAAGCCATTTACCCTCTTTGACAGCAGAAGTCATAGCCATAAACTCTGCCTCTGTAGTCGACAAAGCAACCACCCCTTGAAGGCTACTCTTCCAACTGATAATGGACCCATATAAACTGAATAAGAAACCAGATTGTGATCTTCTAGTATCTATGTTCCCAGCAAAATCAGAGTCACACCATCCTGTCAAAGCATCTCCTTTAAACTCAGCATCCCCTTTAAACAAGATCCCAACATCAGAAGCTCCCTTCAAATATCTCATTAACCATTTTAGTGCAGACCAATGTTCCTTCCCATGATTAGACATGTACCTGCTGGTTACTGAGATGGCTTGCGCAATGTCTGGCCGGGTACCAATCATAGCATACATAATGCTTCCAATGATGTTAGCATAGGGGATATGCTTCATTTCTTCCTCTTCGGCCTTGCACTTAGGCTTTTGATCAGCTGACAGTTTATATTGTTGGCTCATGGGAACCGAGACCTCTTTAACATTACTCATCTGAAATCTCTTGAGCAATCTCAACACATAATCTGTCTGTGTCAACCATATTTCCTTCTTCTTTCGGTTTCTGATAATGGTCATTCCCAGTATGCGCTTTGCAGGCCCTAAATCTTTCATCTCAAAAGCCTTTTTGAGATCAAGCTTTACCTTCTGAATCTCCTTTGGACATGCTCCAGCCAAGAGCATGTCATCAACATACAGTAACAGGTAAGCTACAACAGCTCCACCTACACTTTTAATGTAAACGCATTCATCATATGCTGACCTCAAAAAAACCACTTTTGATTACATGGTCATCAAACTTCCTATGCCATTGTCTGCTAGCTTGTTTGAGGCCGTATATGCTCTTTTTTAATAAGCATACCTTGCCCTCATCTCCTGCCTTCACAAAGCCCTTTGGTTGTGCCATATAGAGAGTTTCCTTCAAATCCCCATGCAAGAAGGCTGTCTTGACATCAAGTTGTTCAAGCTCCCAATCTCTCCTTGCAACTATTGCCAATAGTATTCTGATAGAAGTATGTTTTACAACCGGGGAAAAAACTTCATCATAGTCAACGCCATGCTCCTGTGTAAATCCTCTAGCAACGAGCCTGGCTTTGAATCTGACATTTTCACTATCAGCACCCTCTAGTTTTTTCTTGAAAATCCACTTACAGCTCACCACTCTTCTTCCATCAGGCCTCTCTACCAGCACCCAAGTTCCATTTCTGAGTAATGAGTCAATTTCTTCAACCATGGCCTTCATCCACTTTTCCCATTCCTTACAATCCATGGCTTCTTCATAAGTGCTAGGGTCTGAGTATTCTATTTCCTCGGCAACTAATAGTGCAAAAAACAGAAACTCAGCATCAGAATACTTAGCTGGTGGTTTTATAACTCTCCTTACACGATCTCTTGCCAATTTATAGCTTCCTGGTTCAATTTGTGTCTGTTGATCTGACTGAGGGGCATCAATATCAGCATCAGTAGCAACTCCACCTTGCCGGTCACCATGTTTATCAGCATCAGGAGTAGCTCCACCTTGCTGCTCACCATTTTGCTCATCCTGCTGCTTTTGAACAATTTCCTCAGCCTCCACCTCAAACTTAGAAGCTTCAGTCACAACATCAGCCTTTTTCTTAAATGGCAGATCATCTTCCCAGAAAGTTACATCCCTGCTTATAATGACCTTTGCATTTCCAGGTTCCACACACCACAACCTATATCCCTTGACTCCACGTTGATATCCAATCATGACACACTTCAGAGCCCTTGCTTCTAATTTGCCCTGCTTTACATGTGCAAACACTTTACAGCCAAAAGTTCTAAGAATATCATAATTGCTGTGTCTTCCATACCACCTATAGTCTGGTGTATCACCTCCAATGCTGGAAGAAGGACATTTGTTGATTAACTTCACTGCTGTGGCTGCTGCCTCGGCCCAAAAACGCTTCTCCATTCCAGCAGCCAAGAGCATGCACCTCACTCTTTCAAGAATAGTACGGTTTACTCTTTCTGCCACCCCGTTTTGCTGGGGATTCATAGGGACCGTTTTATGTCTTCTAATCCCTTTTGATCTACAAAAAACATCAAACTCCCTTGATAAAAACTCCAAGCCATTATCAGTCCGCAAGCATTTCAAGTTCATTCCCTTTTCAGCCTCAACTTCCATACACCAATCTTTGAATTTGTTGAAAGCTTCAGACTTTTGCTTTAAGATGTAGATCCAAATCTTCCTAGAGAAATCATCTATTATACTCATATAGTATCTACCACCTCCAATTGAGTTTTCTTGAGCCGGCCCCCATAGATCACTATGGGCATAGTCTAGAGGCATAGTTGAAGAGTGTGTACCTCTGGGATATGGTAACTTTTTGGCCTTCCCCAATATACATTCCTCACACTGGATTGCACCATCTTCATCAGAGCATTGCAGAACTCCTTTCTTGATGAGTTCTTTCACACTTCCAGCAGCCGGATGGCCAAGTCTAACATGCCATAGATTCACAGAACCAGCCACAGTGTGTAGCTCCCCAGAACTCCTCTGAACGGTAGCTGTCATATAATACAGACTCCCCCTTCTTTCTGCTACCATCAACACCTTTTCAGCCCTGCTCACAATCATCTTTCCACCTTCTGACACAAATTTGCATCCCTTTTGCTCAAGAGAGCCTAAAGAAATCAAGTTCCTCTTCACTTCAGGAATATACCTAACACCATTCAAGATAACCGTGCATCCACCCTCAACTTTCAATCGCACAGTGCCTATTCCCTTTACATAACATATCTGATTGTTACCAAGAATGACAGATCCAGATGTTTCTTTAATATCATCAAACCAGCTCAAATTCGGGCACATGTGAAAACTACAACCCGAGTCCATTATCCAAGATCCTCCCTCCTTCGTTTCCATAACATTCAATGCCTCAGGAGACCCATCTTCCTCAACTTCCTCTGCTGAGTTCACAACCTTGCCACCGCTACTCTCTTGTTTTCTCTTCCAAGCATAACAATCTCTCTTCAAGTGGCCCGGTTTCTTGCACCAATGGCAAGATCGTGTTTCCTTTTGATCACTTGAGCTGGCTTTGAGGTTATCATTAGGCTTCTTGAATTGCCTTTTTCCTTTGAATTTCTTTACATTCAAACTCTCAGATGTCGAGTCTCCCAGCTTCGAATCTCCCTTCTGCAGTTCCTTCGACCTCAATGCCGATTGCACCTCCAACAGGGTTATGGTCTTTTCACGGCCATACAAGATCGCATCACGAAGTTGATCATATGACGGAGGAAGCGCATTCAATAGGAGAATAGCTTTGTCCTCATCTCCTATTGACACATCGATGTTTTCAAGATCATCGACGGTCTTATTAAAATCTTCCAATTGCTCCAGGATCCCTCTCCCTTCCAAGAACCTGTAGGAGTATAGCCTCTGCTTCATCAGTAGGCGATTTGCAAGAGACTTCGTGAGATAGAGATCCTCCAATTTCTTCAAGATATCCGCTGCAGTTTTCTCCTTCGCAACTTCTCGAAGTACCTTATCACCAAGGCAAAGGACTATTGCGCTATGAGCTTTCGCCTCAATCTCCGCACGCTTCTGCACGCCCTTTTCATCGAGATCTTCCTTCTCCTTGTCTTCTTTCCCCTCACTCGTCAGAGCGGAAGCAAGACCTTGTTGTATCAGCATAGCACGCATCTTCATCCTCCATAATGCGAAATCATTCTTGCCTGTGAATTTCTCGGCCTCAAATCTTGAAGCCATCGTCTTCGCGGATTCGATTCCCCCAAATCAGACCTCTCCCCCGAGCTTGATTCCTCTTCGTCGGCGACCTTCCCACAGACGGCGCCAATTGTAGAAGTGATTGTAGAACAAACTTGAAACCGACGAGAATTGACTGGGATTGGAATTGCAAGATTGAAAATGTAATTCTATTTACTGATTGTTGAGAACGGAAGAAAAAACGATTACAACAAACTCCAAACAAACTTGTATTTAAACCTATCACAAAACTAATTGATATGTGCATCCAACGGTTCAGATTAAAAGCCCCAAACTTAAAATCTAATCTGACGGTTGCTGAAAGAGCTGATTGAGAGATCAGCTGTGATCAGCTGCTTCTTCTAATCATGCAGCTGAGCCATCAATTCCTTACAGAAAGTATCATTGTTGAACTAATTTTTGAACAGGCTGTAGAAGAAAGAAATAGAGAAAATTTACCTACATCACCAGTTGATAATCCTAAGAGGTCAGACAAGCTGTTGAAGAAGATGAACAAAGCAAGGAGAACATGACGTGTGATGGTGATAATGAATCAAACTCTCCTATCTTGACAGTCGTACTAGGATCTCCACAGACAGCATCCCCATCTCTCCAACAACAAGAAGCCAATGTTTCAAAGCATGTCAACACTCAAGCATCAGTTTTAGAATCTGAGAACAGAGGAACTGAGTTGGAAATTCAAGTAGAAGTTCAAGCTGATAGGGCATCACCAACTACTGAATATCCTGGACATGTCAATACTCAAGCATCAATTATAGAATTTGAGAACAGTGGAACTGAGTTGGAAATGCAAGAAGAAGTTGAAGCTGATAGAGCATCACCAACAACTGAATCTCCAGGACAAGTCAATAATCAATCATCACTTATAGAATTTGAAAACAGGAGTATTGAGTTGGAAATTCAAGCAGAAGATGAAGCTGATAGGACATCACCAACAAATGAATATCTTGGACATGTCAATATTCAAGCATCAATTATAGGATTTGAGAACAAGAGAAGTGAGTTTGAAATTCAAGCAGAAGATGAAGCTGATATAGACTTAAGAACACAAAATGCCTTGCATATATTATCAAAAGCATGTACTGACTTTGAAATCAGCAACAATGAAGAAGCAATCAAGGCAACAAATGCTATTGTTGATATCATAAATGAACAGTTACAGTTTATAATAATTATATTAAACTCTTGAATCTTTGTATTTAATTTATATTAGTTATTGACATTGTGGATATCGTATTTGACATAGATAAAAATATAATTGACATGGTATAGCATGGAGTTTCAGGAAGATAGGGAGGATACAGCTGCATGCTCAATTGTTGAGTATATGATGAGAGAGGATATTGAAACACTGGATGAAACCCCTCCTGAATCGAACATACAAAAACAAGAACATAAAGGAAAAGAGAAGATGCATGAGGAAAAAGAAAAAACTCCTGAAAACACGGACAGAAGAATGACTGTTTACCAGGTAAAAAAATTAAAATTAATCTTATTATTCTTAAAAAAATGAATGAATTATTGTTTAAATTGCTTGTAATAGTTGTTAAAATGGCTTGTACGTGTAGTTGTCAAAGCATGTAGATTAGTTTACATAACTTGTTTATGCAGTTGACATGATATGTAATGTAGTTGACATAATCATATTAGTTATTGACACGGTTAGTGTAATATAGTTGACATGATTTGTAATTGCAACTAACATTAAATTCACTGACAACAGCATCTGAACCCTATTCCGATCTCTGAGATTCCACTGGCTGAAGCTAGAGAGAAACTGACTCGTGCTGAAATGCATCCTAGCCCAGTGCTACGCTCACCATTTGAAATACGAGCCGTGCATATGAAAACAACCCTGAACCCAGATGAAAGAGATATGTACTACTACATAGTAGAAACTGAAGGAACAAATGAGTATGCATAATTTAATTCTTTGAATAATCTATACAATCTTTTTATATTTCCATGCAGTTGACATAATTTATGAATGATATATAAATGTTGTCTGCACGCTGTCATTTAAGAGATTCATGTGTCTACACTAATGGCTTTGTTTGGGCAAGCAAAGGAGTGTTTTCATCTCTGAAACCCCATTCAGAAATCAGTATAGGTGTAATTGATGTACGGGCAACGCACCTGAACTACAAGGAAAGAGAAAGGGCAGAATCGTCACCTCCGCGCCTGTTTTTGACAACATCCCCATGCGTGAGTAATCTAAATTTCTGTGTCAACTATTTGGATAACAAATTTCACTAACAAAAAATGTTAAATGCAGTATTTGAATATAACAAATCGGCAGCCTCATTGGGATCCATTACAATCCAAGAACAACTTTGTGTCGCGAATTGAACAGGAGATTAGAACAATAGAAGATTTCGATTGGAGAAAGATTGATTTGGTAACAAATTTATTTTTGTACAAAGATCTCACAGTTTCACCTGCATAATTTTGGACAGGAGTTGTCAAATTCTTTTCTCTAATTTTATCTATCATACAATACGGGCCTTCTTTCCTGTTTTTAAAAGTGGTTATTACTATCTTATGGTATTCTGGATGAAGATGAACAAATTTGAGATAATTGATAATGCCAAACCACCTAGAGACAGGAATCCCTTGGAAAAGTATAGCTTTGATGTTGCAATACTGGTATACTTTTTAAAATATAGCTAACATTATGTTTAGCTTTTTGTTGACATAATTTATGTATCTTGCTAATATGCTTTGTATGCAAATTTTAATTTAGTTGTTTATATATTTGCAGAAAGATATGTTTGAAGAATACTTTGTAGAGAATTACATGACAGATCTATCAGAAAATGTAAATAAGTCTCCATACAAAGTTGTTGCTTTATATTGGGCCACAAACACCAACAAAGAAGACAACGGTGTTTATATGATGAGACATATGGAGACATACTTTGGCAGCAAGGGAAGGGATTGGAATGTAGGCTTTTCTCCACGTGGCTTAAAGACTCTACAGGTACTCAGAGGAAGATATTGCGAAGCAATGCTTACATCAGAGAGCAACAAGAAGTGTATGGATATGATACGCGATGCTAACATCTGAATGAATGCAAACAAGCAAAGTTTATCTGCGTTACAGAACAAGTACAAGGAATGGTTTAGCCGTAGAACCAATAAGTAAACAACTGTTTTATTCTGATTTGGACAAAGAGTGATTTGATGCTTATCATGTTTTGAATATGTGGACAAAGATTATCATGTTTTGATTTGATGCTTAGCCATAGAACCAATAATTCCTGCTGTCTTGATTTGAATATTTGATGTTATCATGTTTTTTAGATGGATGTGTAAAACAATTATCAAATGTGGTTTTTAAACTATGCAGTCTATAATAATATGTCAACTATGAAATCAGTACAACAACTTAAATAGAAATGTCAACAACTTGAATTGAATGTCAACAGCTCAAAAACAATTCTTGTAACTAAAAAAATATACACCTATTTTTCTTAATTTTTTAATTTAAAATATGTACTGGCATCATTATCATAAAAAACATGTTAATATTTTTCATATAAAAACTCAACATTTTGTCCATACCTTAATTATCAAATGTCAATAACTTATAGCAAAAATTTGAACATCTTGTCAATAGACTTCATATAAAATTTCAGATAACTCAATATTTGGAACATATTCATGAATTATGGTCATACAATACATGTCAATATAAAGCAAATTAAATGTCAAAAATAAAAAAGAAAATATAAATAAACTATATGTAATGTCAATAACTAAATAAATGTCATGTCAACTGCCTTTTTTTCAAATGTTAACGATGTCAACTGTCTTTTTTTCTAATAAAATGGAGGAAAAAAAATTTAATTCAAAACTCTCTTCTCTACAAACTATTTCGCTAACTCAATAAAAAGCAGAGTAATAAATATTTCTCAACCATCTACTCTCTAACAAATGAATACCGCTCAAAACATTTCGACTACTCTCTCACATACAAACCCTTCATCTACTCGACTTCATCACTTTTCTAGATTTCTAAATCGATTAAGAGTATTAGGAATGTCAACCGGACAAAGAAACACAAGTGATTCAGTTGGATCGTCGACCGTTCCTAGAAAAGCGATGTCAGAAATGGAGGTCAACAGGAAATCAACAAATAGTACTGAAACGACTCATTCAGGTTAAATATTTCTTTCATTTATTAATTGTATGACTCCAATTTCAGTTTTTTAAAACACAGTTTGATTATTTAAAAGATTTTATTTTTAGATTTCATTATTTAATAATCTGATGAGTTCGACTTTTGTTTTTTTAAAACAGCAGAAGATAATTTTGAGGTTAAGTAGTATGTATTTAAATTTTTATGATTATTGACATTAGAAGATGTCTGTTGACATAGTGGTATTGACATTTTATAAAATAATTGTTAACATAATGTATGCTTGTTTGAATTGTTGTTGACATAGGCATATGGTTCCTATAAAATAAATATGTTCTGTACACACAAACATGAATTCATATGTGAAGTGTCAGAGGATTACAAAGTATATCAACAGGGTATGACGGCAATTGTCATATGTATGATTGTAGTTGCTATAAATTTTGAAATGATAATACTGTATTGTTGACATTTTGTTGATATAGTGGTATTGACATTTTATACAATAATTATTGACATAATGTGAGCTTGTTTAAATGGCTGTCAAGATATCCATTCACCCGAAACTGATCTGTTGAGAAAGGATTGTTTATGTTAAACAACATATGACTGCACTTGTCATATGTAGGGTTTAGTTGCTATTAATTTTGACATTATATTACTGTATTGTTGACATTTTTATTGTACCTGATTTTAAACCAGAAAAAAAGAACACAACAAAAAGAAAAAGAAGTACATCAATTGATGAGGATGAGTTGATTACATCTGAGATTAGAAGTAAAAGAAAAAATGACAAGAGACCATTAATTGCTTCTGAGATTAGAAGCAAAAAACAGAATGAAAAGTATACAGAGGCTAAGGAACAGAAAAAGAAAAGTAATTGTTTTTCTAAACGACTTCTAGTCAAAAGGAAGACGTTGTATTTTATTGAAACACTGAGCAAATTGAATGAGGCACATGTTAATGCTGTCAAGGACTTGGGTACTGGGAATGTTTTTCATTTCAACGTAGATTGCATTCCTAGTTTTTTGGCATTTGAATTGGTGAAATGTTTTGGTGAAAAAGAGTGCAAGATAAAGCTAAATAGTAGGAGGAGTGTTAATATCACAGAAGACGATGTGGAGCTGGTATACGGATTTCCGAGAGGTAGGATAAATTACTCCAGAGCTAACTGTAAAAGTAATGCGTCTTTCATGAGAGATATAGCCAGACATTGTAAAACAAAAAAAAGGATGAAATGTTAGCCATAAAGTTGTTGAAGAGCTTATGTTAGAAGATTGTGAAGGAGAGCCATGGTTCAAAAAATTGTTCTTGTTACTATTAGAATCAGCATTGATTGAGCCATCAACATGTGGAACAATAAAGTCTAAGATTGGGGAAATAGTTGATGATCTGGACAATATTAGAAATGTCAACTGGTGTTCGTACACATTGTCTGTTCTGAAGTTTGCAAAGGAAAATTGGTCAAAGAAAAAGAAGAATGCTTTTGCAGGACCACTTCCTTTGCTCATGGTATGTTTTACGTTTCACATTAATGTAGTGAACATAATTACATTAGGTTGAATGTGTAGTTGATATAGCTTATAATTGTTATTGATATGTATTTTATATGCAGCTCTGCTACATGGATAGAGTTTTACAAGCCAAACGTTCAGTTCCTCGCACATTCCCATTAATGAAAGGCTGGACAAGCACACATCTCCAGGCTAGGGAAAATCGGGAGATAGATGTGGGAATATTTGGTAATGGACTTATCTTCAAAAGATATATCCGTGAACTGGAGCAGGAGCAGGAGCAGGAGCCTCAACAACAGATTCCCCACGTAGTTGACAGTGGGATTGGGTCTTCCCAAAGCGTTGTCCCAAAAGATATCATGCAGAATGTAATGAAATACATTCAAATCATGAACTATGGGAAGACGAATCTTGTAAAAACTCTTAAAGAAACCCCTACACAAGTCAAAACTAATCATCTATTTGGATTAGTGTGTGATATTGCTAGATCTGCTCTTGGAAGCCCAACAACTTCAGTTCAATCTGTGGAACAAAAGTGTGTACAATTGGCTGAGTCATTTCTTCAAGAGAAAGATGAGGCATTTGATAACTGTAAAATAATCTGTGAATTAATAGTTATTGCCGAAAAAGAAAAGGAAGCACTTGAAGATTTGACTGAATTTCCAACTTTTAAATGGAGAGATTCATATAACAAAGTAAGTACATAATTTTCTTTACATACCTTTTTCTAAGTTGAAATTAATTTAATATTAATTACAAATTACTCTTTCAATAGACTGTTGAAGAAGAAGTAAATGAAGAACAACAAAGTGAAGAACAAGAAAATGAAGAACAAGAAAATGAAGAACGAGAAGGATCAAAAGAGGACAACACATGTGGCGTCAATAATGAATCAGTGTCTCCTATATCACCCCATGTATTAGAATCTGATAACAAGGGGAGTGAGACAGAAAATCAGAAAGATCTTGAACATGTACAATTTACAATAACTATCTTAAACTCTAAAGATATTCTGCATATTATAGAAAAAAATATAATTAACATAATGTAATGTGTTTCAATTGAAACAACAGGAAGATAAGGAGAATCAAGATGACACAAATGTTGAAACGGAGAGAGAAAAACCACTGGATAAAGAAGATAATATTGTTGGGGCAACTAAAACTAAAATTAAACAGTACATTATTTTTATAAAATGAGTGAAGTGTTGTTGACATGACTTGATAGTGTAGTTAATATGAGTTATAATAATTACTGACATGGATTCTACGTGTAGTTGACATAACTTATAAGTGTTGTTGACATGGCCTCTATGAGTAGTTGACATATTATGTACCGTAGTTGACATTACTTTTATGACAAGATATGAACCGTAGTTGACATGGCAAGAATTTGTAGTTGACATGAATTTTATGTCCACTGAAAACAGAATATTGCTTCATTATCTGAGATTGCACTTCCAGAAGATAAAAACAAATCAGAACTCTACATAATAGAAGTAAATGTTGTTGATATACTGCCATACCTCGAAGTTCATGAAAGAGATCTCTAATACTACATAGTAGAAACAGGAAGAACAGATGAGTATGTATAATTTAATTATATTCACGATATAAAAAAAATTTAGTTTTCTAAACAGTTGACAAGATTTATGATTGTTGTTCATATGTCATTTTTATAACTTCATTTCAGGAATACATGTGTGTATGATGATGATTTTACTTGGGCAACCAAGGAATTGTTCAACTCACTGAAGCCCCATGAAGAAATCAAATCTGGTGTTATTGACTCATGGGCTTCACATTTGAACAACATTGAAAAAGAAAAGCCAACAACATCACCTGCACGCTTTTTCATGACAACATCTCCAACCGTAAGTAATCTAAAAATTTATATAAAATATTTGAATTACAGGTCTCCTTAACCGAATATGTTAATTGCAGAATTTCAATGTTACAAATCGGCCAGAAAGTTGGAATACTGACGGATTAACTGTTTTCTCCAATATCGCCTTGATCTCGCAATTAGAAATCTTTGCCTGGCCATTAGACTGAGGACGGTAAGGAGTTGACACTCGATGGTGTACATCATATTTCTTCATCAAAGCCTCGATGGTGCGATTACAGAAATGTGTTCCTTGATCTAAGATGATGGCTCTAGGAACTCCGTATCTATTGAAAATATTATCCTTGAGAAATTTCGCCACCTCCTTCGATTCGCAAGTTGTGGTGGCCTTAGCTTCTATCCACTTAGATACATAATCCACTGCAACCAATATGTAAGTATTCCCACAGGATGACGGAAACGGTCCCATAAAGTCCATTCCCCACACATCAAAAATTTCGCACACAATCACTGGGATCAGAGGCATCTCATCTCTCCTTGAAATTCCCCCTGTCTGCTGGCATCTCTCACAACACTGGCAGAACTCGAAAGCATCCTTATTCAATGTTGGCCAATAAAATCCGCTGTCTAGAACCTTCCTCGCTGTTTTCCTTGGCCCAAAGTGGCCTCCACATGCTAACGCGTGGCAATGATTTAACACATCTCTTTGTTCCCATTCAGGAATGCAGCGCCTAATCACTTGATCTGAGCACATTTTCCACAGGTAAGGATCATCCCAATAATAAAATTTGGATTCGCTTCTAATCTTCATCCTCTGGGCCCGGGAAACTTCTTCTGAAATCGGCATCTCTCCCGTGACCAAGTAGTTGGCTAGATCAGCAAACCACGGTTCTGTATTCAGCGTGCGCTTCCCTTTATCCGATTCCCCTAGACCGGTCAAGGCCAAAACTGCTTCCCAGTCAGGTGGTCTAAGAAATTTCTCCAAAAGGTACAAATTTTCCTCGGGGAAGGCATCGAGTATGGCCTCTTCTGTTTCTCCTTGGAAGATTCTTCTCAAATGATCTGCTACCCTATTCTCCGTTCCTCTTTTATCTCGTACTTCCCAATCAAACTCCTGTAAAAGTAACACCCAACGGATTAACCTTGGCTTCGACCCCTTCTTAGCCAATAAGTACTTTATTGCTACGTGATCTGTGAAGACTATAACCCTTGACCCAAGAAGGTAGGGTCGGAATTTTTCAAAGGAATACACAATGGCTAACATTTCCTTCTCCGTGGTGTCATAATTCTTCTGAGCTTGATTTAGTATTTTGGAAGCATAGAAAATCACATAGCTTTTTCCATCAATTTTTTGTCCTAAGACGGCTCCCACAGCGAAATCGCTTGCATCACACATTATCTCGAAAGGATGGTTCCAGTCTGGTGCCCTGATTATTGGTGTTGATACTAACCTGTCCTTAAGCAGCTGGAACGCCCTCTCGCATCCATCGTCAAAGACGAATTCAACATCATTTTGTAGCAACCGAGTGAGTGGTTGAGCGATTTTTGCAAAATCCTTTATGAACCTCCTAAGAACCCTGCATGGCCTAGGAAACCTCTCACCTCTTTTTGATTTGTAGGGTATGGTAATTTTGATATCACATCCACCTTTGCCTTGTCTACCTGGATACCCCTCTCAGAAACCACGTGACCCAGGACAATGCCTTCAGTCACCATGAAGTGGCACTTCTCGAAGTTCAACACTAAATGCTTTTCCTGACATCTTTGCAACACTAGATCAAGGCTGGCTAAACAATTATCAAATGAGTTCCCATAAACGGTGAAATCGTCCATGAATATCTCAATGCATACTTCCAACAGATCCGAAAAAATGCTCATCATACATCGCTGAAAAGTCCCCGGTGCATTACACAATCCAAATGGCATTCTTCGGTATGCATATGTACCAAAAGGGCACGTGAAAGCACTCCTGAATCTCCTTCTTCAAGGCATTCGTCTTGTTAGATGGAAAAAAGTAATCCATAAATTCCAGTTTAAAATCTTTCCACGTGTTGATCGAGTCCAGTGGAAGCCTCAGCAGCCAAGTGTTCGCCTCCCCTTTGAGAGCAAACGGAATTGCTCGAAGACGGTAGTCCTCTTCTGTTACCTCGTTGGGTCGCTTCTGAATGTTGCATAGTTTACTGAACTCGTTCAAAAATTCATAGGGGCATTCGTTCCTACGCCCAGAGAAAGTAGGTAGAACTCCAAGTACATTCGTCTTGATGTCGATCGACCTCCGTCGTGGGTTCGACACTATAGCATGAGCGGGTTCACCATCAAGATGTGCGGTGAGCGACCCTATTTCCGGATTGGGGTCTAGTAGATGAGCCATATCTGGGTCCTTCTCCTCCTCGGTCTCGGAATGCTCTGGTTCGGTTGATGTCCCTGGGTTCTCCTCTGTCGATGAATTTCACTCCTTTTCACTCTCTGACTCGAACATGAATGGATCTTCCGTTCTCAATCCTGATCTAGTGGTGATGGTAGATGTAGATTCCTTGATTCGCCACTCGTACTGGTCACTCCCTGATCCAAATGAGCTTGCCCAACTTCCAGATTGGAAGCCCGCTTTCATAAACTGTCAGGGAGAAAGAAAATAACAGAAATTAAAATATTTACACCAAATCCTTAAATGAAATAACAACAAACGCCATCCATCCCCGGCAACGGCGCCACTTGAAAGGTTTATTTTGTGCTATGGCTGTTCAAATAAGAAAATAGCAGGTTCCCTAGATCCAGCAAGTCCACCGGATCACTCGGTCTAGGAACTCGTGGGTCGCGAGGAATCCCGGTCGTCGAACACACAGAGCACTTTTTCTTTCAAAAAAAACCCCCAACCACTTTACTAAACCTAGTATAGGGAAGTAGGGATCGATCCCACAGAGAAGGATGCGTAATACTCATGTTCAAGGATTTGGGAGTGTTTTTGGTGTTGGCTGCTGCCACGCATTTTCTTGGGTTGAGGAAAATCAAAATTAACTTGACTTGGGAACCTTTAAAAATTATTAAACTAACAGCTAGACCTAGGAAATAAATCTACGGTGGGGACCATGTCTAAAAAAAAGCAAGGTACGACTGAAAAGTTGGCAGAATAACTAACTCTCGTACTAACTGACAGTGACATCGTCTTCTACAACCAAATTTGCGTAAAACTTCTTAAGAAAAACAGCATGAGCAAAACAAAAACAGAGCTACTGACTTGAAATCAAATTTATGCATAATAAACGAAGAACTTAGCAGATCTGCATACCCTAGACGAAGTGAAATAGAAACCAAGAAGAAATAAAACAAATCTATCGAACTACTGTCTTTCCACACGCCAAATCCAACCTCAGACGCTAAATCCACTCCGGATCCAAGCGTCCGACATGAACTCCAAACAGAAGAAACTCTCCATCACGTCAGATTTTAAAAGTAAGAACTCCGAATACTCAAACAACCACAGATCTGTCACCAAATTCCACATCAAACACCTCAACATCAAAATAAACAATTGAAGGAATAAACTAACAACAGAGAGATCTATGCAAAATGACTTGAAATTAAACAGCTAAACGCAAATCCACGAATGATAAAATAATTAAACATCATCAACATCAAGGTCGACTCCCAAAAGTGAAGTTCGACGGTGAAAACTAGCAAAAACAACTGAAATTAAAGGTAATTGCATCTTCGCCCTCACTAGGACGGTGTTGCCAAGCACGAAATCTTCTAGAAAGTACCCTCCCGATCACGATTAACCCAGATCCATTCTCAAGTGTGTGTGTAAAGTGTGTGAGCTAAGAAGAGTGAAAAACTATCTATATCTTTTGCGTTGCATGCTCTTCTCTATATATAGGCGTTTGGGTGGGCCCAGCGAGGTATAGATAATGACTTTGTTGCCCTCAGCTGTAGACTCCTCTGTCACGCCAATTTTCCTTGTAAATCCTGCTCATTTCGTTCCTTTCTCTCGCTAGACCATCTCCTTCATTACTTCCTTGATCTAGCGATTTTCTTCACACACATGGCTTAGAAAACGTGTTAGACCCAGCAAATTATAACATTTTTTGCACATTACCGATGCATGAAATTAGCCTTATCAAATACTATGATGGCAACGAACAAATTCATTGATGAAATAGAGAATGGGATTCAAAAAAGACTAGAATTTGATTGGAGAAACATTGATTTGGTAATTAGATCTAACAATTAAATTTTTGAGAAAATATTAGGATGTGTTATTTGAATGTAATTTTATCTTCCATGTCATATAATTCTTCTTTCCAATCTGTGAACACCGACATTACTACCTGGTAGTATTTTAGCTGAAACAAAGTAAGATTGAGATCATAGACAACAGAAAAGTTAATGGCATGGATGCATTAGAGGAGTATGGACATGAAATTGGTTTACTGGTATGATTTTTTTTATCTTATTGAAACAGTCTCTACATTTTGTTGATATAATTTATGCACAATGTTAAAATATTTTTTATGTGTACTTTTATTTATTTATTAATATATTTGCAGAAAGATATGTTGGAGGCATACTACAAAAAGAAGAACTTGTTAGAGATATTCGAAAATATTAACAAGTCTTGCATCGATGTTCTTTCCTTGAAGTGGGCCACAAGCACCAACATAAAGGACTGTGATGTCTATTTAATGAGACACATGGAAACTTATGTTGGAAAAAAAGATAGTGAATGGAATGTTGGCTTCTCTGCACGCAGCATAAAGATACTCCAGGTACTGCGTGGAAGATATTGCTACAACTTGATTGCATCAAGTTACAACAACCAGAGAGTGCCCATTTTAGAAGTAGCTGATGCATGGATGGAAGAAAACAAGCACAAATTGAATAGTTTAAACAACAAATACAGAAAGTGGTTTGTTAATAGAAAGAAGTGAAACAAAATTTGGGATGTATTTAACGTTTAATGTTGTTAACTTTCTTGTTTTGGGATAGATTTCAAAACAGCTACTATTGTGGTTTCTAACTTTTGAACTTATTAAAATGTATATTTTCTGTTAATTTTGTTATGATTCACATGACTTATTATTATTGTTAACATGGTTTATAATTGTTATTGACATGACTCATAATTGTTTTCAACATGATTTTATACGTACTTAAAATAGTAAATAATATAGTTTACACGGCTTTAACGTGTAATTGACATGACTTTTATGTACCGTTGACACTATATGCACCATAGTTGATATAATTGTTATTCACATGACTTATAATTGTTGTTGACATGGGTTATACTTATTGTTGACATAGATCTGTGGGTAGTTGACATGACTTATAATTGTTGTTGACATGATATATAATTTTTGGTGACATGGTTCTATGTGTGGTTAACATAGTATGTAATATAGTTGACAAGGCTTTAACGTGTAATTGACATGACTTCCATGTACAGTTAACAAGATATGCACCATAGTTGATAAAACTGTTGTTGACATGGCTTATAATTATTGTTGACATAGTTCTGTGCATAATTGACATAGTATGTAACGTAGTTGACATGGGTCTATACGTAGTTGACATGACTTATAATTTTTGTTGACATGATTCTATGAGTAGTTAAAATACTATGTAATATAGTTGACACGGCTCTAACGTGTAGTTGATATGAATTTTATGTACCGCTGACACGATATGCATCATAGTTGATATAATTGTAATACTGATATTAACATGTTTTCTATGTATAGTTGACATGGCTTGTACGTGTAGTTGACATGGCTTAAAACATAGTTGACATGACTAGTATATGCCGTTGACACGATGTGCACCATAGTTGACATAATTATATTAGTTGTTGACATGGCTAGTACGTTTAGTTGACATGGCTTGTAACATAATTGACATGACTTGTACGTGTAGTTGACACGATATGTAGCGTAGTTGACATGACTGGTATGTGCCGTTGACACGATGTGCACCATAGTTGACATAATTATATTACTTGTTGACATGGCCAGTATATATATAGTTGACTTAATTTTTAAGTTGTTGGCATGTACACATTAAAAACATGAAGGAACATGAAAGCAAGGCATGTCCAACTTGTATTGAAATGTCAACAACTTATAACCAAATGTCAACACTTTGTATAAAGGTGTACAACTGAGAAAATAAATCTTAAAATTAAAAAAACAGAATCATAAATAGATGTCAATAGAGACTAAAATCAGATATAAACAACAAACGAGGAAATGTCAATAATTTGTAGTCTATGTCAACAAATAAAAAACAACTCTGACTATTAAAAAAAAAACAATCATGTCTGCTTTCTGCCACAACTTCTAGCATTATGATCAGTAACTTTGCGACACTTTCCACAACGCCTATGAGGTTTATTTGCTTTTTCAATTGCTTTCTCTATGCTTGACTTAATCCTGTTTTTCTTGTCACTTGCACCTCCTTTTGTACTAACCACATCTGGAGTATGGGCAGTTATTTCTTCAGGAACAGCAATACCATATATGTTCATGATTGAATCATTTTTATCAAGAGAAGACGATCCAGCACAGTCATCTTTAAAGATTTGAGGGCCAATACCCGCAAGCAAATTATCCAAAGCAATCAAATGATCTTTATTCCTAAAAGCACGCTGATATAGACCAAAGTAACGTCCATGACACCTATTAGCAATTTGTAGTTTGTCATCTTTGTTAGAACCTGCAGACATATAAAATGTCAACAGCCTATATAAGATGTCAACAGCCAATATAAGATATGTCAACAGCTTATACAACACATGCTAAAACATAAACTAAAATATCTGTTTGCATACCTCTGTCAGACTCACTTTCATCAATCGTTAGACCATGAACTGCCTATAGTAATTCACTTTTAAGCCAACGGTTACCAACATATTTCTCTGGAATATTGTTGACATCTTTGTTTCTGAGGATGAAAAAAAGGTGGCTACATAGATAACCACACCTTAAAAATAGTTTACACTCACATTCATATGACTCAGTCTCTATCTCATGTCTAACTGTAAAGATCTTCTTTCTAGCATCAGAAACTTTGAAGACCTCGATGTTCTCCAATGTGGACATGCTAATCATCTGACAACTCTTATCAGCCTCAACAATCAATTCTTGTACCACTCTAAACATCCTATTTGTGTATACAGATGTCAATTGCTTCTCAAATGCTAAATCAGTGACATATTCTGGAGTGATTACAGAATCATAATAGTCAAGCCTTTCAGTTTGATTCCTTTGAGCATCAATGGCATTGTTATACTGAAGAGTGAAGTCAACAAAATTGAACAACGGTTTCGAGTACCTCTTAAAAAAACTGTTTTCAGATTTTGAAAAAGATGTTGTTTTCATTAAAGAACTCATAGGAACATCTCTAAAGAAGGCTGGGATCCACATATGTCTAATCAAAAACATATCCTTAAACCACTTATGATCTTCTACACTATATTTTTCAACAATACTAGTCCATAATATATCAAACTCATCCGGATCTAACAACTCTGACCAAACACAAGATTTAAACTCCTTACTAAACTTTTCTCTATCAGAAATTGATTTAGGTATCTTCTCAAATAACTTGCTCATAATATGCCACATACACAAACGATGCCTTGTACCAGGTAATACCTTCTCAATGGCAAGCCTCATTCCCCAATCTTGGTCAGTGATTATGATTCTTGGAGCAACACCCATGCATTCAACAAATACAGTGAAGAGCCATGAAAATGCATCACAATTCTCACCAGATACGAAACCAGCTCCAAACGCAATAGGACAACCATGATTGTCTTTCCCGGTAAATGGACCAAACACCATACGATACCTATTGAACAAATACATCAACAATGTCAATTATAGGTATATGCTATATCAACTATTAAATCAGAAATGATGCAAAGTACAAATGTATCCTATGTCAACTACCATGTCAACTACTATCTCTGTCAATTACTAAGTATAATAAATAAACTACCTGTTTGTTGAATATGTTGTATCAAATGCTACAACATCTCCAAACATGTGGTAATGCTTCCGAGACTCAGCGTCAGACCAGAATAAGCTCACTAACTTATTATCTTCAGGTGATAATTGATATTTGTAAAAAAAACCCTTCACAAATTCTCTTCTTCTCTTGCATCTGATTTAGGATCATTTGCACATCCACTTCTTTTAATTTCTCTTTAATATCACGTGAACAATTCCTAACATCATTCAACGTACACCCAACAACATCATAACCACCAAAAAACTCCTTTAATAAGTTGAAAGTTGAGGTAAGACCGATGTTAGCTTTGGTGCAATCTTCAACAAACTTATAATGAACATCATTCAAACTCCGATTACCTTTCATAAATCGCTTATGATCTTTGTCAACCATAGCATGATTGTGTTTCTCAACGAATTGATGCACAAGGTAATACTTATCACCAAAATCAGAAAAAAAAAAAAAAAAAAAAAACTTAAAACTAATTCTTGCTCCACATCCACACCTTTTGGTGCCACGTCTACGTTCTTCTTTGAAGATACTTCATCATCATCTGATACATTACCATCCTCAGATACACTTACATCAACATCCAACGAATCTACTGTATGAAATCCTTGTCTATTGCAAACAACATACTGAAAAATAATAACACCACCACTAGACCTATTTCCAAATCTTCGACAATCAAAACAAGACTCCTGAGCATACTTTTCATAAAAGGAAATTCCTTCCTCAAGGGAAGAAAATTTTTGACCTTCATAAGGCCTCAACTCAGGCTTGCAAATTGAAATAACAGACCCTACAACATAGAATATTTACCAAGGAACATAAATCATGTCAACAGATTTTCAAGTCATGTCAACAGAGCATAAATCAACAACATAACACAACAAAATAATGTTAATGAAACAGAATGTCAACAAAGAGCATAGCAACAACACAGAATATTTACCAAGGAACATAAATCATGTCAACAGATTTTCAAGTCATGTCAACAGAGCATAAATCAACAACATAACACAACAAAATAATGTTAATGAAACAGAATGTCAACAAAGAGCATAGCAACAACACAGAATATTTACCAAGGAACATAAATCATGTCAACAGATTTTCAAGTCATGTCAACAGAGCATAAATCAACAACATAACACAACAAAATAATATTAATGAAACAGAATGTCAACAGAGAGCTCATAACCCATACTTCTCCCTTGAAAGCTCACAACAGATTAAGAAAAAAGGGTTAAACAGTATGCACCTAATGTATCCATAGATTCCAAACTCAACCATGTTTCTCAACCTTCTCAGTATTTATGGTATTTTGCTTAGCCAATAACTAAGTGTTTTTTTTAAGTCAAGTTAAGGACTCTGATTATGGTTATATCATATGGACTTTTATATTCAAGAAAATCTAACCAAACATTGATCCACTTAGACTAACGTTTATTTCCTCGGTTAAGAATTATTGAGCTGATTTCTCAAGTAGCTTCACATAAATCAGAAAATTACCCCTATAGTTATATCTAAAGAGGTGGCTGCACTCTTGTAAAATTCTTAGACAATTGATATAAGTTATGTAAGCCAAAATATTAGAACATGCTTTAAATTACCAGGTCAAAATGTCCAGTTTAATTAGAATACACCAATCCAAACACACGATGAATATTTAACATAAATCATGTCAACATAGCATAAATCACCAACATAACACAACAAAATAATGTTAATGAAACAGAAAGTCAACAAAGAGCATAGCAACAACACAAAATATTTACCAAGCAACATAAATCATGTCAACAGAGCATAAATCACCAACATAACACAAAAACATCATGTTAATGAAAATCAAACCAAACTACCTCCACCATTCGTCGACGTAGACTCGGAATAAGATGAAGAATCCATCAAATAACACTTAGCTGTTGATTACGAACTGAAATCGAACATAAAGATGAGAAAATAATAAATAAAAAAAACTAATTAGGAACAAATTTGACTGGGCATCAACAAATAAAGGATAAAAACAGAATCAAAGTCAGTAAAATCGACCGAAAAATGTCAAAATCAACAAAGAAATCCGTCGAACAGGTCGTCTGTTTTTCGAAAATTGAATCGCAAATCAAGTATCGTTGAAATCGTTGAAACCGTCTGAGTCTAATTTTGCAAATCAATTGAATCATAAATCGTTAAAATAGATTCAATGAGAGATATGATTCAATCGTTAAATCTCACTAGAATCGCCGACGAAAGATGAAATCTGATGAACCCTAAATTAAAACGCAAAAAGACAGTTTTACCCTTTCATATTAAATTAATCTAATAATATTTATTGTGTGGCAAAATCTGGACCACTCATTTAATAAAAATGAGTGGCTGATATTGCATCTCATTTCTCAATTAGCCTAAATAATCTCAATTGATCATGATCCTATATATATATACCGTAAAATTCAAGAATATGTCTGTCTCACAGTTGGTTCTGTTGTCCGTCTACACCACCTGCATGATCCAGGGATCAATCCTCTTCAAGCATTGCTTTTTTTTGTTGCTTTTTTTTATACTCCATTTGTCTTCATGTTTAATAGTTAATCCCCTAATATGTTATATATTACTCAATAAATTTCTACTTATTGCTTTCATTTTGAAATTTAAATAAATAAAAATATTTTATTATCCTATAAATATGTAAATACTACTATAATACTACCATCTTTAATTTTCATTTATAGATTTTGTTGATTTTTTAGCAACTAGTAATTTTATGTAATGAATTTCACACACTAATATCTTCACAATTTAAGAAAATAAACAATTTCACATTGACTTTATCTGGACATGTGTTTATAGTTTCTATTATCTTTTAATTATTTTCACTATTTATATGTTCTTCTCAACGGTCTCTCCTATTGCTACGTGGCTATGACTTATCGGCTCTGAATAATATTGAAACTAAAAAAAACTGAACAATTATCAATCAGAAATTTGGGCCCCCCATCATTAAATTCCTGGCTCAGCCAGTAATAACTACTGCCGGCATTGTTAGTAAAGCAACAAACAGTTGTCTTAAATGCAAGCAGTAATACTCTTCCTTTTCGAATTAGCAAAAAATCTATATAAATTTTTTAATTTTCACGTATTATATTAATGATTAAACATTATAATACTATTTTGATAATTCTTCTACGCTTCTTCAACCCAAAAAAATTTATGATAGAAATTAAATTTTAATGAAATAATTATGCAAACTTTTATTTTTAAAAATTATCAAAATTTAAAAATGTCACTAATACATATGTCATGATATCACATATATATTATAAATCTATAATATAGAACTTTGTAAATAATAATAATTCTAAAAAGTAAAACTCACAGTAAAAAATGTAAACAAAAACATTAATGATAAATCTGCAATATACAATCTGGAAAATATATATTTCATCTGTTCACAAAAATATTCTCATTTTACCATTTTTGTGTGTCCATGAAAAATAGCCTTATTTCATTAAATGGAAACATTATCTCATACTTTATTCACATTTTCTCATTTTCTCTCTTACTACATTTTATCTTCTCTCTCCTGCTATTTCTCTTTTCACTATCCTATTTTATCAACTTTTTCACCCCAAACTCTTAATTACCAATGTCTCGTTAAATCTTATAATTGCTATTCACTCCAATTTAATTTGTACTATTTCCATCGTTGGGCCTAAAAGTAAGGGTACTGGCAATTTGGCATTGACAATTAAATAATTTTTTAAGCAATTTACATCAGAAAAATGGACTGACTCTGCATCGAATTTTAAACAAAAAAACTCTCTATAAATCCACCACCGATAATGGATCACCACTGCTACCTTCACTTTTTCAATTTTTTTAATTTTATCATTCATATTTCACTTAATTTGCAGTTGTACTATGTTGTTAAATTATATAATTAAAATAAAATTACTTTAAAATTCTAAGATCACGTAAAAATTAAAAATATACATAATTAAAATCTTAATATTATACGATTAAATTTGTAAATTACGTGATCAAAATTTTAGGATTAAATAATTAAAATTTAAATGAATCATTCTTCGTTCAGCAGTTATTAAGGTTATTTGAAAAAAAAAATTAAACAACTAGAAATACACTGGATAAAGTGATAAAGTGCAGGACATGTAAATCTATATTATTACAATGTGTCGCATGATTTGTACGCGAGTTGTGCAATGATGTTTGCACTACGTGTGAAATAAAGCCATTTGTAACCAGATGCAAGTGAGCAGAGCCAAAATTTTGACAGTGGGATGTTGAGAACTTTTTAGTGCATGCATTGTTTGCAACCTAGGTAATAGGGGTCTGTGAGAGATATAAATATGAAATGATACATATGGTAATTGTTGTTATAACTACGGTCGCCATTGTCATAAAAGCAACAATGAGTTGTCATAACTGCAACCGATAAAACTCTTCCTTTTCAAATAAGCAAAAAAACTACTCCCTCTGTCCCAAACTAAGTGAGACGTTTCATTTTCTCATATGTTTTGGAAAATGATAATAAATAGTTAGAGTGAAGAGAAAATATCACAAGAGAGATAATATTGTAGAAGATAGCCTTATCTGTTCTCTTTCTTACTTTACTTTTCTCTCCGCTCTAACCATTTATTATTATTTTTGCAAAACATGTGCGAAAATGAAAAATCTCCTTAGGCTAGGACAGAGGGAGTATATAATACTTAATTGCGAGAGATAAAAAATAAGAAACGATACGTATGGTAATTGTTGTTATAACTAGTGTCGCATTGTCTATAAAAGCAACATTCAGTTGTCATAATTGCAACCGGTAATACTCTTCATTTTTGAATAAGCAAAAAACTAGTACTTGGATTGCAAGAGAAAAAAAGGAAATGATACATATGGTAATTGTCATTATAACTAGTATCAACATTGTCAGTAAAGCAACAAATAGTTGTCTTAAATGCAACCGGTAATACTCTTCCTTCGAATTAGCAAAAAAACTATATAAATTCTTTAATTTTTACGTATTATATTAATGATTCAAAATTTTATAATACTATTTTGATAATTCTTCTATACTTCTTCAACAAAAAAAAATCATGATGGAATTAAATTCTAACTCAAATAACTATGCAAAGATTGCAAAGATTTATTTTTAAAACTAATCAACATTTTAAAATTTTACTAATACATATATCATGATACCACATATTATAAATCTATAATGTAGAATTTTGTAAACAATCGTAATTCTAAAAAGTATAATTCACGTAAAAAAAAGTCTAAACAAAAACATAAATGATAAATTTGCAATATATAATTTGGTAAATATATATTTCATCCGTTCACGAAAAATAGTCTCATTTTATCATTTTTGTGTGTGCATGAAAAATAGCCTTATTTCATTAAAAGGAAACATTATCTCATACTATATTCACATTTTCTCATTTTCTCTCTTACTAATCTTTATCTTCACTCTCTTACTTTTCTCTTTTTACTATCCTATTTAATTTACTTTTTCACCCCATCTCTTAATTTACTAATTTCTCATTAAAATATATGTTCACAAATAAAATTATTTTTCGTGAACGGAGTAGGAAGTATAAAAAGTATATTTGCACATAAAATGAATAAAACTATGAAATATTAAGAAAAATGTAAAATAATTAAGGAGCATAAAATATTATAGTGATAGTATAAAAATACTACTCCCTCCGTCCCACTGAAGATGACCCACTTTTCTTTTTGGTTTATCCAACTAAGATGACTCGTTACTAAAAATGAAAACACTTTTATCTCCATTTTATTCTTTCTCTTAAATTACTCTCTCCACTTGGCACACAAAATACAGTTATATAAAATCTCGTGCCCCCCAAGAAATGGGTTATCTTCCTTGGGACGATTGGGCGCAGAACAACTAGATCTGAACTACTAGGCCAAAAACAAGCAGAAAAAATAAACATTCATAACCATGCAAAATTCAGAACATCACGTCTCACATCCACAACTCCAATCAACAATCCAACATCCAATCAATAACAATAACAACTCCAATACGTCAGATCCATACTCCTCAACTCCGATTTAACAGATTCTCAACAAATCAAACCCGATCAACCCGATCTCTTCTCCAATTCAAACATCAATTGCGAAAAGCATTAAATCAGTAAATACCAACAATTAAAACATCTAAAACAACTAAACAGAAAACATAAACTTCCATAGCAACGATACGTAAGGTTCAATACGGAAATGATAAACACCGAGCTTCTAAAACATCGAAGCCTCGGCTCAAAACAACGGAAAATAGTAAATTGTATCTTCGCCCTTCACAAGGACGGTGTTACACCACTGTAAATGAACTAGACTACCACCAATATGCCAGAATTTATCCCATAAATGCTTAAATGCGTAGAGAAATGTGTGTGAAGTGAGGAGCTAAGAGCGGAAAAGTGAAGGTGATGAATGATGATTCATTCTTCGATCTCTTTCATGTTGTCTCTATTTATTGCTGAGTCTCGAACTTCTAGGGTAATTCTTCTGCTGAATTGTCGATTTTTCCCTCCTACAAAGTCCTTCAAAAAGATATTTTCCGCTCTCAGCTGCTTCCTCGATCTCCTCGGTCAGGTTGCAGACTGGCTTCTTCACTCCATTTTCCTCCGATTTCCTCTACCCGGTGGATTTTTCCTTAGTTTCCCAGACCTGGCAGATTCTCTACGCACCACGCACCTAAACTTAAAATGTGTATTAATTTATAGAAATCAAAGAATTTAACCTCATAACCGATGCAAGAAATTGGCCTTATCACCCATTCATGGCATTACCAACCTTTCCAGTCGCTTTTGCTGCCCTGGTAAGTACACCCATGGGTTGAAGGCCCTTTCTCCTCCTAAATGACACGGATGTACAACAGTAAAACACACACCTAAAACACCAGACGATAATGGATAAATAAGTCAGAAAACTCACATGCACACACTGCAATTGCAAACGCCCCTGCATTTCGGGCACTTCCATTCCTCCAAACTAGCTACTTCCTCCACCTTTTCACCGTACCTGGATCCAAGAACTTCAATTCACTTTCCACTTTGAGTACCTAAATCAAGAGCTAATCCTAGTAAACAGAAAACGTTTAGAACCTGCATTGGTAAGTACAAGGCCTCTTCCCTTCCTGAATGACACGGATGTTAATTATGTTTTCCTTCTTCTGAAATCTTAACTCGCCGGCGCTGTGGGTGGAGAATTTTGATGGTTTCGGAATGAGCAGCGGCGACAGTTTTCTATACTTATATTGGCAAATTTGGGAAATTTTGCCCTAGAATCTTTCGAATTCATCTGAATTAAATTTTCTTTGCTGATTCCCTTTTCCGCATTCATGAGAAATGGTTGTCTTTCTATCTCAGCTCTGTTGTGTGTGTAGGATTGATCTGTAAACAGACACTATATATAAAATTAACTATTAACACAAAATAATTTCTATATTCACTTCATTCTCATTTACACGATATTAATAACTTTATTAGTAGTATTACGGTGTTTTAGTGACGTAATGGCTCTAATGGTACTTATTAAGCTTAAATCCTATAACTCCCGTTCCTAACCCAATTTAAATTAGTACTATTATCAATTTATCATCGTTGGGTGTAAATAAAGGGTATTGGAAGTGACAATCGAAGAACAATTCAAGCAATTTTCATCTAATAAATGAATGTCTGACTCTGCATCGACTTTTAAACAAAAAAACACTCTATAATTCCACCAACGATAATGGATCACCACTTCTCAATTCATTTTTTCAATTTTTTAATTTTATCATTTATGTTTCACTTAATTTGCAGTTGTACTATGTAGTTAAATAATACTTCATCCGTCCTTTCATAAGAGTCCTAATTAGTCAGGGCACAGGTTTTAAGAAATGTAAAGAAAAGTGAGTTTAATAAGTTATTGGAACATGGGTCTCACTTATATATATTACTTTTATAATAAAATGTGAGTGAAATAAATTGGTGGAATGTGGAGCCTACTTACCATATATGGTAAAAAATAAAATATGACTCTTAAGTTGGGACGGATGAAAATGGCAAAATAGAACTCTTAAATTAGGACGGAGGGAGTATAATTAAAATAAAATTACATTAGAATTCTAAGATCACGTAAAAATAAAAAAATATACATAATTAAAATCTTAAAATTATAAATAAAAAACAAAAAAGGAATCAGGAGTTTTCGATATGAATAGGACTTACCTGATGGCAATATACTCTGTCACCAAAATTACTAACTTGGCTACCGGCAGCCGATTTTCCGGTTGATTTAACGTTCTTTGCCGATGGAGACGCCACATAATTACCTAGGGATGCTTCAACCGCCATATCTGTGTAGTATTCAGATATCCAACACCGGAAATTTTCCTTCATTCTGAAATCTAAACTTGCCGGCGCTATGGTTTTGATGGTTTCGTAATGTGCAGCCGCGACAGTTCTCAATACTTATATCGGCAGAATTGGGAAATTTTGCCGTAGAATCTTTCGAAGTCATCTGCATTAAATTTCCTTGCCGATTCCTTTTCCCGCCTTCAAGAGAAATGGTTGTCTTTCTATCTGTGGGTAGGATTGAACTGTCAACAACAGAGGCGTACAGTAATAATATATCACACTGAATTTATTCATTCGAAATTAATTATTAACACAATAAAAATAATACTCCCTCCGTCCATAAAAAATAGAGCAATTTGTGTATGACACGGGTTTTAATGTATAATTGGTAAAGTAAGAGAAAAGAGAAAAAAGTAAGAGGGTAGGAGATTATAGTTAGCCATGCTCAATAGCAAATAACACGATAAAACATTTTCCGTGTTACTTACCTTGATGCCGTACATCAGATTCATCAGCACAATAGTGGGCTCTACTCTTGTAGCATCAGCTGTCTGATGAACTGATTTAAATGATAGATAGCATCAAAAGGTTAGACAAGTTTTTGTTCCCGCATAGATTTCATAAACTGTGTTATCAAAAGTTGAACCTACAATTGTAATTTATTATGCCAGAATCATACTTTGCTGACAAGTTGGAGAGGTTATGAGATAATCAAAGCAAAGTAAATATTAGTTACATGTTACACAACACAATACTAAAGTGGTTTTGACTCCCACTCAGCACTGAAATTTATAAAAAGGTCAAAAGATTGATTAATAGGCAAGCTGAAAAATCAAGGTTGAGGATACAAGCAATAGGAGACCAAACTTTCTGGAGAGCTATTATGTTAAGACAATTCTCATGCAGCACATTCCAAAGTGCTCGCATGCATGACATTGACCTGTAATTTTCAGGACTAATCGTCTCAATAATGATAGAAAGGGTTATTTCAAGAAAAATTGTGGGTGTGGTACCCACATCCATCGGGCATGGGTACCCGCTGCTGGTATTCGGGGCATCAGATGAGGGTAGGGGAAATCTCGACTTTTTGGTAATTTAGAGAAAAAATATACTCCCTCTATCCCGGCATAGATTTCTGAAAGGGGAATATTTTTTTGACTTATAAATATGAAAAAAACGCATTTGGAAAATGCGCTTACTTCTAATGAAACGCATTTTTTAAATGTGTATTCCAAATTCGTCATACTCCAAATACGCATTCAAGGAACGCTTAATTAGTGCTCCCTCAGCTGAACGCCATAATCCAAATACACAATTAAGGACGCATTTTCAGGTGCAGGTACCAGCGGCTTGTTTGTAATTTAGGGTGAAAACAAAATATAGATTTCCGAAAGGGGAACAACTTTTTACTTGTAAATATGGAAAAAACGCATTTGGCAAATGCGTATTTACTTCTAGTGAGACGCATTCTTGAAATGCATATTCCAAATTCCGAATACGCATTCAAGGAACGTGTAAATAGTGCTCCCTCAGCTGAAATGCCTCTTGTAGCCTCATGGGTTTTAGAAATCATCATGGGTTTGAGTGTTCATGTCATCATCACATCCATTTCTAGTCATGGAATATTTTAGTAGGATATATAATTAAATAATTACATGGAACAAAAATTTTAAGATGGATCTAAGTTATAACATGAATATTTAATTGAAAATTTTAGTTTTTATATTTTTTTTACATTCTAAAAATGTTAATTTTATCAAGAAAAATTTAAAAAAACTTCTTAATATTTTATTATAATTTGAAGATAATTTAGTTATGTATATTATAATAAGAGATTAGTTGCATCAAATCTATTTAAATATATGAAACTTCATTTAATTTTAATATTTATTTATTCATTATTATGATACAACAAATATTTTTGCAATCAACTGTCCCCTAAAATTAGGGACTTCGAAATGGCGCAGTTTTTAATACAAAATTGTTAAAGTATAAAAGAGATTCTACAAAGAAAAAGAAGTATTGTTTGTGAAGAATGAACTCACCCATAAGAGTGAAAAGTTGCCAAATAGGGTAATGGGCTAATTTTGTAGAACTAACCAAAATAGAAAAAGGAGACTACTGTTTAGAGACAAAGGGAATAGAGAGTAAAAACTTAATTTAGTGATCGAAATTTGCTTATACCCTTGTCACTATTTTCTCTCGCTAGGTAATAAATATATAATACTATATACACTGATAAGGTCACCATGATATATAACTCTCTCCATCACCTTTCTCCAAAGGCCTGCAACTTCAATTCTAAGAAAGAATAAATGACTTAACGAATTTGAAAAACTAGTTACGCTTTCCATGTATGCGTTTTTGAAAAACGTTTTATTGATTGCATCAAGCAAAATTAAATTATACTTGCATTGGTAAGTACACCTATGGGTTGAAGGCCTCTTCTCTTCCTGAATGACACGGATGTTAAATAGTAAAACACCAGACGATCATGGATAAATAAGTCAGAAAACTCACAAGCACACACTGCAGTTGCCAGCGCTCCTGCATTTCGGGCACTTCCATTCCTCGAAACTAGCTACTTCCTCCACCTCTTCACTGTACCTGGATCCAAGAACTTCAATTCACTTGCCATTTCGAGTACCTAAATCAAGAGCTAATCCTAGTAAACAGAAAACATTTATAACCTGTTTCATTGGCATTTACGACATATCTTTACTGAACAGGGTTTCTTCTTCGCAAGATTCTTGCATGCTGCTGCGGGATCCCTGGTTTTTTGACGATGCTGCAGCAATGAGTTTACATGTGAGAAAAAGAAACTAAAAACCAGTTTAGGCACATTCATGTCCACAACTATATGAATTGAAGAGTGAATTGAAATTCTGCAGCTCAATGATCAGATCCATCCCAGCTTAAATGAAATACAATAAATAAAAAGTAAATCGGGAGTTTTAGGTATGAAAAGGACTTACCTGATGGCAATATACCCCGTCACCAGATTTACTAACTTGGCTACCGGCATCCGATTTTCCGGTTGATTTAACGTTCTCTGCCGACGGAGACGCCAAAAAATTACCTACGGATGCTTCAACCGCCATTTCTGTGTAGTATTTGGATATCCAACACCGGAAATTTTACTTAATTCAGTTTTCTTTTGTTTGAAATCTCCGGCGCTGTGGTTTTGATGGTTTCGGAATGAGCAGCTGTGACAGTTTTCAATATTTATATTGGCAAAATTGGGAAATTTCCCTAGAATCTTTCGAAGCATCTGCATTAAATTTTCTTTGCCGATTCCTTTTCTCGCCTTTAAGAGAAATGGTTGTCTTTCTATCTTATCTCTGTTCTGTGTAGGAATGATCTGTATACAGAGGCGTACAGTCACATAAACACACTGAATTTATTTATTCAAAATTAACTATTGACACAATAGATATATTAATTTATTATATTTTGACTTCATTCTCATTTATACGCATATTTTTAAGTTACATAAACGGCTAGAAACACACCGTATAAAGTGCAGGACATGTAAATCTTTATTTTTGCATTGATGTTTGCACTATATGTAATATAAAGTCATATGTAACCAAATGCAAGTAAACGGATCCAAAATTTCCACGGTGGGATATTGAGAACTTTTCGGTGCTTGCATTGTTTGCAACCTAGATAATAGGGGATTGCGAGATAAATAAATATGAAATGATACATATGACAATTGTTGTTATAACTAGGGTCCGCATTGTCATAAAAGAAACAATGAGTTGTCATAACTGCAACCAGTAATACTCTTCCTTTTCAAATAAGCAAAAGAACTACTCCCTTCGTCCCAGACTAAGCGAAATATTTCATTTTCGCATGTGTTTTGGAAAATGATAATAAATATTTAGAGTGAAGAGAAAATAACGTAAGAGAGATAATATTGTAGAAGAGAGTTTTATCTACGCTATTCTCTTTCTTACTTTACTTTTCTCTCCGCTCTAACTATTTATTATTATGTTCGCAAAACATGTGCGAAAATGAAACATCTCGCTTAGGCCAGGACAGAGGGAGTATATAATACTTAATTGCGAGAGATAAAAAGTAAGAAATGATACATATGGTAATTGTTGTTATAACTAGTGTCGCATTATCTATAAAAGCAACATTCAGATGTCATAATTACAACCGGTAATACTCTTCATTTTTTAATAAGAAAAAAAACTAGTACTTGGATTGCAAGAGAAAAATAGGAAATGATACATATGGTAATTGTCATTATAACTAGTATCAACATTGTTCGTAAAACAACTAATATATATCATGATACCACATATTATAAATCTATAATGTAGAATTTTGTAAATAATCGTAATTCTAAAAAGTATAATACACGTTAAAAAAATCTAAACAAAAACGTAAATGATAAATCTACAATATATAATTTGGTAAATATATATTTCATCCGTTCATGAAAAATAGTCTCATTTTATCATTTTTGTGTGTCCATGAAAAATAGCCTTATTTCATTAAATGGGAACATTATCTCATACTTTATTCACATTTTCTCATTTTCTCTCTTACTAATCTTTATCTTCTCTCTCTTACTTTTTCTCTTTTTACTATCCTATTTAATCTACTTTTTCACCCCATCTATTAATTTACTAATTTCTCATTAAAATATATGTTCACAAATAAAATTATTTTTCGTGAACGGAGTAGGAAGTAATAATTATAAAGAGTATATTTTCACATAAAATGAATAAAAATATGAAATATTAAGAAAAATGTAAAATAATTAAGGAGCATAAAATATTATAGGGATAGTATAAAAATACTACTCCTTCCGTCTCACTGAAGATGACCCACTTTCCTTTTTGGTTTATCCAACTAAGATGACTCATTACTAAAAATGAAAACACTTTTATCTCTACTTCATTCTTTCTCTTACTTTACTCTCTCCACTTGGCACACAAAATAAAGTTGTATAAAATCTCGTGCCGCCCAAGAAATGGGTCATCTCCCTTGGGACGGAGGGAGTACCGTAGATCATAGGAGCCGGGATACAAACCGACAGCCTCAAAGCAACAAGACTAAAGGGTAATCCAATTGTGCCAAGATATAATTTATACTCCCTCTGGCCTTGAAAAGTATGAATTTGGTTTGACATGAGTTTGAATGTATAATTGATAAAGTAAAGGATAGATAGATAGATAGATAGATAATCTATAGATAGAAAGCTAGATAGAAAAGTTTTTAAATATTGTTAGTGGAGAATTGCGAGAGTTATATACAGTAATTTTCAACTAGTGTTCGCATTGTCAGAAAGCAACAATGAGTTGTCATAATTGCAACCGATAATACTTTTCATGTTCGAATAAGATATACATAGGAAATGATACATATGACAATTGTCGTTATAACTAGTGTCGGCAGACAATGATTTGTCATAATTGCAACCGGTAATACTATTCCTTTTCGAATAAGTAAAAATATATATATAATTAGGGATCGAGAGAGATGTAAATAGGAAATAATACATCGGGTATGGGTACCCGCTGCTGGTATTCGGGCATCAAATGAGGGTAGGGGAAATTTTGATTTTTTGGGTGCAAGTACCCGCAGATTTTTTGTAATTTAGGGCAAAAATAAAACATAGATTTCTGAAAGGGGAATATTATTTTGACTTGTAAATATGGAAAAACCGCATTTGGAAAATGCATATTTACTTCTAGTGAGACACATTCTTGAAATGCGTCTTCCAGATACGCCGTAATTCAAATATGTGTTCAAGGAACGCGAAATTTGTGCTCCCTTAGCTGAACGTCGTATTCAAAATACACATTCAAGGACGCATTTTCGGGTGCAGGTACCGGCTGCTATTTCGTAATTTAGGGCGAAAATAAAACTTAGATTACCGAAAGGGGAATATTTTTTTACTAAATATGGACATTTGGCTGATGCGTATTTACTTCTAGTGGGACGCATTCTTGAATGGCATATATAAATACGTCGTATTCCGAATATGCATTCAAGGAACGCGTAATTAGTGCTCCTTGAGGTGAACGCGTAATGGTTGTGCTCCATCTTTTTGAATGATCAAATGCAAAGACTTTATTTTCCATTGGAATTTTGAAGAGAAATTTCCCATCTTTTTGTTGGAAATGACACACCTTTGATTTTCGAAAGTCACACTCGTTCCCTTCTCCACCAACTATCCTACACTAATTAGAAGGTTTTGGTCTAATTTGGAAAAAAAAATAGACATCAGATAATAGCTTCATACCTTCAGTTCCTTCAAGCAATACATATTGCATTTGCCTTTCCTGCAGCTATTCAGCCCTACCTCCCTCCCTCCTGTTACAACGACAATGCAATTGCCAACATCTCTTAATAGGTGCAGTGGTTGTAGTGGCTTGAAACTCTTTATTGTTGCTAATTCTCTTTCAGCTACGGTTTAAGATTGGAGGGAACTGATTAACGAGTTTCGCTATAGCCTCTTGCGATTAGAGATTTTTCTAATTACAATTTTATGTAAGAATGGGAGAACACCACCCGGAGCATATAATATTTTAATGATATAAATCACCACATTCGTCGTGATATTATCTGCATTACAAAAAATGGAATTTTCATCTATGGGATTTAATCCCGGAGTGATGCATTTGTCGTCGATCTCCATGCTCATGTTCTCAATTAAAATAAGGATTCTCATTTGAATCTATTCAAAAACACACACACACACACACACAAACATGGACCCGAATTTATCAATAAAAAGTAGTATAAATATTACAGAACTTATCAAGTGAACACAATTTGAATGTTTGGCTAGTTTCATTCTCTTCGAAGAGGTATTATCATCTACATCCAAACTTTCCTTCCCTTTCTTCCTTTCTTTCTACCAGATAATACATCCTGTTAATTTTCAGAAGCACAGCATAAGATAAAAAATAAAGCAGCAGATCACAAAATTAGCAACTGTTATCTTTAAGCATTCTCCAGAGACCCATTCATGCCATTACCAACCTTTCCAGTCGCTTTTGATGCCCTGGTAAGTACACCCAAGGGTTGAAGGCCCCTTCTCTTCCTGAATGACACGGATGTTAAACAGTAAAACACCAGACGATCATGGATAAATAAGTCAGAAAACTCACATGCACACACTGCAGTTGCAAATGCCCCTGCATTTCGGGCACTTCCAATCCTCCAACTTAGCTACTTCCTCCACCTTTTCACCGTACCTGGATCCAAGAATTTCAGTTCACTTGCCAGTTCGAGTACCTAAATCAAGAGCTAATCCTAGTAAAAAGAAAACGTTTAGAACCTGTTCCATAGGCATCTGCAACACATCTTTACTGAACAGGGTTTCTTCTTCGTAAGATTCTTGCATGCTGCTGCGGGAGCCCTGGTTTTTTGACGACACTGCAGCAATGAGTTTACATGTGAGAAAAAGAAACGAAACCAGTTTAGGCACATTCATTTCCACAGCTATATAAATTTAAGAGTGAAGTCAAATTCTGCAGCTCAATGACCAGATCCATCCAAGCTTAAATGAAATACAATATATAAAAAAAATGAATCAGGAGTTTTCGGTATGAATAGGACTTACCTGATGGCAATATACTCCGTCACCAGAATTACTAACTTGGCTACCGGCAGCCGATTTTCTGGTTGATTTAACGTTCTCTGCCGACGGAGATGCTACAGATTTACCTGGAGATGCTTCAACCGCCATTTCTGTGTAGTATTCAGATATCCAAGATCGGAAATTTTCCTTCATTCTGTTTTCCTTCTTCTGAAATCTGAACTTGCCGGCGCTGTGGTTTTGATGGTTTCGTAATGTGCAGCGGCGAAAGTTCTCAATACTTATATAGGCAGAATTGGGAAATTTTGCCCTAGAATCTTTCAAAGTCATCTGCATTAAATTTTCTTTGCCGATTTCTTTGTCTTTCTATCTTAGCTCTGTTCCGTGTGTAGGAATGATCTGTAAACAGAGGCGTACAGTAATAATATACCACACTGAATTTATTCATTCAAAAATTAACTATTAACACAATAAAAATAATAATTTCTATATTGACTGCATTCTCATTATAATTCTCATTCACTAACCCAATTTAATTAGTACCATTTCCATAATTGAGTCCAAAAAATTAAGGGTATCGGCAATGACAATCGAAGAACAATTTAAGCAATTCATCACTCATAACAGCCACAGCTGAGTACCTCCTATAACTTCCATCATTACAAAAAAAACTTACTCTTTTAAAGACACCAAAATTGAGACGCAGCTACTATGGTTTGAAATTTTTTAAAAATAATCATAATTTATAACCCAAAAGGAAGCGTGTCTAAGTTGAGGAAAAATTAACTTAATCTTTTGTTTTCTAGGACTCTTCTAGTTGTGTCTCCTAATTTTAGTTTGGACACACAAATTAGCGTCCTTATTAGTATTAAAAATGTCCTTGACGTTCTTTTTGTTGTAGTGCATACTAATTTCTATGAGTGCATATTCTCCCCAGGCATCTTTAAGATTCACAACGGTCAGAATTCATCTTGTGTACTTATAAGTTTTCCAATAGTGTTCTGTGGTGCTGACCATAATTTTAAAAATGCAACTAGGAAAAACCCACAAAATTTGAATGAGTATATAGTTTACCTTGTAGTAATATTCTTCTCAATTTCTTCTTTTTCTTCAGCACTGAGAGCAAACCATTTTTCATGTAAGGTAAGAGTATCCTCTTTCCCAACATCTAGCGGTAGGAGATTATAGTTAGCCATGCTCAACAGCAAATAACACAATAAAACATTTGCCGTGTTACTTACCTTGAAGCAGTACATCAGATTCATCAGCACAATAGTGGGCTCTACTCTTGTAGCATCAGCTGTCTGATGAACTGATTTAAATGATAGATAGCATCAAAAGGTTAGACAAGTTTTTGTTCCCGCATAGATTTCATAAACTGTGTTATCAAAAGTTGAACCTACAATTGTAATTTATTATGCCAGAATCATACTTTGCTGACAAGTTGGAGAGGTTATGCGAAAATCAAAGCAAAGTAAATACTCTCTCCGTCCCACTTTAGGAGTCCCGGTTTACCATTTTTGGGTGTCCCAATTTAGGAGTCCCGGTTGAAATATTCCATAAAAGGTATTAGACCCCACATTCCACTAACTTTTTTTCCACTCACATTCTATTATAAAACTAATATAAAAAAGTAGGACCCACATTCCACTATCTTTTTTCACCAACTTTCCTTTACATTTCTTAATACTCGTGCCGAACTCAACCGGGACTCCTAATGTGAGACGGAGGGAGTATTAGTTACAAGTTACACAACACAATACTAAAGTGGTTTTGAATCCCACTCAGCATTGAAATTTATAAAAAGGTCAAAAGATTGATTACTAGGCAAGCTGAAAAATCAAGGTTGAGGATACAAGCAATAGGAGACCAAACTTTCTGGAGAGCTATTATGTTAAGACAATTCTCATGCAGCACATTCCAAAGTGCTCGCATGCATGAAATTGACCTGTAATTTTCAGGACTAATCGTCTCAATAATGATAGAAAGGGTTATTTCAAGAAAAATTGTGGGTGTGGTACACACATCGATCGGACATGGGTACCCGCTGCTGGTATTCGGGGCATCAGATGAGGGTAGGGGAAATCTCGACTTATTTGGTAAATTAGAGAAAAAATATAACATAGATTTCTGAAAAAAGAATATTTTGTTGACTTATAAATATGGAAATCTCGACTTATTTGGAAAATGCGTTTACTTCTAATGAAACGCATTCTTTAAATGCGTATTCCAGATTCGTCATACTCCAAATACGCATTCAAGGAACGCTTAATTAGTGCTCCCTCAGCTGAACGCCATATTCCAAAACACAATTAAGGATGCATTTTCAGGTGCAGGTACCAGCGGCTTGTTTGTAATTTAGGGTGAAAGATTTCCGGAAGGGGAACAATTTTTTACTTGTAAATATGGAAAAAACGCATTTGGCAAATGCGTATTTACTTCTAGTGAGACGCATTCTTGAAATGCATATTCCAAATTCCGAATACGCATTCAAGGAACGTGTAAATAGTGCTCCCTCAGCTGAAATGCCTCTTGTAGCCTCATGGGTTTTAGAAATCATCATGAGTTTGAGTGTTCATGTCATCATCCCATCCATTTCTAGTCATGGAGTATTTTAGTAGGATATATAATTAAATTATTACATGGAACAAAAATTTTAAGATGGATCCAAGTTGTATCATGAATATTTAATTTAAAAATTTAGTTTTTATATATTTTTTTACATTCTAAAAATGTTTATTTTATCAAGAAAAAATTAAAAAAACATTCTTAATATTTTATTACTAACATAAAGATAATTTAGTTATGTATATTATAATAAGAGATTAGTTGTATCAAATCTATTTAAATATATGAAACTTCATCTAACTTTAATATTTATTTATTTATTCATTATTATGATACAACAAATTCGCCTTGAAATTAACGGCATTACAAAAAATGGAATTTTCATCTATGGGATTCAATCCCGGGTGATGCATTTGTCGTAGATCTCCGTACTCATGTTCCCAATTTAAATAGGGATTCTCATTTGAATCTCTTCACACAGACACACAAACACGGACCCTTATTTAACAATAAAAATTAGTAAAAATATTACAGAACTTACGCTTCAAAAGCATTGCCTCTGACTCGAGCAGCTTTCCATGAGCTTGCTCTGCAGCAGATCTATTAAGAGAAACAATTGCTTCCAGCTCCCCATCCCTAGCATCAATAGCTTTGGCAGCGTCCTCTTTTATTTTCTGCTTCAAAGAGAAGAGGAAGAAATCTGACATAAGTCTAGTTTCACAGCTGGTGTGTTTACTGATGACAATGTTTAAATACCTCGCCTTTTGCTTCAAAAACCTTATGTATAGCTTCTTCTGCCTTTTGGTCAAATTGTGTTTTTTGGTGTTTTATCCAATTTCTTAGCTTTCTGTGAATAAAAGAAAATCAATCAAGGTGAGAATTAAAGAGGGAGTGGCATGTATAACATAAAACAGAAAGATTCTTACTTCGTGCCAAGAGCATGAATGCATAGTAGATTTAAGACCCTAAGCATTTCTGAAGCATTTAAAGCGTCATGGTCGGCAGCCTTCTCTAAGTAATGCTTCCCCAACATTTTAAGAACATGTTCAGATTCAGCAAAGTATTTCTCTAGCACACTGAACCACGAGCTCGGATTCGGCTTCGCAACCCTATACACAAAATGGAAAAGCATTTATTCCAGCATAATAAATTCTGACTTGTCAATTGTTACTAAATCAAGGGACATACTTCTCTCCCTCTTCCTCATTAATTACTGATAGCAGGTGTACATGAAACAGGACAGCCGGACATGATCTTCCATGCTTTGCAGTTCGCCCATGAAATATATCTCGGAGGACGCATAATGCTTCCCCATCTTTCAATTTTAGGATCTGTTGCTCATTAGACGAAGCAAACCATAAAGATAAGTAAAGCCACAGTGATAAAGGTATTTGTAACTATATAATACCAGAGATGCTAATTGGAAATAGTGATTACTAACGAGAAAACATTTCAAACAAAAGAACGGACTAATCATGAAAATCTAGATGATTTCAAAGCAATATGAAAAAGTAAATCAGAAATCACTATCTTACATGAATACAATAAGCATTGAGAATGTTTATGAATACCTAGAGACCAATTCATAACATTACCAACCTTTCCATTATCTGAACCCTCAGCAGTTGGCATCTCGGCAGTCGCTTTTGCTGCATTGGTAAGTACAAGGCCTCTTCCCTTCCTGAATGACACGGATGTTAATTATGTTTTCCTTCTTCTGAAATCTTAACTCGCCGGCGCTGTGGGTGGAGAATTTTGATGGTTTCGGAATGAGCAGCGGCGACAGTTTTCTATACTTATATTGGCAAATTTGGGAAATTTTGCCCTAGAATCTTTCGAATTCATCTGAATTAAATTTTCTTTGCTGATTCCCTTTTCCGCATTCATGAGAAATGGTTGTCTTTCTATCTCAGCTCTGTTGTGTGTGTAGGATTGATCTGTAAACAGACACTATATATAAAATTAACTATTAACACAAAATAATTTCTATATTCACTTCATTCTCATTTACACGATATTAATAACTTTATTAGTAGTATTACGGTGTTTTAGTGACGTAATGGCTCTAATGGTACTTATTAAGCTTAAATCCTATAACTCCCGTTCCTAACCCAATTTAAATTAGTACTATTATCAATTTATCATCGTTGGATGTAAATAAAAGGTATTGGAAGTGACAATCGAAGAACAATTCAAGCAATTTTCATCTAATAAATGAATGTCTGACTCTGCATCGATTTTTAAACAAAAAAACACTCTATAATTCCACCAACGATAATGGATCACCACTTCTCAATTCATTTTTTCAATTTTTTAATTTTATCATTCATGTTTCACTTAATTTGCAGTTGTACTATGTAGTTAGTCAGGGTACAAATTTTAAGAAATGTAAAGAAAAGTGAGTTTAATAAGTTATTGGAATATGGGTCTCAATTATATATATTACTTTTATAATAAAATGTGAGTGAAATAAATTGGTGGAATGTGGAGCCTACTTACCATATATGGTAAAAGAATAAAATATGACTCTTAAGTTGGGACGGATGAAAATGGCAAAATAGAACTCTTAAATTAGGACGGAGGGAGTATAATTAAAATAAAATTACATTAGAATTCTAAGATCACGTAAAAATAAAAAAATATACATAGTTAAAATCTTAAAATTATAAATTACGTGAACAAAATTTTAGAATTAAATAACTAAAATTAAAATGAACCATTCTTCGTGAAGTAGTTGTTAAGGTTGACAAAAAAAATTTAAATGGCTACAAACACACTGGATAAAGTAACATGACATGTAAATCTATATTTTTACAGTGTGTTGCACGATGTGTACGCGAGTTGTGCAATGACACATATGGTAATTGTTGTTATAACTATGGTCGGCATTGTCATAAAAGCAACAACGAATTGTCATAACTGCAACCGGTAATGCTCTTCCTTTTCAAATAAGCAAAAAAAAATTAGTATAGAATTGCGAGAGATATAAATAAGGAAAGGTGCACGTGGCAATTGTTGTTATAACTAGTGTCGCCATTGTCTATAAAAGTATTGTCATAATTGGAACCGATAATACTATTCAGTTTTTAATAAGCGAAAAATTACTTGGATTGCAAGAGATAAATAGGAATTGATACATATGGTAATTGTTATTATAACAAGTGTCCGAATTGTTAGTAATGCAACAATAAGTTGTCTTAAATGCAACCTGTCTTCCTTTTTGAATATGCAAAAAAAACAATATAAATTCTTTAATTTTCCCACCTTATATTATCGATTCAAAATTTTATATTACTACTATTTTGATAATTCTTCTATGCTTCTTCGGCCAAAAAAAATTCATAATGAAATTAAATTATAATTGAAATAATTATGCAAACATTCATTTTTAAAAAGGGATATTGGCACCTAATATCATGAAACTTTCAAAAGGTTGGATTTTTTCCACAAATTTTAAAACTGGCAAATAATATCACGAACTTTACCATGAGTTTGTTATTTCCCACCAATGAAAAAATTCAGGCTATATTAATAGATTGAAGAAAATTCTGGAAGGTGTGCTTCAAGAAAAACTATCTTCAAAGATTGAAAAACTTGAAGCTCTCGAAGTTGTTATCGAGAAATTACAAAAAAATATTCGTAAAATAAAATTATTTGTTAGAATTTTTTCATTGATGGAAAATAACAAACTCATGGTAAAGTACATGACATTATTTGTCAATTTCAAAGTTTATAGGAAAATCCAACTTTTTGAAAGTTCCATGATATTAAGTCAATATCCTTTTTAAAAAGTATAACATTTTAAAATTTTAGTAATACATAAGTCATGATACTACATATTATAAACCTATAATATAGAATTTTGTAAATAATAAATTTAAAAAGTATGATTCACTTTGTAAACAAAGCATAAATGATAAACCTGCAATATATAATTTGGTAAATATATATTTCATCCATTCACGAAAAATAGTCTTATTTACTAATTTTACGTGTCCATGAAAATAGTCTTATTTCAAAAATGGAAACATTTTCTTTTATTTTATTCATATTTTCTCAATTCCTTTCTTACTACTCCCTGTGATCCGTAGTAGTGGAGGTATTTCTTTACGGCACAGAAATTAAGAAAAATATGTGTAGTGTAATTAATAAAAAAAAACACTGTGTAGTGTAATTAATAAAAAAAACACTAATAAAGTACGATAGAGGAAAAAGGAGATAGAAGAAAGCAAGTGAGAATCTAAAACGATATGGCTTATTGGGTTGAGACCACAAAATCTCCTTATTCGGTTAAAAGTCCAACGTCCTAAAATTCATGGTAAATAAAGAAGGCAGATTTCACATTTTTTTCTAATTAATGTATCATAAAATCGTTTATTTGTAGCCAAACATACATCCTCATATTATATAGTCATATATAGTTGGCTATGCCTTGTTTTGTTTGGATGAACAGGTAGACTCTCACGATTATTCTATCGATATTTAGAGTTCACAGATAGGTAATTAAGTTAGTTTGGACTCCTGAAGTAGTACAATAAAAGTCTAGCTATATTTTTCTCATAAGCAAGAAAAGCTTGCTTTAGAGGAGCTGCTGCTCATGATCACGCCATTCTACGAGAGCCAGCGTGTGGCGGCCCCCACAAGCGACAAGGGTCGCACACCAACTGCCTTCTTCCGCACTCAGATCCTTAGGAGGAGGGATGTTTATAGGCACTTCAGCTGGATGCCCGGTAGTTGCTTTCCGTCCATAACCTAAACGCCCATGGTCTCCTCGTCCAAACTGAAGTGATTCAGAATTCGTTGTCATTATGTGTGATAAAGATTGTTTATATATGTCTAGAATGTTTGTTTTTTAAGTGAAGTCTGCAAAAACTCACCGAGTACATGCGACCATCCCGTGTTAATGCAACAGAATGCGTACCTCCACAAGACACCTGCACTCCACAAGCATGTGGTTGAATAAAACATCTTGATTTGTTTCTCATCAAGACTTGAAACTCAAAACTAGTGATTTAGCGTAAAGGTGAGGATATGTGGGAAAACCTGCACTGTTTCGTCGGCTACTTGAAGTTGAACCCTTTGAGGAACCATTTTGCTGCTCTTGTCATCTCCAAAACCCAGTCTCCCATGCTCCCCTCTACCCCACCCATACACCTACATCAAAGACGAGATGTTCATCTACATATTCACGGCATATAAACAAATTAAGGGTAATCCAATGAGGATTTTATCGCCATGGCATGTAGAGCTATTATGTGGAGAATGAAGTTACATACTTACATGTAACGCAATAGATAAAGGTATATACATTGGCAAAGCTTGCCTTTATTCATCCAAGACATGGTTAGACAAAAGATTAAGTTCTAAAGCTCAAATAAATGGACGTAAATATAGACGGGGCTCGAAAATCTTACTTCTCCATCATCAGTCAATGCAGTAGAATGCCATCCTCCTGCAGCAATATCAACCTGCAAAACCAGGTGACGAACAAAATCAGGATAATTATTCATCTATTAGTTTTCCTTTTTTTTCTTTGGGCAAGGAATGTTCAACAAATTATCAGTGAAGTGATTAAACAGAAAACAAAATAGCCAACGATTCTTAAATTCATTGGTATATCTGACAAATTATGAATCTAAATGGCTTCAACCACTGAAAATGGTATATCCTCTTGTTGGCTAAGTCGTTGCAGTATCTTTAATACAATGGTGATCTAATCATCTAGAGAAAGAAACAAAAATCAAAGGATATTGATGATCTTTTTTTCATGTAGAAAAGCAAACATCTTGAGCAGTGAAGTTATGTGCTCGCGAGATGTAAGAAAAAGCTTCTAGGAGATATGTCAAGGTCAGGACACTAACCAAATTAAGATCGGATAGTCCTTGGACAGGTACTGGTTGCGATCGTGGCTGTGTATCACCGGTTCCAAGCTGGCCATACTCATTATTACCCCATGCCATTACAGTTCCATTATCAAGAAGGGCCAAGTTATGAAATGCTCCAACTGCAATAACTCTCACGCTGGCTAGGCCTTGCACTCGGACTGGGGTGGAAATTTGTTTTCTACAAACAAAGCAAATCCATGGGAAACATATGAACATCGCAATTAGCTAACAAACAAGATGAGGAAATTTCTGTAAATTCTAAGCAGCTGCATTCAATTACTCAGCACTAACTGATCATGGATTCATGGATCCTAGCTTGCTTCAATGAAAGGATCAGGCAGCACGACAACAAAAATACTATTGCAGACTTTAGTGCTGGGAACATACATATCACCGGGAGGCCATGGTTGACCCCATGTCCAAACATGTCCTTCCTGTGTTAGGACTACTGAATGCGTCCCACCAGCAGCTACCTGAGGTGTGAGAAAGTTAAGACATATTGACATTAGATAAAATCATAAAAAGCTGGCAGATCTATGGAATCATGCTACATTGGGTTTGACAGTAAGGTGCTCTAGCCCTTGATGTCTTGCAAATGCTGAATACTCAACAGAACATGGAATCCTCTCTCAGAGCCAGACATCTTATTAGTCATTCTAAACCGAAAATTAGTAAAATGACCAGCAACGATATCTATTCCCATAGATATATTTGTGTACAACTAACAATGAACATTTATTATAAGTTCCAGTTAAGCTCAAAATAAACAAAGTTCCACAGACACCCCTAAACTTTCATTAATCTTGTTTACCAAACTGTAACGAAATTCAAGACGCACAAGATTTAGAAAATTTTAGTTGAGTTACCTGACGAACTGAAAGTTTTGGCGCACATCTCTGTGGAATCACAATATCTCTTCTAACCAGTCTGCCCGTATCATCTTTACGCTCAGGTTCTTCACCACACTGCCCGTACTCATTACCACCTGCACCCACAGTAGACCTCAGCATAAGACACCTTACATAACCGTGTTACAACAAACTCAATAAATAACTTCTACGAATCAAACATCCATTTCATATTGCATCCTATTTTCCTATTTATCTGCCGTTCCGAGCAAAGATAGAAATAGTGCATAAAGGCAAGTATGCATACCCCACGCATAGGCCCGGCCTTGATCATCAACAGCCAAGCAATGCCAACCACCAATAGCAGCCTAGAAAAAAAAAAACAAGACCAAAACCATCAACATTTCAAGAAGTGTGCTAACTATTTCATTATCATCCACTCCAAAGCTCAAAACTTTAAACAAATACCTGGACTATCTTGACATTAGCAAGAGCCTTAACTTGACTAGGAACATTCTCAGTTTTGGTCTCCGGTGGGTGCCCCAAGGTGCCTCTTTGATTCCAACCCCAAGTAAACAACTAATAATTTCAAAAGCAATTGCTCAAAACCAATTAAAATAGCTGGGAATCCTATGCTCAAAAGAAACAGAATACAGTAAAAGGGTTCGAAAGAAACCTTGCCGTCTTCACAAATAGCGAGGGAATTGCGGCTGCCGGCGACGACGGAGCACACTTTTTCAGAGGTAAGGGCGTCGATGGTGCAAACCCACTCTTTCTCTTCATTATTTCCGATTCCTAACTGGCCGTCTTCCCCCGAACCCCTGAAATGCACTGTGTCAGAAAAGAAGAGTGTGTGTGAGAGAGAGAGATACAGAGAGAGACTCACCATGCAATGACGGCGGTTTTGGAGGCCATAAACAGTGGAGAAAATTGGTGCTTGCAGTGATAGCTGTAATGCGGCAAGCGCAGGATTGAAAAAGTTTAGGCAATAGTACCAACTTTAGAACATAAAATAATGGTGAGATTTTGGTGGAGATTTATTTTTGTTAGGACAAGTAATGTCTGCATTCCGGGTTTTGTTCTTGGTGGGCTGCGATTTGATTCTAAACCCTTGAAACGTGAGATTTAAGTTTTTTTTTTTTTAGTCAAAATATTTGAATTTTCACTTTCGGATTTCAATTTATTTTCTTTGTCGGTCGAGTGAGACTTATCTTTTAAAGGAGTGTCGTTTTCATTTCAAATTTTAGATAATGAAATGCTTTATTACGATTGCACGCACGAATGGCATGAACCCGAGTCTTTTAAGCTGAAATCTTGAATATTTTTATATTGTTCCACTAATTAGTCAGACTAATTAGTCAGAGAGTAGTGTAACTAGTGTTAATTTAAATCATTTCTCTTTTGTATTTTAATTTTCATTTTTTCATTATAACATCACTCGTTTTGGCATTCCATTGTTAATTACATGTATCTCCAATATCTTCTAACGAATTACAGAATTGACATTTTCAAACAACACTTGGAGTTGTAACCTAGTTGGGTTATTCTATTGTATTTCCGCATATTATTTCCACAATCTATTCCAAAAGTAAAATAAAAATAAAATAATTCATCTCCATTATAGGGCAAAGGAATGATATACTGAAAGTTGTGATAGCTCCAGTGGCGAGTGGCAATTGGTGATTGGAGAGAATCGACGGTGGAGGTTGAGTTTGGTAGAATTTCGTTGTACTACTTCCATTTCATTACATATAACACATTTATTTTAGGCAAAAATTTTTATACTCCACAATATAATAAGTAGTTAAATAAAGAAAGAATAAAGTAGAAGTGAGTTTAGTAGAATTTCGTTGTACTCCTTTCATTTCATTACATATAACATATTTCTTTTAGGCAAATATTTTTATATAATGGAATTTAGTAGTTAAATAAAGAAAGAATAAATTAGGAGTGAGAATAAAGTAGGAGAAATATAAATGTTGCTTTTTGCCATAAAAATAAAATGTGTCACTCATAATGGAACGACATAAAAGAAATACGCCACACTTATAGTGGGACGGAAATAATAACTTTTAGTGCTCCACCCAATTTCATAAAAATAAAAATTCTTTCTATTTTGATCAATTTTATAAAAATAATTATTTTATTTTTAAAGTATTTTTTTTTAATAAGTCGAGTCTCAATTTCACTAACATACTCCAATTTTTTTGTTTATTTTCTATATTAAAATTCGTATCATCCGAAATATTCTAATTTTATGGAATAAATAGAATATATCTTTAACAGAAATGAGCACTAAAAGGAGGAAAAGGATAAATTTTAAGTCCAAAATTGGATCTATTGTGTTAGCCTTTTATCCTAATTAACATGCTTCGGTCTATATTTAACGATTCTATAAAAAAAAATGGTAGTCAACTGCATTTTAAAGTCCAAAATTGGTCTCGTATATTTGCACAAAAACCTATTTGATCCAACACATTTTTACATGTGTTAACTTTTGGTCCAATACAATACTCCATTCGTCCTTAGATAAGCGAAACACTTCTTTTGAGCACGGAATTTAAATCATTGATATTTAAAGAATTAAAGTAGAGAGAGCAAACTATGAGAGAGAAAATAAATGGAGAAGTAAAGAGAGAATGAAGTAGGTGGATAATAAAGTAAGAGAGATGATTTTTTGCTAAAAATGAAATGACTCATTTATAGTGGGACATCCCCAAAAGTAATGTGACTCGCTTATCTTGGGACGAAGGGAATATAATTTAGTTGATGTTTAATTAATCAATTAGGTCAAAACGCATTTGACCGTTAATTATTTACAGAACCGTTAAATATAAACCAAAACATGTTACTTAGGACCAAAAGTTAACACGCATAATATATAGGTATAGGATAAAAAAAATTGAACCAAATGGTCAAGAGGTCCATCTCTGTTTTTGGGGTACAAATCAACATGTGGAATAGTCATTGGTCTGCCGATGGATACCCTTGGTCTAATAGCCAATGAAAAAATCTTAATTACGGAACGAATTCCGGATTTTGGTATTAATTAGTAAATCAACAAAACATATGCCAACCATATTTGATACGACACGGTAATCTGATACGAATTCGCATGAAATTATTGGATTTGGGTCAAGCCTCATCGGGTTCACGTCTTTATTTGTTGATCCGTCAAGAACCCGATAAGTTCGGGTTGGGTCGGGTTAGATATGGATTATTATTTTTATTATTATTTTAAAAAATATATGTTTGCTTTAATTTTTTAATTTATTGTAAATCAAGTTTAAATTGTACTCCCTCCGTCCCATGTTACTCGCATTTTTCATTTTAGGCCTATTACCAATTATGGAATATTCCAACCGGGACTCCTAAAATGGGACACCCAAAAGTAGTAAACCGGGACTCCTAAAGTGGGAGGGAGGGAGTATTAATTAAATGTATTAATTCTAACTTAAACTATAAATAGTGTAAGGAGTTTGAGACGAGCCGAAAAGCAACAGTGCAAGTAACATGGGACGGAGGGAGTATAAAACAGATTTTATCGCGTAAATTAGGTTTATACATGTAATATTAGGTTTTAATCGTGTAATACCATGTTTTAATTGTTAATATAGGCGTTAATCGTGTAATATCTGGTTCGGGTAGTTATTGTGTCAGGTGCAGGTCATGTTCCAAGTTAGAAGGTGGTCGAGTTCGTGTTGAGGTTTACATTTTCCTTAACAAATCAAATTCAAATTCAAATTTAAATTAGGCTTTATTAGCTTGGATTGCTATCAAATTGTACCAATAACAACCTAAAAAGTATTACTCCCTCCGTCTCTTAAAATTTGACACCATTTAACTCGACACGGGTTTTAAGAAATGTAATAGAAAGTGAGTTGAAAAAGTTGGTGGCATGTGAGTCCTACTTTTATATACTCCGTTTTAAAATAAAATGTGAGTGAGAATGAGTTAGTGAAATGTAGGATCCACTACTAAAAATGATAAAAGTGAAAGGTGACAAATTTTTAAAGATGGACGAAAAAAAAAGTAAGTGACAAATTTTCAGGGACGAGGGAGTACGATTTACGACCCCTAGCAAAAACAAAGACAGATGTAGACTAAAGTCCCATTTTAGTCCTTAACATATTGCGATTTTACGATTTTGGTCCAAAATATTATCTTTTGAATTATTCGGTCCCTTAAAAATTAGAACGGTTCACATTTGATCCGAATTTGACGGAACTGTTAAAAGTTAACATTCAACGTGAATTAAGATCCATTTTGACCGAATTAGCTTAAGAAATCCGTGATTAACTAATAACTTCAAGAATAGTCTTAATCTACGACGGTGAAATCGGAATTTCAACTTGCTCCAAGCTCCGGTGGCAGCGGCGGTGGTGAAGCTCCACCAAATCTGAGCTCCGGCTCGAATCGACATGAAAATCATTGAAATAATCCCCATCGCTCCCATTTGTGGAAGAAGATGAAATTTTTTGTTGATTAGGGCATGAACAGCTTCGTCTTCTCAATTTCAAATTTCTTTGCTCATAAAGATTCGATATTTCCTCGTCATTTGAGTTTTGGGTTTCATTTTCTTCAAATTGGATAAGACTGAAACTCATCTAACAATGGAGATCTCTCTCTAGAATACAAAATTCTTTGATTTTATTTTCTCGTTGCTCTCGGCGACCACTCACCATGAGCAGCGTTGCAATTTCAGACCTTCGCCACCTTCATTCTCTACAATTCTCGCACGCAGCTCAATCGCGGAGGAAATTACAATGGCGACGGGTCGTCTTCAGTTGTCGTCGTCTCGGAGCAAACGCTGGAGGTGGAGAATTGTGAAATTGAGCGGTTTAGGAAGAAGATCGAGTGCCTGGAGGTGGAGAATGAGCAGCTGAGGAACGAGAACGAGTTTCTGCTCATGGAATTGACCAACCAGAATCAGAAATACGAAGAGAAGATCAAATACATGCAGGCCGAATTGTGCGATATTAAACGGGCGGTCGCCGAGCACGAGGAAACGACGCCTTCTTCTTCTTCTTCTTCTTCTTCTTCTTCTTCTTCTTCTTCTTCTCCGAAGCTCGCCGTCTTCTCTGCGATTCCGTCGCGAGCGAGAGCTTCACCGTCGTAGATTAAGACTATTCTTGAAGTTGTTAATTAATCACGGATTTCTTAAGCTAATTCAGTCAAAATGGATCTTAATTCACGTTGACTGTTAAATTTTAACAGTTCCGTCAAATTCGGACCAAATGTGATCCATTTTAATTTGTAAGGGACCGAATAATTCAAAAGATAAAATTTTAGACCAAAATCAAAAAATCGCAATATGTTAAGGATAAAAATGGGACTTTAGTCACAGATGTAATGCCAACGACAAGGGCAAAAATCGGGCGTGAAATTTAGTTAACGCTTTTTTACTTGAAGGGGTTTGATACAATAACTTAAAATAAAAAACGAGAAAACACCGTATCAATCAAATTCTGCGGAGGGGTTGAATTTGTTGCTCTGAATCGGTAAAAATGGGCTACATAGATGAAGCCAGAGAGAATCACGTTAAGAAGAAGGTCGAAGAAGGTAACTTCTTCTGCTATTTTATGTCAGTACTACGTATAATTTATCAAAAGCCCCCATAAACCCTATTGCTGGTTACTCTTTTTGCTCAGATACGCTACATTAATGGATGCCTCGCTAATTGCACTACCTTGCTTGTTCATTTGTGATTTGTTTGATCAATCTCAATGTGCCCTGGGTGTGTTTCGTTCAAAGATGGTGTTTCATTTTTCTGACCTTCATTTCAGTCTTTAATTGCAGTTCAGTGACTTTTTTTTTTTTATTGGAAAACGATGGAATGTGTTTTACCGAACGCCTACTATTCAAATTGAGGCGGATTTCATCCTATCATGCATCAAATTTTGATTTTGATAAATAATTTGTTTTTTCGCTTACAAGTATGTTTTTCTATAGTATTGGTGCCAGAGGTTTTGAATATGGTGTACAGATAGAGCCAGCGTTGTTGATTGGAAATTGTGGATTTTACACAGGAGAAAAACATGAGAATCAAATACATGCTTTTAGCATCTCAAGGAAATTTTTGTGTTTGTCTATAGGCACACCCTTTAAAATTTAAATGCGCGATGAAGTTTTGTTATTTCAGTATCATTTTTTTGTTCAACCAATAACCGTAACGTTGCCTGATTCTAATTGCTGAAGCAATGTAGTGCCTTATACTTTGACGAGATAAACGAAAGAACCTATTTATGCTAAGTGTTTATGACCATGATTCATATCATTGGGGAAGTCGTAATTGCCTCATCGTAGATGTTTTATCTTTTTGTATCATCATCATCAACTATCACACCCTCTTGATTAGTACAGGAAACACTTGTTGTTTCATGCTTTTAGGGTTCTCCTGCCATGGCTAGTTGGTTATGCTTAATCTCTGTTTTGAGCAATTAATTACTCTAATATTCTTTTCTTTTTTTGGGAGGGGGGGGAGGGGAGGGTTCTAATGATAAATTGTCAAACATGCAATTGGAAAGACTGCACTATATTTAGTGTATATAACATATAGTCACTTACATCAACTAGTTTAGATCTTGTGTGCACTTCTTTTTATGGTTTACTATCGTTTCCAAAGTTCATTTTCATACAGTTTCAACTTCATTATCATAGAAGCGAGTTGGGGGCAGAAATAATTTATCTTTTGTTTTTTAGTTAAATACAAGTATGCTGATATTTATTCACCTTATACTCCAGCTTTGCGCAGTAAGATGAAACAGAAAGCACTGAAAGAATGTGATCAATACGTGTCCAAATATGCTGAATGTGCTGTAGGCAGAACACTGTCCGTTGTTTGGACATGTCGTGGTCAAGCTAAGGAATTGAATACATGCCTCCATCAATAGTAAGTCGGATTTTTTCCCGTTTATATATAGGAGTATCATTTATTTTCTTAAATTTTGTATATATGTCTGCGGTCTGCTTATGGGCCTCTTCATACTTTATTTGCTGTTTGTTATCCGTAGTATATTTTAATAATGTTGACACGGAGAAATTGTTACTTTGTTTCCACTCGGTTGAGAATTTCCCCCGATAAATACTACACGCACACAAATACTTGTTGGAGTAGTGAAAAAGTGTTAGCCTCAACTTAGTATCGTGACTTATGAGAATGAGAGATGAAAGACAGAGACACCCAACTTAGTATGTACTTATCATTGAAACTTCTATATACTAAGTTCTTGGATGCTTATATAGTTGTCAGTTGCAGCTCTCGTGGTACACTCATCTATAAAACATACGGAGTATTATTATTACTTATTCTTGCATCAAGAATTTGCCTAAGGATGCAGTAACCAAATTTGAGTTTCAGCTGTCAGATATGTAGGATGTGTTGCTCCAATTTTTTCAAAAAGAACATCGTGTAATCAGTAATCCCTGAAATCTCTGTCGTTGTATTCTGTATATTACAGCACAAATGATTCTGTGTTGGAAAAAATGAAGAAAGAATACATGCTCCAACAGGAAGGAAAGGGGTCTTTAAGCCTTTGATTCATTTTCCTACTGATGATTGGAGTATTTTAGCTTCTGCAAGAAGAAAGTCGCTATGGGGCCTATGACTTCGTTATATCATGCATATGGCATGATCAGTGTCTCTGCAATCTTAGTTTCATACCGTGCTTTTGTTCTTTAATTGCCACAATATATCCCTATGCCTGTATTGTCTTTACATTTGGGAGGTGATGAATTTCTAATTATTATAGGATATGGATACTTTATCTTAGGTTTGGTGCACTTTAAGGGTTACTTTCTCTCAGTTATTTTCCTAGTGTCTATCTGATAAGAAAGTATGCGAAATACTGTTTTGGGGGATGATTATTATGAATGGCTGCAGTTTAGGGGTTTGGATCCCCTGCTGTGCCTCCAAGCACAGTGCTGTTACATATAGCCAAATTTTTAATATCAAAATATAACATTAAAATAATATATAAAATATTAAAATTTTTTTATTTTAAAATATTTGTTGTGTGTAACAGCAGCCCCTGCTGTGCTTGGAGCCACAACAGGGGATCCATTCGCACTGATAGTTATTGCTATCATTGTAAAGAAAAACGAGTTAGAGGCTCTTGGACTAATACTTCACAAAAAGTCATCATCCTTAAATATGCTGCGTTTGATCTAATCAAATTTTTATGGGTTTGTTAGGTTTGTAAGATTGTATCTCGAGATTAAATATGTAGTGCGTTTGGATCATGAAATTAAATTTACAACTCAATCCAATATGGATAATCATGTTATAATTAGTCATGACCAATCTCCTCCAACTAAACTAGTCTCATAGCTAATTCTAGATTTATATTCTGATATTATTTTATCTAGTAAACTGAACACCACCTAAATATATGGAGTAACCCTTAAATAATCATTGATAAATTGTTGAGTCAATTGAAATGGTTTCCCATTCGTTGATCGAGCTAGAAAATTACTTGGGGAGCCCAAGATGAAGTTTTACTATAAACAAGTACTCCCTTTATTTCAAGGTAGTTGAGTATAGGGGTGGGAATACGGATATCGGGTATTGGATTTACCCGTACCCGACCCGATATCCGCCGAATTTGGATACCCAATATTCAATTTTATGGGATTTGGTATTGAAATATTAGATAAATCGGGTATTGGATAACCCGAATGGGTATCGGGTATTACCCGAATATCCAATTTATTATTTAAAGCATATTTTAAATTAGGTTTAGCCATTTTGCATTAAATATAATCTTATACTTTAAAATAAAAGTGATCCATTTTTTTTAGTTTTATACTACAAAATAAATGAAACATTAAAGATATTAGTCAATTTAGATATTTCTATATTTCTATTAATATATAAAATTTAATTTTTTTTATTAATTATTAAATATTTGGATACCCGATACGTCGGATATGGATACCCGGGGCGGGTTTTGGATAGATATTTTGATGATTTTCGGGTTTGGATACCCGGTTTTTTCGGGTCGGGTATCCACATCCGTATTCAATCCCACCCCTAGTTGAGTAGCACGGAGTATTTTTTGGATTGTCTTTATTTTTTTTTTGCAAAAACTTTACTTTCACATATTTTACCGTCTCTTTGTTTGTCATCCTTTATTTCCTTTACTATTTTATTTTCTTCACTTTAACCTTAAACACATCAATTTTTTAAATCGCATATCAATAAAAATGTCTCAATTATCTTTGAGACAAAGAAAGTAGTAGTAGTATATAAGTTCAATCATAATGTTTGAAAAATAAAAGTCAATTATAATTACATCATAAAATTTATCTTTTGAAAATGCTGCAAAATAGGTCTATCTATTAGTCCCATTGACAAACTTATTATTGTTAATAATATAAGGTTATCTTCAACTATTTACCCAACTATTTACCCAACTATTTACCCCAGACCCAAAATTCATTTTTAAGTTTCACCAATCATCTGTGCTAGCATAGATAACCACATAAATTAACTTGACATAATTAGCAATAAATAAATCAACGGTTATGCATTAGATCTATTTTTGCATCAATTTTCCTGCTACCATTGTCAGCATGAGCATTGAATATTTTTAAATTGGTAGTACGATATAAGAAAATAGGGAAAGTATGGTACTTTACATGTAAATAGCCTTAGTTTAAAAACTTCGATTTTGTAATTTTATTCTTAACTTTACCCCTAACAAAAAAAATAAGCACTAGAGTGTCCTAACAAAATATATGTTCACGAACGAGGTTTTTCGAACGATAATACCCTCGTGACCTTAAAGAGCATTCTTATCAAATTACTCACAATGATAACGCCGCCCTGTATGCAACCTGCAACATGCACTGTGTGACTGACACATCAACAAATGATATGACTTAAAGTGTCTTCTCTCCCTAGAAACAATGCAGAAACTCTTCGCCTCCTGAGCTGTTCAACTCGCCACTTGCCACTTGAGGGTGTAGTACATGTTATTTTGCCAAAATTGAAACACTTCTCTTTCCTCTATTTCACTCTACTTTTCTTAACAAATGACCATGGTACGCTCCTTTTGACATGTGAGGTTTTGCTAATCATAAAAGGATTGAATTGCCAAATCGATGTTTTTGGATCAACGTAAGAATTTAGTTGTTCCCTTTTTCGTTTAAGAGGCCCACGCAGCCAAGAAATTAGTAAGACTAACTTTAAATACATATTCTTCTTCAAGAAAGTAGTACTAGTATTTGAATAAAGTTATTGGTTGATTGATAGTATGATACTAACAATGTCACACTCAGTCCGGAAAAATGCTGATAATTTTTGTTATGATTGGGATATATGCGCTAAAGAATAAGGAATACAGCTAGAGATCTTATTAATTATTTATACTATAAATTAACTGAGTCCCATGGGCATACAAGTTATTAGCCCAATAAAAAATCTTTACTAGTGTATTTATGTAACTTAAGTGTATGACGAAAAATGATTGGCTACTGAACTTATAATAAGAGGACGAGACGACGATAGAAGCAAACTAATAACGAAAAATGACGAAATGAGAGAAATGAAATGAATGGAGAGAGATAATATTAATTCACAAAAACTCATCGTAGGAAATCTGCACCAAATAATATAATCATGTATGATTTGACTAAACTCTATAGGTATGCAAAGTGGGTGTGCAGGTTTGGCGGACTAAATTGCCCTTCTAGCCATTTGAGCATTTTGTTAAATTAATGAATTAAAAAGGAGTTTTGTTAAACCCTTCACTTGAATAAATCTTTGTTAAATTAATGAATTGAAAAGGAGTTTTGTTAAACCCCTCACTTGAATAAACCTTGTTAAGCCCATCTGGTGCTTAACAAGGGATAAAAATGTAACACCATTGAGGGGCTTAACAAAATATATAACAGCATTTGAGAAAAAAATCTTGTTTGTGATTATATATTTTGTTAAGCCCCTCTGGTGTTATTTTTTTTAGTTGGAGTCACTAATGCAAGAAGTACAAAAGTTAGAGATATTCTGTGCCAATTCACTCTATTAATACAGTTTTTCAAGTTTTGTAGGGTGTATTGAAGGCTTGAAGAGTTTTTCAAGTTTTGTAGGGTGTATTGAAGGCTTGAAGAAACGTGTGATTTAGATTCCCTCTATATGTAATGTGAGATGCAAATATTATACGGTGGATGGATTAGTGCTTGCACAATGTTTAAAATGTGCACCATTTCATAAATATTATCGTGATTACTCCGTATATACTTTTACAAATGTCATACCTAGAATATTTGTTGAAACTAAGTAAGTTAATTCAATAACAAACATAGTGGTTGTGATTATATGTTTGTAGTTTGTTCACCGTCATCAGTTTAATTTTGTATTTTTTTTTGTTTTAAATTTAAACTTACTTGCACGTTAATAGATTAAGTTATTAAAATTGATACAATCCACAATACCCAGAATTAGGAGATGACTAATAAAATGAAGTTGTGAAAAAATTGAGATGAAAGAACTTGTATTACTAATATGTAAATTGCATACATGATTATATTTAAGGTGGATTCAAGGTTAAAGTTGATAAAAAACACATAACATCTAACAAAAATTAGTTAAGTTTAATCTGTCGGACATTTGGTCAGATAATAAAAATGGTTTAATAAATAATTTTATTAGTTCAAAAATAACTTTACTTTGTTGACAATAAAAATTCATATTAGAAGTAAACATCTAGACGTATTTATATCATAATCAAAACAAAAACATATATACATAAAAATAAAAGGGCATGCTTTAATTTGTTTGAGATTATTGGTAGTTGTTTTGTATTCACATATTTATTAGTCGATTTTTCTGTATTGAGATTTGATTGAGATTAGTAGTACTACTGCCAATTAGCCTATTTATTGGTAAAGAAAAAAATTGAGAAGAAAGAAATTAAAAAAACTTATACTCCTAATAAAATATAAAATATAAAAAAATAAAATAACTTTCCCTTCCAATTTCAGGGATTGTTACTTGTTAGGGATAACGAACTAGGAATTTCCCTAATGTCATTTCTTATAATTGATGGAGTGTTTTGTTTTACAGAGACTGTGTAGAGCGAACACACTCCAAATTTGATCCCCAAACAAAAATATCGACTTTTGCCACCAAACAGCACCTTCTCAGATCTTACCATAGCAGAGCGCTGGCAACCAGATTTGCCATTTCACAGCCGATAAATGGCGAGGAATTACGCCAGAGAGAACATGGAGCTCTCCAGATTGAGCGTGCTGGTGGCGCAGCTAGAATCTATAGTCGCCTCCGCCGCGCACAAGCCACCGGACGCACTTCTCTGTTTCGATCTTCTGTCTGATCTCATCTCCGCCATTGAAGAAGAGTCGAAGGTAGGAGGAACTGATGCTCACTTCCCCCCTTATTTCATATACATTGCACTCGGTAGCTGACTGATCCGTGTTAGCGTGTGTGTGCCGTTGCACTTCTTTGAGTCTGCTCTGCTATTGATTTAGTGGAAAAATGAAAAGTTAAACTCGGCGTTTTTTAGTAACTAATCAGTACAATTATGCTTTCATCTTAATACGAAACAAACTGCAGGAAGGAGAAGAAATAATTTGATACAGTATATCGTTTTTTAAAATTTTTTTTTTCCATTATTCTTAATACTGTAGTTTCTCTCTCATCAAATAGCACATTGCTGTGGTTGGAATACTTATATAAGAACTGCTAGCAAATTGCGCATATGTATTCTGCCTGATGTTGTTTTTGTTGCTGAAGGAATTTTGTAAATAGAGTCTTTTCAATGGCTGTTCGTTGAATTTAGTATACAAATCTCTAATCATCTCACCCTAAACTTCTCAACCTTCATTTTTGTTAATGGTTTTCTTGCATTGTCCAGGACTCTGTATTGCAATGGCAAAGGAAATGTGAGGACACACTGTATTCTTTGCTGGTGCTTGGAGCTCGTAGGCCAGTGCGACATCTGGCATCAGTAGCAATGGCCAATATTATATTGAAGGGGGATTCAATCTCAATATACTCTAGAGCAAGCAGCCTTCAGGGATTTCTTTCTGATGGCAAGAGGAGCGAAGCTCAGAAAGTTGCCGGTGTGTATTTATGTAGTTTCTCATACATCATGGATATTTGTTGGTCTGTTGGCATTTCAAATGTCTCTTTGAGATTGTTTTATGTTTTAACAAGGGTTGTAAATTTCTGCAGTTTTAAATATTGTTAGTCTTAGCTTGGGGTGATCTGGTTATGATGGGGAACTTACTGTACTTAAAGTATTCTCATTTACATTTTCGCTTTTCATAGGCTAGTCCCCCCTTTCACATTGTATATATCTCATACTCCATGTGTGACATTAAATTAGATATGTTCATAATCGAAGAAAGTCATATTTCCAAATTTTTAAGTTGGCAAGATAAGTAACCACACTCGCGCATAAAATATGCCAATATTTAATCACTAACATTTAACTCATCCCAAATAGAGTCTCCTGCAACCCATTTATGGTCGAAACGTTTCCCAACATTATGATCCCGTTGTGTTTTTTGAGTTGTAGGATAATGGAAGTTGACATTATATTCTATTCTTGGATGAAATTAGAAGCTTTTAGAATTCTTTTTTGCACTAATGGACACAAACTTACCTCATTAGCAACAAGTGGGATAACTTAGGCTTGAAACTGAGGCAAGTCCATTTAAACAATGTTTAGCTCTACCATGGTGTTTTTTAGAGTCTGACATGTTGTTTTAATCTTGGAAGTAGGAAAGGGATAAAAGTTATCATGCAAGGGGTTTCATACATTTTGTTAAGCAATTAAGCAAAGTAGTGCAAATATCACTTCCTTTTGCTTTACATTTTTATTTAAATTCCAAACCCTTATTTTCCTAAATTAAGTGAGATGTAGGGCAGACTTTTGTACAGAGTGCTAAATGAGTTAGGCATACAGTGGCGGGTGGCCTCAGCCACATCCAGTTATGATTTTTTTTTCCTAATAATGGCAGTTTAATTTGTAAAGAGGCAAAGTGTTTGGGAGATCATTGTTCCAGCCCTATGTTGGTCTTCACAGTCAATGAAGAATGGGAAAATATTTGAGGGTAAATGAGTTATATAGAGGGGATGGGGGATATAGTAAGGTTTAGAGTTGCATGGCAGGAGTCATTTCACGAAGTTTGCAAGCTGTTTCTAGTGTTAGTTATTATACTAAAGATTGGTGTTGTGTTTGCAGTGGGCTGCGTCTTTTGTAGTTTCTCATCCCTTTTTAAATTTCTACTTTTTGTCCTAATTACGTTGCTGCTTATAAAACATGAGATTTAGGAAAGAAAAGTCTATCTTCGGCTAGCTACCTTCCTAATGGTCTTAGCATCACATTTATATTAATTTTTTTGGTCTATGTTAATCTTACTTGATTAAAGAAAGCATGCTTAGTCTTCTTTCATCTCTGTTGCACAAGATTTGTTAAGGGTATTATTATTGAGAAATATTGATTTCTAACTCTATTACTTTTTCACTGCTGCTGCAGGTGCTTCCCAATGCTTGGGAATATTGTATAGGTACTTCGGGAGACGAATTGTTTCTGGACTACTGGAAACAACTACTATTGTTTCAAAGTTACTAAAGTTTAATGAGGTATTTAAATTCCCATTCCATCTATAGTTACCCAATTTTAACTCGCCATGTATTATGAACCCTGAATTTTCTCCTATATTGCGATGCAAGAATATAATGGTTTATGTACTGAAAACAGGAACTTTAAATATATCAGAAGCCCTATCCCTGGCAAACTTCCATAAGTTTTTCTGGGACTAAGGATGGTGTTTACATGTTATAACTAGCAATGTCTAGTTTCCTTAGTACATTAGAAATATGTTCGATATTCATCTGCTTTCCTTTTCAAAATGGTTCTGAAAGACCCCTCTACTGTCCCAAATAGATAAGAAAGTCAGAGTGCATCTTTTGCGAAGGAATGACGGGATAATAGCTGAAGTCGTGGAAATTTTGTAATGGATGAGTAAAGATTCCATATAAATAATTTAGAAACATATTGAGGATTCCTTTATTCTCAAAAGTAGATGTTATGCTATTTTAATGCACTTTGTGTTTAAACTCATGGGGGAATTACACCCTTTTATTCTCTTAAAATCCTGGTAGTGTCTTCAGTGGTGACTTTGATATATTCAATGTCATCCATTTTTGTAGTGAAAAAGCCCAGTCTCCTACTTGGGATGCAAAAGATTTAGTTTCTTCATATTTCTATAGGTTTGTCAGTATAATGAAGGATTTTCCCTGAATATAGTTGCCACACCCAAAAAATCTTACTCCCTCCGTCCCGCCATAAGCGAGACGGAGGGAGTATTTGTTTTTTCCCACTTGTTTCAGATTATTCATTTGAAACTGTGTTGCATGTAAGCTGATCTATCAGCCTAAGACTGAATTTGATACTTTTGACTGAAATGGCGTCTCCGGATCAAATATAATTCTTATTTTTGAATGTTTCTGTGGATGTATCTTTCCCCCCCCCCCCCCCCCCTTTTCTTTTCTGGTTTTCATGTACCTTGCCTAACTGCATGTTGATTTAGGATTTTGTGAGGCAAGAGGCTCTGCGCATGCTTCACAATGCTTTGGAGGGATCTGATGGTAGTGCTGCTTCTGCAGCTTATACAGAGGCTTTTCGTGTAATTATGCGGGTAGGAGTTGGGGACAAGTCTCCGCGTGTCAAAATAGCTGCTGCAAGATGTCTTAAGGCTTTTGCAAATATTGGAGGACCAGGGTTGGGGATTGGAGAACTTGAAAATTGCTTGTCTTATTGTGTCAAGGTTCTTAAATCTTCAAGTTCCTCTATGTTTTCTTTTACCATTATTGTAACACCTTGCTTTTACATACATATGATCGTATATTTTTGTCTGCTATAGGCTCTTGAGGATCCTGTGAAACCTGTAAGAGATGCCTTTGCTGACGCTCTAGGAGCATTGCTGGCTCTTGGAATGAATCCTGATGCACAGGTATCACTTTCTGTCTTCAGCATCTGCTCGCTGTTCATTGTTAATGTAGTGATTTATCATCTTGTGTTAGGTACAACCAAAGGGAAAGGGTACTACTCCTAAGAAGCTAGAAGGGGGCTTACAGAAGCACTTAGCAGTCCCATTTTCCAAAGGTATGCTTTAGTGCATGATTGCTCTTGTGCTTTTGCCTCTTGTGCTTCTCTTAAATCTTTAGTAGCTTTTGTTGACAGTTAAATTTGAGATTATTATCTACAATGGATAGTTATTTTCAGCCCCCCATTAGAGGAAATTGCGAAGTTTCTGTTATGCCAATAATACCTAATTCTGAAATGCATTAAAAAAAATTTAGCTCAGAAATATTTCCCTCATCATTTCTGTATATATAGTTACTTCTCCATATTTTTTTTACTTTTATTTCTTCATCTTCATCTTCATCTTCATCTGTCAATGTGAACTTGCAGTCAGTGGACCTCGTCTGAAGGATGTACGTATTGGCATTTCCTTGTCATGGGTATGCTTTTTACAGGTAATGGACACATCCAAACGGTTAATAATTTCTTTACAGAATTAGAAAAAGAAACACGCCTTGTCGCAGTGAGATAATTTTGTCAAAATGGGAAGATATTCACCTTGAATAAATTCTTGATATGGTAGATGTATTGGAAAATGGGAAGATATTCATCTCGAATTCATATCTGCAGAGTTTTCCTACTCTCATTCTTCTTTGGGTAGGGTGGCAGAAATAACATGTGAAGCAAGAAGTCATTTTATTTTGCTCAATCACCTCTCTTATTCAGTTATTATACATAGCGAGCTAATCTTAGTGTGCAACTGGGTCAGAACATGGAAGGTTCTCAGTGTTGAAAGGTTAATGCAGTGTCATTGGACCATTTCCGCGTTGAAACCTGTTAGAGATAAGGCGGTTGTTTTTAAAGAACGAACAGAGGAAAACAGGAAGCAGGAAGAACAGCAAACTGCAGAATATAAACTGAATAATATTGATAGAAACTGAACTAGAGAAAGTAAAACACAAAGATAATCCTCTTTTGAGTCCCTACGGTGAACTACCATCCTAAACTGTAGACTCTATGATACATTGCTCTTATTTGAAGAGCTATTTATAACCTACTAATGAAGACTCCTATTCAACAAAGACTCTTAACTCAAAAGATAGCAATTTAGACTCCTATTCGAACTCTAACTCTTAAAAATAACATCTCAATAAATAAAATAAACTACTAAAGATAAGGATGATCACAGAAAATCTATCGGTATCAAAACCTTTGAAGGTATGCATGGAGTTTGTGGATATTCAGCCGAGTGAGAAAATAAATGGTATCTGGACTCTTAGAGCCTAATTGACATGGCTTTGAGATCTAGAGAGTTTGATCACTGGTTATGTATGAGTTTGACTTTTGAGATCTAAATAAAAATAGTTGTAAATAATAAACATTGGTAAGAACGAGAAAGTAAAATGGTTAAATACTATAATGTTGAGCCTGGTGTAAGGTTCGTAGCCCTTATATTTGTCAGTAAACTACCATTTTTTCTGTTTTTACTTCTAAATTCTTAATTTTGGAAGTATTGTAATATCGTGAATCTGCAGGCTATGTGTTTAAAGTACCTACATCCTGATAGTGAGCTACAAAACTATGCTGTGCTGGTCATGGATATGCTCCGTTCGGATACATCTGTTGATGCTCAAGCACTGGTATCTGATGTTAAACAATATAGTTTGATAGAAGCTATTTTTGCACATAAATTGCTTAAAATAGCTTTTGGTTATACTTCCTAGTTCCTATAATTTATATTCAGCTGGAATAGTATCATGTATAACAGAGATCTCTCAGGACTCTTTTGTATGAGCAAAACAGAAGTCTCATAGAATAACCTGCAATTAAAAAATCTGGTTGAATGGCTCCGAAACCCATTTGATGGTTGAATAAGAATGAATGTATGCTTACACTTGCCCTCCTGATTTTGGTGCTATGCATTGCCAACACAACTTTATGCTGTAAATTTTTGTTGACATTTTCATCTTTATTTGTTCATCATAACATTTCCATTAATTTGTTTCTCTCTGTGGTTTGGATAGCTCATAGTAGACAAACAATTGAGTCATTGTCCCTATGGCATTACACTTCCATTCTGAAATAGGAGAACTTCTCTTGCCCACTTTAGAAATATTTGCTTACACAGTCCATATTTCTAACACATAAAATAAGATTAACGTGTCAAAGTTTTCAACTCATCTACAGTGTCTTTATCTTGACCACTACTTACTTTTGATCACCTTATGAATTTAGTAATTTCTTGTATACATGTCAGCTTCTGTAACCTCAAATTCTCATATTCCTCTTCCTTGTTTCAAGGCTTGTGTGCTGTATATTGTGCGAGTTGGTATGATAGATCAAATGAGCGAACCAATTCAGAGAGGCTTTTCAGTTTTTCTGGCGAAGCAGGTATTCTACATGGTCCAACTGGAACTGTAATACTTCTGTTGGCTGCTTCATTATCGACTTGGTAATAAATATATGCTGCAGCTTTTGTCTTCAGATTCCACCCCATCCATGAGAGTTGCTGCTTTACGAACTCTGTCATATGTGCTGAAAACACTTGGCGAGGTACATTCATGGCTTTAACATATAGTCACAACAATCAGTTTTTGTGTTCCAATCTTTGTCCTCAGATTATGTCTAACCATGCTCAAATAATAAGAAGAGTTGTAGTTAGGTCAGACACGGGGATTGTGTTGTGTTGTAAGTTCTTCACTTCAGATGACATCATCATCTATTATGGTCCAAAAGCAGAAGGAATTATTTATTTGAGTTTGGAATTCCAGATTATATTGCTGTTTGATAGGCTTGATGAAAGGGGTAACATACCTTCTAATTAGCAAAAAGCTATATGCTGGACTTCTTGAATTAAACACCTCCAAACTGATGGTCTGATATGCATACACACAAAAACATGTATCAATATAAGATTCAGGAAATCATTTGAAAAATATCCTTTTGTTTAACAAAAAGTACACCGTGCCTTCTCTGTTTATTTTATATCCACAATAGTACTTTGACCTTCAATCCTTCCCACACGGCCACTCCTATACGTCATACAAACATTCCTCAAGGTATTTCATAATTTTTAATCATTCCTGCTGGATAGACAAACCAAGCGTATGTTTTTACAACTCTCCATGCAATCTGCCCTCTTGTACTGATCGAAAGCACAATTCCAGGTAGTACATGCTTCTACATGAAGTTGGTTTTATTCCATGCAATCTGCTATCTATTACTGCAAAACTTATAGTAATCCTGATAACTTTATTATATAAATTGAGGAAAAGATAATGAGTTACATATTATGCATAGCCTCCGGGCCACTACTCATACTTTCTGCTTACTTCCCTGGTTTTTGCATTATTTGTTAACTGTTTCCTGTGGGTACTGCTTGTACATACTGCATGATTTAGTGGGTTATATTGCAAATACACCTTACCATAAATGTAATACTCCACATATCTAACAATAGGTTCCACACGAATTCAAGGAAGTTCTTGATGACACAGTTGTTGCAGCGTTGTCCCATAATTCAGCATTGGTAAGCTTCTGATAATATTATTTACTTCAATTTTTACCATGTTAAATAAGCCATGTTTATGTTAGAGAAGATTGCTAACCTTTGTCATGTTGGCAGTTGGCATATGCAATGTCTGGCAAAGTTAGTAAACATGCCTAGTCATCTATGTTATATATATGAACCTTTTTACACATACTATGGTTCAGTTTTTTTGGTAACTTTTACATTCTTCTCTTTATGGTTGTGAATTTGTCTGAATCTTCATCTGATAAAAGTTATGGCGTATTTCATTCTAATTAGATGTAAATGACATTTTGACATAGTATTTAGCATCCTGGATACTATCTCATCATCATTAGCTAGGGAGTATAGGAGAAGACTTGGAGCTTGCCCTTTTTGGTGACTGCTAATTTATTCACCCCCCCCCCCCAAGATAGAAAAGCTAAGAAATCTCTGATTCTAAGGACAATAAGACTTTAATGGTGTTTGTAATTACTTGGCCGAAGGAGAAAGAGACTGGTTTGATAACCCTATTTGCTACTGTCTACTTTGTGATTTGTACAGTTGAATTCCTGCAACTATGATGGTGTAAAAGGCTGGATATTTGTTACATTTTGTGTGTTCACCTTCAGAGAGCAGTGCTTTCTGTGAAAACAGTGTTATTTTTTACATTCACCTAGTGTGCACTTTATGGGATCCACCTGCTATGTATGTCTTACTTTCATTCTGCTTTTGTTTTTATCTGCTTATTTGTGGCACATTATCTGTGCGAACATTACTATTTGTATGTTAACCTTCAGAGCTGTTCAGTCTGTCTAACAATGGTATTCTATACATTCACCTAGTTTACTCTTGTGGAACTACCTATTATGTATGCCATTTACTTCCATTCTGCTTTTAGTTTGATTTGCTTAGTACATTTTTTCGTTATATGCCTTGTATGGTTATCAAGCAGGATTGTTTAACCAATCTTTTTGTAATAAAATTATAAAACGTGGCTTAGCTTATGACGATTTAGTCAAATATGTACACACTACATGATGTATCTACTTCTTTAGATTTCAAGCCAGGTGTCTTTTCCATCTTAATCACTGTGTCATATTTTTGGCCAGGTAAGAGTTGAAGCTGCCTTGACCATTCGTATGCTGGCTGAAGTTGATCCTTCTTGTGTTGGTGGCTTGATATCTTATGCAATGACAATGCTTAGTGCAGCAAGAGAAAATGTTTCATTTCAGAAGGTAAAACTTTATTACTGAGGCTCACTGTGCTATGCGCATATGCTCTTCCTAGAGCCTGGAACTTCTGCATGTTTATTTATTGCCTGTGCAATCAGACTTAGAAATACAGGGAGGGACATGCAAGTGCTATTATGGATGAGTAGCTAGGCTGTAGTAGAGGAACTAACGATTATTATTGTAGAGGTCAATTGTTTGTAGGTAGGTTCTCCAAGATTATATGCTTGCCTTGATAAGATTTTCGCTAGTGCACATGCATAACTTTCTGTGGGTTAGAATAAGTGATAGAACTTTTCCTTGATCTGATACAATCTAACAAAGTCGTCATGTGCAAAAACGATCTAAGGTTTCTCAGCAGTGATCATAATGTGTGTGCATATGTGTTTGGCTCCATCAACTTTACCTTGAGTTTCTGGTCCATATTTGCCATATGTAATAGATTGTTTAGTGGTTATATCAATGTATAGAAGGGCATTAACAATATAACAAGTATACGATCTCTTTTAGCCACGCAGAAATTAGGAAATGGCGATGGTTATTCTGATGCGAACATCAAATTATATCTAGAACATTATTTTCAGTAAATCTTTGGAATCAAAAGGATCAAATTCGTTTAAAGATAATTTTTTTGTGAATGCTCCACTCTTTCACCTCATGTATGCATGTATATGCGTGTGTGTAATATGTTCCTCTAATGGAATGTATACATGTATATGCGTGTGTGTAATATATGTTTCTCTAATGGAATGTTTTTCTGCTTGATTTCTAATTTTTTGATAAGACCTTACATGTATTAATAAAGTATAATATGCTATCATTGTTCTCCTTTCATTCTGGCCTCAGTTTTTCTTATTATGATGATAAATATATATATTCAATTTTCCCTCTTGCTATTCTTCTTCGTGCAAGTTGTTTTACTGTCTTTGATATCCAGGTATCCAACTTTAAAAGGGAGCTTGACTCGCTGCATGGGCTAGCAGCAGTTTTGGCTTCATTAGTGTCCACTTCACCAAAGTTACCACTTGGATATCCAACCAGGTATAATTTTTGGTTTCCATTTCCTCTTTACATTGTGCATTTACGTTGTTATCAACTGCCCAAATTGCATTAATGTAGAGCTATATGCTTTGTGATTGCTCGTAACGTTTCACATGTGCATATTTTTGTACAATGTGGAATTTCAATTATTTTCAGCACCGAAGGTTTTCCAATTTAATGATATCTATTACTTATTTTGGTATGTTGCGTGCAGGTTGCCCAAATCTATCCTTGATGTTTGCAAGAAGATGCTGATGAAATCCAGCAGGAACCCTATAGCAGCTTCTGTAGAAAAAGAAGCTGGGTGGAACCTTCTATCGTCACTATTGACTTCTGTGTCAAAAGAGGTAAGTTTTATTTGTTCTATTTTGTAGGTCCTAACTTCTTTTCAGTTTCTTACGGAGCTAGTTTGATGGTTTCAGGAGCTTCATGACCAAGTTTTTGACATTCTTGCCTTATGGGCTTCCACATTCAGTGTAAATACTAAAAATCCAATGAACCAAGTTCAAGATCGCACATCAGAAATAGGGTCAGTTGAATGATATTCTTGTTCAATGACATCTTCTCTACCTCCACATTTTTTTGCTGAACAATTCTGCTATTTTCACTGGGAGAAACTATATGACAATTTTTTCTCTTAAAATGTAAAATATTTCCAGCCAATTAGTGGAACATGACAATTAGTTACATTTTAAGATTTTTGGGAGCAAATGATTGGTTTGCATTTGCCCCTTAAACTGTACTGCTCATTCATATGCCTTTAAGAACCTCATGATTGAAAAGAGATAAACGGAAAAACTATCCAATAAAAAGAAGCGTTTGTGGTGCATAGTTTCTCCATGCAGTTACTACCTTGAGAACCACGTCTCCTTTCTCACCAATCACCATCTGTGTCCAGCTTGAATTTGTGTCTGGAATCTAGAGTTTAGGGATGCGGGAGGGAGGGAGAAAGGGAGAAATTACATTTAATATTTCGTGTCTTGTATCATATATTCAATACTTAAGTGAACATTGTGGACTAAGTACTTAAATTCATTATTTTTTAATATCTGAGATTCTGAATCACTTTTCTGCTTTCTTTCTTCTTTTTCTTCTCGTAATATTAAACTAACAATAATATTTTTCCTATGTAGAGTGTGGTCTGCTGCCATTGATGCTCTTATGTCATGCATAAAATGTTTTCTTTCTTCTGATCCTGTGGATACAATATTGCTGCAACCTGTTCTTCTATACCTCAACGGGTACAAATATTTCTTAACAGTTTCTTTTTGGGCTCTAAATTTCTGTGGAACATCTGTTGGTTCCGTCCTCTAGGTGTATGTATCTCTAACATTATGTTTCTGTTCGTATGAACCAGAGCATTGTCCATTGTATCCCAGTTAGCAGGCAAAGAACGAGGTGGAGTAAGTTCTTCAATGGACGTATTTATTGTTAGGGTGTTGTCAGCCTATCAAGCACTCTCAGATCCATCCTTATATGAAAGTGATCATGCATCAATTATTCAGATATGCACTACCCCTTTTAGGTAATCATTAGTAAATTGCTTTGCCTGAGATTACTTATGCATGTTAAGATATGTACATATGAAGAAACCAGATACTTCTACTGCAAATAAAAGCGGGATATGTATTCCTTTTTCTTCTTCTCAAAGGAGCTCAGTTCATCTGTAGTTGTTTCATGTGAAATTTATAACAGGGAAGCGTCCAGATGTGATGAAAGCTCTTGTCTGAGGATGTTGTTAGACAAGAGAGATGCCTGGTTAGGTCCTTGGACTCCTGGAAGGTGCAATCTTTGCAGTCATCTTATTTTTCCTGAACTTGTATTTTGTACCGTCTATGATCCTTTTTTTCTGTTTCTATGGTCATTCAGCCTCATCATTGATTTTAATTGATATTTTCTTTTTCTCAGACAGTTAATTGGTTGTTTCTTTTTCTAAAGTTTTGATTTTAATGGAATATGATTATCCAGAGATTGGTTTGAAGATGAACTTCGTTCATTTCAAGGGGGCAAAGATGGTGTACTGACATGTGTTTGGGAAAATGAGCCTCCTAGTTTTCCCCAGGTAAAGTTTGTCGCCTTATCTTAAAGCAGTTGCGTGAATTCTTATAACTAATCTTTTCTTGGTCTGTGATGGCAATATATGTAATAAACAATGAAGCCTGAGACCATAAGCAAGATGCTGGTCAATCAGATGCTTCTGTCCTTCGGAACCATGTTTGCTTCTCAGGTAGGTGATGTTATAGTTGGTTTAGTGTCTGAATCTTTGTTGGAGATTATGCGGAAAGAACTGAATGCTGTCATCTTGATTCCCCATCCTCCCAGGATAGTAGAGGGATGCTCTCCTTTCTTGGCATGATTGATCAATGTCTGAAAGCTGGAAAAAGACAGTCTTGGCATGCAGCCAGTGTCACCAATATTTGTGTGGGGTTACTGGCTGGACTCAAGGTTATATACTAATCTCATGGGCAGGTTTCTTATCTTTTATTCCAGCAAGTTGTACATCATTAAGCTATATATTCTTCCAGACATTGCTTGCTCAACGCTCTGAACCCCTGGGGATGGAGATACTGACTGCTACTCAGTCAATTTTTCAGGTTAATTCTTTTATTTTATTTTCTGGAGTATTATGAGATTATTTCTTTTTCTCCTTAGGTGTTAATGTTGTGTTCATGGCAGAGTATTTTAGCAGAAGGTGACATTTGTGCATCACAACGAAGAGCATCATCAGAAGGGCTTGGTTTATTAGCACGGCTAGGAAATGATACATTTACTGCCAGATTGGTCAGTTGGTTGATGAACCCTTTCTAGTGATTTTCTTTGCTTACTATTAGAATTGTCTTATAAGATAATACGAGTAATAAGATAACACATTGTATTAGGAAAAGAATCAGTAATCCGCAACAAGGCGATAACATGCTAGCTGAAGTTACTATTCCAATCTCTGGCAATATATGAAACTAAACAAAAATATCTTCCTCTAAAAAGTATTAAGTGGTTAGTGATCCAATCTGCAGTCTGCAGGATGGGCCCTGCCTGCATATTAGTAATTCCTTTTTAGCATTATGTAATATATCTAATGGAACATTTTGTGGATCAGTTGCACCAGTTATCTCTGGAAATAGTTTGCTTAAACCTGCAATTTCTTCCCGACACTCTGTTTTTTTGATTTGGTAGGCCCATATATAAAGTAGGCCACTAGAAAGTATTACTACTTTTTCTAGTTTTGATGGAAATTGAGGAATCTCCCTACAGACTATTGGCAATAGAAGCCATTTGTGGTGCCACATTACCACTATGCAACCTCATCAACAATCTCCCAGAAGAGGAATCTAATCCACAAATTTTTATTTCCATATACTTACAACAAAAACTCCATCCATGCAGTCCTTTATCTTCCTAAAGATTTCAAGGCTGTGGTGGTACTCCTGCCCTAGGAGCCTCCGTGTATATTCCATGCCATAATCTTCATATTTGCGCATGTGATATCCCCCGCCTTTGTAATTGATTCTAATGTTCTGCGCATGTGATGTTCCCCGACTTTGTAATTGATTCTAGGGCTAAAAAAAGTTCACCTCCTTAAACCCCCTTTTTTTGCACACGCTGATTTCTATAAACCTAAGGTTATTGATTCATCTTCATTATCACCACATCACATTTGCTATGCATTCTTGTTTAGTGTATCAACTGAAAGTAATGTGACTTATATATGTGCATTTTCCTTTCCGTATTTTTCATTGATTCTGTTATCATTTTGACCGTTAATGTGATCAGACAAAACAACTTCTTGGTGATGTGACCGGCAATGTAGATTCTCACTATTCTGGATCAATTGCTCTCGCTCTTGGTTGCATACATTGCAGGTAATTGTGACTTACAAATTTCAATAAATATTTATGTAACGTAAATTAGCTTGAGTGGGCAAGAGTTCATCTCTCTCTCTCGTGTGTGCACTTGCTCACATACACATCGCTGATGCACACAGACAAATCTGCATACCCATTAAGAAACTAATTTTATGCCTCTAGTAAGTGTCTAGCGCTAACATGTTCAGAAGTTCCAACTTATGCACAAAGTTTGATTTTTTTTGCGTGTAATATTGCCATGGTAGACTGGCAGGTTCTTGTCTTACGCCTATTCCACACCACCATTTTTAACTATGATTTAATATTACACCATGTCTCAACTTGCTGTGATTGAATATGTAGCTCTTTTCATGATTGCAGGACAAGCAAAATGTGTGCTTCATATGAAGCAATCTGCTTTTCTATTTTTAACCTACACTAAGTGAGATTTTGGAGTTGTAATCGGCCTCTCATTCTACCATATGCAACTTGTGCTCCTTCTCAATTGTTCATTTATCTACTCTACTGAAGCTAATTATCTTTGTGATATTACTATTTCAGTTGCTATACGCATGCATGGGGAAAATATGCAACTGCTTAAGCCTTAATTACTGTCACGTTTGCACATAAGTGATTATTCATCATGAAAAAGATATACTGATAGTTGATAAATTATTTACATAGCGAAGCTTGTTTGCATTGGAAACATGGTATTATCTGAAGAATGGCTTACAAACTTCCTTTCATCAATTTGCTACAGTGCAGGAGGAATGGCCTTGTCAAGTTTGGTTCCTAACACGGTCAATGTTGTCTCATCGCTTGCTAAAAGTTCAATATCAAGTTTACAGATCTGGTCCTTGCATGGACTTCTTTTGACCATTGAAGCAGCCGGCTTGTCTTATGTGTCCCAGGTTCAGGTATACATAGGCTTGCAGACCTTCTGAGTGGGCTTTTATATGCTTATTGCTTAATCTTATCTATGTGTATATTTTATATTTCTGTAAGTTTTTTACTACATATACCCCCCAAATGACTTGCAAGAATATAACTAATGCAAGTTTAAAAATCTTAAAAGATGCATTTGATGTAAGGCTTTGAGTCTGAGAGGATTTTGGGAATAATGGCTTCATATTACATGAATTTTAGATCTGTTCCAAAAATAGCCATGAGATCTCCAGACTACCAAGATCAAATTGTTGTCTCTTAAGATAAGCCCGTAAATTTTTGGAAGTTCTCTTTTTTAAATCCATCCACTATGAGACTCTAACACAAGGTCTACTGAAAAGCATTTAGTTTTGACATTGATGGTTTTGCTTTCTCTATTAGATGCTGCATGAATTATCCACCAATTTGGAGTAGAATATATGAGTCTGTGAGAGTTATTCACAAAGTCCTTGTTGAGAAGTTATAGTGGCTGGGTAGAACTTATATTTTCCTTTTGATCCTTGTGAAAAAAATAGATAGATCATGAAATTTTGAGGTGGTTTATAAGTTTTATTTTTGAAACAATGAATAAATCTGACAAAGGAAAAAAATCTCCAGAATGTATTGCTGTCTTTTCTATGGTAATTTTTAAGAATTCTTTAAAAATGCAAAACTATAAACATATGATGAACTTTGTATTGTCTTTTCAGTGGAACATCCATTCAGTTGTGGCATGCTGAATTGATATATTTCCATTCTACTTTTATTCATATAAAACTAGGCTATCTAAAACATCTTATGTCTATGTAGTTTGAAATGCTTTCTTCTATTAACAGGCAACACTTGGCCTGGCAATGGAAATTATTTTATCAGAGGGGAGTGGTTGGGTTGACCTGCAGCAGGCAGTGGGCCGCCTAATTAATGCTATAGTTGCAGTCACAGGTCCCGAGCTTGCCCCTGGGAGTGTATTTTTTTCTCGCTGCAAGGTGAAAGTTCTCCCTTTGTATTCTGTGTTCTAGTTTACTTTCTATTAACAATATCCTTACTCCTGGTATGTTAAATAGATTTATATTTTTATGTAAAAACAAAAATTTATTTAAGTTTTAGGAAATAGCAACAATTAAAATATAAAATAATACACATAATTCGAATAGTAAACTTATTCAAGGATTTATGATCTTGATGAGCTTGTAACTGAAATTTGGGATAGTTCAAAACAGGGTTAACTATATTAAATAGTGCTGTTGAAATTTCAACATTTCAAAACTCATCTGACAATTACAAATTTGGTTTCACATTGTGTAATTTTTCAGCATTTTACCCTCTGTTTTAAGTGACAACTCATTGTTGGTGTTTTGCCTTAATTGCTGAATTTAACCTAATTGATGCTTTTGGACATAGTCAGCTGTTGCAGAGATCAGCTCCTCCCAAGAGACCGCAACACTTCTCGAGTATGTTAGCTCTAAATTTCGATAGTTTACTTTTCCTTTGTAGTTCTAGTTTAGGAATTAATACACATAGTTTTAGTTGGTTAATTTTTGTAGCAGACTGAATTTTATATAATAGCTGCTGTAATGCAGAAGAAAATATTGCAATTTCACTTTTCCTTACATATTGGCAGGAGTGTCCGCTTCACACAACAACTCGTTCTTTTTGCACCTCAAGCAGTTCCTGTACATTCTCATGTGCTGACTCTCCTTCCAACTTTATCCTCAAGACAGGTATCTTTATCTTTCTAATACAACGGGTTTATATGGATTATCTTGTTCTCTAACTAAATTCAATTTTTGCATGTCAGCCGACTTTGAGACATCTAGCTTTGTCCACACTGCGACACCTAATAGAAAAGGATCCGGTTAGTAACTACTGTGTCACTTATAATAAGATCTTTCTGTTATCACAAAAAATAAAAATAGAAAAATCATAATAATAAAGACAAAATAAATAAATAAAAAAGAAAGGTCATTGACAGCTTGACTTCATTTCTCAGAAGCGTATCTTCGTATATAAAGTCAATGAACATACATTTTTTTGATCTGCATGAATGTGTATTAAGCATTTCAACTACAAAATTATCTGTAGCGGGAAAGTTCCATATACCATCGAAGAGGTTATTTAATGAGTAATGTATGAGGTGTAATACTCCTAACCAAATTTCTTTTGAGGTTAGTTTGTTATTTTGATCTTCTTGAGAAGTGTCTTAATATCCCAATTTCCAACAGCCTAGTGGCTACACTTCAAAGAAGATATTATACGATCCCCTGAAAAGTTTTAAATGTTAATCCAATGTAGGGATTGTGAGGACTTGTCTTCTCTTCATGATATCTCCTTTTTATAATAGGATTCGTTATTGATATAAACATTTTTAGTAGGAATCTGATGTTTAGAAGTTACAGGTGTCCATAATTGATGAACAAATGGAAGAAACTTTGTTCTACATGTTGGATGAGGAAACTGACCCAGAGTGAGTTGTTTCCCTGCATATACTGTATTAAGTTGGTATTGTTACAACCAGAAAGCCATATTGTTTCTCTGCATCAAATCATTTACACATTGAGGAGTTGCTTTCATTGTTTTTTCATCTTGCTAACACATATTTTTCTCTCTATTCTGGTCCCATTAGCGTATTTTTATGCTTTTAGGATTTTACAGCCTTAAGGATGTGCTTCTTCATGTGATGCCATTTGGTCTATTTACTTTAAAATATTTGGATGTATCTTGTATCTGCTCTTCATGAGTTCATGAACATGATTTTGGCTCATAGTCCTTAGAATTTTATGGTGTAATAATGTGCTCTGCTGTTCATCATTATAGCTTAGCTATGTTGTTCTTTCAGTTAAATGAAATACTCCTACGTGCTATATAACTTCAATATCATTAGGATTCATGATATTTAGAGGAGGACTTAGAAACAGTATCTTCAACTGCTGACTGAACAGTACATTATGGCGTTCTAATGGAGAGGTTTCCTTAAGAGTGAAGATTTGCTTCGTTTTTTTTTCTCAAGGGTAAACGAAAGAGCTGGGTGATTAATGTACTTCATGATGGTGCTTATTGGGATGTAGAAATTTCCATTGTCATGACTCATGATGTGGTTCATAAGTTTCATCAGTCTTAGTTGCTGTCAGCCAATAATCTTTTTTTAGAGGGTATACCCTCTCTTTAGTGTCTTACCCGGTGTTTTGAAGCATACTGTTGCACAAGGCCTCGGTCATTTAGGCAGCACTAAAGTTTTGCACACAGTCTGCTCTAGCCCCTGCTAATTTAGCAAAAAATATTTTTTTTTTTATAAATTCTTTATTCAATATCTGTTTTCTCTAATGCTATAATAACCCAAGCAAGACCATCAATTTCAACAAGTAATACAAAATTCATAGGAAGTTTAGAAAAAGAACTCATCTAGGGTTACAATGCGTAGATTCATATATGCCAAATCCACAGCATACAAGGCAGTCTAGGTGCTAGGCTGAATTTGTGTCAGTGGCCTAAATATAGATACACTCTGGTGCCTAGAATAGCAGCAGTATAGGACAAAATTTTGACTCTTGTGTCTTGATTGCAGGATTGGCAATTTAGCTCGTAGTACGATTATGAGATTACTCCATGCATCATGCCCTTCACGTCCATCCCGTTGGTTGTCAATATGCCGCAAGATGGTAACTTTCTTGCCTACGAAAATATGGATTACTAGTGTGATTCTAAAATTTTATGCAAATGTTGGATTTATATATATTGAAATCAATATTGACCCAACTTCAGCAGCTGTACTATTTCCTCAAGTCCTCCACTGCCCTGTTATCTTTGAGCCCCAGCAACTTCACTTTCATTTTGTCTCTTTTCAGAAACTCTCCTGCTCACCCAATCAAGGCCCTCACTACCTTTTCTCTCTCTCACTCTCTCTCTCTCTACACCCACAACCTCGTCATATCCAAAATCAAGAATCTCCGCAAGACCAAAACTTCAAGCTGGCTCGGCACAAGAAAGACATAGATACAGCCATTGAACACGCATGCGAAGATCATTCCTCAAACTGGGACATCAATAATAAACCCATTTCCCCTGCCAGCCAATGCATTTATGCTACATTATAGAAAATGAGTATTCTAGTTATACCTAAGAACTGGGATGCCAATGATTATATGTTCATTCGCATATGCTCTTTTCATGTTTGTTTGGTTGTGACTTGTGAGTTATGATGCTAATTACATCTAGCTTTTATTGAAATTTGATCCATGACTCATATAAAGTTTCTTTATGAACTTCGTGTAGATTCTTTCTACATCAAGACATAATACAGGCAATAGCAACAATACAACGAATGATTCAACTGGTATGGATGGTGAAAGAACCTTGAGTGTTGGGGATGATGATGAGAGCATGGTCTCTAGCTCCAAACCATCTCCAAATCGTGGCCATGCCTTTGACTATTCTAGCCCCAACTTTTCAAGGGATAAGCACCTCAGATATCGAACAAGAGTTTTCGCTGCTGAGTATGTTGCCCTTGATCCCCCCCCCCCAGTACTCTTGCTTGCGCATATAGTTTGTGAAGATAAGATCAACTCTTCATTAGTGTGTCATTATTTTGTGATTTTAAACTTGTGTATCCTAGTTGAATTTAAATGTTATGTGTGCCTGTGTACTTTAGAGCAATGTGGCTTGATTTGATTCATTATTTCATTAAAATTCCATGATCTGATGTTGCTATGAGAATCACATGATTTAGTTATACTTTTGTTATTAGATGCAAACACTTCCCTTGTACTCCTATGATTGTGATTTGTGACTGAAATTATGAGTCTGGTTCGAATTAGGTGCTTGAATCATCTTCCTGAAGCTGTTGGTGACAATCCTGCTCACTTTGACCTCTCTTTGGCGAGGGCACAACATGCTAAGGGGCATCTTTCAGGAGACTGGCTGGTTCTTCAATTGCAGGAGATCATTTCTCTTGCTTATCAGGTGGTCTACATATTAAGCAGCCATCTTAAATTGTACGTCAATTTGTTGCACAAAGAATTGTATTTCTGATTCCTAATCATGATTTGTAGATAAGTACCATCCAGTTAGAGAAAATGCGGCCAATCGGTGTTACACTTCTGTGTACAGTAATGGATAAGGTACTTCACCTCACCTAAACATTACTTGTTTTAATGACCAGATAACAAACAAGATTAAGTATCACATGATTCATATATATAACCTTCAGTTAATTTCTCAATTTTGGCTCTATATTTATCAATGTGGAATGTATGCTGACATTCCATGAAGAACTTCTATTCATAACGAATACATTATGTTCAAGATTTTTGTAGTCGAGATTTCTATTCTAATTCAAGTAAATGACATCCATTCTTGCTAGCTTATTTGCAGTACTGTAATAAGGTTACTGCAGTACTAACAGGTTATATTTTTAACCTGGGCGTGGATGAAACGTAAGAGAAAATTCAGACACATGTGATTGAAGTATTTAGGGCTTGTTTAGTTTGAGGAATTTTTTCTTTCTGTATGGATATGATAGATTAAATATGATATAATAATTACATCTTGCATACTCTGATGTACTAACTAGAAAGAGATGGATAATACATTTCCAATTTTATTAGATGAGATAGTCATTACTGGTTACTAGTTAGTCACTCAAATCCAAAGTACTCACTGACTATAGTTTAATATGGATTTAAAATAAAAGAAAGTAACATTGGTCACAGATTTTCTTGCAATCCACCCGTATTCTACAAAGTGGCGAGGCCCTAAAAACTCAAGGTTTCAATAGAATGGAATCAGTCTTGTTTAAGATAGTAACTGATTGAGTAAATTCTTATATCATTATATGTGTGGTCAGTTTGCAGCAATTCCGGACCCTGAGCTCCCCGATCACCTCCTTGTGGAACAGTACCAGGTTTGTTACCATAATTGCTATACTTTGTCGGTCGTTTAAATTCTTGTGCTTAAATTAGCTATCCAATATTGTTTTATAATATCTCCTGAGAAGCTATTCATGCCTAATTGCAACAAATTAGTCAGAGTCCTTATTGTAGCTTGAATTACTGGTTCTAGGCCCAACTGGTGTCCGCTGTCCGAAGTGCTTTGGACTCATTATCAGGCCCAATTTTACTGGAAGCAGGCCTGCAATTAGCCACTAAGGTATAGAAACATGCAGATATTTGTTCAAAGTAAATTTTCAATTATGAATTCAGATGGTCTGACATCTCGGGGTTTCCAGATGCTAACTAGTGGAATTATTAGCCGAGATCAAGTTGCAGTCAAGAGAATATTTTCATTGATTTCACGCCCATTGGATGACTTCAATGATCTTTTCTATCCATCATATGCCGAATGGGTGTCATGCAAGGTCCACTTGCCTTTTTTAACATGTTATGTAGCTTTGTCAAGTTATTCATTCTTCTGTGCTAGACTGCTAGTTCATCAGCACGCATAGCAAACATGACGAAGAGATCTAGGAGCCTTTCTGAGATGCTTATCTTTTGTTTTGGTGATTACAGATAAAAGTCAGGCTTCTCACGGTCTATGCATCTCTTAAATGTTACATGTTTGCATCCTTAAAGGAACAAGGTGATGAAATTTCCGATGAGTATCTAGCTCTGTTGCCGCTGTTCGCTAAGAGTTCAAGCACTCTAGGAACATATTGGCTTTCCTTTTTAAAGGACTACAACATTGTTCATTTCCACCTACGTGTGGATAATGTGAGCTTTACCTTCTTCTCTCAGTTGAGCCACCTATTTCAACTAAAATTTGATCACTGACTGTTAAACTGAAACATTCTTTGCTTGATTGATTGAGATACAGTGGGAGCCATTTCTTGATGGAATCCAATCATCAGTTGTATCAGCTGAGCTGCACCCATGTCTAGAAGAAGCTTGGCCTGTAATTCTACAAGCACTGGTGTTGGACGCAGTTCCTGCAAATTCTGATTTGATTGAATCTCCTCCAACAGATAGAATGGAAAATATTCATACGTCTGGACACAGCATGGTGGAGTTTCAGATTGATGATTTCAACTTTTTGTGGGGTTTCCTACTGCTGATTCTGTTTCAGGAGCAAGATGTTACACCCAGAGATAATATTATACCAGTTTGTCAAATAAAATCCAATTTCAGCAGTAAAGTCTTAGCCGATGACTCCAGTTCTTCTTCAAGTTTGAAGAATATTTTCTCCTCTGTCTTTCAATTTATGTCCACCAAAAGTTTCTTCAGTTCTGGATATCTCAGTTTGGATGTGTGCACAGAATTACTGAAGGTATGCATGCCTACAATTTCAGTCTCTTACAAGTTACAAAGGGAAGGCACAATAGAATGACTTCAATTTAAAAAATGGATGTGAACTGTTGTGGCTCTCAATCCGTAACTTTACACACTGAATGCAGGTATTCTCGTATCTAGTTTTTGGGGAAGATAGATGGGATCATCTTGCAGTCTTCTTTCTATCACAGGTAACAATTTTGGTTCTCTTCTTTCATAACTCATCCGTTTGGTAGATGAAGCTAACCATATAAAAACAAATAAATGAACATAGTTCACATTACCACCTAGTTATATGGCCCATTATTGTGCAAATAAAATTTTATCTCTTTTATTTGGTAATCTCAAAATAGTTGGTCAATTTATTTAGAAAGGAATAAGGGATTTTAAATAATTTGGAGTTATCTACTGATATTTTAGAGCAGTGTAATTTTGGTCAGATTTCTTTGTCTCATTTTGGATTTCGCTATCTCCTCTGTAGTTGTATTTTTCTTTATAAATTAGTTTTCCTTGTTTCAAATAGAGGAACTCTCATTTTTATCAGCATGTAAGAACAAGATATATAAGGGTCCGTTTGGTGCGCGGAATTGGAATTGGAATTGGAATTGGAGTTGGAATTCTGAAGAATTGAATTTGAAGGAATTGAATTATTATAATTCAATTCCAAATCCTTTTGTTCGGTGAAAATGATCTACGGAATTGAATTTGAAGGAATTGAAATAATTCAATTCCAAATCCTTTTGTTCGGTGAAAATGATCTACGGAATTGAATTTGAAGGAATTGATATGAAGTGTGTGTGCAGTGTGTGTAGTGTGTGTGCAATGTGTGTGTAGTGTGAACTGTGAAGGTGCCCAATTTTATAACTATTTGGAATTCCAATTATCTACTTTTGATATGGAAGTCAAATTGTGGAATCGGGAGGAATTGGAATCGTAATTCAACTCCAAATCCATTTTTTTTGTGGTACCAATTACCAAACATTGGATTTGAAATTGAAAGCTCCACTTCCAATTCCGCAAGCCCAATTCCATGATACCGAACAGAGCCTAAGTAAACTTCACTAGTCTCAACTTTAGCTAAAACATAATGCTTTGCTTTGTTATTCACAAATTATTGTATGCACAAGTTAATTTAAACCATGCTTGTTTTCTGATTTGTACTGTTTAAAGCTTGAAAAGTCTGTGTGCTTTATTATAGGGGAGTTTCATTGTACATGATTGTTATGACAATTATTTCTTGGCTGGCCTTGGCAGGTTATTCAGAACTGTCCTAATGAGTTCCTTTTATTGGAGAGTTTCACTTATTTGGCAACAGAACTATGTCTAACTTCTCTCTTTAAAGTGCTATTAAGGTAACACAGTATATTATGTTATATGTATTCAACAATCCCTAGAATAACAGGTGAAATGACGATGCTGTTTTTCAGTTGTGATGGGACTTGTCAGAAACCGTCAGGCTGGGAAAAAGATATTTCTGTTGCACTTAATGCTGCTTCAACTCTATTAGTACGCTCTGAAGCTAAGGTAAGATACATTTGTGATGGTAACTGAGTGCTGAAATTTTAGTCTTCTCATCATTACAAGTACCGACATCAAGTTATTTGTTTGTGAAGGCCTGAAGCATTGGAGCATTTTATCATGCTTGGGGCACTTATTATTACCTTGCTCATTCATGCAGATGCAGCTAAAGTTATCGTTGCCCTTTCTCCTTATTGCTTACAAGTGCATCGGAGAAGCATCAACTGAGATGGCCCTTTCAAGAATGACCTACTTTAGCCAGACTATTACTTCTTCATTGAAAAAACTCGGCAAGTACCTCTTGACTTTGATTCCTGATAAGCACTATTAGATCACCACCAGCTTATTAAAAGTTTATTAGTATAATCTTCCCATGATACTTATGGACTACTACTTAATGGATTTTCCTTTCCCTCACTGACATGTCACTGTAGGATTGTTCTTGGAATAATGAATTTCTCAATTTTCTTACATCCACTAATCTGCTTTCTTAGCTGATACTCCATTTTGTTTGAAAAAAATCTAGATAAGCACTAGTGTCAAAAATGGGTACTCCACGCAACACCTTTATCACTTTAAGAGTTTGAGTCATAATTAGGCATCTAACTTCCATTCTTATTTTGAGCCACATATGATTGTGAAATGAGGGTCTTGAATCTCTCTTTCTCGGACTCAATCATCATATATGACTTGGGAGTTTCAAGGCTATTGCTCAAAGCTGATCTTAGCTCTCTATATCTTTTAGTTTATTTTCTTCCATCTGGCTAAAAAGCTTCAGAGGCTACACTGTAGCCTGCTTTTTTAGGTGAGCCATTACTGGCTTGCAGTTTGACCATGTAAGAACCTGGTCTTGCACTTGGAGAAGTAAGCAAGGTGATATAAAAATCTAGAGGTCAGTCTTCACAAGTGAAATAATTTACCTCAGACAGAAAAATCCATGTAAATTTTTTCTTCTTCGATGAGGTAGGGAGCTTTACTTGTGTATAACTTTTCAATTGATAAAACAAATAACAAAACAGCATTGCTCTTAAAATGCTGTGGTAGTATCTCGTGAGCTGTGACCCTGAAGAAGATACACTTAATAATCAGACATAAGCTATAATAGAAGGATAATGACATAACCTGGTGGTAGAAGGACATAGTTATATAATTAAATACTCTGTTTTCTGAGGGTTTTATATTGAGTAACATCTGGTTTCATCTTAATATCTTTATCCTGGAAAACGACTAAACGAGGATATTGTTCTGGATGTACTATGTTTCATTTGAGTAGCATAATTATATGTCAACAAGATGGTTTCTTTCCTCACAGGACTATCTGAACTTGAGGCTGATGGCGTTACACACTTTGTATCAATAACCAGAGCTAGTGTAGAGGCAACAGTTAGTCTGACTAATGACTGTGTCCAAGCAATTCATCAACTAGAAGAGAAGAGGTCCAACCTGCGCAAGCTGCTGCTGTTGAAGCTTGCCTATTCAGTGGAACAGCTTTTTACTTATGCCGCTCTAGTTTGTACTTTCGAAGGTCCTGGAGAGAGACAAGAAATGAATCCTGTCTTTTATAGAGTTTTGCATCGTAGTATCGAGTGTACCCGAGCTGTGCTTACTGATCCTGACATACAGGTTACCATTTCAAAAATATCTTCATATTGATGCATTCACATACAAACTAATGACTGAGAGTCTGCATGCAGATTCAAGCAGTTGTCTTGCAAGTTGTGAAGGTCATGCTGCAAAAAAGAATAGGTGCAGAATCTGATCCTTTCTTAATTTTCTACCTTGGGGAGCTTGTCGGCGATATATTTGTCATTCTCCACAACATTTTAGAGGTGAGAGTGTTCCTATAATAATTTGATAATACTAATAATAACTATCACTATTATTATTATTATTGATATAATAATAATAATAATAATAACAATAATAATAATAATAATAATTATTATTATTATTATTATTATTATTATTGTTGTTGTTGTTGTTGTTATATTTTTATTATAATTGAAATCATGCTGGTTTCACATTCTAATTGGCCTACCATATGATTTTTTGGTTGCAGAACCCTATTAACAGAGAAGCAGTTGCTATTGCTGGGGAGTGTCTCAAATTTCTAATGCTTCTTCAGACAGTGTCAAAAGAGAGTGATTATGAGAAAGGCATAATACATCTTATTCTGGAATCTGTTCTGATGATATTTGCGACATCTGATAGCTCTCTTTCTCCGGTAATGCCAATGTTTCAGTCCCTTCACATTTGTCTAATCTTGCCTGCTCTAATCATTAAGGCCAATTCCAGGAGGCTCATGATTTACAGAGCATTGCTGTTAAGCTTGTCGCACAACTTGCTCAAACTCCTAGTTCAGCATCTTCTGTAAAGGATATTCTTTTGGCAATGCCTGCTACGCGAAGACAGCAGCTTCAGGTTCTTTTGTTTCTCCCGTTTTATCTTGCATACTCCTCTCTGTATCAACTCCAAGCTCTTAAGTTGAAGTAATAATTGCCAATTACTGTTCTTATTCTTGATGTTTTTATATTTTTTGAACATTATCCCCTCTCCTCCCCTCCGATTATCATCAGTATTTGCTCTTAATGTTCAATTCATGTATTACGATACGGCATTCTTAAGAACAGAGGTTTAGTCTTTTGCAAAGTAAGCTGTTGTGAGTAACATAGGAATTGGAAATCTTGATTTGTTCACTGATTTTACTTCCCTGTTTTCAGGATATAATCCGTGCTTCTGTCGTCCAAGATAAGAACCCACAACCCATGGCATCCACTGGACCACCCCTAGTGATAAAGTTACCTTCACAGACTCCGCAAATTGTAATGAAGAATCCTGTTCCATTAGCAGATCCCCCAGAGGAGTCTAATAACAGTAGTGCGGAAGACGAAGATGAGGAAGATGATTGGGACACTTTCCAGTCTTTTCCAGCTTCAGGCAATGAAACTGCTCCAGCTCTGGAAAGATCCCCATCCATCTCAGGCGATGAAACTGCTCCAGCTCTGGAAAGATCCCCATCCATTACAGGCGATGATTCTGCTCCAGCTCTGGAAAGATCCCCATCCATCGCAGGCGACGATACTGCTCCAGCTCTGGAAAGATCCCCATCCATCTCAGGCAATAACAGTGGAGAAAACAGTGATGACCAAGGGCACTCTCCTAGCACTAAAGAGGTCTCCAACACTGAAGATCATGAATTTGGTGAAGCTGCAAGTACGTCTTATATAGCCGATGGTAACGATCAGATAGAAAATAGCCAGAGACCTCAAGATGGTTCTAGCAATCATCAGCAGTCTGCTGAGGTGTTTCCAGGTGCAGATGAAGTGCTGCCTAATATTCAGTCCGATCAACTTGAGAATCAACATACTTCACCTTCGGTGAAATCACCCAACAAGGAAGACAATCAAACTGTTTTGGATGTTCAATGTATAGATAGCACAGACTCATATGACAATGCGTCTGATGAGCATCGTTTGGGGACTTCTCTCACCTTAGAGCAAGGTAGTCAACCTACAGAATTATCAGCGGATAATGATGAGCCATCTATTGAGCATCCTCTTGAAGAGAACAATAACATTGACCAAAACATCTCAGTGGTCTCAACAGATGATTCTGAAGACGCATCTGCAGTAGAGGAATCTAATTCAGGGCATCATGAGAAAACGAGTAATCTATATGAGCAGCCCAGTTCGCCTCCTAATGATTCAGAAAACGGCAGCACCATGTTGGCAAGAGAGTAACTTTACATAAGTAGGCCATGGGAGTGGTTGGGGACTAACATTTTCTGGTAGCCAGCGAAGGTTACATGCTTGATGAATTCATGATCTTTTGCTGGCCAACTGCAGTCATGACATTACATTAAGCTATTATCCTCTTTTTGTTCGAGGGACTATTTTTGAACAGGCTAGTTAGTGCCCGCCATCCCATTACAAAAGAATTATGGTATATTCATTTGTAGTAGGTTGGGAGATAGGAGTAGTTTTTTCGTGAAGATTGAAAAATCGAGCCCAGAGCTGAAATCACAAATCGAATATGATGTTTTGCTTATTTCTTTGTTTGTAATGAATGGTCGATTCTTCTTGTGTGTGTGTTTGCCAGATGTTAGCTTGACTTTTACTTGAGAGCTCCACTGTCAGCAAAGTCTCTGTTTTACTTGGAATCAAATTATAGTAGTTTTCTAATATTCACATTTGCAAATTATGGATTCAATTTAAAGCTGCATTACAATGAAACAAATTTAAAGCTGCATCCATTCCACTTTTCATTTTCGGCAACACGAATTTTAAACAAATGAATGGTACATTGGCTAGGATCTCACTTGTGGAGTGATTATTGCGGACGGGCGGAAAATAAAATTGTACTACAAATTTTCATAGATGTATATAAACAACATTTACAGTACTACAAAAATATTAGTAATTCCTAGTATTATTTTAGCACAGCAGGTAAATCAGTCGACAATCTGGCAGTTGAATTCAATGCGAGAAGATTAAATTGCTTCAGTTACTAGAAATGAATGGCGAAGTCGTTTGATTAGGCAGTAAAAGGCAACAGAGAATTGGGACAAATGCTCCAAAAATATATCTTGTCCGGGGAATATATGAATACCGACGAGCTAGCAAGAAGACAAAAACATTGTACATAAGAAGACATCAACAAAATTTCAGTCATCAAACTCGTGCATGTGGTCTAATAGGTAGTTGGCCGCAAGCTCCTCATTTTTGTTGCAGGCAAAGAATACATCCACTACCAATGCACGATCAAAACCCATTGCCTCGAGCTACAAGCCAACAAACCAGCATATATAAACTTAAGTTAAGTTAGCATGTATTGAATGAACTATTGGGGATAGAAGATGATCTTAGGTACGGAGATCGACATATCAGTAATCATAATGAGAGATCAACTAGACACGTGAAGGCCTTAACTGAGTGGTGAGATGATAAAACACAGAAATCAGCTATTTAGGATGGAAGAACTTACACGTGCAATTGCTTCACCCTCTTCTGGTGTAACAGTTACAGCCTGTGGCATTGCATCAGCAAGTTGCCCTAATATGTTCCTACAGACATCACAAAGCTCGACGGTCAAAAAGTATTTTCAGAGGGAAATTAAAGAGACAGTGGAATATGATATGGTTAATATTCAGCTTCTCACCCTTCCCCCTCCTCAACAGGTTCATTTATTAGCTGTAGGAAGTCAGCCTGATGTTCCTGAATCAACCGAACCAGCTGAGGGTTTTGCTTTCCCAGCTCTTGAAGCATAGGCTACAGACAAAAGAATGAAACAATCTCAAGAAAACATTCCCAGTGACACCTAAAAGTTGCAGATACTAACTAAAAAGACAAATTAGTACCTGCAAGATTTGAGGATTGGCCTGCACAACAGCTCGCAGGGTTTGGAACTGAGAGGAGAATGAATTAATTACATGAAATCCATACCGAACAAACATCGCAACTAATAGAAAACAATGTTTCAAACCTGTTGACTATTGCGAAGAAAATCCAAGCTTCCAGCACCTGCATTTGAGCCCATTGTTGGGAGACCCTAACCCAGAGAAACAATTACAGTTGTCCTTCGATTTATTTTTTTAATAAAGAAATTTATAATCAAGTTGTATATGTACCTGTGGGAAAAGATCTAAAGGATTAGCATTTGGTCCACCGGATGGTACAGCTGGTTGTGTATCATAGATTGAAGTTACCACAGGCTGGGCACCAGCAGGAGGTTGCGCAACAAGAGCAACTTCTGCTTGCTCTGGAATACCCTGAGATTGGATTATTATTGGGTTATCATAACGATTCTATTAAACGAGTGTGAGTAAAAAGAATCAGCTGCATCCAATAAGTAGATTTTATTTTCCCACTTTTTAATAATTAATAAGTTTTCAACTCTTGTCAATGGAACCACTAAAGATAAAATCAAAATTTATCAGGAGTCCAAGAATTTCAGGAAGAGACTCACAGAATAGAGGTATTCAACAGCTCGCTCTGGATTATTATATGCAGCCCGTAGTGCACGGATAACAGTATCTCGGTCCCAGCTTCCTCCACCCATATCTAGTATCTGCTGAACAGTACCCTCCAAGTTAGTTCCAGCTACAAGATTGGATGCCGCTTGATCATAGTCGCCTACTGAGCTGATTGATTGAACAAACAAGTAATCTCAGAAAAATTGAGGGCAATCAAAACAACCGGAAAAGTTAATACTGCATAATGAACGGATTAGATGTACTCACGCAGGTGCAGGAACAGAAGCAGATTCAGGTTCTGATTGTTGGCTACAAATGCAGGAAAAGAACTTATAAGATAAGAAATTACTCATTTAGCCAAAACCGAAGGACCAAGATGAACTCACGGTGCAAGAGTAGATGGATCTGCAGACGCTGCTGCAACTGGTTGTGCTGATGGAGTGCCACTTGCAGGTTGCACCTACACAAATAAACAGAATTATCAACCAAAAGCAATCATTCATGAACAATTTTCAGCAAAACTAGTACTCCCTCCATCCCGGAGTATTAGACTCACTTCTTTTGGGCACATGATTTAAGGAATTGATATTTAAATAGTTAAAGTGGAGAGAGTAAAGTATGAGAGAGGGAAAAAAGTAGAGGAGAGAAGAGAGAAAAAAGTAGGTGGAGAATAAAATAAGATAGATGCTTTTTGCTAAAAAAGGAAATGAGTCTAATATGTTGGGACATCCCAAAAGGGAAAGTTGGTCTAATACCTTGGGACGGAGGGAGTAAAAAAAAAGCTTTAATTCAAAAGCCACATATGCACAATTCATGCATTTCAGCTTTTCGTTTAATTATTCATGAACAAAATCATTGAGCAAACGTGCTAATTTTACTTAGGCTAAGACAACCGATAAAAGTTAAATAAAATGATTGATGTATAATTAAGTCTACTAGTTTAATGTTGACCAACAGTCACATCATGCCCTTCTCAAGGTGTCTTTTGACTAATATAATAGTAATAGGTTGGCTTGTTAGTTTTGTAATTGACATTATAGAGCATGCAATTGCCGAATATATTAAAGCTTAAATTACTCAATCTGAGACATAAACCTAACAAACGAATATTATAAGCATATATGAAAATTTATCTAAATCAATACCTTATCGGCATCAGTTTTTGTACCTTGGAGTAGATACTAGAGGCATATCTAACCCTTACAAATCAAGTAGTACTAAAATCAGCATTTTAAACGCGTATTTACATAAACATCTTATATATAGCATATCTGAGCCACTAGCACAAAAAAGAAACCAAAAACATATGCAAAACGAGGGAGGTGGAGAGAGAGAGATTGTGGCTCACTGTATTCGATGGGGCAGCAGATGCAGATGATCCACACTGCGAACTCTTGTTCTATCAAAATTGTGCATATACAATCAGAAATATATTCAAATATGTTCTACAATACTTTTCACCAATGCTAGGTCATCTCGTAATGTAATATGTTGGCTCCTGGACACAACTTTCCTTGGGGCAATGCAAATATTCGCTCTCATTGTTTAGTGAGCCACATCTTAATGTTTTATCATTTTTGCAAATCACCCGTGATATATAAAACCCTCACTCAAGATGAAATGAGATATAGCAAGTAATTGCAAATTGCAACGGGGATCTTCTCCAGAAGACAGGATAAAAAATTACCTTGGACAACATAATCACAACAAAACTTCCCTCAGCAACTTCATTATGCTCTACTGTCGTTTCATCCTTAAGAACTTTCCCTTGGTAGATAAGCATCTGCTGAGCTGCGGGGTAGACAGCAGAGCCCTGAACTGTTTCAATGTTTTTCTTCACATCTGCCACCTGAAAATAATCAAGATAAACAGTAACACGACTTGAACTACAATTTTTTCAATTAAAAAGAATCAACAAAGATGGATACAGTAACTTATTGATTTGTCTCCATTACTTCTTTGTAAAAAAATATCTACTAAGAAAAAACACCAACATAGAAACAGGCTTGCATACCAATTGCATTACAAAAATCTGCTCTAAATTTGAGTAAATAAAGGCCGAGAGCAAACAGCAACAGCTTTGTTCTAATCCAATATTAGACGTCCACATTAATCTCTCCATTTAAAGAGTGAGGAATGAGCATTTTCAAATTTATCCTAAAATGCATAATTCTTTACATATGAATATTTTGCGCAACTACAAGAGTTAAATAATGTTTCAGGAATTTGGTGCAACAATCTTCTATAACAAGTGCAAAGTTTCACACATTGCTGCACAATTTAATGACCTAAGCATCCACAACCTCCTCAATTTATCTAAATTCATAATTGAAACAATTTCCAGCTTGCTCCTATGTAAGGGAAAATATACTCGCCTTGTTCTAGGATCAATAAAGAAGCATACACAGAAACACGCTGCTACTGCTACTTCAATGACAACAACATTTTATTAAAACAAATCACAATCAACAAAACCGAAAAACAATAGTAGCATTCGAAAACCCTAGCCACTCTCCAGCCACATAGAATAGAACACTAACTAATTGGAAATCCAACACATTCCGCGCACATGTATACAATTAGGCGGTCGACACCGGTACATAGTGAGAGAAAGCGGAAAGGATATACATACGGAGTCGTTAGGTTTCACTTCGATCGCGAACTGCGAGCCTTTGAGAGTTTTAACGAAAATCTTCATCGTTCTGGTTCTCTGACTCTACGTCCGGATGCGCGTCGGAGAATGCGCCTCCGATCTCCGGTGGCCGGCGGCGAGGTACGAGCTGATCGATGAATTTTTTAAAAATCCAAAAAAACGAGACGCAGATCACACAAAATAAATTGCAAACTGCTGCCTATCGCGCCGTTTATATAGCTCGGTTATGTTGGCTATAACAGCATGGTTATTAGCCGGCACACCTGCACCAATTAGTAATAGACACGTGTCAATTAGTTTTGGTAATGCGTTTTTAGGTTGTATGTTTCCTTTATCAATATTTGCCTATAATTTGGCAACAAATAAATTGAGATCGAAATAATGGATGTGAAAAATATGTAGTACTTGGTAAATGCTTGGCATTGATCTATCATCTATGTGCCTAAGAATGGAGTACTTGACAAGTACAATCGCATTGCCGTTAGAGGGAGGGGTCAGCCGGAATCCGTAACGCACATTGTGGAGCGGCTTGACACGCGAGCCATCCATAATGTATTCGTTATGTCCAACAACAACTACTTTATTAATTATCTTATTCTATAAACATCACATGCCCTCACATATTAATTTCAGCGTATACATTCTTGTTTTATTATTTCAAAAATAAATGGTAATGAATCTAGATAATCTCAGTCATAGTCCTTTCAATTTTAATAATATAATCCAAGCTGACAATAACAGTCACACAGTTTGTTTGGAATAGAGTTTGGGTCCAAAACCCTTGATTCATCCCAATCTATTTTGGTGACGAGCTCATATGAAAGTTCACTTCCTATTTGAGATCCACTTCCTACCGAGCAATGATCTTACAAAGATGCTCATGTTCATAAACATGGAAATATTTTACGTGTTGACACTTTGTGAAAAAATTGTTCAACACCATCCAAAAAAACCAAAAGTTTTGTCTCACCATTTGCTCAATAGTGTTGTGACAGATTAGAGTTAAGCTTTAAATAAAAATACAGTACTACTAAAATATATTAAGGACATTTTCTTTTTTAGTCCATGCCATAAAGTTATGTCATTTTTATTTATAAAAAATCTTCTCAAATTCATCACTCTTATATACATCAATTCATTTACAACTTATATCACTAGAACCCACTATTAAACATTAATAATAACGTAAATCTCAATATTCACGAACATTATTCTATCTACCTTTCTTGCTTTAACTGTGCATTAACTTTTAATTTTCATGCCGTTTAAAATAATTACTTTTTTTAGGACAGAGTGTACTAGTAAAAGATTATTTTAATTAAATAGTGAGATTACAAATACAAAAAACACTAGACTAAATCCCAAAACATTTTGCTGCAAAACAAGAATGGCGATCGGAAAGAAGAAGAGTAACAACTCGCCTCAAACGATATCCGAACCCGAAATCTGGTCATTCATCACCTCCCAAACTTCAAAGTCATGCTTCCTCTTCATAGCCCTCTTCGCCGTCTTCATTCGCCTCGCCGTCGCACTCCACCCCTATTCCGGCGCCAACACGCCGCCGATCTTCGGCGATTACGAGGCGCAGCGCCACTGGATGGAGATTACCATCAATCTTCCACCTAAGGACTGGTACCGCAACAGCACCGTCAATGATCTCAAATATTGGGGACTCGATTACCCCCCTCTCACTGCTTACCAGAGTTACTTCCATGGCATTTTGCTGAGGTTCTTCGATCCACCATCGGTGGCTCTTTCGAGCTCTCACGGATACGAATCCTACATTGGGTATGCTGATTATTTGAGTTTGAAGCTTTTGATTATGCTTTGTTGCCAGCATTTATGCTTTGTGAGGATTGTGATTGGAGTTTCTAGAGGCACTATAATGAACTCTAAAGCTTGTATGCTCACTTCTAGCTGAAATGGAGATTGATACGAGCTAAATTTGAAATTAGGATATGTTTCCATTGATTCCTTAGTGCTATAAGAAAAAAATATGGAATTCACTGATTTTAACATTCGTGATGCTTTTATGTAGGAAGCTGTTGATGAGGTGGACGGTTCTGATGTCTGATTTGATGATATTCTTTCCTGCAGTGCTTTATTTTGTAACTGTGTATTACTCTGGGAATCCTGATGACAAAAAGAGCAGTAAGGCTTGGCACATTTTGATGATTCTGTTGAATCCGTGTCTCATTTTGATTGATCATGGCCATTTTCAGGTATACCATGAAATGCAAGAACAATGTTGTTGCCCCACTTCTAATGTGCTAATGCCCCCTTCTCATACCTGTCGTTTGCTGTTTCTGTTGTTTCTCATTTGCAGTACAATTGTATTAGTTTGGGGCTAACTACTGCAGCTGTTGCGGCAATTTTGTCAAATAGAGACCTTGTTGGCTCCATGCTATTTTGCCTTGCTCTTAATCACAAACAGGTGCACTTTTCTCCTCAAGACATAATAGTAATTATTGTCATTTATATTTCTTTTTGGATCTTGTTTGAGAAACAGTGTGAAAAATTATGTTGTATAGTGAGGGCTCCAATTTTGTAAAACTTCCCCAATATAGTTGCTAGAGCTTAATTAATTCCATTTGATATGTTTAACTGAAGCAAGTATGTCTTAGTACATAATCCATCCTTTGAACCCTATGCCTCTGAATCTAGCTTCAGTGTTTATTCTTGTGGTTGGTGAATTTCCCAATCAAAACTAGTTATTTTGTAAATGATATTCCCTGGTCAACCGTCAATGACACGTCTTAAAACTTATAAAATGTTAATAGCAGGTCGCAGGTAGTATAGGCATATTGATACACAGTGCCACCTTTTACCTTTGCCTAAGGTACAACCACTGTTACTGCTGCTCTAATTTGGCCATTTCTGGCTCAGTCACCAAGATGGTAGCCACAGGCCCACAACCAAACTTCCCATCCTTCATTCTCAGCTGAATTGCAAGTATATCTCATACAACAACATAACCCAAAAGTATTTTTGTGTATATTATTAGTTTGTTACTGTTTTCAGTTTTTGTATTGTAACCTTTCTTGAATGGTAAAGTAGAGGTCAATTTGATTATATGGATTCATCTGTCTTTGATATATCGCAAGTCACTATCTGGAACCAGTTACAGATCTCATGGAATGGGCTGTATAAAATTTTTAGAAACTGGAGATTAAACTACTTGGATCGTGATATCTGTCAGAGAAATTTCTTAACGTAAAATTTGTACACAACCCATTTTGTTAGTGCTATACGTTCCGAGCTTTCTAACCTTTTCCTTACTTTTTGGACTTTCAGATGAGTGCGTATTATGCGCCTGCCTTTTTTGCTTATCTTTTGGGCAAGTGCTTGAGGCGCCAGCGTCCAATAGTTGAGGTTTTAAAACTAGGTTTGGTGGTTGTTGGGACCTTTGCTCTAATCTGGTGTCCATACCTTAATTCAGTGGATGCATTTTTGGAGGTATGTCGCTGTATTTTGATTTGCCTTCTGTCCTCTCCTGTCCTTAAGCTCTACTTGTGTAATGCTGAGTTTAGAACTAAGTACACTTCTTGAAGTATGTGAGCACATATACTTGCTGCGTTCAAGTGTTATTGATCGGGATCACACTGCATTTGTTAAGATTTTTTTGGGAGTGAATTGAATTGTTTTTTGTCGTGGCTTCTGTAGATGATTGCATGCAACAAAGATATATTCTTGTTTTAGTTTGTTAGATGCTGCAATGCTGCATTAACATATATAATAGGTGTAAGACAGTGCTAAGTTTTTAGATGGAGACGTATATGAAGGATTTGATATGCAAAAACTTGAGTTTATAATCTACTGAAGAAAATGCATAAATTATGTCACATGACTCACATATCTTTGAATCTACAGAGTTTCTTAATTGTTAATCGATATGTGCAGTGCAGCATAGACAAAAGGAAATCTCAGTCATAGAGACCACATGTCTGAAACTATATTTTTCTTTCATAGAATTGACAATCAAATATAGTTATTTGTTTCATGTCAACCAAGTTCTCATAGAATGCATTTTACTTTAGCATATTGATAGTAGGATTTTTACTATGCCACGTCAAACACACCCTTGAGGACTGATCCAGGTTACCCCAATGTCGGAACACACACACACACACACACTCTCTCTCTCTCTCTGCTGTCTCTTCTCTATCAGTGCATAGACATGGGTTCTATTAAATGCATTAGTTCAGGGATCAAGAGACTGGAAATTATGCAATGACATTTTCTGTTTCTAAGATCTAGCGGGACATGATATGTATTCCTGTGAAACTGCCAGGACTGAACACTGCCACCTGCAGATTGTCATCTTGTCCATTATAAGGCCTGTTGCATCCATAATAGGAAATAGCATGGGGACTCTATGTTAAAGTCCTATATCTACATTGTTTTATTAGAAATGCATCTTGAATTTTGATAAAAAGGTCATTTTTTTTGTTGTGCCATAATGTTCATGTCATTTGTGGTTGTATTATAATGCACGTGCCACTTTATGGCTATCAACTTATCATACACTGCAAATTTATCATAATGACTGTTTTTGCTAATACTACTCAAGTCTCGACAAATACTTGCACATATAGGTGACACATGGAAATTGTTGCTTGTAACAGGTTCTTTCTCGATTAGCTCCATTTGAGAGAGGTATATACGAGGATTATGTTGCAAACTTTTGGTGCACGACTTCAGTTGCCGTGAAATGGAAGAGATTGTTTACAACACAATCACTGAAACTTCTCAGTCTTGTTGCAACTGTTTCCACATGTCTTCCTTCCATGATCCAGCTTGTTTGGTCACCAACCAAACGTGGTTTTCTGCACAGTTTGCTAAACTGCTCATTCTCATTTTACCTATTCTCATTCCAAGGTATGTCTAACAGGCAGCTCATGCTTAGTCCATGACCGGTTCCTGCATTGAATCTAATCTAATCTGTAATTGACGGTTCAATATTACAGTACATGAGAAATCCATCCTGCTTCCACTTCTGCCTGCAAGCTTCTTGGTTGTGGAAGAACCTTTTGTCTTCCAGTGGTTCATACACTCTGCCTTGCTCTCCATGTTCCCTCTTTTGAAGCGTGACAATTTGGTAGTTCCATATGCTGCTATGTATGGTCTTTTTGTCCTACTCTACCATGCGCCCGGTGTCAGGAAAGATGCAGGAGTGTCCAGCTCCATTCCAGTTATTCTGAAATTGTTTGCATCTGCTTGCTCTCTTGTCATTCATATCGTCTACATAACAGTTACCCCTCCAGAAAAATATCCTTTTCTCTTTGAAGCTGTGATTATGAGCTTATGTTTCTCTCAGTTTGTATTGATTTTGATATATATAAATCTAAAACAGTGGGCACCATCTAAGATTTCAAGTGAGGCGGATACCAAAAAGAAGAGGCTCTGATTTTCTTTAGGAAGATGTATTAGACTGCAAGCACATTTTGAGCTCAGATATTCGAAACCTTTTCTGCTTGAGGCCATATACTAGTTTAGCTGTATCTGTACCATTAATGATGATTTAACAGCTTAGGCTAACATACCACACACACATCAGATCACATTGTATCGAATAGATATTGATCAGAAGCTAAAAACACTCTTTTCTTGAGTCTGTCTGATTTAGTTTTTCCTCATACACTTTGCCTATCTCATGCATTCGGCATTGTTATTTTATCTCATGCTTCTTAGTAGTTCACTTACGCCTGCTCAGCTGGCCGAGTGTGAAAGTAATTATCCTTGCTTTTGAACATGAAACGCGAGACATCATTTCCATATGGGCTTGATTAATTGTTTGTTTGGAATTTTTGTGACATGTGATAGAATCTTAAATAGAATTGGATTTTTGATATATACATTAACTTGATATAAGACACATTTTTCTCTAGGGGATGTTTTCCTAAATTAGCTATTAATATCATGGGACGCTTTCCTAAACTATCATCATTCAATTAGCCATAATATATTCTCTAAATTAGTCATTAAGTTTGACTAAATGTATGTTTCTATACTAATAACGAAAAAGGAGAATATATTAACATAATTATAGTATATGTATGCGTATTTGATTGTAGTTGAAAGGATTAATATTTGATTCCTTTGATTATTAAGGGGAAAAAATGGACGCATATATATATATATATATATATATATATATATATATATATATATATATTTATCGTTTCATATATTATGGACTACGAAAATCAAATTAAATTGTTATCATGAATTATTTAATTTGGTTTTGGTATTATTTTGTAAAAAGGAAACGTCCTAGTTAAATAGTCACTTTGATGGAAAGCGCATTAATGGTTTATTGTTAGGATTTGTGCTGGTAAAAAAGAAACATCCTAATTAAATAGCGATTTTGATGGTAAGAACATTAATGGTTTATTATTAGGGTATGTCTTCTCTCTGCCTATAAATACAAGTGTGGTGATCCCATCAAATCACACACATTACAGAGAATTGTCTCCCTCTCCCCAATCACTTCCGCTATGGATTGTCAAGGTAAGTTTTTGATTCATTATGTTAATGGTTAATACGTGAAATACATATTGTTCAAAGATCTTGTTTTATTTATATCCAATTATGTATTCTTGAATATATCATGATAAATAATTTTCAATAGAAAAAAGTTACATTACTTAATCGCATAAATCAGGTACTAGCACCATTCGCGGAGAGTGGTTATAAATGTTCAACTTTTAAGTCTTAACGCATATGGATTGTTGGAATGTTGGTTACTGAAATATGCACATTAGTCATTAGTACATTAATATTTTACGTAAAAATATGCATATTATATTTTTATGGGCCTAGGCAGAACAGGATTTTATGAGGTGGTTGTGCCAACTCGGCCCAAGTCATTCGCCTTTATATCTGTTTCTCCAAAAACAGAAAGAGAAAAGAAATCTACCCTTTTGGCATTTTATCTTCTCCTTCTGTGATTCAAAAATCAAAATTCGTTCGACTAATTATGAAAAGTAAGAAATACACGATTTTAACGTTCAAAACAAGCAGCCAAAATTGATAAGAAATCCCCTCCCTTTTTACTCTTAATTTTCATAATCTGTCTCCCAACTTTTTGACCAACAAAATGTGAAATATCATTACCATATGATCGAGAAAAACTAATACCCTTTCCGCAATTAATGACATATTTGGTTTTTGGGCCTTTGCATGTAGTAGTAATTTGCGTGTCCTTTCTACTTTTTCCCTTTACGACTTAGGTAAAATAAAGTATTCCGACCATATCAATTGAATACTAGATCCTCCCTTTAACTGATTTTAACTTCCACCATTATCAAAAATGTTTTTTTTTATTCAAATAATTATGGAACTTTTACACGTTTATTTGAATAAAGTGAGGAGTGGTTTAGCATGTTGGGCTTTTGGGATCGTTCTAATCAAAGATTCTGTAATCCTTAGATTGTGCACGCTGATGTTTTCTTATTTCTAGAATTCTTTGGATTTTGTCTTTTGATCCAAAATTGAAGGGGCTTCGTTTGTAAGGGCCATCAATTGCGCTTAATTATTTTCAATCTTCATTTTTCCCTTTTTTTTTCTCATTATTGTCATTGTGAGATATCTATATGGATAGTGATAAAAAAAAAAAGTAGTAACTAAATTGTAATGTACTCTAGAGACTCTCAATCATTAGATCAAAAATAGAAAGATTAGATCGAAAACGCGGAGGTCATTTTTAGATACCTATTATGTCTTTTTAAGATCGTTTTAGTTCTTACGAGAATTATGGACTAAAATGATCTAAAAACAACTTAATTGATACCTAAAATGACTTCTATGTTATGTTTGTTATTTGGTTTATGTATAAAGATTCAGTTATTTTTTAACACTACCCTTTCTTTGTTATACACAATGTTAATGTGTAAACTAATTATTTTTTTTAATATACTACTAGTATTTTAATTGTTTATGAACATATAGATAAATAATCACCCCACCCTCCCACCCAAAGAGAAAAGAAAAAAAGTAATAGGACTAGATACACATTTGAGGTTATGCCGTCAAAGTCCAAGTCAAAAGATTAGAATAGAATTTGTTCGACAAGGGTCTCGTAATCAAACCACGTTTTCCTCTTATATTTCTAAAAGCGTGGTCAATTATCATTGAAGATTTGGGAGAATGATTCTAGCTTGGGTTTTGATCAACAAGGGACTTGTGCTTTTCTATAATTGGTTCTCATTACTTTAAAATATTCACATTGAATCCTTCTCATTATGTGTATACCACCTTTTGCTTTCTTTATATATTTCAACTTCAGGCTATAGAGTCCAACTAAATCTAGGAAATTTTGAGGTCACATTTCCTATTGAATTTAAGATTTGTTAGTGGATAATGGGAATTTTCAGTTTTTATTATAAAGCACAAATTTAACACTCTTCTCCATTCTTAAATTATACTAGTCTCCCTTTTTATTTTGGTCATGTCTTAGAAAATTAGTCCACTTTTATTTTTAATAAGTTTTTTTTATCTCATGGGCCACATTTTCCACTAATAAATGGAGTACTTAATTACTTTTCTTATATTTTTATCAATTTCATTTTAAAACTAATACGATCCCTAAAGTCCTTATTTTTAAAGAATGGATGGAATCTTTATTGAATTTTCTCTTTGATTTAACTATTGTGCCATATAAAAGTTATTGTCGCATCAGCATGTCTACTTGAAATACACGTATGTTGATTTAATATAAAAATTAGAGTAAAGGGATGATTTTGTCCTACACGGCGTTTATCTATTGTTTAGGTAATTACTACCACTAGGTATTCATTGTTTTCTTCTTGGAATAATTATTCTTCAAAAAAATTCATCGATCGAATATTAATGCCTACATTGCTTACCTAAAATTTCACATCGATCACTATATCGAAGTGTAATTTTGGCTGCCACATCACTATTTTGATTAACATAATTTCATTTAAGATATTTTATTTTAAAAAATGATACGACGGATATTAAACGTTAAATGGTAGGACATATTCGGATAAACACTTCAAACGATAGGACAAATTAACCATTTATCCTAAAAATTAAAGAGTATTTGTGATATGTTCTTACATGTAAAATGTCAAACATGTGTAACATTTGTGATGCTTAATTTCAGTTGTAAAGATAAGCATGCACTACTGTATATGCAATTTTGTCGTTTTTCCATTTTAGTCTGTCCGTGAATATGAGTCCCGGTTCACTTACCATAAATGTTAATAGAGTCTCATCTTCCACTAACTCATTCCACTCACATTTCATTTAAAACTAATATGTACAAGTGGGACCCCTATTCCACTAACTTTTTTCCACCAACTTTTCTTAACATTTCATAAAACCCGTGCCGCTAAAAAATGAGACTCCTAATGGTGGACGGAGGGAGTATAACATAAAGCCAAATTAGGCTAGGTTAAGTCTTAGATTAGTATTTGCACAGTTGCATCCACAATGTCTACACACTAACAAATTAACAACACAAGTAACGCAATCACATTCGTAACTAATGTAATTGGGCTACTATAGCAATTTATTAAGTAAAGATTCCATATCTTAATTAAGTCGATTACGCACTTTAGGTTATACTGTTTCTTGTGAATGATAGAGTTATAATGCAAAATTAGTTAAGCATAAGCGAAAGATAGAATAAATATTTGTAATAATGTTAGTAGACAATGAATTTTGTCTCATTAGAGAGATAAACTTATTAAAAATTGAATATTACAATGTGAATTTTGTTGTGATATACTAAAGGCACATGACAAAAACATTTTTTAAGGAAAAGTGGTACACAGCTTCATTTTGGGATTATATGTCATATTTTGTTAATTGATGTAGTATTCGTTATTTTTTGTAATTTGGTTATTTTCTACTAAATTAATTATCTAATTTTACTTTTATTCTAGTATATAAAAACTAGATCTCGCTTTTTATTAACTTATTCTATTTATATTATTTAAAACTCGAAATGTAGATCTCACATTTTATTAACTTATTCTATTTATATTTTTTAAAATCCGAATTGCTAACAAATACTATCTACTTAATATATTTGCAGACGAATGGAGTATTTTGTCCTACTAAGTATTGAGAATGGGGTCATCCTTGCCCAATTAGTTATAACCCTTTCCCTAACACTAAAGGGCACGTCTCTTCCAAGTGTTTAATTAATTATAATCCTACTATATGTTCCTTGATTACAAGATTGAATTTTAAATCACAGGCACCTGTTTCATCTATATATATTTATACAAAACTGATTTTAGATTTACAGATTAACCCTGCCTTTCTAGATTTTTATAATTAAAAAAAGATTAATTCATGTAACCATACATACAGCAATAGCGTACGTTCCTCTTATTTAATACGCCATTGGTATTAAAGTATTCCCCCATAAAACCACTTACTCTATCAATTTCATTTTATTTAGTACAACCATCCTAGCTTTAATTAATTTAATTGACTAAACAATAAGTACTACTATATCTTATTCTCTATGGAGTACTTTTTAATAACAGGAGATTATATGCAACTTGAGAAAAAAAAATTCTCTTGAACTATAAATATTTGTGGGATGTTACATTAAAAATCATATCAAATTTTGTTCATCAAATTAAATAATCCTAATCCTATATATACATATCTTGTTGAAATAGAGGGTCCGACTAATTGTGTAACGCTCCCTCCTATATTACTTGTACAGTTTTGTTCATTTTATTTCGTGTAAAGGGAAAAGTAGCATCTCCATCATATTTCCAAATCTTATGGTAATACATTTTCATCATTTCATGCAGTTGGTGAAATCAGATTATAAATATTGGAGTACTTCCCGCAGCCCTCTCTTAGTCTGTTAAATATCTCTATACATTTGCATTTTGTTTAAGAGAGAGATGGAATTGGTGGTGTGGATGGTGGTGTTGATACTAATTGTGTGCGTGATGAAAGTTATGCATTCTAGCATTATATGCTACTGGGTGAGCCCTCGCCGCATTCGGAAAATAATGGCGAAACAAGGCGTCCGTGGCCCTAAACCGCGCTTTCTCATCGGAAACATCTTGGACATGGCCTCTCTCCTCTCCAAATCCACCGCCCACGACTGCCATTCCGTCCATCATGACATCGTCCCCCGCCTCCTCCCGCATTACCTCCTCTGGTCCAAAACTTACGGTACGGTACATATTCATTCGTATGGCCTTGAAGCTCTGAACTATTGGTTGCACATTTGTTTCATTTCTATATATGTACAGTGTACATGATGTGCAGGAAAACGGTTTTATATGTACTAGTACATATTTATTACTAATACATATAACTTGAACCTCTGAACTATTGGTTGCACATTTGTTTCATACTATCGGCAGGGAAACGGTTTATATTTTGGAATGGGGTGGAGCCGCGAATGTGCCTGACGGAACCGGAGCTGATCAAAGAGCTGCTGTTGAAATACAGCAGCCTCTCCGGGAAGTCGTGGCAGCAGCAGCAGGGGTCAAAGCATTTCATCGGACGCGGCCTCTTGATGGCTAACGGCCTCGACTGGTCCCACCAGCGCCATATTGTCGCTCCTGCTTTCATCGGCGACAAGCTCAAGGTTTCATTCATTTCCTTCTTCTTCTTCTTCCTCCTCTGCATAAATAAATATATGATTGAGAATCTTTACTATTTTTTGTATAGAGCTATGCAGGATACATGGTTGACTGCACGAAGCAGATGATCGCATCATTGGAAAACGCCCACGGAAATGGGCAGAGGGAATTTGAAATCGGAGAATACATGGCTAAGCTCACCGCTGATATAATTTCGAGAACTGAATTCGGCACCAATTATGAAAAGGGAAAGCAAATATTTCATCTCTTAACTGTTCTTCAAAATCTCTGCGCCAGATCAACCCGCAACTTGTGGTTTCCCGGTAGCAGGTATCGTTATTAATAGTCTCATTTTTCTATTTTGGTCCTTGCCACAAAATTAGTCTGTTTTCATTTTTGACAGTTTTTCTCTCTTATGAAGTGAGTCACATTCTCCGCTAACAATACTTCAATCGTTTTATAAACAGATTCTTCCCAAGCAAGTACAACAGAGAGATAAAATCGGTGAAGGGTGAGGTGGAGAGGCTGCTGATGGAGATCATAGAGAGCCGGAAAGACTGCGTGGAGATGGGCCGGAGCAGCTCGTACGGTAACGATCTGCTGGGATTGCTGCTGAACGAGATGCAGACAAAGAATTCAGGCTTGAATCTGCAGGTGATCATGGACGAATGCAAGACCTTTTTCTTCGCTGGCCACGACACCACCGCGCTGCTGCTGACGTGGACGATGATGCTGCTCGCCACCAATCCGTCGTGGCAGCAGAGGATCAGAGCTCAGGTTAAGCAGGTCTGCAATGGCGCCCCGCTTTCCATCGAGCACCTCTCCAAGCTCACTGAGGTAAATCATATACTCACTCTGTTCTAGGCTAATTGAGACGTATTTCTTTTTAGGACGTCCAATACTAAAAGAGACATTTCTTTCTTTTCTTTGCAATAATTTACTACTCCTATTTTACTCTTTTAACATATTCTATTCTCTTTTAGTTTATTTTACTTTATTCTATGTCTCTTTTTCTTACTTTATTCGTCATTCTACTTTATTATAAAATGCAGTTAAAAATGGTGATCAATGAGAGTCTTCGGCTATACCCACCGGCTTCAATGCTTCCCCGAATGGCGTTCGAAGACATAAAACTAGGCGATCTAGTGATTCCGAAAGGGCTGTCGATATGGATTCCGGTGTTGGCGATCCATCACAGCCCGGAAATATGGGGAAAAGATGCCAACGAGTTCAACCCTGAGCGATTCGCCTCAAAATCGGGGGCGGGGAGGCAGCATTTTATCCCTTTCGCGGCGGGCCCTAGGAATTGTGTGGGTCAAGGATTTGCTCTAATGGAGGCCAACATCATATTAGCAATGCTAATATCAAAATTTAGCTTCACAATTTCCCCTAACTATCGCCACGCACCCATTGTTGTGCTCACCATGAAACCTAAGTATGGCGTTCAGATCCTATTGGAACCCTTGAATCACCTATGAAACTTTTTTCTCCCATTTTTTCCCCAAAATATAGAGTTTATTATATGGCTGAGGATATATGATACTAATATTTTACATAGTATGTTATTTCCTTTGTCCTGGATTAAATATCCTAACTTTACTTGTCACAGTTTTTAAGAAATTTGAAAGTGAACGAAAAATTTAGTGGAATATTATCCGTACTTTTATATATCAATTTTATACACTTTCTGTCCCATAAAAATGAAAATATCTTTCATTTGGGATGCCCATAAATGCCCATAAAATTATCTCTTGAAACTTCCTTCTCTCTAATAAGATGGACCTTATTATCCACTAAGAATGTTGATAATTACTTTTTTTTCTTTTTATCTCTTTCTTACTTTATCAATAGTGCATTAATTCTCGTGTGGTCTCAAATGTTCATAAATCATAATTTTATAGGATAGAGTGAGTAATATACTAAAAATATAATGAAATTTAGTGGAGTGGAAATGAGATACATGTAACAAAATGCGGCACTGAGAAATTGAAAACCTCTAATTTCTTTATAAACAAAAACCTCTAATTTCTATATAAACAGACACAAGCACTAAACCCCGTAATTTAAACTCCCTATATGTAAACAAATTAATGCTGACACCCGCTGCCATTAATTTGTCATAGATTGTTTGTTTAATTTTAATATACTACTATGCAAGTGTTCATGGACTGAATTTGATAAGTAAAAACAAATTTAGTGTACGAACAAAACCTGAGACAAAAAGAATTGCAGGGACTAATAAGTGCAGTTTAATTAGTTATTTGTGATTAATGAAAGAAATAAAGGAATATGCACAAAATAGGTGACCTGGTCACAATGTAATTACGTACAACCAACTTATTTAAATGAGTTAACAAAATTATCTCGCGACAAAAGGCATCTTTCATGTCATGACTCTTCATATCGGGGTTTGAGCATACATGTAAGGAAGGTGTTAATTAATTCGAGAGGAAAAAGAAAATGTGAAGCAAACTGACACAGCATTGCAATTTGTAGTTTTGTATGTTATGCTCATTGATCAGGGAAGATACGAGTCACGTCGGCGGCTGGTTTTCATCTATCTGTCATGAATATAAAAAAATCAATTGCTATTATTATTATAGTAGTACTATTTTACAAGAGTAATTTTTCTAGTAGTACTATTCGATGTCTTATGAGTCATCTCGTTGGGTGGGATTTCCATTTTTTTTTTGGTATGAATAGAGAAGGCTCAAATCACTTGTGAGAAGTAAGCAGAATAAACAACTAAATTAAATAAGAAAATGACACATTAAAGCATTTGTTCATAAAAAAGGCCAAAAGCAACGCCCGATCAAGCACAATCAAAATCAACCCCGCAACAAGACGGAATCACCAAATCAGAGCACTTACGACAATCATAAAAATAAAACCATCGACAGATGCGTAACTGAAAGATCAAGAGAAACATACTAGACCAAACCGATCGAAACCATACATCATGTATCATATGTTATAAGGCTACGCATTAATCTAATTTGAGTATATCTTCCAACATATGCTCAATAAACAAATACTAGGATGTGCTTTGATAATTAAAGGTGATTAAAATGGGAATAGACATGGTATTGAATCGTGTATGATGCTAGTCTATTTAAGAGGCATTATACCTATGTTTTCAAATACTACTGTAACAAATTGGTGATGGATGACTCATTAATTTGGGAGTTACTTTTATTCCTTTCCATCCCTCCTACAAAGTAATCACAAAATGTATATTACTACTACTATATTTCAACATAAAAAAGCTCCGATTCTTAAATTATATGGTTTTTAACTTCTTTTTACATTATTCTTGCTGTTACTTATTATTCACTTTAATTATTTATGGCGATTTTTTTAAAACGAAGTGGAAAACGAAAAGCTATTCAATTTTCTTGGGACAAAGGGAGTACTAAACACTAATTCCTCCACATGCGAGTTATAAATCCATTGCATCAAGTCTTGGTTGGATCTTAAATGATTAGAGGACCAGAACCCTAGCCTCAACTCCCAACCGTCGATATGGCACATTTGACTACTAAAAAACTGTCGATAGCAAAATTTAGGGGTATAGTTTAATTATTGTTTATGTTGGATGTATAATGGCCATTTACTTCTATTTTTTTTTTGTCCTATTGCTTTTCTTCTCAAGTGAATTTCTAAAGAGCGTTAACTTTGTGTATACATTGATTTTATACATTTCTTGTTGTTCGGTCATTCTTTTTTTTAGTAAAAATCAATTAGCATGAAAGGAGGAATATTACCTATGTTCACACCCCAAAATTGTTGTGCTACTTAAAATTTTTCTGCTGCGAAATTAGCATATCATGAACTCATCTTTGAGTTGCTTAGAGCATCCCCATCCGTGCTCTTACATAAGAGCACGGAGGTAGGCCCGGACCCACTTTTACTCCTTGTCCTTGGGCAAGAGCACAACACCCACATCCGTGCTCTTCCACAAGGACAAGCTCAAAGGTCCCACCATCCTAGTATTATTCAATTTGAATACTTCAATTATTAAAAACATTTCTACAATATAAAAATACATTAAAAAATAAAAGTTACATAACTAAAATCCTAAAAAATAAAAATACATAATTAAAATCTTAAAAAATAAAAATTATATAATTAAAATCCTACAAATTAAAAATTACATAATTTTTAATGTTGAAGTGGGAGTATTTATAGATGAAAATGTGAATTTTGGGGGGGAAAATTGAAAAATAAATTAAAAGTGTGTAGAAAATGGATATAATTTATTGGGAAGTGGGAAAATATTTGTTTTTATTTAAAAATGTTTTTTAAATTAAATTCGAATTTTTAAAAAAAGAATTAAAAAAAAAGAATTTCCAATGGCTAAGCCGTTGGCCAATCACAACCCGCCACGTCAAGCTGCTCAGCGGCACAGACGTGCTCTTAGCTAAGAGCACCGCCCTGCCGCTGGCAAGGATGGACAAGCTGCATTGGCGGACGAGTGGTGTCCCCGCTGCTGGCACGGACGGACAGGGCACCAATGTGGATGCTCTTAGTTTTCTATTTACCTTTGGTTTTTATTACTACTAAATTCATATTCAAGTCGGTCGATGCAATAATACAAATACTCTCTCCGTCATATTCAAGAACATTCAAGATGTTCACATGCTTGAATAGCACATGATTTTGAACATCTTGAATAGCACATGATTTTGAAGTAGAGTAAAAAAGGTGATTATATATTTGTGAGGAGAGATGAGAGAATAATTTATTTCCAAATATGGGAGGTGAACAATTTGAACAAGACAAACTAAAAATGAAAGATGGACTGTGGACATCTTGAGTGGGACGAATGAAGTACTACTACTTAGGTATATACTCCATCCATCCTACAAGAATATGCACAATTGATAAAATAAGATAAAGGTGCAAAGAAAAAGTAATTAAAGTATTATTAGTGGAGAATTGATGTTAGATGTGAAAAGAGTTTAAAGAATTAGAATATACAGTACATATTTTTTTGGAACGGACGAAAAAAAAAATTCATATTCTTATAGAATAGAGTGAGTGGACGGAGCGAGTATCTAGTAAATAAAACACTGATGTTTTTTTCTTTGCTTGGGCACACATTAAATCAATCAGTCATGTCATACAAAAGACATATAACTGCCGGAGATAACCTTTGGCACGCACAGCTTAGGTTTAAACCCACAGCTGAACCCTAAACCCACATCTTATAAACGAATTGGCACAAAAATATGTTTTAAAAAAGTATTTTAGGGAGGTCGGTTTCCACTATTTTTCCTCACAAGTTATATTAACCGTAGGTGCAGTTGATTCAATTCTAAAAAAAAAATACTCCTACATATATGGAGTACTATTCAATATCGGGGAGTGATCAATTGCTAACTAATTATCAATCTTAAATTAAGATTAAATCTTAGTCATTAAATTAGAAGATCTAATGGTTGAAATAATGCCACATGAATTATATTTTTAATTAAGAAAATTAATAAATAAAATTAGAGGGTATTAATGTCTATTATCTCTCGTTAAAATCATCTTAAAACTTTAAATTTACGTAACTCTTTCGATTTAAATTATTTTTTCGCAAAAAATATATCAAATTAAAGATAATTTTATAAGTATTCCAACGAGATTTCAAATGCATATGTTCCAACGACATTTGGATGATGAAATTTGATATTTTTTTGTTTTAGTTTTCGTAAATGTTGATAACCAGATTTTTATCAACAAATACATAAAAAAATCTCAATAAAATCATGTAAAAATCTAATAAAACCATGTAAAAATCTCAATAAATATGTGTTGATATTTTCTTATACTAGTGTTGATATTCTTATGTCATATTGTTGATATTTGTAATACACTATGTTGATATAAAAAAACATTCACGAAAATTATCATATGATAACATAATGACGATATTACCCTTTTGTTGATATTTTGTCTACTATTTATTGAGATTCGTAAGATTTAATCTCATCCACTTATTTTAAAATCTAAAAGTAGAGATTTAGTCTTGATTTTGAATTAGGGTGTTATAAGCATTAGAATAACCCCTTCAATGCCATAGCCCATAGACAATCCGACCTAGAATTTAATTTGATTAAACAAGTGATAAAGAAATAGCCCATAGACAATCCGACCTAGAATTTAATTTGATTAAACAAGTGATAAAGAATTAGACTTCATTTTTAATATTCTTAGGTTAGACATAGCATTCTTGCAAATTTGGGCCTAAAACGCAGACAATAGTTTAAGAGGGCCTAAAACCCAAAAACAATCCAGCGACGAGGGCTGCTAATGCTCCTCCAGCACCTACTGAATATGCTATTTAGTATCAAAACATGTTTGCTTGGGCAAATTATTTATGTATGCATAATATACATGGATAAAGTAAGGAAAAATATACTATCTGCATCCAAAAAAATTAGTCTTCACTCTTGACAGTGGATGACACGAGATTCAACGCAAAATTAATTGAAGTATGAGAGAGATAGAGAGAAAAAGTGATCAGAGTATTGCTTACCATTAAATAGAGATTAATTTTGGTGAACGAATTAATGAAAAATGCGACAAAAAAAACGTGCATGAATGAGCAAGATGAGAAAGAGAAACCCGACAAAATGTACTAGTGATATTGGTAGCTATCACATATGATTGTGGCAGCACAGTGACAAGCATGAGAAGCCACTTTAGCATACCAACAGCCATGTGTAGAGAGCACTGCCATTGGGTTTTGGCCCATAGTCAACCAAGTCTCTTATTTCCACCCACAAAAAAAATTCTTCTTTTTTTCCATTCCATTACATTTCTAACTCAATAATATCTTTATTTCCAAAAATAGATTACCCTAACTCATCTTGGCAGCCCTAGAGTTAAAGGACGAATTGGGTACCTGGTTTTTGTCGTCTGTGCTCGACCCATTTGCACTCAATAATGATACAAGACAAAGACGGAAGATATAATGCGCGAAGAAAATGCAAATTTGCTGAAATGACATGCAGAAAGATGGTGGAAGAGAGATCCTGCAAGATATATAGATAGATCTTGAAAAGATTGGTGATATACACATGTTTGGCATTGCTTACGGGCTAGGATCGATCACCATCATATTTATCCTCATGCCAAAAGGTGGCCAACTTGCACTACCACTACAAAATTATATCTGCAATAGCAAAAAATTTTCTAGCTTGCATCATGAGATTCAAGATGTTTGTTCACTTGTCACTTCATGGATCGCCAGCTACTGTACTCCGATGTGTATAAAAATATATAAATACGGTAAATGTACTTCACCGACCTCAATCAGCATACTTTCCCTTGTTCCTCAAATTCCATATATAGAAAATGAACATATAAGTGGAAATTTAATTTAACAGTTAGCTATGGAAATTTACAGGAAAAAAAGAACTTTACTCATGAGGAGCTCTAGAGATTTAACTTGTGAATAGTTTAGTTTGGATTTGTTAAAATGAACTAATTGGCATCTGTAGGTGATAGCAGAGCCTTCTGCTGCTGCTTAGATGGTTGGATCAAAGCCAATTTATGACTTGAAAACTTCGTTACACTAAATCTCAAACTTGACTAGACTTCTATAGCCAAATTTATTAAGCGGCTCCCAACTGCCTAACACAAATATGGCCGCACTCGTCATTAAGTATTCTGTTTACATTGATGATGCAGTGCTTAGGCCTAAAACAACCCATCCTTGATCATTCCTGGAGTATATATCCAAAAACATTGTCTACCAGAGTTCACATCCTATTTTCTTTTCCAAATATTGACATGTCATATATGCATCAGACCCAGTCAGTCATCTATCTAAAGAAAACATGGATGAAAAGGGGCACACAATTTTTCTTAAAAAACTCAATGATCATAAGTATATTGGTAGGCAGCTTCCTATTATATTTTCATAGCACTTCTTATGGTGAACACTAATACTAAACTAAAACTTGAACAATGAAGAATTGCACAAGAGGAAGATGACACAGAAAAATATAACCAACAATGTAAACAATGTAAGAAGCGAGTATTCTTCTTGATAACACGACTGAAGGAGGCATTGGTACAAAATATACTCATATCCTGAACCAAATCATACAGAGGACTGCATGAGTTACAGTTCTCATATTTGATTTACAAATCTCATGCAAACAACATTCTCACTACATCGTTGGCCACTCTAGGTTCACTGAGCATCAAACAGGCAAAGGCTAATAAACTAAATAGCAGAGCAGATACATTATTATCAAAAAGAACATACAAAGACAAATCCTAACATCAAATAGGCTTCATTGGGCTGAACCCACTCAAACCCAGTCCGGCCAGTTAGAATGGGTGGGTCAAATGGGCCAGGCCGAGCTAAATCACATGAAATAGGCACCAATTTAAGCATTTTTTGAAACACGAATTAATAATATATATTTGTTACTTATTTTTTTATATTATGCAGTCAAGTTAATACCCCTATTGAGATAAAAATTTGTAATTTGTGTTCAAAAAGATTTTAACTAGGGCCAAGTTAATATCTAGTACAATGATTTGTTGAAACATGATTCATCAAAACACAACACAAATTTGTTGATATGCTATAGTTAATCACGAGACAATTACAGTTGCACACATTTTGTTATATATTTTCGCATCTCTCCAATTACTTATATATTTCTTGATAATCAAATATGTAGAGAAACAGAAAATAACAATATTAGCAAAACACCAGCTGCGCTGGACAGGTCAAAAGCTGTAACTTATCGAAATTAAGTTAGAACTTGAAGTCGCAAACTCGCACATTCCATTACTAAGAGAGCTCCTGTATATACACTAGGGTACTACTCAGATGGCATCATTGCTGAAACAAGATTAGATGTATGAAATCTAAATGCTTCAAATTGAGAGAAATCATTCACTTTGATTATTCAAAAAATGAATTCTAACAATGCAACAGCCATTTCAAAAATCAGCAGTGCTCAACAGATTTTATGGTGTAGGCGTTGCTGCATACCAGGAGCATCGTCAACAGTGAGAGAAAGCCTTGCTTCTATGCCATCAAGCATCTCCCGAAAAACCTTCCTTCAAACTGCAAAAATCACAACTGTGTATGCACCAGAAAGTTACATTTTGTTCTATCAATTTGTCATTACCGTTGCAACACTCATTTCTGGAGCTTCTAAGCAGGCTCGTACAGACCTAACACATGCCCATCAGCACACTTCATCGCTGCCACCTGTTGAAAGTCAATGCATAAATTAATTTAAGGAGGAGATGCCTGACTAATGAAGTTAGCTTAAGGTGTAAACCAATATTGGAGGTTACCTTTCCATGGATTTCATGCTTGATTGGGCCATCCAGTTCGGCACCTAAGGTCATCAACTTCGTCACAGTACTATTGATGTCCGTTACTGTGAAGGATAGGAGCGACGAATAACCCTTCTGTTCAGCACGGTTGCTGCAAAAATAGAAGCATGGCATATTAACAAGCTGGCTAAAGAGAATTTTTCATCATGCCTTTCAAGCACCTGATCAACGCAAAGAAGAGGCACTGTTCATATGGATTACAAGCCAACCGCTGTAACACGAGAAGAAGCTCAAAAAGAACTTCATAGAATACAATGCTTCAACCTAAGTAGCAACCAAAAGTTGATACAGTACTCGATAGCATGATCTTCATCCATAAACCAAACCCTTTAAAACAATTATGAGATTGCTTCAAACAGTGGTTGTGCCAACCATTAAACCTATATTCAATCACATTTTCTTGCATCATAAAAAAATTACCAATACTAATTTGATAGAACTAATTCCAATTTCAAGCAACAAAACGTTTTTTTCCCTACGCCTCAAAACCCAATCTTTCAATCGCCATTCTGAAAAATACTACCCGAATTCATCGACATTAACATAATTAAGCGATCTAATAGTAGAATTAAGAAACAAAGAATAGGAAACGCACCTGGGAGAATGGAGGAGGGAGAGCTTGAGCGGGCCGGAATGGAGCTCGGCCCATCGGAGAGTGCAGACATCAATGGTGAAGCCAAGACCCTCCGAATAAAATCTCGCCGCTTTGGGAACGTCTCTGTGTAGCTGCACCAAATATCTGAAAGTGGCTGCCGCCATCACCAACTCTCTCCACCTCCGCCGACTAATTTCGATTTCAGTAAATTCGATGTTGAAATTGAAAAATCAAATTACTAATTACTACTAGTAATTACTTAAAAGTTAGTACTCGTAGTTATTCCATTTTATATTTTTATTAGCTAGTTTACATTTTCTTAGTCTATAGAAAAGCTAAGGTAAGAGTGAAAAAAATAGTAGAGAGCGTCACGTCTCTGGTCTAAGAAATGTGTCATTTACAATGAGACATTAAAAAATGAAAATGTGTCACTTTGACATGTGTATTATGGCTGAATGCCACATCAACCCAATTAAAAGAAATATTGAAAGTGGAGGCCGTTCTCTCTCCTCCAAGCCAACCTCCAATCGTTTGGTCTCTCACTCTTTTCAATTTCATTTTCCAAACATTGGTTATATATTTTTTTAAATTTATATATCTTTAAAATATCATACTTTATTAAAAAATTATAAAATTTCATAATTTTTTATCCTCTATAAATATAAACCTCCTTTACTATAGTTTGACATACAAAAAATATTATTTTTGCTCCTCCTGTGACCATTCTTCTTTGATACAATTTTATAGTACTATTTTTAAGTTCACATTGTTGCTAACTACTTATGAAAAAAAAAGGAGGATGAGAATAATATATTCATGATTCTCTAAATTTTTATCCTTCTTAAAACTTTAATTTATATTTTTTTATTTGTTTATTTTTATAAAATTTTAGTTTGTGTTTTTTTCTAAATTTTATTATGCAATAATAAATATTTTATACAATAATATTATTATTACAAAAAATAATACAGAAAATAAATATATAATGATATGGTTGGGTTGTTATTGATGAACCATAAAAAATGGTTTTGCTTGGAAGAGAAAATAATTAAGTATTGATGACGTGGCTTGTTCGATTGGATTAGATTAGGTGGTTGCTGATAAACATGATCTACGAAGATAAGTTTTTCGATTCTTTTTCTCTAGTTTCTTCTTCGTATCTGTGGATTTTCACGTCTCATCTTTAATATGCAATCTCTTTTTCTAAACTATCTAGCTTAATTAAACGACTCTGTCGTTTGTGGACCGCAGAGTAGCTTCGAACTCCAAGGATGGATAGTTGGTAGAGGTGCTACGATTGTATTGATATTCATTATATTCATGTAACTTTATCCTTTTTACGGAAAAAATAGTAGTACACTTTATTCACTTTTTTATAAGCAAATAAGGACATGACTTTAAATATTAGTATCATTTCCTTCATATTATAAGTGAAATCATAACTCCAATAACTTACCATATTTAATTTAAATATAGTACGTACTACTGTTTTTTGGGGCTGCACATAAAAGCGACTGTTCCAGGCTCACTACATTCTTTGACTCAGATTGGGCTTTCAATATTGATGACAAGAGATCAACAACTTATTATTACGCTTACTTTGGAGCAAATTGGGTATCATAGTGTGCTAAAAAAAGGTTGTATCTAAATCCAGTCGCTCATGTGGTTTCAGAAATTGTATGACTGCAATCTTTACTTCTACAACTTGGTATGAAAGTTTTTGCACCTTCTAATTTCAACTCAATATCCTTGGCCTCCAACATAGTTCTTCACTCAAGAGCCAAGCACACCGAACTTGACATTCATTTTGTTATGGCCAAGGAAATAGATTCGAGGCATTTGCCTTTTTTTGATCACATTGTCGATATTCTAACCAAACCCTTAAGTAGCCAATTATGCGAGGCTTCGCTACAAGCTAGGCATTTGTTCTTTAGCCTCCCTCGAATTGATCGAAATGAATTATAGCAGCAAGCAATATGAAGAAAAAAGGTTAGATTTTTAACAATATGAATGATGAGATTAATTTGAAAATGCTATATATATTTACTAATATATGCTCTTTACAGAAGTTGGAAACAATAAGGAAAATACATTTCTCAAGAAATTAGCTTAATTTCTCAGTTTGACTTCTTGAGGTTGTTTCAAGAGATCAAAATTATTTTGCTATGTATGGAGAATGAAGCGGCAGTCAAAAACCTTGCAATCTGGATCTATTAGCTGCTTGTTTCTTCCCCAAATTTGTGAATTGCTCACAAGATGAATCAAATGTCAGCTTTTCAACCCAGAAATCTGCATCGTGAACCACAGGATTTTGCGTTCTGCTTGGAGGCGATCCAAACGAGAATGGAAGCGATTCATTGTAGTCCTGCAACAAAACATAGATCGTCAGAATCGATGAATAACAACATGCATTGCAAATTTGCAATTGCAATACAAAGGGAAAAGGAAATTGACGAATCAAATCGCATCAATAGAAATCAACCTGCCGAAGGATTAGCCCTAGGAGATCAGCACCGTGATTCGATTCGGAATCATTACTGTTTCATTAACAATGCAATGCATCAAATCAAAACACGTGCGTGATTCAAATCAGAGAGAGAGAAGAAGGAAATTAAATATGGCAATCACCGCATGTGAAATCTGGAAATAGTGTTGAGATTGAGCGGGGCAACCCGGCGGGGCTTGGGGCAAACGACCTCACAACAATCGGCCATCTTCTCACCAGCAAAATCGCAGCAGAGGAATTATAGCAAAATTGGGATGATTTCCCAAGAAACAAGCTACCCAATTTTTGGAAATGTATAAACTGAATTGGAAGGCCGATAGTTGATGTTTTATACATCAACTAATTATCAAAAAAAATTCTTCAAACAAAAATTATCAAATTTTTATCTATATGATTCCAATAAAAATGAAATTAACCTTTTAAGTGTCAAGAAATTCTTTGACTACATAGATAAACACCGTCAAAATACGGTCGGTCTACATTGCGTCAATTTTTTTTGTTAAATTGATATTTTTATGGATCATTTATTTAATAATTTAATTTGTTTAGAACAACTGAACAATGGTACAATGCTCAAATAATATTAATCTCAAACCCTCACCAATGGTAGCGGGGAGTTGTGGTGATCTTGACGTCACGGGTGAAAACTCCACCACACCCGCTGGGAGACTTTCAGCCTTAATCTGTAAGCCCGGCCGAGTATGATTAATCTGATTCCACCGAACACCTGCGTCAAACAAAAAAAAAACGTTTTTCTTTTTGGATTGTCTCGTTAAAAATGAAATGTTTCCTAAAATAGAAACAACATCATATCTACTTTTTTCATCTCACTTAATTTATTCCCTCTTCATTAACTCATAAAACAACACTACATAAAATTTCATGTTGAAAAGCAAATATTTCATTTTTAATGGAATCAGAGTATAAATTTGATAGAGATTTTAGAAATTTGATAGAGATTTTAGAAAAGATAGAAAAAAAACTATGTTTATTTGAAGAATAATAATAGGATGGAGGATGACAAAGGTAGGAAATAATAAAATTATCATATATCCTTTGATTATTTCTTCTACGGTGTGAAAGTCTATAAACTAGTAATTTGTATATACGCAATTTATCTTCCCATAAAAAAATCAGTCAAGAACATTTTAAAATTTTTACACAATGAGTATAAAAAAGGAAAAATTCATTGAAGACGAGTATTTAACTGGCGTTGAAATGATTGTTTAAGCAACGCCCTAGGTGAGTTCCGACCAAGCAAAATCATTAAAGAAGAATATTTAATTAATATATATACACAATTTATCTTATCCTCTCTAATTGATTTGCTCTTTTCACTTAAACAATTATTCTCTCTCCTAAAAGCAAGATTATGAATTGTTAACGTTCCACTCTCACATATCCACATGGCATTGAGAGCTACAGAGATTTCTGAGCTGCATCATTTCTATGGTATTCAATTACGCGAATCCCAACTTGTCATCACCTTTGCTTTATTCCCTTTCCCTCTTCTTGGAATTTTCACTCTCTTAACATTTCTTCTGGGTCTGCTTCTCTCTATGAAATTGAAGTAAAGCCCACGATTTCTCCCACTAGGAGGAAGACTCAGAGAGCACTGCAGGCGATGGGGAAGCCGGTGAAGTTCGAGGGTATCACTGAGGAGCTCCAGAAGATTCTGGATGCTGACATGGACCAAGTGGGTCCCAGGCGTCGTGCTCGTGAGGCCTTCAAGCACATGCAGCTCTCCATTGATCATATCTTGTTTAAGGTCTTTGCTTTTTTTGAATTAATAATTGAAAGTTAAAAATTGAATCTTTTGAAATTTCGGCCGTTTGAAAATTAAATCTGTTAAGTTAAAAATTCAATATGTTTTGAATTTTGTTTGGTAGGATTTCTGATGAGAAATTACTCTGTTTAACTGCATAAATTTGATATATTGAACTGTGTGGTGGGAATGAGTTTTGATATGCAGTAATTTAGGCTCCATGTTTGTTTAAGATGTTTCAAAGTTAAAATGCCAAAAATGCAAGAAGATGCTTTTAATAGATAGGATGAAGTGAAAGTTTGTGGTAGAAATACTGAAATAAATTAAACATTAGTTACATCAGTTAGAAGGGATCAATTTGTCTTTGCCTAAAACCGGTGATGATGTCTTTGCATAGGAATGTCATAAGCTTATCAGCTCCTTCGACTGCCGGCTGCCAAAATGTCAATCTACATATGCCTTTCAAACAAATTGTCTTGTAATTTCCTTGGTTTTCGCTTGATTTACATCATTCATTGGGTCATCTTCATTCACAGTCCTGAAAGATTTCTAATTTTTTCTACTCTATGATATTGGCAATGAATTGTAATCTATTTATCCTTGCAAGTTATAAAGTGTGAGCTTTATCTTATATTCTGTCCTTTGTTTTTGCTCGTTTGCATGCATAAATCTATCTCGTAGAGTTCTCAAGGCTATTTCCCTCGTTTTCGCAGATGCCATGCGACAGGTTGAAGATGACAGAGGTAAAGTTTCTCTTTTTTTTGCTGGCTAATATGTTGTTGAAGATGTAGGGATCCCTGCAAGCTTTAAGCCACATTCTTCTATTATTCCCTACTTTAACCTCTGTTATTGTTTCACATGATGGCATTTCTACCCATGCATTATCACTCCGCTGTCTCTTCATGAGATCCCAACAATCTAACTTGTGCTAAGATTCCTGTAAAAAGAAGCTTATTCAACATAAAGGAACTAGTTTTTGGTTCACATAAATGTTGACTTTTCCTCTTTCAAAAAATTTCTTGTCTACAAGGAGTTTTCTTCCTATAGTTTCTTGATGAATTTAGTTGAATGTGCCAAGGGGATGTACAACGCAACTATCATTTGCTTAGCATTCTTGCCTTCGGTAGAATCTAGCATTGCTCCTCTCTGTCATAAGCAGCATGGACTTGCAGCGTTTGGTATTTATAGTTCATTCAAAAGCTCTTGATGTTGTTGCTGATGGTAACTTGTCCTATATCTTCTTACAGTCGTATGATGTGAATTCCAGAGGGTTGGAAATTTTCTCGAAAAGTTGGGTTCCAGATAGCAGGTCCCCAAAGGCAGTGGTCTGTTATTGTCATGGTTATGGCGATACATGCACTTTTTTCTTTGAAGGTATGTAACTCATAAGATATACTTGGATATATATTTTTTGTTGTTTTTAAGGAGGATCTTGGAACTAAACTATTACTTAATTTTTGTAGGAATTGCTAGAAAGTTAGCATCTTCTGGCTATGCCGTTTTTGCTATGGATTACCCAGGATTTGGTCTGTCAGAAGGTCTACATGGCTACATTCCGAAATTTGACCTAATCGTTGATGATGTCATTGAGCAATACTCTAAGGTGAAAGGTATGATACCCATGCACTCAGTTGCTAGATACGACGACTTCTACAATCTCTATAGTGAAAGGTGTTACATACGATGATTTCTACAATCTCAATTCGTGTTTATAACATACAATCTCTATCTTGTGGTGTGTGAGTCAATACTTTTTGCTGTAAAAGGCATTCATTTTCATGAATCAGAGGAGGCAGCGTTCGAGGCTTATGAAATTATAAGAAAATATCCCGTATAGAATTCACGTACAAATGATGATAAATTGGTTATATGAAGTATTTGTGTAGGTTTACGTCTAGAGTATTCTAGATTTGTGGAATCGTTATGGTATAATAGCTACAAGATATGCAGCCCCTGGAGTTGAGGATGTTCGACGTGAATTTGGCACTTATTGGTAATTGTTATTAGTCGTTTCTTAGATGATTTGTATGTGTCCGTGGATGCCAAAACTAGATGCTTGTGCATAGTAAGGCCTAATCTTAGTAAGTTAGGTTGGAACATTTGGTTTAACTGTGTAGTGCAATGCTTTCCTTTTGTTTTCCCTTTGCTTAGCTGTTTCGTAGCTAAAAAAGTATCCGATGCAGAGAATCCAGAGTTTCGTCTTTTGCCAAGTTTTCTGTTTGGGCAATCTATGGGGGGAGCAGTAGCCCTCAAGGTGCACCTAAAACAACCCGATGCTTGGAATGGTGCAGTTCTTGCTGCACCTATGTGCAAGGTACCTTAGTTTTCCTCTTCTACGAGTTAAGCATCCTTCGATAGTTTCCCCGTGCTTCGAGTTGATGAAATATCTATATCTAGTTAGCAGATGAAATGGTTCCCCCGTGGCCATTGGATCAAATTCTAATTGGACTCGCGAACCTATTTCCAAAGCAAAAGCTTGTCCCACAAAAGGACTTAGCCGAGTTGGCGTTCAAAGATGTGAAGAAGCGACAACAGGTTGTGATTCTGACCATGTTAATGATATTGTGACAAGTAGGTTTATCTAACTTTTGCCTTGGCTCAGACTGCCTACAACGTCGTTGCTTACAAGCATAAGCCTCGGTTAAGAACAGCCGTGGAGTTGCTGAGGACAACGCAAGAAATCGAGCAACAATTGGATAAGGTATGTCCCTCTCAATTGCTTCATTACAACCATTTATTGTTCTAGTTTGTTGTTGATATTTAGGAACAATTGTCATTTAAATCATTGACTTCTGATAAATCTCATAAGGTTTGGAATTTGAATTTAAAATCACAACTTTTCAACCCTTCGCAATTATCTCGCGGATCCTAATTTCAGTCAACTCGATGGTGATATGACAGGCGAGAAACCTTATATGGACAAAATGTTTGCTGATCGAAACGATGTCGTTAGCTGATGCCTAATGCTCAAAACAACGTCGTTTCATTAAATAAGGTTTTTTTTTCTTTCGCTGAAAGCCGCAAACTTGTTCCAACTGCAGGTGTCTCTGCCACTACTGATCCTGCACGGGAAGGACGACAAAGTGACGGATCCATCAGTGAGCAACGCATTATACGAGAGAGCCAAGAGCCAAGACAAGACGCTCAACCTGTACGACCACTCCTTCCACTCCCTGCTCGAGGGAGAGGCCGATGACATCATACTCAAAGTCTTCAACGATATTATAGATTGGCTCGACAAGCACTGCTAAGCAAGGCCTCCCTGTCTTGTGCTTCGGCTAAAACAGCATTCCGGTATTCGTTTAAGGTACTCGTAGAGTTGCAAGAAAGAATTTTTAGACTCTCAGACTGCAGAAAACCAAATGAATTTGCAAGATATTTTCATTCTTGAATGCATTTTACACACGAAAAACACGTGATTTATTGTTGCTATGTTAGGTGCATTTCCATCTCTCTATCGAGTGTTGGTATACAGATTTTTACAGGCTATTGATTGTGGTTCGATGCCAGCTTGATTTCAAACATATAATGGCATTTTGCTGTTGCACCAATCACAACTCCACAGAGTTTATTGTGTTTTTTTTTTAACTTTGAAAAGTTTGCTTTAAAAAGCCATGATTAGAGAAAGATTTCATTTTTTTTGTTTTAGCTGCGTGTAATCTTGTCAGAACGACAACATACCAGACCTGTTCCAGATTTTTTTGGTGGGTCTGAAATCTGAATCATTAATTTCTTCTTCATGTGACAAATATGCTATTCTAATGAGAGTGCTTTTAGGTTAGGTTGCATTGTATATAGGCGAACAATATCCCCTTAGAATAGTGCTGGTCATGTCACTCATGTGGGATCTAACATTTTATTTTGAAAAGTTAAGATCTTTTTGTTGTTTCGATTTTGGATCATACCAACAAAAATCTTAAATGCTTCATTCTAGTTTCAAGAGGTCAAGAACTCAATTTGGATTCAATTTAAATTGGATTTCAATTTAGCAATTTTCCCAAGGAAACTACTCATGTAACAACTCAATTATTAATCAATATGAAATTGAACAGTTAAAAATTTCAGGTGCGGCAAAACGTAATTGGTATCAACTATCAAATAATAATAATAAAAAAAAAATTATAAAATAATAATACCACGCATCAGCCCTAATTAAAAATTCACTTGAAAATACATCCATTTAATCAACAATCAATTAATGCTAATCAATAATTAAATAATGATTGCGGCGATGCATCAAGGTTTTGGCGTATTTGAATATATAAAATTGATACACTGATATACAACATGATGGGTCAATCCATTTTTCTAAATTAAGACTTCTTTTTTTGTCATAGGGATTGAGGAATTGCAAATACCCAAATCACACCCTCAAATGAAATTATCGACTATTTCATCAACAAATACATCACAAACCTATACTACTCACTGTTCTGAATAACGTTAATTAAAATTAGACAGAAAAAAGAAAAATAATCTGTGATTAATCCAATCGCAAATTACACGTGGCAGGAGCGCATAGGAGGAGGCATATGGATAAATTAGTCAGCGGAGGGACAAGGCCCTTCTCTAGTTCTATCCAATAACGTTGTCTCTTTGGATTTGGGTTTGAACTTTGAAATGCCTTAACTATTTACAGACGAGAAACTGTAAGTGGGCATCTCCAGTTCAGCATCCAGCCACATGGCGTCTTCGCCTCCCAATTACTTTTTCTCTCATTCTTCATAAATTAACACCCCATCTCTGCAAATGACCCAAGATTCCCTTCTTTCTTAAACCATTTTTCTTTCTTTCTTTTTTTTTCTATACAAGAAATGTCATTCTCTTCTTGTTTTCTCCGAGCTCCACCCTGCGTTTCTCCTCTCCGGGTATGCTTCCACTCTTGTCTAATCATGCCTCTTTTGTGTGTGTGTTTGTGTTGTCAATTTTCTTATTTGGAGTACTTTTTTTTTGTAAATGAATGAGCATGTTTTGTTGATCCCTCTGAAATTTGCTGCATGCCCAATGCTGGATTTCAATTGTCTTTGGCCTTTTCCCGATTTTTACATTTTGCATTTGACTATCTTTAAACATGATTTTGGAGCAAATATATTGCATTTGCAGTTCAAGATTTGATTAGTTGGCACTAGTAACTCATAGGGACTTGTTTATTTGTTTTGATGCAAGAATTCAACAGGGAATTTGCTTTCCATATTTAGTTGGGTTTTCTACACTATGTCCATTGATGTGAGATTCTCATAAGTTGGGTTTCTGCATCATCTTGTAGGCTGATCTTCACACAAGATCGTCCACTACTAACCAATGTAACACCCGAGCGACTAATAATTATCTTGAAAGCACGAAAATCGGGCTTCTTGGTGTGAGGCAACGGTCAAGCTCTAATTTTCTTGGAGGCTCAAGAACTATTAGTATACCAATTCCTGGAACAAGGGCTGTACACAGAAAAAGCTCAGTCGTATCTGCTTCGTGTAATGATCTTTACTTGCTTCGTCTCTTATAGCATCAATATACTCATGTTGCTCGTAAGTTTTTACATCGAATGGTGAATTTGGCAGGGCTTGCGAATTCTCAGATTGCTGCTAGTGCTTTTACATGGGGTACAGTTGCTGTGCTTCCATGTTACACCTTTATGGTTGTCGCGCCTCAAGCTAACTTTGTAAATACCCATTTTCTTAAACACACTTCTTGTTCATGTACCCTTCTCCTGTGATCAAACTTGACTGAGCTTTGGTTTGTATCTGTGGTTTTGCAGACTAAGAAAATAGTGGCAAGCAGCATACCTTATATTGCTCTTGCCACCTTGTATGCTTATCTTCTCTATCTTTCGTGGACGCCCGACACAATCCGCTACATGTTTGCAAGTAAATACTTGCTGCCGGAGGTGTGTTTTTTTTAACCATAGTATAGAGTTCTGTAGCATTTTTTCAGAGAACAGTACATTCAAAACGCTCATGGATCTATTTGTGATTCAGCTACCGGGCATTGCAAAGATGTTCTCGAGCGAGATGACACTCGCTTCTGCTTGGATTCATTTGTTAGCTGTCGATCTCTTTGCTGCAAGGTCTCTCTCTCCACTTCCTCTCCCTCTCTCTAACACAACGAAAAACACTGATCTAACAGTCGATTTATATTGAAACAGGCAGGTTTATTTTGATGGACTGCAAGACAATGTGGAAACCCGGCATTCGGTTTCTCTTTGCCTGCTGTTTTGCCCCATTGGAATTCTTACACATTTTATAACTAAAGCAGTGAGCGGGAAAACAGAGCATGGAACTCGTTAAGCAACCAACCAGTTTTCATCAATCCATTCAGTGATAGGAGTAGTCCTTATTCCATTAAATTACTACATATATCAGTGAAACAATGGCATTCTGCTCTCTGTTTACATCATTAGATAGTCAAGGTGTGTTTTATTCATATGTAAGTCCAAATCTATTCTAGTTTTATAATGATTAATAGTACAAGCCTGCCCAGCTATACCTGCTTAATAAATCATACAAGCTGCAATAACAATCCACACAAAGAGACAACCATCAATTACTCAGCAAAATCGGCAATCAATTGGTGACTTGCGCCGATATCAAATAAGTATCAAATATCAATAAGAGCATCCTCAACAACATTAACAAACTGTTTCCACTTTTATCTGTATCACCCAAAAAACTGATGGTTCAGGAGGCAAATTCTAATATTCACGATCAAGCTGGTTTACAACGCAGGCCTGGGACTGTAACCATTAGCTGTTTTCTGTAAATATTTAACTGAATATCAACTCAGAGCAGGTAGTTAAGAGTAAGAATGAGGGAAATATAGAAGCAGCTGATCTCTAGCAACAGGAGTCTATTACTTCACAAGTCTAGAACAAAAAAAAAATGAAGAACAACAATACCAAGATAGCGCAATTGGGAACTATGGAACTGTTCGATCTGGAAGATTTGCAGTGCAGCATTGGTCTTTACAGATCCTTTTCAGAAATAAAAAATAGCCTCTAAGACTGAAAAGACCAAAGATTGCAGTGGCTACATATGTACCATAATCAATATCTTGAACTACAAAACTAGCATGCTTCCTAGCATATTTGTAGTCCCATCTTACTCAATCAGCAGAAAGATCCTTGCAGTCACAAATGTTCTTTGCAAATTTTGAGCAAGATACTGCCAACTTTGAGCTAGATACTGCAAATTTTGGAGTCAGATAAAATATGTGCCACTCTTAATCACCCCGAGCCTTGCCTCAGCAGTTGTCCACATCTGGTGTGTTCCATAAGAGTTCAGAAAAGTAATATCAGATGAGCTCAACATGCGAAGAAAACACAAGAACCTCAATTCATTAATGTTCTTTGGACACCAAGGCCTAGGATGATCAGTTTATTTAAGAAAATATACAATTTTCTTCATGACACGAAGCTACCTTTCACAGTGAAGAAATCCTACTCAAACAAGTTTACTAGAACTTCACTTTGAATGTCATACTTAGCATGATATTCGCTATTGGTAGAAATTCATAAGTGCAGCTACATCTAGTGCCGATTCTCATTTTCAGAAACTGCTATAAGAAAAAGATCACTCATCGCAATCAAAATAAGAAAATTAAACATGTATAGAATAGATGCACGATATGATGTCACAAACAGTCCTTACGTTAAGTTGGAAGTGGTGACATATGAATTTGGTCCTCATAAGCTTCATCTGATATAACTGAACTTTGCAATGAATCTTTCCTCATACGATCCAAAGAAGTTGCTTCATGTATCCCTACAAATTAGAATGCTTCATTAAGAACCCATTTACAGGTGCACATGGACATGAAAAATATCCATGAGCCAATAAACACTACCACATTAACACGAAAAGGGGCAACAAGAATTTAACAAAGAGCTGAAAAATAAATGGAAGTGGACTCACTGACAGTCCACGAACAATTTACAACAAATAAACTGATTTTGGTAAACTTTTCCTTGCTAAAGCAAACAACTAAACATGCTACGTATAAGGTGAATGGTTTGAAGTTTGAAAAGTGAATACCTGACAAATGACTTATGACAGCATAATCAGAACTGACATGGAGTGCACTATTCCAACAATAAATTAGGAACTAGGCCTAGTTCTATCCATGGAAATCATAGCCCATGAAGTGTAAACATTGTAATCAAAACAATAAAGCAAAAAAAATCCCCATTCGTACCAAAGCCCAAAATGGCTGCACAAAGTAAAAAGCCAGGCAAAGAGAAATCCATTTTGTACACAATATCCATCACAATGATGCATCCACCAGCAACCAGCAAATGTCTTGGAGATGAGAACACCATATTCAATCTGCAAGTTGTCACACCCAATCAATATACCATGCATCACTATTCACTACGAATTGACTACAATATCTCATGACAAAGAAATAATGAATCACTTCAGATTTTACACTGCACCAGGGATGTAGTGCACAAGTACAACACATACTGATTGTAAGTTCATCAGCATGTTACTATTGTGATTTAGTAAGCACTGCTCTATTGAGAAGTATGCCAAGACTCGTAAAATTTCTGGTGGTACACTGGTACTGGCCCCAAGAAACTGATTACCAAAACTTTGAGCCAGATTTTATGCAGAGTAGATAATAAGGAACTAGGTTAATGTGTTACTCCCGATAAAACCAGAACACGGAAACAAATTAATAGGAATAAATCCATATGAAGCACAGAAGCCTACTTAGATTGCACACAAAGACAAGAAAGTACCTCTCTTCTGCAATACTGTCCACATAAAATATCAAAATAATTCCAAAAACGACAAAGCTTGAAAAAGCCCACATAGAAAATGGCAATTCCACATTTGTAGACCCCTGACAAGTTCACAACACAATTGAGAAACCATGTATCAGTATATATCAGGAAATGTCTACACCTTAGGGATTAACAGGGAAAAAGTTACAATATAAAGAGTGACAAGAAAAAGAAGACCAGGATATGTAATAAGCTGAAAAGACAAAAGAGTGAGACTTACAATGATCATGTCCCACATGGCAACAGGGAAGAGAAAACAGGTAGCAGAAGCAATGGTTACAGCATTCAACCGTCTTTTAAGTTGATTCTGTAATGACAAAGTGCAAACATATTTTGATGTCATGTTCAGTTCATGTTTGTTTCTTCGGATGTGTGTACGTTTGGCAGAGGTATTATAAACTGATATACAAAACGTAAACAGCCAAAGGAAGTTGATACCTTAAGTGAGACACGTCTTGCGATCACTCTCCTTAATGCTGATAAAATTCCAGCAAATATGGGAATTAGCATCTGTTTAACACCTAAAACTTCTTCAGGCTGGACGTCTGCATCTTCATTATCACTAAATGGTAGTTCTGAGTTAAGTTGACCAAAACCCAAAGTAATCATGAATGGAATGTGTTTAAAGGGGAGATATAATCACCACCTTCTTCAGTAGCATGGGATACATTAATAAATAATTAACCATAGTTCAATCTTTAAAGGATATAAAGAGGAGATTGTGAAGCTGAGGCCCATCCTTGAGACAAAAAGTAAAAAGATGCTAACATTGCAAGGAGGCCCCCGACCTGATAAAGAAATAAGAAAGACTACTTAGAATAGCATGTCAAGAGAAAACGAATTGTGACATGTTTTTTAAGAGAAAAAGGTGTGTTCATCTAAGCATCCAGGTTGATGTTAGACTATTTGAGCCTGCATGTGCAATTCACTAGACATTCGACCACACTAATGAAGTTAACTAATCAAGTTCTTTGAAACTTAAATATTGATTCACGAGGATATCTTACTACCTCACACCTTCACTTAGAGGGAAAAAATGAACAGTAATAAGCTACCGAAATCCTGATAGGTACACATAAAATCAAGACAGGATTAAGCTTTGCATCTACAAATTGAAACTGGAAAAAATTGTGATACCTATTGAAACAATACCTTTCTCCAAACACGATCTCTCCTTCCATACAAGACTGCAGATAACACTCCAAGGACAGCACCTGAATACTCCGCCAATATGATCCTGAGATAATAAGCATTTCTTTCATGGAGCAATTTGCAAGCTACGTGTACAAATTGGTTTGACCCTTGAAAACATTTTATTTCATATAAGATGACTACATGCCAGTCCTTCTCGTTTCATTCACATGTATCGTCACAGATTATGTAATTCTACTCTTCTGAGGATCAAGAATCGCACCACTTTTCAAACTATCTTACAGACAAATGCTACTGTGAAGGCCACATAAACAAAACCTAGTAACCAGGTTAACTTTGGATTCTTTTCCAGTAGCTGTGATCCACCATCCTCTATGGAATGCAAGGCCTATAAACTAGTTAAAGCAGCTGTATATAAAATCGGTTTGATGGTTCACCTGAGAGGACCACAAGATCGAAGCCCCTTTCCCCATAAGATGAAGTATAGGGCAGTTATACCACCATTTATCACAGAAGGCACTACCTAAAGGAATTAAGAATGTTAAAGACGTAAGCAAATACGTTCATATCAAATTTAAGCTTTAATAAGGAAGTAATAAAAGGTCCCAGTGGGTTTTGTGATAACCTGCGTATTGGAAAGAGGTCTGCCCTTCCATGGTTTTTGCATAAGTAAAAACAGAATGGAAGATGGAACAAGACAGCTGAATATAAACAAAACAACTGAAGCCCCTGTTTGAGACAAATAGCGGTAGACGGAGTAGATCGACCAAATTCTCATAAAGTTACCAAAGACATGGATGACCTTCAAGGGAGTTTGCCTACATTCAAAAATATCATCAAGAAAATAAGAACCATGAAATATCAACTAGACAATTTGAATTTGACGGCATCTATAAAATATTGTGACCACTCATATCTGTACACTCACTTGATAAAATCATCCGTGGAAATGGCTAAAAACAGTCCATGTAATGCATTTTGTACTTTAAATCGACGTGCTTAAATGCAAAACACAAAAACCGAACCAGCATTGTCCTGTACCGTACCTTTTCTATATTTCATGTTATAACTAATATAGACTCTATAAGTTACAATAGGACATTCCTCTTCTAGAAAAAAAGAAAATGAAAACATTCCTTCTCTGTGGGGGCTCACTTCACTATTTGATCCGCTACAATTAGTAGCTCAACACATACCACGCATTTACCTCTACAATGACTCTAAAACTGAAACTAGTCCTATTTCCCAATCAACTCTTCTGTCCTCATAGGAGCGAATTTTCAGTGCTTCATGCATAAATACTTCATTGTGAAGGAAAATAAACACATTCGCACACACAATGCGATCTGAAACTGTGAAATTTCAATCAGCTCCATAAATTGCTACTCAACAAAATTGAGAAAAAACAAGGTCGCAAACAAAATAATTTGGAATGGAATTGGGAATGCTATGCAGAATACTGACCTGAAAGTGGCCGGGCGGGAAGGGCTACGATTTTCCGGTATATGATTTGGGGACATCATTTTTCTCTATCACTTTCTACCTTTTGGTTCCCAGCGAAAATTTAACTCGTTTGATCTACAAAAATTGAGCGGGTTGGAGAGGAAATGGAGATTCAAGGGAAAAGCAGATTTTGGGTTTGCTCCCAATCAACAAGAAGACTGCTTCAGGTTGAAACCCCGACTTGAATTTCATTTCTAATTGTATTTAAGAAACTTCTTTCTTTTAATTTTATTAATATTTATAATTATAAAATTTTTTAAGTTTTCATAATAATTTCGCAGTGGTAAATATTTTGGATATATCAGTTAGAGGTGTCAAAATGGATATCCGGAATTGGACACTCGATATCCGAACCCAAAATATCGGATAATTGGATACCAATACTCGGTTTTTCGGGTTTCGGGATTGGATTCGGATATATGATTTTTGGATTATTGGATATCGGGTACCCGATATTCGATCGGGTACAACCAAATAGTCTGAATTACCCGATTTTATTAATTTTTTTAATTTAATAAATTATGTATCTATTATATTATTTCAAAAATCCCGATATTCGATTGGGTACACCCAAATAGTCCGAATTACCCATTTTTTTATTTTATTTTTTATTTAATAAATTATGTATCTATTTTATTATTTCAAAAATCAAATGTACTCGCGAAATCCTTCACTCTTAAGTCACATTTAGGGTTAATGTATGCATTGTGATGTTTATTACATATGAATGATGAATACTACTAATCTATGATTTTTTTTTTATTTCTAATAATTTGTATTAGTTTTTTTTTATCTTAAACTCGAACTACTTCAAGTTTGCACTAAATTCGAACTACAAGTTTGTATTTCTAAAATTTTGTAGTAGTTTATTTTCTTAAAAAGCTAATAATTTTTTAAAAAAAAATCCACAATCGGGATTGGATACCCGATTTTTTGGGATTGGATACCCAAATCAGATATTTGGGTACTTGAAATTATTTTCGGATCGGATATTGGGTATATTATATTTTTGGAAATTTGGGATCGGGTATCCGAAATTTTCGGATCGGGTATCCGCGGGTACCCCATTTGACAGGCCTAGACAATGCTGTTTTAATTAGAGTAAATTTAAAAAATGGATCGCGGCCCATTCACAGAAGATCGCGGCCCAAATTGCAAGGGTTTTTGGTGTAATATATAATCCCTATTGCGACCTACTCACTCTCTCTTCCTTATCATCCATACTTTCAGGTACAGCCTCCGGCGCCGAAGCTTGGATTTTCCCCATCCACAGCTCCATCAAGGTACATTTTTTTATTCTAAATTGTTTGAATATAGCTGCGGTTTCAATTTCTTTGGTTGTTTATTTGAATTTTATATAATAATTGTTAAATGCACCCGTTGTGCGATTTGGATCTCGATGAACGCTTTTCAAATAGTTTTTTTGGGTTAAGATAGTATGTTGCTACTGTCGAGTGGTTTCTCTGTTGGCGAGATTCGAGCTTATTCGGATTCGTAGATGTTTACACAATTTTAGATAGGTTAAAACAATGACCACCCAAAAAATATATTTGAGATTGCAATTGTTCTGGTGTAAGTGGTAAATGTGATGTATTGATCGCGGAGGCCTACATAAGATACATTACTGACTAAGGAATGATATTCGATTTGTAGCTTATTTGAATGTTTACACATAATTCTATGGTTATTTGTTTTTTTTATCTGAATTTGCTGCTAGAATTTGTAGTACTATCTTGTTATGATCAACTTAATATGGTATTCTGCAGAAGTCAAATATGTTTACCGCACTGCAAAAAATCCACAAAGACAGGGATGCTGATCCCACTGAATTTGAGGAGTCTGTTGCTCAGGTCTCATCATATGCCTTCTATATAGAATAGAACTCAATTGTGATGCATAAGAAATTTACTGAATTTATTCTATTCTGATCTTCGTGCTTGTTTGCAGGCTTTGTTTGATTTGGAAAACACCAACCAAGACATTAAGAGTGAATTGAAAGACCTCTATATCAACTCTGCAGTGTAAGTCTATCAGTATTAATGTGTTCCAGTACTATTCGAGCTTGACAATAATTCATATTCTAATTTGTTACAGCCAAATTGATGTGGCTGGAGGTAAGAAGGCTGTTGTGATCCATGCTCCCTACCGACTGAGGAAAGCTTTCCGCAAGGTGCACCCAAAGCTTGTTAGAGAGCTTGAGAAGAAGTTCAGCGGAAAGGTACACAGATTTGTTATTTTTCGCAGGTTTTTTCTCCTTTTTATTGTTTGTCCAAGAAGAAAATAATTAACTTTTTTTACTGATGGATTGGGTTTTGGCGCTATTGTTTTACTTGCTCTTCATGTATTTAATGCATATTTATTTACACGTCCCTGTATTGAATGTATATGCAGGATGTCATTTTTGTTGCTACCAGGAGGATAGTACGCCCTCCCAAGAAGGGCTCTGCTGTCCAAAGGCCTCGATCCCGCACACTTACTTCAGTCCACGAAGCTGTGCTTGAAGATGTTGTGTACCCTGCTGAGATTGTTGGAAAACGTATCAGATACAGGCTTGATGGATCAAAGATCATGAAGGTCCTTGCTTCATTGATATGCCTCCAAATATCTCTCCTAATCTGGGATGACTAGCACATGGATATGTACTCATCTTTTTTCTTTCAAATGCAGGTGTTCTTGGATCCTAAGTCGAGGAATGATACTGAAAATAAGCTGGAAACTTTTGCTGGGGTGTACAGGAAGCTTTCTGGGAAAGATGTTGTCTTTGAATTCCCCACTGTGGAGGTCTAAAAACTTGATGTTTTTCTAGATTTAGTTTCTTGTTCTGCTTTTAATGGATTAATTAAGAGTTGTTCCAAGTTTTGACCAAGAGAAATCTGGATGGCTAGTATATGCTACTCATTTTTGTAGCAATTTTAAGCGGTACTCTTTCCTAGTTTAAATGTCACTTTGGGTTAAATTTTCTGATTCCATTCGTTTGCTGCATCGTTTGTTGGTTTTTCCTGCTCTTACTGGTTGGAGATCATTAATAGTATTTGTTAAACTTAACTTTATTCTATGCAATTGTTAGAATTTGTAGAAGTTTATCTCGAGTTTATAATAGCAATATGATTTTATATTAACTTCTAATAGTAGTCCCCATATTAGTTGTTAGGATTAATAGAGGTGTATCTGGATTACTATATTGGATTTGAGTTTCTAATCATGAGTTTGTCATATATTATGGATAAATCAGTGTTAAACAAACACTCAAAAGTTTGCATAAGTTGTTGTGACAAATAAATTCCCTATTTAGCCAAATGGGTTAATCATTATAATTTAATCACCACATTACCGGTTTGGTTTGTAAATAGGCTTGTGGTTAATATGCTTCGCAGACTTCAACCAGAAGGGGGGGTATTCAAAACCAAGCTGTTCCTTGTCATTCATAAATTGCCTTGTTATTTTTTGGTTCATATATAACTGGACTCATGAATCATGATTAAAGAAATGTAAGAAAAACTAGAATGTGCGTCCATTACAAAACCAAAATAGCACAAGTGAAATGAACACTCAATGGTGCATATTCTAATATCAATATGATAATATGCGGCGTTTATTGACGAATGGAGGAAGTATTTTACACAATAAATTGCTTCTTAGTAGTACTATCATGCAATGAACTTTCAAATGGTAATGTCTAGTAACTTTTTCATCCATCAAAAATTGTACTAACGTCTTTCTCCGTCTTTCCACCAAAATTAGTTACATACTAAAAATGGATCTTTATCCACATATTTCTATATCATACCTTACTTATTTTATATTTTTACTATTTCATGATAGACTAATTTTGCATTAAACTCTTGTTATACACCAACGAGAGTATTTTTTATAGATGGAGGGAGTATATGCACTTAGTTTACACAAGATTGTAGATCTACAATTGGGCTATTTTACTTTGCATACAGTAGATGACTCACTCTCATGAATATTAAAGTGAAAGAATACGTTGTAAAAAGGGATAACCAGATAAGTTAAAACAAGAAGGGGAATTTTTATGCCTCTATTCCATAATAGTGAAGTCATTTTTCTAATTTGGGTGTTCCGTAATAGTAAAGTTATTTTCTTTTTTAGTTAAAGGTAACACATTTTTTCATATTTAATTTTTCATCTCTTTTATTTTATTATCTATACTTTTTCCTTTCTCTTACTTAATTATTTTTTTAATTAATAAGTAGGTACATTACACTTTTTCTTAATCTTAATGTTGAATATAAATGTCTCCATTACTGTTGGAGGGAGTAATTCTGTAATTGTAAATCAGCTACTACTAAGTTCAGAGTAAGAAAGTTCGTCACTTAAGTTAGTGTTAGAAAATATGAGCTCAAATCCACCACCGCCATCATCACCAATAACAAAAAACAATAATTTGGTATCTTAATTATATTGATCATGTATTAATTGGATCGATTATGAATTTAATTAGAATTTACATCTAATTCTTTGCAACAGCAAACCGAAATCGAATAGTCTCCAACTCTTTGCCGCTGTTCATGGCTGAACATGTTCAAAGAAGAATATATAGCCCTTTTCCAACCTCCAATCTCAAGTATCCCCCCTTATACAGAATCTACAGAGAGAGATGTTTATAAAATGTCAACTTTCAGAGAAAGAGAAAAAAAGTTAGTCATGAGGTTATTTGAAAATATTTTTAGCAATTAGAACATCAAACTGACACGTGTCTAATCTTGGGTAATCTAGGTGTAATTTATGTAATCGACGTTTAATTTGAATTGTGAATTTGATATCTCGATTACCATTTTTTTCTTGCGGGACTAGAAATGGAACGATAGATACTTAAATGATGGAGTAGTATAATTACTTAAACGATGGAACACTTTCAGATACAACACTACTTTCGGATACAACGATGGGACAAAATCGACCTTTTACCCTTCAAATTTTATGGGCTATATAATCCCTGAGCTAACACTTATTTGAATCTTGACCATCCATGAAACACAGGAATGACTAGATTATCATCATTCTGTGTAACAATTTTATGCAATGTACAACGTAGACTGATCAATCACTGCATGATTGTGTGTTGAGTTCCATAAGTTATTTTTCCAGTTAAGAAAATGGATTCATATTTCCTTATTCTGCATGTGATGTGGTACAACTAGTTTTTGAACTAGTGCATTAGTTTTGCTGCAAATTCATCAGATTCCTCCAAAGCCCTGCTGTTGACTCCTGCTCTATACACAATTGACCCTGAATGAGTCTCAAGAGTGATCTCCGTGTTTGCAGGTGCAAATAGAACATCGCCTTCGCCAATCACCTCCTTACTAGAAGCCGCGTGCATGGTTCCTTCGCCAGCAACCACCAGATAAACACAAGGACCACCAACCGCTGGAATTACAATAGATACTTCCTCGGGAATATTATAGCAGTCAACCTCAAATTCTTCGAACGGAGGGCTATATTTGACGGTATAAGGATTTGCAGCAACTCCAGGGAGGATTTCTGGAAAACTCTGCATAAATAGTTGAATTAGACGCACAATAAGGAATTTGAGGTCCTGGACTAATTGTAATCATCATCACATTTACCTGTTTGTATGTCAGCATTGAACAGAGAGTTTGGACATCCCTCTTCTTTGGAGTGAGACCAGCACGGACCACATTGTCGGATGTTGCCATGCATTCTACACATTCACCTTGTATATAAGCATGTGGTTCATTTGCTGCTAGGTATAAAGCTTCACCTGGTTGCAGCTTCACATAGTTAAACAAAAAGGCTGCTAGCACACCAATGTCACCGGGGTATTGCTTTTCGAGCCGCAATACCAGCTCGTCCTTGTCAGTCAGTTTCATTTCCTATCAGAAATTACTGTGAATTTATGCAATTTTTGGAACAATAAATAGAATGATATATGTAACTCATTATTTCAAGTTTGTCTTGAGATAAGCTGTGATCATATCATTTTTATTAATAAAATAAATAGACCTAAAAATGGGCTTTTTAGACATTTAGTATGGAGGTCAGAGTAGAGAGATTCAACAGCGAGGGAGGAAACAAAATTTTTGTGGCAGCAGCCAGCAGGTTTATAAATTGTTTATTGTGCTAAGATTAGCAAATAACAGTGCTTCTCCTTGTGGAGTAGTTCGGATAAAACTTCTTTGAGCTCTTATTTCTCAGAATGTTGTCAATTTGGCTAGCTAAAGCGGATAACAACAGAGAAATGAAGTTTCTTTTTTGTTGCATCATGATAATTCTAATTGAGCTACTAAGTAGAAACTGCGATTGTGCAAACTGACAGGAAAAAGAGGGAAAGGAGAGAGTAAAGTAGACTCCATTCCAAATCACCTTAATGCTGAGAAGTCAAGCATGCATTAAACAACAATAGTGAACAATTAATAAAAGAAACTGCATACCTGGCCTTTTTTATTCAACCGACTTATCAACTTGGGAATTATTTCAGATATCACAGTCTTGCTAGCCGACATGAGATCAGTAAATAAGGATTGCAGGACTTCTTTCATTATCTTCTCCCCATCATCTTCACTAGTGTTTAGTACTTGAACCCCACATGAATTTCCAACCACTTCTGTCATCTCAGGTACAGAGCGAACGACATTCTTAAGTTCCTAAAACAAAGAGAAATACCTAAAAATAAATGCATCGAACTTTTGAGAATCTGATGTCATCCATACTTAATCTTCAGCTAGTTCAATCATCTTAACTCTGAAACTTGGTTCCTTTTAGCGCCGTTTAATACTTCACTAAAATGTCCGCAAAATGTAACAAATCACTGATTAGTCGTGTTTCAGAGTGTACAACGTCACTGATTAATCCCCATTAGGAAATTAATCTACTCCTACTCCAATAAGGCTAACATGCCTAATAGTAACTGACACAGACATTCAAAATAAATAAATTTGTTAGTTGCACACATAACTTCCTTCAATACTAGTTTTAAAGCCAAAATATAATTCTGCTATCAGCTGTCAGTGACATTATTGTTGGCTCTCTTCTATCCAGAGACCAGAGCAGCTCAAGCAAAAAAAACTGCGTCTCTTTTTCTAGTTCAAATATGCTATCATCATCTAATGCAACAAAACAAAGTGGATATGGATCATAAAAATAATCCATTTTAGCTGATGCCATGGCTGACATACAAAACGGTTGATCGATTCCAGAACGGAACACCTTCACATGAAATTTATTATCAGTATTCTCGGACTCTCAAAGCAACCAAGAAGCACATGGGGAGAATCCATCCAGATTCACCAACTACTTCAACTATTTATAGTTCATTTTAGAAATCATAATCATACACTACTTTGTGAGATAGAATTAGAGAAGACATCATCAGACCACAGGTCAGATGGAGAACAGGCCAACCACTCAAACCATTTACCTAAAGGCTTTTGAACCAATATGTTAGGAATCACAGCATAAGCACACCGAGGCCCGAAACAATAAATCACTCCAGACAAAATAGAGTGCTGTGCAAGTATCTCTGAACACATTAGAAAGATTTCCAGTTGCAAATGAAAAATAATATCTCAAATCAGATAAAACCAGAGATGAGCTAGTTAAACTACCTCAAGACCAACAAATCCACACAGCGCCTCAAACTCGGTGAGTGCCAAAGCCATCTCTGGCTTGTGATTGCCGTCCTTGTACACTTCTGGTTGCTGCTTGTGCAGAATTCGAGCCAAATCCTTGTCTGGATGAGCCTGTATCGACAGAGCCTTTTCCACTGAAAGTACCTATTTTTGCTCAAAATTCGTTTCAATTTCTCTTCAATTTTATCAAAAAGAAAGGAACGACAGAAACTGAAAAAAAAAATTACCACTCCTCTAGCATAGGATTCATCATCTTTCAAATACAAATGGAAAATAGGTGCAGAAACTAGATCCATACATGCCACATCTGATTAATTACCGGAAATCGGGATAACATGGCGATTGAGTGCATAACATGTAGATTGCATTGCACATACACATGATACGCGTGTGTACAGATTATATAAAATGCAACTGATTCAATTTTGAGGTACAGCATCGATTCAATCGGAAGACGATGGCATGACGCCTAAGATCAATTTCTTCAGTAAATTCCAGAAAAAACAGCGGCAAAACCAAAGGAAATTTCGAAAAAATACCTTTAACAGGAAAGGAAGAGTAGGTCCCCACTTCTGCAACACCTTATCCCCAACAACACTCGGATTCCTCTCAATCCAGTCCTTCAAACTCACAACATCTCCCTTCTCACGATCATAGGCATCCTCCCCCTCCACGCCGCCATCCCTCACTCCCTCCGCCGCTGCGACGACGTAGGAGGGCCCGGAGTCGTGAGTTCCTATCCACAACTCAGCGTAGGGCTCGGCGCCGATCACCTCTTCCCCACTGTTCTTCGCGTACAGCCGCGCCACAGCCGATTCGTCCCCACGCTTTCCCCAGTCGTAGTTTTGAACAGAGCACTTGAGCCTGACGATTCCAGGAATTTCCGCCCCCATGGAAACGGTGTGTCAAACTGTCAAAGTCTAGAGAGAGAAATGAAGTGGAATTTGAGAGAGGAGAAATTGAGAAGAAGCGAAAAATCCATTGGAGAAATAAAAAGAGAGCGGATTTTGAAGACAACCGAATCGAGAGGGAAAGGCTAGAGAGAGAGAGAGAGGAGTTGACGGAGAAGAAAATATTGTTGGCGTTATCGTTAGATTGGAAACGGCGGGTGATGACTCGGTGAGTCGGTGGCGCACAGCGTCAGCGAGTTGACATAATTTTAGCAGTAACGGCGTTTGACGGGTTTTGGGTCCACAAACCTAGGCCACGTCAGCATTCCTGGGACCCATCTGGTTACTTGCATGCCAACCCAACTTGCTGGAGTCAATATTTTTAAATTAATTTCTAGGGTAAGCTCTTTTTCATGATTTCCTTTTTTATATGTTTGTAATATTTAGGTTATATTTATGAAAATCACGTAATACCTACCAATTTAATTTATGTATGCGAGTATAGTAGTATTTGATCTTATAGTATTTAGGTTATATTTATGAAGATTACGTGGTGCTTGTAATTCAATAATGTGAATATGTAGTACATTTGATTTGATCACTTATCATGAGTTTTATTTTTGAGTAAGTGGAACAACATCGTAAGTGCCGTGAATATATTAGAGCGATGAAAAATACGTAGCTCACTGTTTGTGAATATTAATGATATTTAATATCCCATTCTATTAGAAGATACTGCAAAATATCAAAAGAAGATATAGATGATAATTGAAGACCTAGACAAAATATCACTGAAGATATCACAGAATATATAATTGTATTGAATTGGTGTATTTAAGTAGCTTGATATTTATCGTTTTAAACACATCACAAAATCCTATATAGGGTAACTAACTAACTATTCATGCAATCAATCAAAAACCAATTCAATACATACAATAAATAATAATGAAATTAGAAGTAGTAGTACGTTTTATGGATATTTGAAAAAAATGACTGTCCGAAGAATATGATTTAGCCTTTTAATTATTACTCCTTTTTAGATCCCATAAAAACTTATTACTATTATATTATAAAGATGGAAAAAAGTTTTATGGTGAGTGAACTTCGTGAAACTATCATTTTAGATTCGTGAAAATCATTTGAGGTTCATCAACTACAAATTAATATCAATCGTATTATTTTTACTAGTTTCAAGTTTTTTCGGACGAAAAATACTCTCAACGCCTTGGAGGATATATATTTTTGTACTAAAATTATCACATACGCATATCTATTATAAATATCTTTATTATATATTTCTAACGAATTTTCTAAATTATAATTTGACCTTCACTTAATTTGTGACATGCAAAAACAGTTCCTTCTTCAATATTTTATAATTAAAAAAATTTAAAATATTTTTGAGTACTCGTAAATATTAATATCACAGTCAATAGACACTAGTGATACTTGAATATTGATATATTATTTTATTATTAACAAATATTACTCCTCCTGTTCCATAATAATGAAGTTATTTGTCATTTTTGTATATTCTATAGTAGTTGAGTCATTTTCAGTAAAAGTCTACACATTTCTTTTCACTTACTTTACTCTTTTTTTACTTTATTCTCTTTTAATCTCTCTACCTTTTTCATTCCTACTTTATTCTTCATTTACTTAATTCACTTAACACAGTATTTCTTAAGTCGCGTGACGAAAAGAAACACTTCTACTATCGCGGAACGGAAGGAGTATTAAAATGTTTTATTTAGTTTTTGAATACTATTAATAAATTGATGGAATTTCTCTTCAAGGTATTGAGGGTATTTCGTCCAAAAAAACTTGAAAATAGAAAATAATTTAATTGATATTAACTCGTAGTTGACGGACCTCAATTGACATTTTCAAAGTTTACCGGAACTAACCATTAAAAATGCTCACTTTATTATTCTAAATGTGCAAGTTGCTAAATTTGATATTCGATTATTCATTTTGTCAGTCAAAATTCAAAAGGATTAATACTCCAGAACAATAATATGGACATTGTTGTTATTATATATTTCATTTATTATGGAGTAGTACTGTACTTCATAGAATGGGACATTGATCACGTGGATGATTTTCCAACGAGTAGTTTGATAAGTTGGTGTCCCACCTTAACTTCATTCATCCATTAAATTTAGTTTTATTAATAAACAACACAAATTTTAATATATAAACTTGTTAAAGTAGAATTAAAGAAAAAATATAGATAAAATTGAAGAAAGAAAGATAAAAAAAATTAAGTAATAAATTATGAGTAAATTTTTAGTTTATTACAATGAAATTAATTTTGTATGACAGATAAAACTTAAAAGAGAAAAGATATACGGAGTAGTAATTTTGTATTCAACGAGAGAATATATTATTATACTTTAATTGCAAGAGTTAAAGTTGAAAATTGAAATAGTTCGATAGTTTGTAGAACATATATAGAAAGCGGATTGGTCTAAGGTTAGCATCAAGAAAATGATTTTATAATAATTAGGAGTGCATGTGAGGTGTGACATACTGATAATAAATTGGATTACATCAAACGTGAAGTCGTTCTCGCGAGAATACGTCGCTTTATTTTAGCGTTAAATGATGAAAAAAGTGGTTTCAGCGGTATCGGATGCTTCACCCTCTAATTTGTGCGCATTTCAGAGTCACACGCCGATTCCTTATACCCTATCCGCAAAAATCCCGTGTGTAAGACCATCTCCAAGGGTACACTAAAACCTAAAATGGGATAAGTATTTTACTTAAATAGTACTCAAAAACCTATTCTATTTTTGGTTTTTGAGAAAAAAATACCTATCTTTAGGTTTACACTAAACGAATACCTAAAAGTTTTTCAAATTTTATGAGTAAAAAAGACATAATATAGAGAATATCCTTTTAAATTTGAGTTTAGTGTAAATGGTTGGAGTAAAATCAATATTTAGTGTGAGATTAACACTAAAATGAATTTGAGTTTAGTGGAATGGTTGGAGATGCTCTAGTCCATCAATTATAAATTTATAGATGCTACTTTTATCATCCAGATTATTCTATTCGATTTATAAAAGTGAACAAGTATATACCAATATACCATGAATTTAATTTATCCATATGGATTTTATTTATTTTGTAGCTATATTTAATTTGTTGAGTATGTATTTTAATTAGAACTTGTTTCGCTATAAGTCACCCAAGGGCGTCAAAATTGAGGGTTTAAAGTTTAAACCTCCACCAAGTTAGTTTGGAGTATATTTTTATAAAATCATCAACCTATCAGTTTTTCTTATTTTCTAACATATATTTAATCTGAAGCTATGTTGGTTAGTCTATAAATGTCTACACTTATTTAACAAATAAAAAACTACACATTATTAATTAAAATTTGAATTAGCATAGAGTTGGGTCAATAATATTAGTAATACGAGGGGGTTGGGTCAATAATATTAGTAATACGAGGGGGCGTTCGGTTTACAAGATTTTATCTCGGATTAAATTTATAGTGTGTTTGGTTCATGTGATTCAATATCACAATTCAATTCTAGATGGATAATCATGAGATAATTAGTCTTAGCAAACCCCCTGTGATTAAAATAATCTCACAACTCAATTGGATCAATGGTTATGAGCCAAACTGCAATAGGCTTTAGTTTGGTGGACTCAACTATATCCGGTTTATCGATTTATTAGTCCGACTTTGATTAATACTATAGCCGTGAATTGGTGGCTAAGCTAACCCTTGTTTTGGACCAAAACTAGGAAAAATTGTGGAAAAGTGAAAGAATGATAGAAACCTACCAATTTTGAACTGTAATAGCTGGTTTTTGAATCGGCCGTATTAGTGCATAGTGGACTAATAAAGAAGTATGTTGTCTAGACCTCAATTTTATGAGTTTATTAAAAGTCAATACTATATAGGAAGTGGTAGAGTTAAGTACGTAGAGTTAGCTAGGACTAGGTTTTATAAACGTTTTCACAATTAAATTATCTCTCCTTATTACTATCATTATATAGTTATATACTACCTACTAATAATTAATCCATAGATGATAGACCACTTTTTCTTGATTACATAACTTTTATAGGGAAACTGTAGTTTGCACCAAGAGTTTTAGTTCATCAACCCATTAAATTTTTAAGTGTAAAATAATTGTAGGAAGTACATTGCAAAGTGGATATTATTAAATTGAATTAATGAGGAAAACAAGATATATATTCGTATTTTCTGGATATAATAGTATAAATTTTTGGTGACCTCAGCAAATTTTTTGTTTTGTGTTTTTAACATTCGAGCTAAGTGAAAATATATGTTTTTGGTGATATATGTTTTTTGGTGACCTCGGCAAATTTCTTTAGTATTTTTATTTTCTATCCTAAAGACATATAAATAAATTAAATCATGAAAATCTATACTTTAAAGGTAGAGCAACGAAGAATATCAGGTAGATCTTGAGGTCTCAAATTTGCATCTCAATGATCTCACAAATGTGTGTCCATTGTTTATCTTTCCTCTAATAACTTCATACTATATTCATCACTTCAAAGTATTGAAACCTTTATAGTAGTGTGATGCGGAAAAAATGTTTCAAACGTAACCGAAGAATAGCTATTGTGGAAGGCGCACATGCACGATCGATAGTGTGGTAGAGGCCGCATTGCGTATCTGCATTTAATAAACTATAATCGAATAACTAAAAATAAAAGTAATACTCCTATAATCAATTTTGATTAGTGAATTTAAATTCAAATTAATTATTCCTTTTCGAAAAATAGGAACATGGAATGATATATAATTAGATTTTTAATCTTGAGATGAAATCAATTTTTATCTTAATTATTTTAGTACCAATACAATATAAAATAATGTAAATATCACTTATATAACGTTGGCTAATTTTTTCATGAATATTAATTAGATACATTTGTAACTGCAGCTTATAAAACGAGCTAATTTGACAATGGATTTGAATTAGATACTTTTAATTCTTTATTCCTCATTTGGAAAACTTGCATGTGATGTTTGGTTGTCAAAATTTTGTCTAGAAAGGTAATCTGATTCTTTAATTTTTAAATTCTTTTGTTTGTTTTGGTTTTCAATTAAACTGGGAAAGTAATCAGAATCCCAAGAACAAGGAAAGTTAGTATTACAACTTTATAAAATTCTGAATCCTAAGTTTTCTTAGGTATTTTTTTGTCCGTTTTAGGATTCTTACATATTTAATGCTATATATTATTAATATTATTATTATTGTTGTTGGTGTTGTTATAATGTTTTTAAAAGAATTATAAATTATTAATTATACTTAATTTTAGTATAATAAATAACTAGAATTAAAATTATCATAATTACGACTGTATTATTATAATATTTATATATAATTGTTATTACCATAATTATAATAGTTTATCAATAATTAAAATATAATTGTATAATATAAATCAAATAATAATAAATACTAATTATTATTTTAGAAATTAATAATTAATTAATAAAATTATAGTGAATTTTTAAATTATAATATTTATTTAATTATAATATTCAGAATATCATCATAATAATAATAATCATATCTTATTATTATAATCAACAATAAATCTATTTATATTATTATGAATGATCCATATTTAAATTCTTCACCGTAAAAATAAATGTAATAATATAATTATTATTTATAAAAAATTTATTTTATTATTTATATATATATAAAATAATACTCCCTCCGTCCGCGAATAGGAGTCCTGTTTTTTCATTTTAGTCCATCCGCGAATAGGAGTCCCGGTTCACTTTTACCATAAATGGTAATAGGGTCCCACCTTCCACTAACTCATTCTACTCACATTTCATTTAAAACTAAGTATATACAAGTGAGGGGTCATATTCTAATACTTATAGCACCCTAATCCAAAATCAAGACCAAGTCTCCACTCTTAGATTTTAAAATAAGTGGATGAGATTAAATCTTACGAATCTCAATAAATAGTAGACAAAATATCAACAAAAGGGTAATATCGTCATTATGTTATCATATGATAATTTTCGTGAATGTTTTTTTATATCAATATAGTGTATTACAAATATCAACAATATGACTTAAGAATATCAACACTAGTACAAGAAAATATCAACACATATTTATTGAGATTTTTACATGGTTTTATTGAGATTTTTTGATGTATTTATTGATAAAAATCTGGTTATCAACATTTACGAAAATTAAAATAAAAAATATCAATTCATCATCCGAACGTCATCAGAACATATGCAATTGAAATCTCGTTGGAATCCTTATAAAATTATCTTTAATTTGATATATTTTTTGCAAAAAAATAATTTAAATCGAGAGAGTTACGTAAATTTAAAGTTTTAAGACGATTTTAATGAGAGAGAATTGACATTAATACCCTCTAATTTTATTTATTAATTTTTTTAATTAAAAATATAATCTATGTGACATTATTTCAACCACTAGATCTTCTAATCTAATGGCTAAGATTTAGTCTTAGTTTGAGATTGGTAATTACTCCCTCCGTCCCAGAAAGATTGTCCCATTTCCTTTTACACACTCGTTTTGCAAAAATAATACTTAATAAATAGTTAAAGTAGAGAGAGATTAAAGTAAAAGAGATAAAAATGTGGAGAATAGTCTTACCTACATTATTCTTTCTCGTATTTTGCTATCTTTCAACTTTACCTATTTATTATTATTTTTGCAAAACGAGTGCAAAAAATGAATTGGGACAATCTTTCTGGGACGGAGGGAGTAGTTAGCAATTGATCACTCTCCTACAAGTGAGACTCATATTCCACTAACTTTTTTCCACCCACTTTTTCTTAACATTTCTTAAAACTCGTGTCGTCCATGAATGAGACTCCTAATGGCGGACGGAGGGAGTAATAAGTATTTTTTTCGTTTGGTGTTCAACAAATATAAAATTTAAAATCTTTGATTTTATCTAAAGACATGAAAGTAAAGTTATTAAGAATTATATTCTCGGCATTCATTTTCCCAGAAATCTTTTTTTTGTCAACTTTACTTTTCCGCTAACCAAATATGGCAGCAGCACTTTCGCAGTTCTACCATGAACGTCAAGAGCATAGATAGACTTGATATTTAAAAATTAAATTGCAAAATATCATCCTCAATTAAGCTAACGAGGGCATTTCATCAATTAAGAGTATTATAATTATTAATTCAAATCAATAAAATATTGATTTTTGTGGTTATTGAGTTGCTTTAAATTTAATTTACATAGATAGACTTGATATTTAAAAATTAAATTGCAAAATATCATCCTCAATTAAGCTAACGAGGGCATTTCATCAATTAAGAGTATTATAATTATTAATTCAAATCAATAAAATATTGATTTTTGTGGTTATTGAGTTGCTTTAAATTTAATTCACATATTCTACTGTTTTAACTTAATGAATAAATTATAAGTACAAGTTTCATAGCAAATTAAATTTTTTATTTAAACAAGAAAAAATGAAAATCTGACTGGAATCGATTATCTCTAAACTAGAACTGGTGATTCATGGTTCAAAAAGAGACTATGAAGTCCATTATGGTTCGATTATAATTACAATATTTTTGGAACATGAACCGGCATTTCCATCTGAACACAAACAATACTAGGATGTTCAGTCTCAATTGATACCTCACCCTAACTAATGAAATAAATAAAATAATCCTCCCTTTATCCCATAGATTGCACATTTTAGGACATTTTAGGATTGATATGAGATTCTAGGAGATTTGATTTTGTGTGTTAATTGGAAAAAGAAATGTATACTTATATTATTGCGAGAGATGACTTTAAAAAAAAATGTATCATCTTTTATGAGAAACTAAAAAGTAAAGTATGATATCTATTATGGGACAGAGGAAGTACAACTAATCACTAACTAGTATAGTGAAGATCCTAAGACAATTGAAAGGGTAGAAAGTAATATTGTACCCACTCTGTGCACGATTAATTATCTCATTTTTTATTGGCATGTACACGATCGTGAATAGTAAAAATAAATGAGATGCAAGTAAGATAGTACTCCCTCCGTCCCAGAAAGATTGTCTCAGTTCATTTTCTGTACTCATTTTGCAAAAATAATAATAAATAGGTAAAGTTGAAAGAGAGTAAAACAAAAGAATGATTAATGTAGGTAAGACTATTCTCTACATTATTCTCTCTTTTACTTTACTTTTTCTCTACTTTAACTATTTATTATTATTTTTGTAAAACGAGTGTGAAAAAGGAAATGGGACAATCTTTCTGGGACGGAGGGAGTATTTTATAATAAATGCTAAGTAGAAGAAGTAAGTGAAATATTTAATTCATTTACCAAAAATAAAATGTAAATGAGACAACTATAAATTAATTGTGGATTTATGAAAAAAGATACATGAAACAATAAGACAATTTATAAAGTAGGAATGTGATCAAATTTAGTTGTGGATTTATGAAAAAAGATACATGAAACAATAAGACAATTTATAAAGTAGGAATGTGATCAAATGAAAATTCTAAATATTGTACAAACTTTAAATTATGATTTAGACCGTTGAAAAATGTCAATAGAGCAATAGAAAATATCAACACAGTGTCAACGGTTGACACTATATTGACATTGTGTTGAAAAGTTTGAAATTTGTATAATATATATACGAGTTTACATTTTATCACTACCCTTGTAAATTATTTGTCTAACTTATTAAAAAAAGATACTAGAGACAATTTTAAATTATTTGCTAACTGATGAAAAAGATACATGAAACAATTATTCTCAGACATAAAAAGTTGATTGTTAAAATGGATCTCATCTAATTTCACTCACCATACATCTATCCTATAATTTCACTCATCCAAGAAGATTGAAACGCATCACCAATAAAAACAGATAAATTCCCATTTCCTTCAAATGAACCTCCACAAAATTTCAACAAGTCGTTTTCTGCGTATTTTGTTTTAACTAGAAATTGAATTCCGAAATCATGTTTGGTCGACCCATAACCTTGTCATGTCACTATCAATCCCCATATCAATGTCAATAAGTATACATTTCTCCAACAAAAGACAATCAATGCACAAAAAGACACACTTCATGAAGCTTGCAAATTACACCCTAAAATACATATTAGAATGCAAAATTGCAATCAAATTAATCCTTACATAAACAGCAAGTGAGATAACTTACACACATTTAGGGCACTGAATGAGGCCATTCTCATTACACTTGCCACACTTAACACTCTTCCTCCCATCCTCCCCAACAACCCTACAACTCCCACTACACTCCACACACATCACAAACCTCACCCCTCCGCACCGCCAGCACCCGCCCCCGGCCGCCTCGGGAATCCCCTCGAGCAAAATCCCCAATTTGCCCTCCTCGTCCAGCCTCACCATCTCCTCCGCCCCGCCAATCAACCTCCCCTTCACAAACACCAACGGCACCCTCACCTCCTGGCTCCCCATCAGCACCCTCAGCTCCTCCTTAAACGCCGAGTGCATCGACACATCCCGCTCCACAACCTCCACATTCCTCGACTCGATCGTGGACCTCGCCACGTTGCACTCCTCGAACGTCTTCCTGATCCCCCTCAGCGTGGTCGTGTAGATCACCACCGCATTCTCGCCCCCGGGAGGGCATTTCTTCGCGTAAGACTCGAGCAACGCATTCGAATTTCCCGACGTGGCCTTGCTCTTGTTCTTGTTCATCAGCTCTTCTTCCTCCTCCGACACCTCTCTCTCTAGAGAGGCCACGAGATCGGGATCGAACAGCGGCTCTAGGCTTCTCCTCCTCGACGACGCAACGACACCTGAATCGAATCTCGAGCTATCGGATTTCTTGATCGAAGCCCACAGCTTCGGAGAGGGCTTCTTCACGCTGTGATTGTTGTTAGCATTGTTCTCCTTCAAAATCGGTTTGGGGCTATTTTCAATTGACCTAATTCCCTTATTCTCCTTCCCCGCGGCCGCCTTCTTCGCCTTCCTCGGAGAAGCCAGGAACTTCATAGGGCTCATTGAATCCCTAAAAAGCTTCGATTTGGGGCTTTTTTTTGATTGGACGGCGACGGCGATTTCCTCCTCCAAACCCTCCATGAGCTCCCACGCGTTGATTATCTCCGCCGGCTCTTCCCGGACCGGCGACGACGATGATTTCCTCGCCGCGCATTCTTTCTCCTCCGCAACCGGAATTTGAACCTTTGCTTTGTCTAAGGAGAGAGCGCCGTAGGTGGTTGAAGTGAGGGAGACGACGTGGTGTGCGTAGTCGGCATTTCTGAGCGATTTTCTTTCCTCCTGAATTTGTTTAGCTACCAGCTTTGACGAGACGCAGCCCATTTGATTTGGGGGAGAGTGATTTTTTCAGAATGTTGCTCTGTTTTTTATTTTTAAGACAGTAAGAAAAAACCGTTACTACACTGTCTGTTGGGCAACGGTCTGAAATTTGAAAAATAAGGTGGTAATATTTTGGGGCATGCCCTCGTATCTTTTGTTATTTTTGAAATGGACCCACAAATATTTTTATTTGTGAGTGATGGCTGGGGTCCGAGACAAATGGTAATGGTTAAAAGGAAAATACAAATTTGTAGTGGAACAAACATATTGTCCAAACTTCGATTTTTTGAATTTTAAGTGGTGTCAACAAAAGATAAAATCATACTACTACGATTTGATTATTTAACGAATATATTCATCAATAATTTGAATGTGTTTCTATATTTGTTGTAGTTTTGTTTTAACTGACAGAATTAGAATGACAACTAACGTCTAACAAGGGAGAACATTAGCCTCTTGAAACTAAGCTATGATTATAAATCCAGCATGGATACCTTATAAGTTTGATTTTTATTACAAGGCCAAGTTTCTAGCTTATTCTGGCTATTACATTAGGATCTACATGAGGCCCGGGCTACTGCCGCTCTTGAGTGTATTTCGTCTATGAAGGCTATTTTAGAGCAAATGGTTCAACCAGTGGATGGACAGAGGGGAAATTCTGTGAGCCTCTCCTTTGATGGTAAATAACTTGAGAAGGGGAGAATTCAGTATGCACGTTAAACGTTGAAATGACGTGATAGAATGATGGTTCAGTTCAATCTCTGAAAGGGAGTGAATTGACCGAGCGCAAGTGGTCCTTCCATTTGATGATTCTTATTGACATTCCCTTATTAGCTTTAACTTGTTAAAACTAAAGGAGGTTTCTCTTGATCTGCTCTGTGAAGGCTTGGATTTTTCTTCACACAATCATCTTAACCTTTTATTTCACAAGCAATGGCTCGAATATATGATGGTCGGAAACCTCTCAATGAGAGCAAATTCTGGGTTTCTATCTTCTTACAAGTTAATAAAATGTGATTAGTTTCTATCAGTTTAGGCTGTGTTTGGTTAGCAGGGTTGCTAGTGCTACTCTCAGATTAGGCTAAATAGAGCCTTAAATTCTTTGTTTACTTTTATAACGATAGTTGAATTTGTAAACACACTTATTAAAACAAATGCTGTATCCAGCTTTGGCATTGAATCATATACTATAAAATTTGAATATTACAATCTGGAAATGATTTCTAAAATTATAACCATTCGACAGAATTGGAACCAAAACAATTCAATTTTTGTTAGAATGCGAAGCTCGAGGATCAAATTTGATCCTGCAGCCAAATAAATGAATTTGATTGCTATGGAGATATATGTATGGATAATGTTGTTGCAACTCCTTAATAGGCCAACTCTTCTATTTTCAACCCTGAAGAAATGAACACTGAAATTGTCAAATAAGGACAACACAAATCCAACAAGAAACTAAGCTATTTTCTGAGTTGAAGATTTCATAAAGCTTTGCATCATTTCTCAGTGGTCATCATATGTTTTGGCGAATATATTACAGCATGGTAACGTACCTCAGGACAAGATGACAAGTCCAAGATATATCGATGCAGAGAGAAACAGTAAGGATATCATTCCCCTACAAGAAGGGGGTTTCATCAATCATTAGTAAATTCTTTTAAAAGAGAAAAACATTGAGCTTCATAAGCGTAAGAGATTTTAAGGCCTAATAAGTTGAAATTTTACATGTATACGTACGTACCAGATTACTCCCCAACCAACTCCCGTGCAGCAGGGGCAAAGCTCTGCGAATTTCTCAGCGTCACTTGAGTGAACCCTTCGAGATATCAAATCATCGTATATATCTGCATCATAAAACACGGTTATTTTATGTCCCACCAAGTGATGAGTTTAATTTACTGATAGCGACAAGTTGAGTTTCTACCGTAGATGGAAAACAGGCTATTCATAACACCTGCCATCAGAGAAGAATGTGTGAGAAACACGAGAAAATCTATTGAAAGCCGGTTGAAGAGACAGCAAATATAATGGGTAAGCCTATACCAATGAAGAGAATAATGTAGTGAAGGATACGAACTTTGGTTGTTTCTTGAAGAACCCAGACGACAGCAAGAAAAACAATAAATCCTGGTAAATTAAACCACATTATTCAAGAAATTAATATCTTGAATTTGTAGAAATTACAACATCTCAAGAACAAGAATGTTTCACTGGCTTACCGATACAAAGCCCTCGTAGAGTCCACTGTGCAACGTTTGAATGAGTCAGTCAATCATCATAATATCATAATAGATGTAGTATAATTCAGGGACGATTTCCTAAGAAACTTACATTTTGTGCAATGAAGAGCACAATAAAGAGGGAAAGAATAAGACAACCAGCAGCGATTCTTGAGGAGAGGAGATTTGTCGAAGCAAGTATGAGAGCCATACCCCAAAACGATGATCCAAGGTCTGTAATAGGAAGCCATATAAATGATTAGATGGCATGTAGCATATGCATCAAAATTAACCAAAAACAGAAACATAATATAGAAAAAGAAGTGCTACATCCAGCCGGTAAGATCAACCAATATACACCACCACGTGTTTGAGTCATGCCACCTTCGTTAGCATGAACTTGAATGCCCTCGACCTATAAAGAATGGGATATCAGATGCCTCGGACTCAACAAAGAGGAATGCACTTTAGGGCGGTAGGAACACACACGAAGCAGAAATATTAGTAACATATTTGCGAAGTCTATTGAACTTCCTAAGTCAATATAACCAAAAGCCCTTAAACAAAATACTGCGATTAAGAAAGATTCTACCTCGCCACAAGTAAGTTTGCACGCAATCGCGTGGCTTGCTTCATGAAGAAACACAGTGATGAGCTTAAAAGGTGTCAGCAAAAATGTCCTCCAGAACTGCCATCATCACCACAGGAAGATCAAACTGGAAAGTTATTTCACCAAAAATGGCTTCTCAAAGTGCGAAAAATCGAGAAAGATCCGAATTCCCCAATTCACTAGCTATACATATAGCATAAAATTACAAAACACACACAAAAATTCCCACCATGAAATGCTTGAAGCTTAGAAACCCAGCATTCATTCAAGCAAAGATCTCTAAATGTGACCTAACTTCAACAAAAGCTTCAACCTTTACAGCGTAATCGACACCGGATCAAGCCAAATACAGGTAAGAGAGAGCCAGTTGTGAATCCTACTTAATTCCTTTCACTTTTTTTTTTTCAATACAACCACAATAACAAAGCTCAATACACGACAAAGCTTCAAATCAAGAAAGATTTCACAATGAATTTAATAGTTTTTGCAATCAAGCTAAATGCCTATGTTCGTTAGCTAATTAATAATTAAAGCTCTCCAATTTCAATAATACCCAAATCTAAACCAACAACAACAATGGAGTTTAATAAAACCAGAGAAATAAATATACACGAAGACTTACAGCAAGAATAACAACGGTGAAAATGCCAATGGTAGCTAGAAATCGGACTTGTTCATGTTGACAGCAATTCGTCAGCTCCCAGTTAGGCTTCATGTTTTCAGATTAGAGGGAAAAAATAAAAAAGGGCCCTCGAATATACACAGACAGAGGATCAAGAATCCAATTGCAGAAGAATAGAAGATAGAGTGAGGAAATTTTCAAAAAAATAAAATTGAAAATAAGGGAGTCTTGATATTTGAGAAATTTTGAAATCTTCGAACTGAAATCGTTATTTTGGGGAGTATTTAATTCAATTTCTGTCTGGACGAATCAAGCGTGGACGTTTGTTGTTGTCGGTTGACTATTGACTCATTATTTAGAAGGAAAAAAAACCTTAAACTCAATTATATGAACACTTTATCGGAGATTAAATGATTCGTTTTGTCATTTTCAAATGTTTATAATTAAATGCTTCATTTATTAGTGTCCGCGTATAATAAGTGTAACTAAATCATTTCTCTCATATTTACAAAATTATTTATGTAAACTGAATTTCACATTCTATAAATTATTTATTTTTATTTACAGAGTTTTTTAATCCATGTTCTCAAATGAATCATTTAGTCACGAGCGGATGAAGTTTGTCTAGTTACTTCGAAAGTGTATTTCATTTATAATCTTGGTATAGTTCTAAAATTTTTGGAAATATAATTAGTCGTTTATAGTCGATTTTGGCCTAAATTTCAGAAAATTACGGGAAAATGTGGAATATTGGAGAAAATCAATAACAAAAATAGGTAAAATTTGCTAAATATCCGATTGTTCCAACCTTTTGAAAATCAGAACTGTCGATTCTTAAACTGTGGTGAGATTATCACTATATATATATGTTAGGGTACACAACATTCATTTTTTAAAAAAAACATTTATTTGTGAATGGAAAGAGTATTATTTTGGCATTATATTTGAATTTTTATTTTTTTTTTATCTTAATTCCTGGCCTTTATCAGGGTTGTGCGGAAAGTTGAAAGTTGTAACCCAGTGTAATTTGATTATTTGAGTACTACTACTACTATTCATTAGCCAACTTACAGTAAGCATTTGGAATAACTATTAATAATTTGGGATCTTAATATATTTATTCAAATAGGAGTAATATAGGAACATATAGTTTATACTCCCTAAATATGCACTCTTTCCTTTTTAATCAATTTCACAAGAATATGCACTTTTTAATTTTGGAAAGTTTTTTTTTCTCTATTAAAGTGAGACTCATTCTCCCCTAACAATACTTTAATTACTTTTTCTCTCTATCTCTCTCTCACTTTACTAATTTTATATTAAAATCCGTGTCGAACCCAAAGTACTTTTTTTTTAGGGAAAAAGGGAGTAACATGGCAAAGAAAACAAATGACACCAAGTTAGAGGTATGAAGCTATTTTCTCTCTAAAAAATTTCAAGCTTTATATGCAAAAAGGGTATTGGGCTTTAAGTAATACCCAAATTTTGTTCCACTACAACCACTGGGCTGAGCCCAGTGATAAAAAACTTGTTGAGCAGATTTGAGAAGTAGCAGTACAAGAATTTTTTGTTTCTCTTTTTTGAACTGAATTAGGAGTAGTAAAACATTGAATATATTTATAATATTCACTTGCACACATAGGTATGCAATATAAAATGTTCAGCATGTTGGTGTTTTCCAATTATCACTTATCAACCAATTTTTTGTTGAATGTTATCATAATATGATAATAAATTTATTCACAATTTCGGAAAAGCTATTACAATAACTCGTATAATAAGATTACATAATGGGATTTAAATATTCTCTTTGGTTTTACATGCGCATATTAATAAACAAGTTGCCGACAAGAAATAATACAAAACAAATGTGGGCCTCAAAATTTTAAGAAAAAGTCTTTTTTACTGTACTAGCTTTTTATCCATTAAATTATCTACAACTTTTATCGATTCTTTTTAGATTATCTATTTATTTATTTGGAAATCTTGATACTTTTTAGCTTTTGCTCTTCCCTAATTAATATTTATTCGTGGAATTTTCTTAGCGTGGGGGTGGAGAGATTAAGGTATAAGATAACAAACGGTTTGTCTATTTCAGTCACATTAATTAATATTTTGAAAACTTGAAAATGGTAATTGGTTCATTTGGAAAAACGAATTAAATTCATATATCATTTTAGAGTAAAAGTCAAAATTAGTCCGGAACATATGACCATTTTATCTTTTTGGTCCTAAACATTATCTTTTTGATTTTTTGGTCCTGAACATATGAGAATTTGATCATTTTGGTCCTCTGTTAATTTTTCCGTTAAAAACTAACAGTTAACGAATTTAAATTCGATTTTGACCAAATTTAAGTTTTAATTTTGTTTTTTAAATTCTTAATTAAAAACTCTAACTATTATTAATAACATTCTTTTAATTTTAATTAAAAATTATGATTAAAACTCTAAAATATCTTTTATTCTCAACACAGAAATTGCTTGAGATGAACTCATGTTGTGGTGTGGGGATAACCCTATAAACTCCTTCCTTTCTCACCAAAAATGGATTTTGGGGTGCTGAGCCACAAGCAAAATGCAGGCTCTCTGCCTTCAGATGAAAACGCCGATGGATCTGTGAACCAAACATCTCAGGCGTGCTGGAAATCGCACAAATTACTCAAATCTTCTCAGCCTGATTTCTCCCCCAAGATGGCCTCTGACTCTTTCAGGAGATCCAATCTCTGGCCTCCGCTGCCCGACGACGTCCAGAAGATGCTCTCCTTCTTGTCTTCGGCGCCGCCGCCTGATGCTGCCGCCTCCGCCAGGAGCATCGCCTTCTCGATTTGCCAGGATCAGGCCAATGCTGGGAATGGAGGTATGCCCATTTTTGTTTTTTCTTAAGAAGATGCTAAATTTGTTAACTTTATTAATGGGGTTTAGTTGAGTATTTTGATTTGAGTGTTTTATTCGTTTTCACTGTTTAATCTGAGATTTGGGTTTTAGGGTATAATTTTGGCATTACACCCTAAATCGTGTTTTGTGTTTTACAGCAATTTTCTCATAATTTCTAATTATAATTAAAAGAATATTTTTAATACAGTAATAGTTAGGGTTTTTAATTAAGGATTTAAAAAACAGAATTAAAACTTAAATTTGGTCAAAATCGAATTTAAATCCGTTGACCGTTAGTTTTTAACGGAAAAGTTAACAGAGGACCAAAATGATCAAATTCTTATATGTTCAGGACCAAAAAATCCAAAAGATAATGTTTATGACCAAAAAGGTAAAATGACCATATGTCAGGACCAATTTTGACCATTACTCATCATTTTATAACAAAAAATATCATGCCGGCAAAGATCAACTCTTAATCGTTAGTTTTTCTTCTCCTTTTAAAATCAATAATAACTTAATACTGCTTCCATTGCATAATAGTAGAGTCATTTTGTCATTTTGGAGAATACGTTTTTATAGTAGTGAAGTCATTTTCTTTTTTTAGTAAATTCAATACATTTCTTCCCACTTGCTTTTCCTCTCTCTTAATTTCTTTTCTCTACTTTTTCCTCTCTCATACTTTATTATCTTTTTATTTAATATATTACACACTTTTTTCTTAATTTACATGGCAGAAAGAAATGTCTCTATTATTATGGAATGAATGAAGTACTATCCTCCACTGGGGTGCGTTATATTGCTAGCTAGTTTAAGTTACTAACTCGGCTAACTCATCAACACAATGTATTAGAAATGTCAATACGAATGTTGACATTTTAATGTCACCGTATTGACATTTCTAATACACTATGTTAATGAGTAAGCAGAATTAGTAACTTAAAAAGTCAGCAATTGATCCCACACCATACTCCACTCGTGTAATTTATATTTGGTACTAGTATTTCGTAAATTAGTTTAGAATTTAACAAATTATAACTAGTAAGTAAATTTGTCACAAATTATTAAAACTAGTGTAACTTATCAGTTAAAAACCCGTCAAATCAATTGAACAACTACCAACAAGCAAACAAATTTACTCGTGTATTTATTGAACTATTAGTCAATAACCAAGGAAGTCTGTAAAACTTTGTTTTGTAAACATATGCTGTTGGTCACGTGGGCCACTACTAGTAGTGGGCATAGGGACATAGAAAAAGTAGGTTTGGGCCACCTACTTAATGGGTCAACCAAAATAAGTGTTGTCTTAACCCTGAATCTGAACCCATTTAAGAAACTTTTATTGTCTCCATCGACCAAGGTAATTTCTTTTATAAAAACCATATTTGTGATATAAACACTCTACCATCACCATATAAGATATTAGTACTACAATAATTTCGAAGTGTGAGGACTTGGAAGATGGGCTTCTGACAGCCAGTGGGTTAAGGCCTCTCCCTTAACGGGATATTGTGTACCCTGATTTAACCCCTTCACATGATGTCGGGCCGGAGTGAGGGGGCCGCCAAGACGACGGAATCGCCTTTTACTGCAATAATACTACAATAATTACAAAGACGGAACCACTAGATGCATCATTTTACAAGGTGCTGGATGAACTAAACTTATGAGATTGAACTCAATATCTCTCGTTAAGGAAAGTCTTGCGGTGCCTCAACATTGTCACTTAGCATAGATCATGGCAAATACGTATCCTATTTTCGAAAAAATGAGTATGGAATTATATCAATGTGTACACATATGTAAGTCCAAATGCACAAATTAATACTGTTATAAATGTAGTACTAGTACTATATATAATGGGACCAGGGGTGAACATATAAACAACAAATTAAGTTAGATTACTAAATAAAGCGCACAAAAGATTAAATAAACATAAATTGGAATAGAGGATCAAAGCATGTGGATAATTGAATGCCAATGTCCTGCAAAAAAAATAATGCGACCATTATGAAGTGAGAGCATTTAATAATTAGTTTTGAAGATGTGAAATATGTAGAGCGTGGGAGTGGGCTATGTATGTACCACATACTATAATTAGTTATTTATGTTCTTGTTGGAAGAAGCACATGTGTGTCTTCATTATGTCCCAATTTCTGCTATAAACACAAAGCATCCGTCCTCTTTACTCCCTACCCTAACACAACCACCATCATATACAACCTTCATATTCACTCCTTCATAGATCATACTCATCACAGTTGGAAGCTATAATTGCAATGCCATCCACAGTTATTATTTTTCAAAAATATTATCAGATGATATATTATCATGAAAGGACTTTACAATTTTTTAACACTTTTTAGATATAAAAGCTATGATTATATATTTGTTTTTTTCATAAGAAAGAACCGCCACTTTCGACAACATTTAGTTCATTTGTTTCTGTTGTACTCCTCAAAAGAAGTCACCAAAATATGTGGCAAATAATTGCTCTGTCAAGTCTTCAAACACATACTTGAAAGGAAATGAATGAATCAAAGTAACAGACTGACAATTATCTCTTCTCATGAAAAATACATAAATAACCCTTCTAACCTAGAGGATATTTTGGTCCAAAAAATGTAAAAGTTTTTTCAACGATATTATATCAATATCTAGAGAAATCGGATGATATATAGAGAACGCAAATGATGTTATCCAGAGACTGGAAAATGTAGTTCCTCTTTTTTTAAATATTTTATCTTAGAAACTTATATTTATTTTAAAATTTTAATTTGCATTTTTCTAACCGAAAAAATCACCTTTATTAGCTTATGGTCCTCCTCAACTTAAAAAACAATATAGAAATTAAAAGCATAACACAATAATGTACTGTAGTTATTTCATTAGCCGACATATCCTACAATCACGCTAGGCAGTTAGTTAGTTCTGCGTGTCTTCAAGATTTAAATTGTATTGTAAACTATTTCCTCCATTTCTTCGTAGTTGAGTTATTTTTTCATTTCGGGAATCCTCATAGTTGAATCATTTCCATATATAGTAACTTTATTCTCTTTTTTACTTTGCTCTCTCTTACTTTATTCTTTCTATTTTATTTATTTTCTACTTTTTTCCCTCTCTTACTTTTTTTATCTATTTATTTAACACACTTAATATTCCTTTCTTAAAAGTTTCGCCTCAACTATATGGGAACGAATGAAGTAATTTACTTTATTTTTGATATACCTCTCTTCCGACTCTTATTACTTTGATACTCCCTCCGTTTTTTAAAAATAACAACTCTTTCAATTTTAGTCCGTTCTTTAAAAATAACAATTTTCAAATTTTCTATTTTAGGAAATCTTAACACCCCTATACATCAATTTATTTACCACTTATACCACTACAATTAACAACTTAAAATAGACCCCATGATCAACTAACATTAATTTCATTACTTTTTTCTCTTCCTCTCTTTTACTTTACCAATTTTTCTCCCTCTCTCTCTTACTTTACCAAATTATGTATTAAAATTCGTGTGTTTCAAACCTCCTTATTTTTAAAAAGCGGAGGAAGTAATATAAAGACCAAATTACCTAAAAAAATCATAAAATTGGTCAAATTTTGTTTAATTCTTTTAACATTCGAAATCAGCCAATTATATATTACTATAACTTTGATAGTTTTCTTACTTAATTATCACTATTTGATTGATATATGAAAATTATTATCCGGACAAAATATTCGGTGACGTAATTGATGTCGTTTAATATCATTTGGCATCATGTCTTTAATTTTCACACATGTACATGTTATATCGATAAATTAAAAAACGTAGTACAATGAAAGTTTTTGCCATGAGACAATGGAGAAAAATATCAAAGTTATGGTATATTTGATTATTTTTTAAGACTATGAAATTGACCAAAATTTGACCAATATAAATTTTTTTGGCAATTTACCTTAATATAAAATACACAAAACATTTTTTCATTTTAATAAAAGACAAATTGAATATTTATATGCTCAAACAATGCACAAGTAAGGTTATTTTCAGATAATACATATTCACACGCTTGCAACACATCTGCGTAAAGATAAAAAAGTAAAAACAATTGAATTCGGATTTCGAAAATTCATTAACGAGAACGGCAAATGATAAGGAAGGTGCGGGAACACAATCGGGCATGGAATGGGGCCATTGGGATGACTGTGGAGTGACAATATAAAGATGATAGAAGTGAAGATGTGAGAGGTTGAAAAGACGAGGAGAGGGTTGGGGTGGCATCGATTTTATAGCATCGTCGATTATTCAAAACTTTTATTACTCCATCCAATCTACAAAATTGATATTTTTTGGGATGTCAAGATTAAATACACAATTGATAAAGTGTAAGAATGAAACGAAAAAGGCCAAAGGAAGTAGTACAAATGTCCAAACATATTCCCTAGTTTTTTCTACAATATATAGTTTATTTTCCCAATTTGTAAATTCTTACCTATTTAGATATTTAATGGAATGTAGTTTTATACTCCATAATACTAATTATTACTCCTTATGTTCTACAGTAATAATTGGCTCATTTAATAAAAATAGATGTAGACTATTTTATGAAATATATCAAAATAAAAAGAATGTTTATTTTTATATAGTATGCATGATAGAAGGAGTATTATTTTTATTAAATGAATCGGCTAGCCGACCATTGTGGATGCTCTAATGGAGACAAAACTTTTCTGCACGGAGATTAAGAAAAATTGTGTTAGGTGAGTTAAATAAAGAAATAATAAAGTGGAAGTTGAGAGATGAAGAGAGAGAAAAAGTCAGAGAGAGTAAAGTAGAAGTGGAAAAATGTGTTGTAAAATTCTTACATATTTAGATATTTAATGGAGTATAGTTTTATATAATACTAATTATTACTCATTCCGTTCTACTGTAATTGGATCATTTTTATTTATTAATGGAGTAATAAATAGAAAGTGGAGAGAGTAATGTAACGAGACTCGTTTAATAAAAGTAGATGTAGACTATTTTATGGAATATACCAAAATAAAAAGAATGTTTATTTTTATACAGTATGATAGAAGGAGTATTATTTTTAATAAATGAATCATGCATCAACATTACACTACTTCCTCCGTCCACAAAGATTGTCCCATTTTTCCATTTCATTCCGTCCCATAAAGTTTGTCCCATTCACTTTTTACTATTTTTAGTAGTGGACCTCATATTCCACTAATTATTTCCTCCTCATATTTTATTATAAAATTAATATATAAAAGTAGGAGTCACATTTCACTAACTTTTTCAACTCACTTTTCATTACATTTCTTAAAACCCGTGTCCGGTCAAAGTGAGACAATCTTTGTGGGACGGAGGAAGTATAAAATTAGAAATACACCTAAATAGGTGGATGTAGATTATTAATTTTTCTATTCTTTTCTTTTTAAACTGGATGTACTAATATTTTTAAAACTACTACCTCCGTCCCCCAAAATTTGCTACACTTTGACCCGACACGGGTTTTAAGAAATGTAATGGAAAGTAAGTTGAAAAAGTTGATGGGATGTGGGTCCTACTTTTAAAGTATTAGTTTTATAATAAAATGTTAGTAGGAATGAGTTAGTGGAATATGTGGTCCACTACCAAAAATGGTAAAAATGAAGTGTATCAAATTTTCAAGGACAGACCAAAATGGTAATATGTATCAAATTTTCAGGGACAGATTTTCAGGGACAGATGTAGTAACATTTAATTACGTGCGGAGTGATTATAAAAGCTGGATGTAATTATTTTTGTTGTATTGAATGAGGCATTTTTTATGATTTACTCCACCTATTTAAAAACCTTCCATAGTAACATTCCATGCATGAGTACTCCCATTTTTACAATTACTTCCATTTCAATTCTCTACAACTCACCTTTAAATCCTTCTCCTCCCAATTCCCATCATCATCATCATCCAAACAAGCCTACCAACTGTTCGATGTTTTGACCTCTGCAACGACTAACAATGGCGGTCGAAATCTTCTTCCCCGACAGCCCCAGTGCCGAGCTGATCAGCCCTCGAATCTCATTCTCCCACGATCTCCGAAACGACGCTGTTCCAATCGAGCACTACGTCCCTTCGTCTTCCTCCTCCAGCATCGACTTCGACTTCTGCGTTTTCCGCGACGAATCGTCCTCCGCCGACGAGCTCTTCTCCGACGGCAAAATCCTCCCGATCGAAATCAAAAAGCGATCGCCACCGTCGATTCTCAGATCGGCGGCACCTCCACTTCCCCCGCCGCCGCGGATGAATCCGACGATTTCCGGTTCGGAGAAGCAGAATCCGAGGCCGGCGACGTCGTTTTGGCGGTTCAAGCGGAGCGCGAGCTTGAACTGCGGCAGCGGCTACGCGAGGACGCTGTGCCCGCTGCCGCTTCTGTCGCGCAGCAACTCGACCGGGTCCACGGCTAGCGTGAAGCGGAGTAATCAGAAGCAGAATTTTCAGAAATGCGCGTTGCCAAACAGCGCCTTGAAGGAGTTTCCGTCAAGTAACTACCGTAAACCGCCGGCGAAGAAGGTCGGCTACTATTCGTACAATGGCGCCGTTAAAGTTAACCCCGTTTTGAACGTTCCGTCTGCGAATCTGTTTGGGTTGGGCTCTATATTTTCCGGTGGAAGGGATAAGGGCAAGAAGAAGGGATTCTTTTTAATTTAGATTTTAATAATTTTTCCATGCTTAGCACAAAAAAAAGCTATTAAAAAAATAAAATGTTTAATGAGGAAAATAAGATTTGCATATTTACAGGTGAAATTTGTCATAGAAATTGGCTGTTTTTTTTTAATCTTCTTTTTCCTTCACATTATTGTCATTTTGTTTGTCATAGAGTTAAAACTAGGAGTTTATACACAGTTGGGTTCGGGCTATTGGATCTTAACGTATTTATTTCATGTTCGGATCTTAAGATTGAAATCCACAACATGATTTGGGATGGACAATCACGTAATAAAGAATTATAGTCATCTCCTTTAACAAAGTTAATCTGAGATTAATTACTTTTTTTATTAAATTAGGAGTATTTGAGCAAATTATTAAATACATATAATGTGTACACAATTATGTTTTTCATTCCAATCAAACAATTTATTTTTCAGCGTGATTGAATCTTTACTTTGTACTATCTTGCTATCATTTAGAACAATACAATGACACCTTAGTGTAGTTGCAATGCCCTAATTAAATTCACAGTTGCGGCCAATCGAATTTAGTGGGTTTTTGCTTGATACTTGGAGATGTATTTGCATTCTTTGACAACCTATTTAGATAAACTTCATTCTTGTATACTACTAGGTTTTTGATTTGATATAGTATTTGTTAAACCACAACGGTATTAAGGGCATCCGCAACGCGGCTCGATGCTGTTTCGGTCTCGTCTCGACGAGACGAGACATCTCGTCGCGCGACGTGTCCGGAAGAGGCCGGCCTTGAGCTGGCGAGACGACGCGCGCGGCCACATGGCGCGCGCTAAGCGATGGCGTGACGCCCACTTGCCGCCCGCGAGTGGGCGTCGGAATTATGACGTCATAATTTTTTTTTTAAAAATCGAAAATTCAAAAAAAAAATTGTAAATTTTAATTTTTAATTATGTATTTTTTAATTTTTTAGTCCTTTAAATTGTAATTTTAATTTAATTTAATTATATTATTTTTTAATTATGTATTTTTTTAATTACGTATTTTTAATTATGTATTTTATAATTTTTTAGGCCTTTAAATTGTGATTTTATTTTATTTAATGAAGTATGTTTTTATTAATTGAATTTGTTGGAAATAAAAATAAAAAATGAAATTGAATGAATAGTTAAGATATGGGTAAGAGATGGTTAAGAGATGGAGGGATACAGGTGTTGTCTCTTAGTTAAGAGATGAGCTGAAAAGTACAGTGGGGCGCATGAATAGTTAAGAGATGAGACGATTATGAGACGGATAAGAGACGGCGTTGCGGATGGCCTAATCAATTATCTAGAATATAGGTCCCACAAATATTATTAGTGTGGAATTAAATCTTATACAACAACATCATTTGATTGATAATGGTGATGGACTAGAAAGAGCAATTAAAAATGTCTTTGAGTGAGTTTACCAGTTTTGGTTGTCAGTTGTCATACACCAACCTATTTATGGCAAGCTTAATCAAAATTATTGAAGCTTAATAATGACCATCACCATGGATGGACTCTAGATCACAAACATTTAAAAGCTCTCACCTGCCAGCTAATTTTATGTATTCATATTTTCATTACCTCTCTTTGAAGTCTATATGCCGTTAAATTACATATATAGTAGTATATCATAATATCAAGCATGTAAGAAAATGTATGTATGTAACATAATTGATCATCATGGCAAATGCATATATACGACTCATTGCCAAAATTCTAGATTTATTTAGTAAGAGTAAAATGGTAGTAAGATACTCTCAAATTTTAAAATAGATAGGAAGTTTGTAGTATGATCTAGGGAAAGAATTGTACATGCTAATCGCATTTATGTCACTACATGGTTTTATATATAGGGGATACACGTAGTAATAAAATGCAAACTCTATAGTACAAACTCCAAACTATGATCTGAATCGTTAGAAAATATCAACTGATAACAAAATAATAGCAACAAAAAATGTCAACACAGTTTCAACACAATGTCAACATAGCATCAACCGTTGACACTGTGTTGACATTTTTTATTGCTATTATTTTATTATTTGTTGACATTTTCTAACGGTCAGATCATAGTTTGAAGTTTGTACAATATTTAGAGGTTGCATTTGATTACATCTCTAGGTGATACATATAACTTTGCGGAACTTTTATTTGGTTGGACAGAAAATAACGAAAGTTAAATTGTTATAGAAATCTAATACTATTAATGGGTATTAATGTAAAAATGACTAATATGAGTGTTCTTTTTTTCATAACCTATAGCCTATAGTTACAAGTGAGGCCATTAAAATAAAAATCAGCAACAATTACATTATTGTATATGAAATGCGATGAAATGATATAGTAACATTGTTGAAGGAGAACTCGAGCTGGTGTAGCTTTGTATATTTTCTGTTTTGGTTTATTATTTGTTTTTTTTTCAATTATTTTTTTGTTATTAAATTGAGCATCTGTGTACTGTTCTGCACGCTGTTCGCATTCATCTCATTTGTAGTTGGCCCATGTATGTTTGTTTTTGGGCTCTGCATATTAGTGGACCGTTCCATATAAACTCTCACTTTTTTCTCTTACAGAAGCCCGCCCTTGGAAAATAATCATCATCTAATTATTAGAAATTTAGAACCCTCGATTTAAATTTGTAAAAGTCAACCTGACATGGTCGGGTTCTTATTGGATCCCAACCTATTAACTTTGTGTGTGTTCGTGTAATTATCGAAAATTGTCAAGCCTACCATTTGTTAGTAAGTTAGGAGTACTATATAATTTAGTTTGACACAACACGATAACGACCTATGCATAATGTTAAATGAATAAAATTTGACAGTACACTATAAAATACTCCATATGTCCCTTAATAGATGACACACTTGGATTATGACACGAGATTTTAAGAGATAATCCCTCCGTTCCACTATAGTTGAGTCGTTTTTCCCTTTTGGAAAATTCCTTCATAGTTTAGACATTTCCTTATACAATAAATAACTCACTTTTCCTTTCCTACTACATTTTCTCTCTTACTTTGATCTCTCTACTTTATTCAATTTTCTATTTATTCTTTTTGCTTTTTCATCTCTTGCTTCTCTCTCCCACTAAACATTAAACATCTTTTTCTCAATCTCCGTGCCAAATGGCAGAACGGAGGGAGGAAAATAGTATAGTTATATTAATGTAAGAGATAACTTTTTTCAAAAAATAAAATGTGACATTTTTTGTGGGACAAATTAAAAAGTAAAGTGTGACATCTATTATGGGACGAATGGAGTATGACATTACACAATTAAAACTTGTCATAACATAATTAAAAATTTATCACAATCAAAATTTAGATAATAAAATTAAAGTTTAATACTCCCTGATAAAATAATAATTTTATTTTTTATCGGATAACCCAACTCGACCCAACCCGAAGTCATCAAATTCTTATTGGGTCAGCCTGGTAAGGACCTAAAACCAATAAGGTCATCCGCATCCCTATCTCTTATTCATCCCTTAACCATCTCATCCCTTAACTATTCATGGGCCCCACTGTGCTTTTCAGATCATCTCTTAACTAAGAGACAACACCTGCATCCCTCCATCTCTTAACCATCTCATCCCTTAACTATTAATTCAATTTCATTTTTTATTTTTATTTCCAACAAATTCAATTAATAAAAAACACTTTATTAAATAAAATAAAATTACAATTTAAAAACCTAAAAAAATAAAAAAAGACATAATTTAAAAAACTAGAAATTACAAATTGCACACTTAAATTCAAATCACAAAAAAATGGAGGCAAAGAAGCAGAAGAAGGAGTTCTCTAGTGATGATCATCTAACGGTTGCCAAATTTTGCCCAAATGTGCTCCATTAGATCCTCCTGGAGTTGGGCGTGGGCGGTAGAATCACGTGTCCTTGTCCGAATAGACAACCGCTCTTGCAAAGACGGATGCACTCCCCTTTAAGGCGGACTACTTGCGGTCGAGCTTCCCGGGGTTTCAGGGTCGAACCAATTTCCCGCCTCAGGTCCTTCGTCGGCGACAATCATGTTGTGCAAGATTATGCACGTATACATGATGTCGACCATATTATCCATAAACCACGTGCGAGCCGGGGCTTTGATAATGTTAAATCGAGCTTCGAGAACCCCGAACGCTCTCTCCACATCCTTGCGAGCAGCCTCTTGCTTCTACGCAAAAAGAGTCTGTTTTTCGTTCGCAGGCCTGTTGAACGTCTTCACGAAGGTTGTCCACTTCGGATAGATGTTGTCGGCAAGATAGTACCCCATTTTATACTGGCGATTGTTAGCGATGAAGTTGATGGCCGGCGCTTTACCATTCAGAACTTCGCTGAAGAGGTCGGAATTGTTGAGCACGTTGACGTCGTTGTTCGAGCCGGGGACCCCGAAATATGCATGCCAAATCCATAGCCGGTAGTCGGCGACGACCTCGAGTATAACAGTGGGGTGGGTGCCTTTGAGGCCGATCGTGTATGACCCCCTCCACGCCACAGGGCAATTCTTCCATTGCCAATGCAAGCAATCGACACTCCCGAGCATCCCGGGGAATCCGTGCACTTGTTCGTGAAGTTGGAGCAGAAACTGACAATTTGCGGTGGTTGGCTTCTTCAGAAATTCATCGGTGAAGGCTGCCCGGACGCCTTTGCAGAAGTTCATCAAACAAAGTCTCCCATTGGATTCTCCGACGTGCAGGTATTCGTCGAACAAATCCGCCGTTTGTCCAGTAGCAAGCTGACGGATCGCTGCAATACATTTTTCGAGCGTCGTGTGGCTAGGACGGCCAACAACGTTGAACCCTTCTCTGAAGTACTCTTCCCGGGCCGCCAATGTATTCGCGATATGCAAAAATAGCACGCGTGACATACGGAAACAGCGACGGAAGTAGATATCTCCCCATACCGGGTTCCGACTGAAGTAATCACGTTCCAACCTTACGGCGACTTCCTCCCGGTTACGATGGATGTAAGTCCGGGGTCGCCTTTGAGGAGGCGCGGCGGCTTCCTCCTCCCTACGTCGATCTTCTTCTACCAATTCTTCCATTATTCGACGCATTTGCTCAAATGGATCCATGAATGGATTAAATTTGGGAGAAGAAAAAAATAAAGGAATGATTTATAGAAGTGATTGGAAAGGAAAGAATGAGAGATGAGAGAAGAATAGATGCGTGTTTGTGTGTAAAACGGATAATGAAGAGTATTTATAGAATAAAAAATAAATAAAAAAATTAAAAAATTTGACCGTTGAACGGTCATATTGCCGTTTTAATTTTTAATTTTTTTTTCCCTGAAAATCGATTTTTTTTTTAAAAAAAAAATCAAATTATGACGTCATAATTACGACGCCCACTCGCGGGCCTGCGAGTGGGCATCATGCTTCGCGCCAGCGCGCGCCACGTGGCGCTGGCGCGTGGCGAGACAGCTGAAGAATGGTCGAAGAGTAAGCGAGATGTGTTTAAAATAAAATCTCCCGATCCACAGAATCCACTAGACACCGGGTCTAGGAACTCAGAGAATCTTGGGTAACCTGTCGTTGGGCACACAATCACTTCATTCGCCCTTCAAAACCCTCAACCCGCTATAGCTAAAAATATTAGTACATGGAAGCAGGGATCGAATCCACAGAGACAGATGTGTAAGAAAACATGTTCAAAGACCTGGAAGTTATTTTTGGCTGCTGCCACGCAATTTTTGGGGTTGAGCTTTAATTCCTAGACTGGGTATATGAAATATTCTACTCTAACAGCTAGATCTAGGCAAGGACATGCATAATGGCTAAAAGTAATTGAAAAGAATACTTGACTGGGTAAACGACTTCCTGAGCTAGCCTAGACAGACGAAAAGCTAAACGTGGGGACCATTTCCCAAAACGGCATAGTATGACTGAAAAAAGCTGCAAATTAACTAACCTAAGGACTAACTAACAGCGACATCATCTTCTCTAATTTTTATCACGAAACAACCGATGAAAAACATAGCAAATAAAGATCGAAACAGGGGCTAACGAAATTAAACTGATGGACATCAAGAGCGACTGAAACTAACACAGATCCATGACTACTTAGATGAGGCAAACAAGTAAAGAGAATTCAAAACATAATAACCATGCAATTGCGAACAGATCTATACGTCGGATGCTTCATCCACTCCGGATCCAAGCCATCCACAACAATAAAACACCATTTCTATCTCCGATCTTCACAGATTCAACTAGATTCAACCGATCAACCACAATCTCCAAGCAATTCAAACTCCAAACTCAAATCAACCAACAATATCCACCAAGGCAATCAAATAAAAAGACAATATCTTAACTGAAACCAAAATAGAAATATCCATAGCAAAATACGCAGTATCCAATGGAACAATAACAAGCATAACCGAGCTTCGAACAGCGAAGACTCGGGGAAATACGAAATGAAAAGCGAAAAGTAGTAAATGATTGTATCTTCGCCTCCGTAGAGACGGTGTTACACCACAACTAGATCCGAAAGTGCACTCCCCAAAATGTTTCCCCTCAGTATGTGTAGAGAAAAGTGGAAAAACTAAGCTAAGAGCCAAATGGAATGAGAGAGATATCTTCATGTTGATCGCATGCTCTTATTTATAGTGGATAGAGCTTCTAGACTGTTCATGTGATTCCCATTTTGCCCTACAATCGGATGCTTCTCAGTCTAGTAACTCCTTCTTCTGCTCACTTTTCCCGCCAGCTTCTTCCTCCAGGCAATCTTCGTCTTCTTCCTGGGGCTGGCGATTTCTCTACACACCTGGCTTATAAAACCTTGTTGGACCCAGAAAATTACAAAATTTATCCCTATAACCAATGCATGAAATTAGCCTTATCAACAGCTCGTCACGGGACCCTTCCGCGTGCGACGCGGGACGGGATGGCATTTGCAACGGCGTCTCGTCGCCGTCTCGTCTCTGCGGGACGAGTCCGAGCCGGCGACGAGCCGCGCTGCGGATGGCCTAAGACTTGACCCAAACTCATTCATTTCATGCAGATTCCTATTGGATTATTGCATTATATCAAAAATTGTCAGCCCTATAATAACTCCTATCCAAACTCAGATTAAGGAGCACTCCATGTGTGCATTCAGTAAATTGAAATCAGGCTTCACCGGCCCCTATCTTTGATAACACAGAAAATGGGGAATGGATCCCCTGCAGTGGGAAATTCCACAGCACCTCATGCTGTGCATGAAACGCAGGCATCAATTCATCAAACGACAGGTAATAAGTTGGTCAAATTGCATTTTATTCATTTACTACACTTTTATTGTTATTTAATATTAATTCTATAAATTCAATTATTAAATGACTTAAAAATGATGATTAATAAAACAGATATTAAAAATTCAATAATACTAGTATCACTAAATTGTGTATCAATCATGACAAAATAATCATATAAAAATATTAATTAACAATGTGTAAAAGTCAAATATGAAATCTAACGAAATTAAATGCAATTTGGCCAACTTATTACCTGTCGTTTGATGAATTGATGCCTGCGTTTCATGCACAGCATGAGGTGCTGTTGAATTCCCCACTGCAGGGGATCCATTCCCCAGAAAATGACCTTTTTGTAAGGGAAAAATTCTGGACAACTTAATAACGGGTTGTCATATGTTAATTAAAGGTTCAAATGAGTTCCTATTCCTATGAATAACATGATTTTAACTATATAACCTAACCATGTTATAAATAAATATATGTATAAATTATGATATATTTACACACACGCGCGCGCGCGTCATATTTTTGTATAAATGATATTGGCGTAGTAGAAATTAGATCATTTTCTTACCTACTTGAATAAGTTCAATTCTAATATTAGTATATTTAATAATTAACATAGTGTCCCATATATTGTTCATCATACAGCATAATACGACATGTATGTCGCACAAGTGGCAATAAAAATCTACTACAATAGAGAAATTGTTTGAAACACAGACCACAAGAAATAGAAACTCCCTTATTTGAATTGATGCAGCGGTCTCATTCACCGTAATCTTCTTTCATCCTGTAGTAATAAGAGTGTACATCACCAACGGGTCGTAGCACAGCTGGTAGCACGGAGCTGTGGTGACCATGAGGTCACGGTTCAAACCCCGCCATCTGTTGGGCGACTTTCGGCCTTAATCCACAAATCCGGTCGAGCAGGTCAAAGGCGGGTTCGGTATACTTGTGATAAAAAAAAAGTGTACCTTGTTGCAACTTAAAACTAATTGATATTAGTAGGCTCGTAGTCATGCTCCCCACGTCCCCAAAGAACATGCACTTTAGGTTCGACACGAGTTTTAATATAAAATTGATAAAGTAAGAGAGAGGTAGAAAGAAAAAATAATTAAAGTATTGTCAGTTGAGAATGAGTCTCACTTTATTAAAGAGAAAAGACTTTCTAAAATTATAAAGTGCATATTCTTGTGGGACGGACTAAAAAGGAAAGAGCGCATATTCTGTTGGGACGGAGGGAGTAATACTTAAATAGTTATATAAATGGTTTTATTTATTTTTTTGTAGTATTTATTATGAATCCCTTTTTACATAAATATGTCATATTTATTTTATATTCAATTGTCAATATCCTCCTTAACGTGAATTTTACAGGGATTGAGGTTTTTTTAATCAATATTGACTAATTCTATACTATAGTAATTTGTAGTTATTTTCATGTTTTGATATACATATATCGTTGTGTCAAATAGAATTTCAGTCCACCGGTCCATCAAATTTGAAGCCTATACATACTAGTATTAGATTTATCACTTTTTTGTTTCAATTCAAATATATTGATGGATCGGTTAAGTTTCAATTCATGAGTCGACGACCCACTATGATACCATGCTAGAAATTCACATGGTACTGCCTTAAAATTAATTAATAATAAGTGGAGTAGAATTTTAAATTTGTATTGATTTTGCAAAATACTCTATCTATTTCTAAATAAATAACCTAAATCATTTGGACATACGAATTAAGTAAGTTAAAAATTATATGTAAAGTATTGATATGAATCATACGATCCATTATAATTAATAAATCTTTTGTTTGCAAAAATTCCATTTTTACAGAATGTACCCACTTATAATTAGACAGTCTAGGAATGATGAAGTATAGAAATAGATAGCTTACAGGAATTACATAACCGTGCAAATATAAATATTTTATTTATATCAGCATAAGTGTAATGGATAGATATATAAATATGAAACTTTTGTAATTGAAATCATTTATACATGACTTATGTAATCACAATTTGTCTATTGTGATATAACTAGATACTGTACAGCCTTATCCATAACTTTATTCTATTTGGCTCATTGGTAAATCCGTGCTGGGAAGTTTGATGTGGCGCGGTTAAAATTCACAAAATCCAAACAAATCTATGATTGATTTTTTTACCAGTCTCAGCTTCCGGTTTCCTCAAAGCAGTAAGCTGCCAACTCATCCGTTACAATCCACGTACAAATTCGATTAACGCTTACACCGCAAACCGCCAAAACCACCACCATTCACCAATCATCTACCGGATTTTCTCCGCTTCCAGCCGCCGTCGCCACCGCTACCGGTAATAGCTCATCTATCTCACTGTTTTTGCCATAATTTGGATTACAGTGGTGATCTTATGCTGATTTGCGATTTAATTGATTTGAATCGCATTGCTTGTGCGTAATTAGCGCGCATAAATATCACTTTCTGCAGACTCTCATCGAACTGCATTTTATAAACACTTTTTATTTTCTGATTTGGACTTTTATGAATTTCAGCGTTGACGAGTCAGTTTAGTGTTATAATGGAAGCTTCCGTGTATACCGTCAACACAAAATCGTGCTTCAGCCTCCACAGCCGCGGGATTTTGACGAGATCGACGATTGGAGTAGGATGCAGTGTTCGCGCGACGAAGAGGAACAACGCTTTGAGGATTAGCTGCGGTGGTTCGACTTCAATGGGGAGAGCGGGAGGTAGTGTTCAGAGTTTGTTCGGTTCATCGGCCAAGGCTAGATTAGTCAGAGCTCAAGCTTCTGGTTCGTAATTTTTGGTTGATTTCATGTTTTTTAACACTTGCAAGGAGTAGAAATGTTGCTATTGTGTGAGATGCAGTTGGGGAATCTAACATTGTTGTAGATGCCTTAAACTAGGGAATGGAAATATGGATCAGTGATGCTACTTTGTTGGTTTATTAGTGTTTTCTTACACTAACAATCGTGCAGAAGGAGATATTGAGAATGTCGCCCCTGTGAAAATCCCGGTGAAATCGTCTGGTTCTGTGTTGCCGTATGTTGGTGTTGCTTGTCTTGGAGCATTTCTATTTGGATATCATCTAGGGTATGTTCTTTTGTTAGATGATTTTTTGAGTAAAAAAACTGGCTAAATTCGCCGTTCTTGCATTCGCAACACTTCCATGCTTGAGCGAGATACAATTTTGTATAGCGTTTGAGTTAGATTTTCGGAAGCTTATTTGTTTTGATCTATTGTAACATTTCTTCTTCAGAGTGGTTAATGGAGCTCTCGAGTACCTTGCTAAGGATCTCGGAATTGCAGAGAACACAGTGCTGCAAGGCAAGTTGTTGTTGAACTCTTCTTTTACTTATGAGGTCCATTTTGTAATTGATTAATAAAGGGTTAGAAAGATGATCAGAAGAAGGATAAAGGTGCAATCTAGGATTTAGCACACCTAATTTCTTTTCCTTTCTTCACCCATTCTTATTCCTCCTTTTCACTCCAATAATCCAATGAGGGATAATGTAATAATGAATTATTGGTGTGATAATATTATCCCTCATTGAAGTGAAATGGAGGAACAAGAAAGTGTGGAAATTTTCTTTTCGTTATTTTCCCATGAAAAATTTACAACCAAAGAGAATGCACCCTAAATGACTTAAGGGATAAGGAACTGAGAGCATATATCTAATTGATCAGAAGTGAGTGATCTCTAGAGTTTTGATTTATCTTCAGCTTAATAAATGTAGAAAGGATGTGTGTGCTTAATCCTGTAGCTCCAATCTGCAACCTTCTGTTACTGGCATCTGAAGTACCTTACATTGTCGATTCCTTTTGAAAAGTCATTTCGACTGTGCTGGAAAGATCTTCGCTGTGGCTGTCTAACCTATCAACCTTTTATGCATCCTACAGATTAGACCCGTAGATTGATGTATCTTAATAAGATTATACTGATAACACTAGCCTGATCAGCAGGGGTTGGTTCGCTGTTGATGCAGTATATGTTGTTTTTTGCTCAGGATATGTATGATTACCAAATACCTACTCACTCTCATTATACAGTTGCTATTCTTGTTTGGAGAGCTATTTTGGTGGGTATGGATTTTATGTTATTATATGAATCAACCATTGTGCCTTTTGTTTCTTTGTAGGCTGGATTGTTAGCACACTTCTTGCTGGTGCCACAGTTGGTTCGTTTACTGGAGGTTCATTGGCAGATAAGTTTGGGCGAACAAAGACTTTTATTTTGGATGCAGTTCCACTTGCTGTAGGAGCATTTCTTTGGTAAATACTTTTAAATGGAGGATACAATTTCTTCGATAATATTTTTAAGTGGGGGGTTGGAAAACAATGCTTGAAATTTCTTCTCATTGCAGTGCCACTGCCCAGAATATAGAGACAATGATAATAGGTCGGTTACTTGCTGGCATTGGGATTGGTGTTTCTTCTGCAATTGTGCCACTTTACATCTCTGAGGTACCGATTTCTCTTAATTCGCATGTCAATGTTTTATATTACTAGATTTTACATCCCTAACCCTCTTTCTCTTGCCAGATCTCACCAACTGAAATCCGAGGTACACTTGGATCTGTCAACCAGCTATTTATATGTATTGGGATTCTTGCAGCATTGGTGGCTGGTCTACCGTTGGCCGGGAATCCTCTGTGGTAAATAATTATCCTTCCCAAATTCATTCTTAACAGGAAATAGGAGTTCATACTTGACTGGAATAATTTGCGTAAATAGATAATTTGACTAAGGTTGTCTTCCAACTCCAAGATATAGCCAATATTTTTTTGCTTGTACAAATGGAGTCAAAAGTAGTCTGCAATTTTCCAATTGATCTAAATTGATTTCATTGACTTTCTTTCTTTAAGTTGTTTTATGGTTGCTTGCAGTTTAAAAAAACTCAAAGATGATAACAGTGAATACTTTTTATCATTTGGAGTATCACCACAGCATCATGAGCTTGTGGTCATTTATTTATTGTTCTCTTTATTTATCTGAAGCAACATGGTGGCTCTCATATTGCCAGCTATGCATGATGGGCTTCTCTAGAATGAAAGAGCATCAATTCCTGAAACTTTTGTTAGCAAGCGGATGGATTTTAGTATATGTACCTGGATAACATCAATCTAATCTAATTTTCTGTAGTGTCTCTTTATTCTTATCTGGTATAAGCTTCTTTACTTTGATAGAGGCAATTAGAATTCTCTACCCGTCTTGACTTTATCTAAAGGTGGGGTAGGATCCTATGTTTGTTTTCAGTACCATCTTGTTGTATTTGAATTCATATAGGATCCTATGCTTGTTTTCAGTACCCTCATGTGTATTTCAATTCATAGACACCCTGAGAATATATCTGGACATAAGCCCAACTAAAATAATTTCTGAAGTATAAGACCATTTACTGGTCTAGAATTTGGTGGTTTCAAAGGAATTTTGCCAGTCATAAGTTTCTTCATTTATGAATCTTATATTGTTATTCATAGGTGTAATATGATTTTTAATCTCTCATATATCTAACTTTGTTCACATGAAGAAGATTATCCTCGTACATTTTGACTGATTGTCTTATCTCTCTATCTCTCTCTCTACCCTTGTATTAGGTGGAGGTCAATGTTTGGTGTTGCGCTTATTCCATCTGTTTTACTCGCACTTGGAATGGCATTTTCTCCTGAAAGTCCACGATGGCTTTATCAGGTTTCATTGTGAACTTGATTGCAACCTCCATGCTTCTGTGGCTGCCTATTTGTTGTGATAGTTTGTAGATAGTGCTAAACAATCCCGTTTTGTGTTTGCAGCAAGGAAGAATTTCTGATGCCGAAGTATCTATTAGAAGGCTATATGGGAAAGAAAGAGTTTCTGAGGTTATGAGGGATTTGGCTGCAGCAGGACAGGGTTCCACAGAACCAGAAGCAGGCTGGTTTGATCTTTTCAGCAGCCGTTACTGGAAAAGTACATCTTTCCATTATTGATTGTTCCTTTTGACCTCATTTAAATTAATCAAATATGGTTCTGATTCATCAATATTGTTTATGGATATTGGTGGTCTCTTTTTTGTAGTCCCAATCACTGATTGCACTCTGAATTATAGAAACTTAAATAATGATCTCTTGGGTCGGCCGAAAACTAATACTCGTCACATGTTTCCATGTAGTTGTTAGTGTAGGTGCGGCTCTCTTCTTGTTCCAGCAGCTTGCTGGAATAAATGCCGTTGTTTATTATTCAACTTCAGTATTTCGCAGTGCTGGAATAACATCTGATGTTGCTGCCAGTGCTCTTGTTGGAGCTGCAAATGTATTTGGTTAGTCTTTATATTAAAATCTGTAAAAGGTTGGGTTGTTTAGGGCCGCAAGTAATTTTCCTTATTGGGTAAATCTTCTTCTAGGCACAACTGTTGCATCCTCGTTGATGGACAAGCAAGGACGCAAGAGCCTTCTTCTTACAAGCTTTGCTGGAATGGTATGTTTTAGTTTGTAGGATTCCGAATAATGAGCCTTTTCTGAGTATTCTTCAAGAATTACGACATAAGCTCTTTGGAACCACCCTGGGCCCATGGATTTGGGGGGGGGGGGGGATTAGGTACAACTTGCTTTTCTATTTGGCATGAGTTCTTGCTTTATCAAAATGGTTGACTCAAGTTGCTAGAAGATTCAATTGACTTTTCTTCTAACAACTTATGGTAACTGGTTCAATGGAACTGGAATGAAGCAAAGTAAGTGGCCAGTGTTACTGCTAGTGCTAGGTCATTGTAATGCTGTAGGCCAACTCCGATTGAGACCAAGATGTTGCCTTCCAGTAGTCCTTACTGCTTACTTGATATAGTTATTTCATGATGCTTGTGCTCTTTGATCTGTCCGATAATGACAACAAAAACTTGGAGCAATCTGAAAAATCTGTTGCTTTGCACCATATGGAAGTTATCGCTGGAAGTTGTATAGTATTTTGTAGGTTTCTTGTTAGATTCTGCCTCAACTTGAAACGTGAACATCCGAAACCCTATGCTGCATGAACTTGAATTATTTATTGAACTTTGCTTGTGCAAGTATTTTTTTTGAATACGTGCTCTCCACTGTCTTGCTTTAGTTATTTCCCTTGTTTTGAATGATTATTTTTATTGATTTTCTGTGAAAGGCTGCTTCGATGTTGTTGCTTTCTTTGAGTTTTACTTGGAAGGCCCTGGCACCATATTCAGGAACACTTGCTGTTCTTGGGACAGTTCTGTAAGTGATCTTTTCTGGCAGCTCATGTTTATTGTATTTGTTGTAGTGATAATGCTGTCTTGTAATCAACATGTCTCTTTTTTTGTCAAACAGCTACGTATTATCTTTCTCTCTCGGTGCTGGTCCTGTGCCTGCTCTCCTTCTTCCAGAGATCTTTTCATCTCGAATCAGAGCAAAAGCAGTGGCATTATCTCTGGGCATGCATTGGGTAAGAGATTATTTAAGGAAATGTTTTACTTTGTTCTTTTATTTTTCCATATGCTTCAGTTTCACATTGGAGCAGCCTCTGCCACCAATAAGTATGAATAAAAATTTTGGTTTAAAGAATAGGATTGTCGCGGTATTATAAGTAGAGTTTCATTGAATTTTGTGGGTGAGCATGTCGACTTGCTCTAGTGCACATGTACTCTTATTTAGATGTCTTATCTACTGTTTAGGTTTCAGGAACTACCACTTTGTTGAGATTAGTCATACAAAGATCCTATCAAAAAATTTGAAAATGAGAGGAAAGGGGAATTAAATGACCCAACTATATTTCCAACATTTTTTATTGATTAAGTTGTTTATTGGATGATCTAAACGTTAGATGCCTTGACATTTGCTTCTGCCGTTCTACATTGCATATGCTACTAAGAAGATGGGACCTAAAATAAGAATCATAACCCTGAGAACAGTTTAGGACAAAAGATAAAACATACAAGAACTTTAGAGAAAAAAAATTAATGGATATGCTGAACAAAGAAAGCATGAATTTGCTAGGTTTGGATGAAATGTTGTTTAATTAGACGACTCTGAGCTTAGCTAATTGGGACTAGTTGTATATGTGCCTCAATGTCTTCATGGAGACCGAGCCACATTAAGCACCTCATTATGTAGCCATTACCCATACAAAATACCAAGGCCAACTTAAATTAGTTGTATCATATGGCACGTTAAAAAATAAAAACACTGACTATTCTGTAATGGCACAAAGTCAGAGTTTTGAATAGTCTGTTACTTGGGGTTTATCTCCTGCTATATGTTAGGTAACCATATTTCCGACATTTACAGATATCAAATTTTGTGATTGGGCTCTACTTCTTGAGTGTTGTAACTAAGTTTGGAATCAGCACGGTGTACCTGGGATTCGCTTCTGTGTGTCTCCTTGCAGTTATGTACATATCTGGCAATGTCGTGGAGACAAAGGGGCGCTCCTTGGAGGAAATTGAACGCGCTTTAAGCCCCGCTGTTTGACACATTTTTCCTAGTATGTATTGTGTGTTAACTTTTTTTTTTTTATTGTAGTAACTTAAGTTGTTTTTATGCCAACTCCAGCTAGGACTATAGAGGAGTTTGACGTACATGGAATGGACAGAGTTGTTCACTTACATTTTGAATAATATAAGCTCCCTTTGGTAACATGGAAATGGAACTGGAATTGGAATTTGAATAATATAAGCTCCATTTGGTCACATGGAAATTGAAATTGAAATTGAAATTGGAATTGGAATTGGAATTGGAATTGGAATTGAAATTATATTTAAATAATTGGTAGTATGAAATTGAATTGAAATAAATTGTGCACACACTATATGCATACACTACACACACAATGCACTATGTATACATACAACACAACACTATATACTTCCTCCGTTCCATAGTAATAGGGGCGTTTTTCCATTTCCTCCGTTCCAAAGTAATAGTCATTTCCCTTTTTAGTAAAAATCAACACATTTTTACATACCTACTTTACTCTCTCTTACTTTTTTCTCTCTTCATCTCTACCTTTTTCATTTTCCACTTTATTCTCTCTTTACTTAACTCACCTAATACAATTTTTCTTAATCTCCGTGCCGAAAAGTTTTGCCTCTATTACTATGGAACGGAGGGAGTACATACTACCCGTGCAGGTATTCGACATTCATTACCTGCAAAAGTCGGGATGCAAGTCAGGAGCAGGTATCATATTTAAGAATTTTACGAGTATCATGTACACATGAGCCGATACTCATGTACCCGAATACCTATACAAAATTTCCTTAATTAAGGAACTTATCAGTTATCAGTGATAAATGATTAGGACTCAGGATTATACGATTTCTATAAAATAAGCTCTGTATATTCTTTTTGTAAAACTTGGTCTCCATTTATTGGCATAATGATATCTACATTTTAGACAAAAAAAACATTATCCAAATATGAGTATTTGCATACAGTACACACACAAATATGGTAAGATTATGGTGAATCCAAATCTTGTATAGGCCAAATGTGATTTATCACATCAAAAAATGGATACACGAACATGCAAATCTAATATATACACGAACATGGCATCACATGAGTAAAATTGTATGATTGACAATTGTAAGCATCCAAAATGTGGACCATTAAAATGCTGACAATGCCAAAAGGTATGCATCTCACCAAACATATGCGATTCACTTTGTAAAGCTTGATCTCCCTTTACCATTAGTTGAAGACTGGCAGCCATTGATAAAACACCACAAACACGAAAGAAGTAAATCACATACTCGTCTTTGGAGCTGAGGAAGATAACCTTGTATAATCGACACAATCTCTGCTGCATCCCCCTCTCTTAAAAACTCCACCAAATACCGGAAGTAAGATTGATTCGCATAAAAATTTGCGGTGGCAATTTCACATGTTGGACTTCCTCTCCCACCTCTCTTTCGTGTCCAGCCTGCACAATTTGTAAAAAGAGCATTTAAATATAACTGAATAATCTCAAAGGTTAATACACTTGTATCATCAACTGATGCAGGCATCTTTCATTTCCTAATTCAACCACTATCTTCCCCGATTGTTAAATTAGCATGATAACAGACAAGTAAATGTGAAAGCGAGTCTGAGAATACCCCCAAAACAACTTCTGGCGGGTTTTCACAGCTGCGTTTCTTGCTACATTGTCTACTTCAGACGATACATTCACCAGTCTGTTGTTTTCTGGTTTCAAATCAGCAGTGCCATTCATAGTAGGTTTACTTGTTTCTTGATTGGAGCTTTCCTGAATTTCAACCGGCTTCTTGTGGGTTTTCCCTTTCCCTTTAGCTCCTGCATATCTCCAACAATCAGAAACCGATCAATGAACGTCGAAGAAGCACAGAACAGTATATACCTTTGTCTTGCTTGTGTATTTTAGATTTGGCTTTGATTTGTAAACGCCTCCTGCGCAATTCCTAACAATCATAACAAGAAAAAAGAACCTGGAATCACTGCTTACCTTACAGAGTAACCACACATGAATATGAATTAAAAACAAAACAAAAAAAAGGAGAGAAAACCAATGAACTCAATTCAATTTCAACACAGTTTCATCTCATGTTCATCAATTTAACCAGATATATCATTTTGGAGAAATATGTGAATGAAAATCAAGACATCGGTTACTCTATTCCCAACTGCATCTTTTCCATTGATAGAAATTAGATAATTGTAAATGCCTACTCATAATAAACAAATAAATATGAATGTTGCTACTTAATTATGAAGATGGAGTCTCCCAGGATCAATACACAAGTAAACACAACAATAAGGAGATTGCTGATCAAAACCTATTGTTTTGTAGGGTTTGCAGTTTAATACAAATTGAAGAGAGGGATTGAAAGAGTTGATGGGGAACCTGAAATTTGGAGAGCTGCGATTCAGTAATTCCAGATTTGGGCTTGAAATTGGGGCGTAAACACGCCGCTGAGGCTATAGCTGCTTCTCTCCTTTCGTCTGCTTCTTCTCGGCTCTCCCTTTCCATTTCTCTGACTCTGCAATTTTCGAACAGATAGAGGATGAAGAGAGATTGTTTATAAATGAGAGAAATTATTTAATTTTATGTGAATAAATAAATAGTATAGTACAAGTTATTTTTTTTATATAAATAAAATAAATATTTAAATTCTGTGTTCAATATAATAATTTGTCCTATTAATTTTGAAATGTAATTGTACTAAAATATCTGTATTCCCAATTAAAACGGAAAAGTGAAAATTTTAATGGTAAGAAGATGATTTAAGTTATTATCATGATTGAATTTTTAGTGTAGATTAATTACCTAAGTGGGTTCGATTTCCTAAATAAAATAATATATCAAAATACAATCTAGGATCGAGTTGTGAGATTATTTTAGTCACATAAGGTTTGCTATGACTAATTATCCATGATTATCCATTTAGAATTGAATGATGAGATTGAATCTCATGAACTAAATACACTAAAAGCCCCCGCCATAGATCCCCCGTCCAAGAATGACAAATTTATTTTGAAGGTAATTAATATTTATTTTTCCTATCAAGAATATCACATAGATAAAAGTAGTATAGCACCTGTTAAGTGCATGAATAATCTTGAGTTCTTTCAGATTATTTACTGCTGCGTGCCTCAGTTTTCCTCTTTCAATCATGGACTATCATTCCATACCTCCGTCATCTACAATACCAATGAAGAGACATGGGTATACTGAAATATCAATCAAAATTCAGAATAAATTTATCACAGAACGTGTATTGCTCGTCTAAATGGGATCTCTGACACAAGAAGTAGCACAATTATATTGGAATTTATACATATATTGTAGCTTTTGGTATTCTACTTAAATGACTTTTAGTGATCCATATAAATTAAATTAATAATAAATCACTCGTAATTATTTGGACCTTTCAAATAATTTTAGTAGATGAAATTTAAAGATTCAATAATAAAAAATAGTAACGCCAGCTTAAATAAAAATTATGATAACTTTATACATGCATATGAAGCGAGTATCATTTTAAATATTTATAAATTTGAGGCAAAATTTTAAATAGTTATTAGTTATAGACCTTTTGAATGAATTAAAAGAATGTAGAGTTTGATGTAACTGCCAATCATAATTATTTAGCATCTTATTGCTTTGCCATATTATAAAAACTGCAAACTAAAATTAATCCTACAGCCTACAGTTACAAATAATTATTGGTTCCACCATCAAATCAAAATAAAAATTAAAAAGTATTAATTGGAAAAAAAACGCATTAGTTGGAAAGAAACTCCTATTGTCATCACACAATTTAGTATTGAAAAGTGATGAAACATTTCATCGCTATAATTTAATTATAATAAATGACAATAACACTCCCTAAAAATCATTCATTTGAGAAGAATTCCAAACACTACCAAATCTACTATAAATATCAATCCCAAAATGTCATTCTCTAAAAAGGTGCGGATCTATAAATTCCTACAGAAAGCGTTGGGGTTTGTGGTCATGCACAGCTGTGAACGTATGCATGGAGCGTCAGATGGAGGTGCAGGGGTGCAGGGGAAGCTTATCATGGAGATGCAACACATGTGATCAAGATTTGAGCTAGAGTTAGTTGGTTAGCTTTTGTAACTAACTCGGTGTAGTTCTCATACACCCGAGACTTAGCTTAGTATATAGAGTCAGTTTTGTAGCTCTTGTTAGTTAGTCAGTTGTATTCTCTCCTTCAACTTTGTAGAATAAAAAATCATTGAATAAAGAAGAAGCTCTTCCCCCATTCTTCTCTCTCTCGCTTGCTCTCAAAATCAAGCAGTAGTTATAGATCTACAACAATTGGCGCCGTCCGGCGGAAATTCCGATCAATCCACATATTCAGATCATGGCTGCGCGGCTTGAAGCTGAGAAATTCACCCAAAAAAATGATTATGGTCTTTGGAAATTAAAGATGCGTGCGGTTCTTGTGCAGCAAGGTCTAGCTGAGATATTGAATCCGGTGGATGCAGATGAAAGCCCACAACGTTGTCGTTCTGTGTTTGGGAGATAAGGTGCTGAGGGAAATTCAATCGGAGACTACAGCTGCAGGCATTTTGAAAAGGCTTGATGAAGTCTATTTAGCAAAGTCCTTGGCCAATCGCCTCTACATGAAGAGGAGGCTTGTTGTATATATTAGAGTGGACTCTTATTTGGGCTATGTTATTTGTTAAGCCCGGATGTGATTAATTGGGCTGAGCCCAATTACTTACCCTCTCTCACCAGATGCTGCCACGACCCTCTCTCTCGGATGCTGCTTTCCAGCCGTTGGATGTAGGGTTGTGTGTGTTAATTGAGAGAAGGCTATGCGCCGTTCTCATTATTCACTCTAATCTCTCTCTCCTCTTTCGATTCAGTGCTTCTCTCTCTTCTCTCTTCTTCTACGATGATCTTCCGGCCATCTCTTGGTGATCTTCCATGGTTCTCTGATTGGTAGATCTGTTGTGAGTGCTGGTGTGAAGCAATCTCTTCGATTGCTTGTTGCTGGAGAGGAACTAGGTTTTGTGAGAACTCGGAGGTTGTGCGTGGAGATTTGTTCGGTGGAACTTGATCTGGTGTGAGGGGTTTCTCTGGTGGAGGTATTGGTGGTCTGAGGGTTAACTCTATCCAATCCATCTGTGCTCCCTTGGGTCTAGTTCTGGAAGAATAGATCAGTGTTGTTGTGGCGGGTTCTGAGCCAAGTTTATGTGATCTATTGTCTTTAGCTTTGTTCTTAGTTAGTTCTTGTGTTTAGATCCAAGAGGATCCTTCTTGTTGTTACTAACTTGTGTGTTGAGTGTGCAGGTTGAAGTAATCGCTAGGAAGCAGAGTTAATAGCTTCCAAGACCTTGTAATAGTTAGAACTAGATTCTTGTAATCTAAGTTTGTATTACTTGTGTAAAATCAGCCGCGTGGGTGAGAGTTTGGCTAGCTCTCTTGTACAAGAACAAAGAGGTCTCGGTAATTAGTGAATCTAGACTGATCTGATCCCTACAAGGCTTTATTCGTATAGTTTTGTTGAAGATAAATCAATTTCAGAGCAGTTGGAGGACTTCACCAAATCTATAGACGATCTTGAAGCTGTGGATGTAAAAATAAGCGACGAAGACAAGGCAATCTTGGTTCTTAATGCTCTCCCAAATTCCTACGATCAAATGAGCGATGCAATTTTATATGGAAGGGATAAGGCGATTACCTTGGCTGAGGTGCAAGCAGCTTTGATGGCTAAGGAGTTACAAAGGAGTGCAGCAAAGAAATCTGACCCTCTGCTTGAGTCTCTGAACATCAAGAAGTTCAGCAAGAAAAATTTCAAAAAAGAAGTTTGAAGATCCAAAAACTGAGGCCTCTACATTAAAAGAAACACGTTCATGCCATTATTGCAAGAAGCCAGGGCACCTTAAGAAAGAATGCTATGCTTGGAAAAGAAAGCAGACTGCAGAAGGGGGTTCACACACTAATGTCATCAGTGGTGAGGCAGATGAGGTCCATGAAGTGATGAATGTTGTGGATCAATGTCAAGGGGCTTCATGGATAATGGACTCCGACTGTTCTTTTCACATGTGTCCAGTTAAGGAGTGGTTTCAAGATCTCAATGAGTTGCAGGGCTCTGTGCTGCTAGATAACAACCAAACCTGCAGTATCAGAGGAGTAGGGAGTAGACCTGCCCACGGTTCATGAACCGGCGGTTTTGGTTCTGAACCGCCGGTTCTGGTTTTAGGAACTATGGAACTGGAACCGAACCGTTAGGCTGTTTCACGGTTTCGGTTTCGGTTCGAAAACCGGCGGTTTCGATTTCGGTTCTGAACCGCCGGTTTTCAGACGGTTCGTAGCGGTTTAGGTTCGGTTTCGCGGTTTCGCGATTTTTTTCCTCTTTTTTTGGCCATGTAGTTTGAAATTATAAATAAATTGGAACAAGAAAATGCATAGTTTAAATTGAAGTAAGACGAGTAAGGTGAAAATTATATCAAATTTACAATTTACATATACAAATTACAATGTGATAAAATTTACAAACAAATGACAATGTGATAAAATATAAAAAAAAAATTACAATGTGATAAAATTTACAAACAAATGACAATGTGATAAAATATACAAACAAATTACAATGTGATATAATTTACAAACAAATTACATTCTGATATAATTTACAAGTGTCGTACTCGTCTAAAAGTAACCAAAAAAAAAGTATGAAATGCGGGAAAAAGGAAAAAATTGAAAAAGGGCTTGAGCTCAACTTAAACTAGTTAGACTTTTCAAATTTAAGTTGAGTTGCCTACGTATCCACAATTTTGACAGTAATATAAGTATAACAAATAATACATAAATAAAAGTAGCACTAGCACTTGAATTCTCAAAATGTAAACACAATTGCAAAAATGAGAAATACTATGAGGCAAAGAGAGAATTGAGAGGTTGAAGAGAGAAATTCTTGGGATGAATGTAAGTGAGAATAGAGGGGGATATTTATAGATAAAAATGGAGGGAAATGAGATCCAATTTAAATTTAAAATCAACATTTTAAAAAAATAAAAATAAATAAAAAATAGTGTTTTGTGCAATTAATTTTGAGGAGTGCAACCATCATCACCCACCGCCAAGTCCAACCACTCAATTTCGAAGACCGCATGTTCATTAACCAAATGTTAATTATATTATTAGCATATAACGGTCTAATTATGGGATTGGGTTAACCATCAAATATGTGTCACCTCTAGAAAAAAGTTATTTAAACAATAATGTTGAACTATTAACATAATCAAACATTTTAGTAATATAAAAACTATATATATAAATTATGTATGCATTGATGTTGAACTATTTACATTGATGTTTCTAGACATAATTAACCATATATCCTCTTACTCCTTGTTATAGCATAATTCCAGTTATGTAATAATTATATGTTTTAATAAAATATTGAAAGTAACAATTTTATATAATAACTTTTGTCTAAATAATTTATGTTGTTCTCCAGTGAATCGTATGAAAATAAATATTGAAAGTAACAATCTTATGTTTCTCGCCTATTCATTGCTTATTCCCCACCCCCTCATCAATTTCGAGTACCTAAACCAAATGTTAATTATAGTATTATCATATTATGCTATGTCCATATTCATTAATCAATTTTGAAAATTGCATATGAGAATATTCATGCGTAAAAAACTGTGCTCATTTAATTTATAGTATTAATAAATCATGTGTGATTGCATTAACTAAAGTAATTGAATTTAATTAATCTTGATTAACTAAATCATGTTTCATTCTTAATTTTGGTCGAAATAAAATCAATATTACTTCATAAAGATTTGAGAATTTTGTGTGAATTTGTTAAAATGCTAATCCTAAGATTTTTTAGATGTGAATTTTAAAATTTTAGCTTAATTAGTTATTAGATTCAAAATTAGAATAATTTTATCACATGGAACCGTCCGGAACCGACGGTTTGGAACCGTCCGGAACCGACGGTTCGGTCACGGTTTCAGTTTGAAAATTTTGGAACCTGAACCGAACCACGGTTCTAAAATTTACGATTTCGGTTTGAGATATTTCTCACGGTTTCGGTTCGGAACCATAACCGACGGTTACGGTTTCGCGATTAACCGCTGGTTCGATAAACCTTGGGCAAGTCTAGTAGGGAGCATCTCATTGAGAGTCTCTGATTGATCAATCAAGGTTTTGTCTGAAGTGAGATATATTCCAGAGGTGAAAAGGAACTTGATCTCACTGGGAACTCTGGAGAGGAAGGGATATACTTTCACTTCAGAAAATGGTGAGATGAAGATTTCAAAGAATTCTCCAGTAAAAATGATTGCTCGAAGGAATGGAAGTCTCTATTATCTGCAGGCAGTTGTTGTTCTTGGAGAGTCACACTCTGTTGCCAAGCAGAGTTTGAAGCAGTGGTATTGCAGATTGGGGCACTAGCAGAAGGAAGCCTCAAGGCTCTGATCAAGCTTGAACTCATTGAAGCTGGGCAAGAAGAGAAGCTGGACCCTGTGAAGATTACCTGCTTGGAAAGTCAAAGAAACTCAGCTTTCCTACAGGTAAACATACCTCAACATCTCCTTTAGATTATGTACATTCAGACTTGTGGGACCCTTTCCAGTCAAGAGCATGGGTGGATGAAGGTACTATATGTCTATTATAGATGATTGGTCCAGAAAAGTGTGGGTGTATATCTTGAAGGAGAAATCAGAGGCGTTCAAGATATTTAAGGTCTGGTGTAAGGAGGTTGAGAAAGAAAAGGGATGTTCCCCAAAAGTCTTAAGAACTGACAATGGTTTAGCATATTTGTCTAAGGAGTTTGATGGATTCTGTCAAGAGAGTGGCATCAAAAGGTATAAAACTGTGCCCGCAAATCCACAACAAAATGGGGTTGTTTAGTGCATGAATAGAACATTGCTTGAAAGAGTTAGATGTCTACTTTCCTCATTAGGTGCTACGAAGGACTTCTGGGCAGAGGCTGTCTCTACTGCTGCATGTCTAATAAACAAGTGTCCAGCCTCTGGAATAGGTGGATCAATACCTGATGAGAGGTGTTATGGAAGGAAGCCAGATTATGCAATCCTCAGACCCTTTAGCTGCAAAACATTTGCACACCAGAAGTAGGGAAAACTAAATGCAAGGGCTGTGCAGTATGTGATGATGGGGTATCAGAGGAGAGTTAAAGGATATAGGCTCTGGAGCATAGAGCCGAATAATCAGAAGATATTGATTAGTAGAGATGTTGTTTTTATTGAACACAAGATGCCTTTTCTTGAGAAAAAGGCTGACTCCATTTCAGATGCTAAGAATAGTGCAGATGATTATCACTTTGAGGTGGAGGGAAATACTCATACAACTGATACTGATGCTGAGGATGTTCAAAGTGAAATCCCTGATATCCAAGGAGCTGGTGATGTTCAAGATGCAGGAGATATTGGTGGTCTTGCAACATATCAGCTAGCTAGAGATAAGGTGAGGAGGCAGAATGTGAGGCCACCAGCAAGATACAAAGATACTGAAATGTTGTTCTTTGCTCTTCATGTTGCAGAGCAGATAGAGCTTGCCGAGCCCCAATCCTATGCAGAGGCTTGCTGAGTCCAAGCAATGGATCCAAGCAATGAAAGAGGAAATAAATTCTTTGATTAAGAATAAGACCTGGATTTTTGTGGATAAAGCTGAATTCAGGAAAGTAATTGGATGTAAGTGGGTGTTTAAGAAAAAGATTGAGTCTGCACAATCAGAGAATGTAAGATTCAAGGCAATGCTAGTTGCAAAAGGATTCAATCAAGAGGAAGAAATTGACTTCAATGAAGTATTCTCTGCAGTAGTTAAACATAATTCCATCAGAATCCTCTTGGCAATTGCTGCAAGGAAAGACTGGAAGCTAGAGCAACTTGATGTTAAAACTGCCTTCCTCAATGGAGACTTGGAGGAGATAATATACATGTCACAGCCACAAGGTTTTGAGGTTCGCTCAAAAAGAGCATCTATGGCCTTAAGCAGAGTAGTAGGCAGTGGTATTTGAAGTTTGGTGAAAGCTTGTCTAGGCTGTGATTCTGCAGATCTTTGTATGACATTTGTGTGTTCATCAAGAAGCAGAAAGGAAAGCAACCAGTTTACCTACTCCTCTATGTGGATGATATGGTGATATCTGGAAAAGATGTCACATAGATCAGAAAGGTGAAGGCTCAACTTAGGGCTGAATTTGACATGAAGGATCTTGGTGTGGCTAGAAGGATTCTTGGCATGGATATAATAAGGACAGGAAAAAAGGGGAGCTGTGGTTGTTTCAGACTGATTATATCCACAAGACCTTGAAGAAATTTAGAGCTGAGAACATGAGAAGTACTTCAACACCTCTGGCCATGCATTTTAAGTTGACAAAGCAACAAGTGGCTGAGACTGAAGCTGCGAAGAAGGAGATGGAGATGATCCCATATGCCAATGTAGTCGGAAGCTTGATGTATCTAATGTTTGTACTAGGCCTGAGATAGCTCATGCCATAAGCACTACCAACAGATATATGGTGGGATATGGCAGACAGCATTGGAGTGCTCTAAAGTGGACAATGAGGTACTTGAAAGGAGCTGATAAGTTTGGAATTTTGTTTACCAAAGAAGGTGGAGCAGAGAATGAGCCCTTGGTTGGTTTTTGTGATCCAGACTATGCATCTAATCTAGACACTAGAAGATCTCAGACTGGCTACATTTTTACCTTATTTGGCTCTGCTATATGTTGGAAGTTAGGACTGCAAAATGTGGTGGCTTTGTCTACAACAAAGGCCGAATATATGGCTCTCACTTCAGCAGTAAAGGAGAGCAAATGGCTGGTGGGATTAATCTCAGACTTTGGAATAAAGCAAGAAGGGGTTTCTGTCCATTGTGACAACAATGGGGCCATTTGTCTTTCTAGGCATCAAATGTTTCACGAACGCAGCAAACATATCGATGTGAGAGAACATGCATTTGTTTTTCTGTATGTGCTTGGAGGGTTGTCACAGCTACAGAGAGAGCAAGCCGTTGGGAGGCAAAGAGAGCGTTGATTGTTAGTATTAGTTTTTATGTATTTGAATGGGTTTTAAATGGATTGATGATAAGCCATTTTATTGTGATTGGCCATTTGGGTAACTACAGGTTGAGCCAGTTTTGGTTGTAATTATTTTTTATTTGTGTTTTTACAATTAATATTGCATTCGTGGATGTGTTGTGTTTTGTAGGTGTTATTCTATTTGTCACTTTCTTCTTCTATTTTCCAGTGAAATTATTTTATATTTTTGTTTTTAGGTACATTTCCAATATGTTTTATTCACCTAAAAATATTAAACCATTTCATTAACTAATTGCTGAATCAAAAATTTCTCTTATTGACAAATCTAATTTCAAGCATTTGAGGACCAAGATGACAATTTCGCTTTCGCTATAATATGATCAAGAAAATATAATTATATATGATTCTCTAATGAGAAGAACAATTTAAATGTATGGAAAAACATTTTTCTTTAAAATAGAATTATTCACTTTTTATATGCTATTATTATCTCAAAATTTAAATTAACTTCACTAATAAAATGTTTTTCTAAAACCATTATCGATTTTCCTAAAACAAAAATATAACATTAATGTTGTTACATATATATTTAATATTATTTTGAGTGGCGTTGATTGCTAATGTAGTTGCCGAATCATTTTTTAAGTAAATTTTAAATAATATTTTAATTATTATTTTTACTGTTGTTTTTCTTTCAAGGCTCTTAGTTTTATATATTTTCTAGAATTGCATTTTATTATTTGATATCCAACAACTTGAAATCACTGCAATTTTAATAAATAATACTCCATCCGTCTCACAATAATTGTCACTCTTTTCCATTTTGGTCCGTCCCACAATAATTGTCACACTTCATTTTTATCGTAAATGGTAAGTAGGACTCATATTCCACTAACTCATTTTACTCATATTTTATTATAAAACTAATACTCCCTCCGTCCCAATAAATATGAAACATTTGGTTTTCGGCACGAGATTTTATGCAGTGTTATTTTGTGAGTTAATGAAGAGAGAGTAAAGTAAGAGAAAGAGAAAAGTAGAGAGATTGATGCTTCCATTTTAGGAAATGTTTCATTTTTAGTGGGACAATCTAAAAAGGAAAACGTTGCATTTCTAATGGAACAGAAGGAATATAACAAAGAACTAGCACAAGTAGAAAAATAAAAATAAAATAAAATGGCGAATTATAAAGTGAGCAGAGGCAATCGAAAACAACCATGTTCACTTATCCATCCCTCGACTACCGGCGTCATTCTAAAGATGATGAAGATCGATTTGTTTTCTTTCATTTGTGTGTGAACGTGCACAGCCGGGTTGTAAAGACTTCGCTATTTTTAAATGAGCTTCAAGAACTACACTGAGTGTATATATATACTTTTAGGAGGACAAGCAAACAGAGATTGTATAAGGACTGTAATAGGAGGACAAGCATACAAAGATTAACAAAATGCTTCGGAAACTACACCAACACATTACCGCATTTTTGGTAGATAATGAGCAAATACAAATAAGAATTCCAGCTATTACACTCTAATACGAGTAAAATTCCAGTTATAAAAAAAGCAAATAAGTGATGCATACATCCTATAATATCCAAAATATAATGGGGTCTTCCACAATTTCCCTCTTCCTAACACTTTCCTTCTTCGCCGCCACCGCTGCCGGACAGAATTCTCCACTGGATTTCTTGATCGCCCACAACGGCACACGGGCGCAGGTTGGCGTTGGGCCCATGATCTGGTCGCCAACTACGCCCTGAGCCGCGCCGGCGACTGCAACCCGGTGAACTCCGGGTTGTCGGACATCTGCATCTATGCACACTTCTCTATCACCCAAGAATTCACCGGCGCGGCTCAGGGCGTAGTTGGCGACCAGATCATGGGCCCGACGCCAACCTGCGCCCGTATGCCGTTGTGGGCGATCAAGAAATCCAGTGGAGAATTATGTCCGGCAGCGGTGGCGGCGAAGAAGGAAAGTGTTAGGACTTAGGAAGATGGAAATTGTGGAAGACCCCATTATATTTTTCTGAGATGGATATAGGATATGAATCACTGATTAATTTGCTCTATTTATAACTGGAAGCTTACTTGCATTATCATTAACAAACCCATTTCATGCTGCACCCAAAAGCACGATCCGCCGCCTTCTCTACAAAATAAAAAAATAAAAAAAATAATACTCCCTCCGTCCACGAAAATTCGTCCCGGTTTGACCGGGCACGAGTTTTAAAAAATGTAATGGAAAGTGAATTGAAAAAGTTAGTGGGTTGTGGGTCCTACTTTTAAAATATTAGTTTTATAATAAAATGTGAGCATGAATGAGTAAGTAGAATACGTGGTCCACTACTAAAAATGGTAAAAGTGAAATGAGACAAATTTTGGGGGACAGACGGAAATGGAAAACTGGAACAAATTTTCGTGGACGAAGGGAGTAAAATAAAAGAAGTAGTTGCGTACTCATGACAACGATTTGTTAACTCGTAAATTAACAATTGATGTTCACCTGTGCACCCAACTCATCGTTTATTAAATCCCAACTAAAATTCAATTATTTACAAATTTCAACTAAAATTTAGTAATCTTCTAGTATTAGTTATAAAGAACATGCTTCTCACGATAAAAGTAATAATACTGCGACATGACATATTTGCATATTCTAAAATATTCAATTAAATCTTAGTGATAGTAAGATGTTGGTCAAATGTGCATAGACACTCATCTAAATATCAGCAACACATTAGGGATATTAGGAATGACCCTTCACTCCCTTAAAAGATCTCAGTTAAGGTAAGATGTTGGTCAAACGTGCCCAGACACTCATCTAATTACTTAATTCAATAGTATTAGGATATTAGCAATGTATTACGAATATTAGAAATGACCCTCCGCCCCCTTAAAAGGTCTCAATTAAGGTAAGATGTTGGTCAAACATGCTTAACTGAGAAAAATGAAGCTCGTGTGTATTCCAACCTGACATCCTAGACATTAATACATATACAATCAAATTGAGAAATATCACATCTCAATCCGTACCCTTTATTTAATCTCAATGGATGGAAGATAAAAGCCAAGGCCAAAAAGTATCGATCGGTGCCTAAATAAGATTGAATATTAATGATTGTACGTATACCTTAACTAGGTACTCCCTCCATCCCGCTTAAGATGCCACGTTTTCATTTTTAGTTTGTCTCAATTAAGATGACACATTTCATATTTTGGAAATATTTTCTCTCCAATTAATACATCCAACCACTTTTTCTCACTCCTATTAAAATATTCATCTTTCTTTCTTTCTCTATTTTAATACTTATACCCACATCTTCTCTCTCCAATTAAATACTTTAACCAATAACTCCTAAAATCTCGTGTCGGCTAAGGAATATGTCATCTTAGCCGGGACGGAGGGAGTAGCATTTAGTTAGCACTACAGTGTATTCACCATCACTCTCTTCTCATGCTCTTCACTTATACTCCCTTCGTCCCATTAAATATGCAACATTTGCTTTTCAGCACATAATTTTATGTTGTGTTGTTTTATGAGTTAATGAAGAGAGAGTAAAATAAGAGAGGTGAAAAAGTAGAGAGAATATTGTTTCCATTTTTAGAAACATTTCATTTTTAATGTGACAGACCAAAAAGGAAAACGTTTATTTCTAATGGGACAGAAGGAGTATTTGTATACTCATCATCACCCTTGCCTATATACTCAACATAAGTGCCCATGTTTATTTAAAAGATGATCATGTACAAAGCTACTATTCTCTTAATTGATTTAATACCTTCAAAATCATGATCTTCGTTTATATCCTCAACTTCCCTGCAGCAATGAATTAGAAAGAGGACCACTGTACTCAGTGACGGAACTACATGGAGACAAACCCCCGCGCCAGCGGGGGCTTGGCCAGCCCCAGACCCAGATTCCCCATTACATGGCCGTCCTCCGACCAGTCTCTAACAGAATTGGGAATCTCTTGTGGTCCTGCATGGACGATTAGCATTGCTGTCACTTTCTAGATCCTTCTTTCATCTTGTATAAATTTCTAATGTATTGTTGAACAAAGGTGCAATGAAATATCTCTTCTGATAATATTTGTCTCTTTCTCTGCTTCCATTTATGGAGTCTATCTCTAAAGCTTTCATGGTATCATTGTAGCAATTTCCTCAAAAATTGATGCGTACTCTGTTGAAGACACTCGTGCTCTACTGTTGAGTTTTGAATCAAGGCTAGAAGAATCTGCAATGCCTGCTGCAGGGAGCCTTGAGGGATCTCAACCATCCCTGAATCTTGCTCATACCTCTAATCAAAGGGACAAATCCATTTTTCAACAAAGTCAGCAGCATCCGGGAAGAAGTAGAAGTGATGGTGGCAGAGGTGGTTTCCGAGGTGGTAGAAGAGGTCATGGTGGAAGGAGTTACTACTCTAATCGCCTCTCTTGTCAACTTTGTCACAAGCCTGGCCATATGGCCGAGAAATGTTGGTACAAGTTCGACCAAAATTTCACCACACCTCAACAATCCCAGCCTCCAAGACACTATCATCAACCTACTGCTCCTTCTCATTCTAATTTCAACTCTAACCCAGCAGCTAATCTTGCTCAAGTTCGTGGCCCTCCCACCTATTCTCCTCCATCTTTTACCCCTCCATCTGATTTCAGTCTGGATTCTCAATCAGCCCCTTCATGGTACCCGGATTCAGGGGCAACCAATCATGTTTCTCATGATCTCTCTAACTTGCACTCAAGCTCAGAATACCATGGTGGTAAGCAACTTCATCTTAGTAATGGCTCCAAAGTTAATATTACTCATATTGGTCATACTGTTCTTAATTCATCTCAGTCTACCTCTCTGTCTAGACCTCTCATTCTTAAAGATCTATTACATGTTCCTTCCATCACTAAAAATCTTATTTCCGTATCTCGTTTTGCTAAGGATAATGGGGTATTTTTTTAATTTTACCCATCGTCTTATTTTGTGAAGGATCTGTCCACCAACCAAGTCAACCTCAAGGGTTCCCTTGACCAAGGACTCTACCGCTTCTGCCTTCACAAACCACCCAAGCATCTCAACTCCATCTCAAAGCCTGTTGTCTCTCCTACTTTCAATAATCACTCTAGTGGCTTACCCATTGTGTGTTCTGCTACAGTTTCCTCTATTTCCAAGTCTGTTACTAGTTTAGAGTTATGGCATAGAAGGCTAGGCCATTGTGCTTATGATGTTGTGAAAAAGGCATTCCAAAACTGTAACATCTCTTTTCAAGTAATGAATTCAAGTCTTCTATGCCATCCTTGTTGCATTGCTAAATCACATAGACTTCCTTACACTCTATCCTCCTCCACATGCACTGCACCCCTTTCTATTGTTCACAGTGACCTCCGAGGTTCTTCTCCCACCAAATCAAGAAATGGTTTCTCCTACTATGTGACTTTTATTGATGAGTAGCAACAGATTCACTTGGTTATATTTACTGAAGTCAAAGGCTGAGCTAAAGCACATTTTCCCTCAATTCAAAGCTATTGCTGAAAAACAATTATCACAGCCAATTAAGGTTTTGCAATCAGATTGGGGTGGGGAGTTTCAGTCTCTTACTGGTTTTCTTAAGGAGCATGGTATTCGTCATCGAGTATCATGTCCCTACACACCTCAACAGAACGGTCTCGCTGAGAGGAAGCATAGGCACATTATTGAAATGGAACTTGCTATGCTCGGTCAAGCAGCTCTTCCTTCACGCTTTTGTGACGATGCTTTTGTCACTGCTGTGTTTCTCATCAATAGGATACCCTCTAAGGTACTGCAATTTGTTTTTCCCTATCAGAAACTTTTTAATGTGAAAGCAGATTATCACATTCTAAAAGTCTTTGGATGTCTTTGTTACCCATTCCTTAGACCTTACAATAAGCACAAGCTACAATATAGATATGATGCTGCAACTTTTTTGGGATATAGCAGCTCACATAAAGGCTACAAAGCATTATTGCCTAGTGGAAAAGTTGTTGTTACAAGAGATATTGTCTTTGATGAGCTGCAATTCCCTCAGAGAACTCATTCATCTCCCCCCATCACTGATACACACTTTTTTTTCACTATCCTCTTTCCCCTTTAGTCACTCTTTTCTCCACACTCTACCTCTCCAGCTGCTAGCTTTCCACATCAAAATCCTCTCACACCTCAAACTTCAGCTCAAAATTCATCTAACGATCATAGACTCTCTTCTCAGAACTCACCTACTGATAATCCTCCCACTCAAATCCCACAACCTGATCTCATTCCTCCAAAAACTGCTGTAATCCCTGATCCTCCTACTGAGCATCATGATCACCATTCTGATCCACCCTCCACTTCTAGTGATTCCTCGTCAGCTCAAGCAGATCTTCTCCTCATCCAATGATTACTAGGGCAAAGGCTGGTGTCTTCAAGCCCAAGCTGCTGATTGCTGTCCTACCCTCATCTCTACTTCCAAAATCTGCCTATATTGCTTTACTCATACCCGTTTGGAAGCGAGCAATGTTAGATGAATTTCTAGCTTTGCTTAAAAATCATACATGGACTTTGACTGAGCTGCCACTTGGCAAAAATCTCATTGAATGTACATAGATTTTCAGAATCAAAAGGTTTTCTAATGGTATTATAGCTCGGCACAAGGCTCGATTGGTTGCTCAAGGGTTCTCCCAACAGCCGGGTTTTGACTACTTCGAGACATTCAGCCCCATCGTCAAGCCAAACACCATCAGAATTATCTTAAGCTTGGCCACTTCTGCCAACTGGAGCATCACACACCTTGATGTAAATAATGCTTTTCTTCATGGCGATCTTGAGCAAGAAATTTACATGAAGCAGCCTCCGGGTTTCGAACAAGGCTCTCCCAACCTTGTTTACAAATTAAACAAGTCACTCAATGGTTTGAAACAAGCTTCAAGAGCTTGGTTTTTCACAGTACACTCGGTTCTGATCTCTCTTGGCTTCTCACAATCTAAGGCATATGGCTCCTTCTTTCACAGGTCTTCAAATGGAAAAGTGATCTACCTTTTAATCTATGTTGATGATATATTAATCACTGGGAATTCTCCTTCATGCATACAAGATGTCATTGACAAAATGAGCTCTCATTTTTCTTTGAAGAATCTAGGCGAGGTGCAGACTTTCTTGGGAATTGAAGTGAGTAAAACTGATAAGGGGATTCACCTTAATCAGTCAACATATATAAAAGAGCTCTTGTCCAAACTCAAAATGCAAGATGCCAAAGGAATATCCACTCCCATGATTTCCTCTCCTCATCTCAGCAAGTCAGATGGCAATCCCATTCCCGATGGGAAACTCTATAGAAGCATAGTAGGCGCCCTGCAATATGTCACAATTTCTCGTCCTGGAATAAGTTATTCTGTCAACAAAGTGAGCCAATACATGGCCTCTCCTCTTGACACTCATGGGAAGGCTGTGAAATGCATTCTCCGCTATCTGGCTGGCACAATTGACTTCGGTCTTCACATTCGTCGCTCAAATAACATGGTTAGTGCCTTTTGTGACTCAGATTGGGCCTCAGATCTTGATGATAGGAAGTCAGTCACTGGATATTGCACTTTTCTTGGGTCTAATCTTATTTCTTGGTGCTCAAAGAAACAATATGTCATATCTCGCTCGAGCATTGAAGCTGAATATCGCAGCCTCGCTCACACTGCATCTGAGGTCACTTGGATCATGTCTCTGCTTTCTGAAATTAACATGCTGCCACCCAAGCCACCCACCATTTGGGTCGACAATTTGAGTGCTATTTCCTTGGCATCCAATCACGTCCTTCATGCACGCACCAAACACATCGAATTGGATGTGCATTTCGTCTGAGACAAGGTCCTAGCTAAGCAACTTGACCTACGTCATGTCCCTTCAATCGACCAAGTGGCGGACATACTCACAAAGCCTCTTAGTCTCCAATTCTTCGCTAGATTACGAAACAAACTCGGCATGTGTTCGCTATCTACGCTCGAATTGCGGGGGCGTAATAGAGTTAAGATTAAAGAAGAGAAAACAAATATGCAACGTGGCGACGTTGCATAGCCACTGTGATGAGATCCTAACAGAATTGGGAATCTCTTGTGGTCTTTCATGGACAATTAGCATTGATGTCACTTTCTAGATGCTTCTTTCATCTTGTATAAATTCCTAATGTATTGTTGAACAAAGGTGCAATGAAATATCTCTTCTGATAATATTTGTCTCTTTCTCTGGTTCCATTTATGGAGTCTATCTCTAAAGCTTTCAGTCTCCGCCCCAAGAGTCCCGCCGCCCGAGAGAAGTATGCAAAAAGAGGAATTACGGAAAGAAGAAAGAGGAACTGGAGTGCAAAAGATCCGTTGTTTTTTTGTTTTTTTTTTGTTTTTTATATATCTCTAGCATTGGAAGAAGGAAAAGACGTGTCAAATGGTATAAAAATTAGTGATAAATAACTATATTTACCCTATTTTGATACTCCATCTTATTGAGCAAAATGAAAGGAGCATTTAATTTATTTTATTCTCCCTAACATATGTATAGTCCAATACTCCATCGTATAAAATACTTTTATCATAATTTAATTCCACCCTTAATAATTAAAATCAAATCATCACAAACTACATAACTACTCCCAAATAAAGAAAAAAAGTTTAGTTCCAAACAGTCTTAAATTTACTAAGATAAAGAGTATTTGTGAAACTTATTAAAATATATTTGTCATGTGGATAAAGTATATAAAATTGATAGTGAAAAACTTTTTTTACTACAATTCGTCTAAGACAATTACTCCCTCCTTAGTAGATGGGTTTCATTTGAACACTCATTTTGGAAAAATATACTAATAAATAGTTAAAGTGGAGATAGAGTAAAGTAAGAGAGAGAATAATATAAAAAAGAGTATTCTCGATATTATTTTCTCTCTTATTTTACGTTTTCTCTATTTAATTACTCTATTTATTACTCTCTCCGTCCCATAATAGATGTCACACTTTCCTTTTTAGTTTGTCCCACAAAAGATATCACATTTATTCTTTTGGAAAAATTTCCCTCTCACATAAATTACAAAATTATATTTTCTCTCACCACTTATCACACAAATTAATATATCCTAAAATCTCGTGCAATCTCTCAAGTGTGACATCTACTATGGGACGGAGGGAGTATCATTTTTCCAAAATAAATGCTGAAAATGAAATGTCTCTACTGCAGAAGGACAGAAGGAGTAATTTAATACTTTTTAAAATTGTAATGTTGTTGTATATGAAATTAAATATTTTACTCTTGTTATAATTTTTAAATTTTTCACCCCCGGTTTATTTAAATTCCTAGTTCCGTCATTGACCGTACTATGTTAAAAATGAACAAGAAACATTAATTTAGTAGTAAACGGTCACATTTTTTTGTAAAATGAAACAAGAAAAAAGCTTCCGTTAGCATAGTGATCTGTATGTTATCCTTGTTCTAAACCTCGAATGCGTATACAAAACATGGTATCAGAGTTTACTAAAGAAATGTACTTTCATATAGTCAATGTAATATTGTAAAAAGGTTGTTATGGTGGTATTTAAATATAAAATTACACCATTGTATGTATTTATTCGGAAAAAAAATTAAAAAATAAAATATAATAGTAAATTATATATTATGATTAACTTAAAAGTAAAGAAAAATTTTAATTATAAAAATCAATACTAAAAAAAAAGATTTCTTTCAATTAATTCACGAACAAATAAACATAAGTAAACTATATTGTGTCGTTAAAAAGAAAAACGTGCTATGCACGATATCTTATTTCTTTAAATGATATAATATTAAATTATTATGCAGCAATAGAAAATTAAAAAATAATTTATTAAAATATTTATTTATAAATTATTTGTTTGTTGATATATTATAATAATGTTTCTCTATGCATTACAAAACAAATTAAACATCTTAGTTCCAAAAATATCATAAAATCTGTAAAAACTGAAGTAATATTACAGAATGTAGGACAATCAAACACTCAAGAATTGGCAGATAAATATTATATTTAAAAGTTGTATGTAATCATAAATTATAAATACAATATAAATATTTGAAGGTAGATATTAATTTCATTTAAATTCAAAATACTCTATAAATATAGTAAATCTACTATAATTAAATCCTTATAATCATATTGAGTTTATAAATAGAACAAATTTTCTAAAATTATTAACCTTTGTCACCATAATTATCATGCATTATATATTTATTTAAATATAATTTTTATAATCAAGATGTCTTATTTAATTTTTTTTATACTTAAATAACATAAATATTGTCAACAATTTATTCTTTTCTAATTAAATTATGTAATATGAGTCATACATGTAAGTCATGAAATCAAGAAAAGCAAAATACTATTGTAACAATTAATTCACAAATTTTGTTATACTATAAATAAAAATTGTGTGAAAAAATTACTAAAGTTCATATACTATTGAACAAATATTTCATATCATATTGTGAACAAATATTTCATATCACATTGTGACTAAGATCATGAGTGAAAAACAAACTCAACTCACTACCATAAAAACTATACATAATTAGATATAGAATAAAATGAACTATTAGACCTATCATCAATACATTAATACTGTAACACCCCCAATCTCGGTCATCGATTGACCGAATCGAAAGTGTCACAATCCCGGTATCAAAAATATGCTGAGTAAAAAAATCATTTTTATAGACTAACTGATAACCAATTATATTCTGCACCATGCAATTTTATATATATAGGTATGAATATTTCAATGTTAGCAAAACATACAATGTAGCATATTTACAACACAGCATAATCCAAGGTATAAAATTTATCTTAGACATTCTACAGTCCATCAAAACAAGATAGGTACCCAAAATGAGATTTGATCAGTGACTAAGTAGGGCGTAGTGCTAACGGAGAGGCAATGACTGAGACATGACTCCAAAATATGACAACTTTAGGGGATGAGGATGAGGTGACGCCGGAGACGCTGGGTAGCCGGGTGGTGGTCCGACCAACACTGCAGACGGTGAGTGTGGGGCTTGGAGTGTGGTGTTTTATTTATTTTCTCCTTTTTGTGTGAGAGAGAGTAAGAGGTGAAGAGAGTGATTCTTTCCTCCCCTTTCTTCTTTAAAAGAAACTATAAAAAGGATTTATCATAGGTAATTCTAGAATAATTCACACTCCTCTCAATTTCTCTACTATTTTACCTTTTCATTTTCTTTTATTTCCTACAACAAAATATGTGTATACATTCATTTTACTATTAATATCTAGTCGTTACTAACTATTAAGTTAACCTCTTAATACAATAGACGTTGATATAAATTCCCTTGTTTAGTCTTAAAGTTAATTCCAACACTTTATTCCTATGCTTGTTTAATCAAATAATTAAATTAGATTAACACTTTTATTCTAAACCGACAACCATCATACTTTCAATATAATTTATTTTTAATCCAATTTATATAATAATTCCAATTCTTAATTATCCTCATATTTTGAACTTCAGCAATCTATCAAGTATGCCTATTAATTATTTTACATTTTCAATATAAATCTTTATTTTCCAAAAACCTAAATCAAGGATTATATAATCAGAATAGTAATTTCATCTAGGGTCATTTATAGGGCGTTACAACTGACAAACACGGATTTTGCATATTTTTAAGGGCTAGATTTGACGCCTTTTAAATGTCAATCATTCATATTATATTCTTAAATTGCATATGTTATACATTTGGTATTTTTATGTGTTTGTTGGTAAATAATAGAAATAGATAGAAAAAGGTGCAAAAAGGTACAACAGCCTCTGTTCGAGCCCATTCTGCCAGCATGTTTGAAGTCCAATCAGTGCTTACTACATACCATTCTCTTCGTCTTCGAAAGAGCTTTGCGTGGATACGTAGAACGTCTCAATCGGAGTTCTATAGAGAAAGTTATGACTACTCTACGAACATTGCGCAGTGCAGTCAAAGCTAGCGAAAATTAGGCGGAAAATCAAGGAAGGAGGAAATTATTGCCCAAATATCTCCCATTAATTGGGGAATCAAAATTATTATATTTTCTATTACTTGGAGGAGAATTTTTTTACCATGTCTAAGCCTTTTTTCCCACCTATAAATACCCCTTAATCTAATTCACATTCTTGATCTCAGAGCCTCCAATCCCTTCTCCCCCTCTACACATACCTCCATTCTATTTTTCCACACATCAATTCATCCATCTTCCATTGGAGCGGAGCTCTACAGATCCAGGTAAGAGAAGACTGAAGATTGAAGATTCAATCTTCGATTTTATCGATTTCTTTCATGTCTAGCACTTTTATTGTTTTTACTACTTGTCTATGAGTAGTTAGACATCATTTGTAGATTTTTTGGTGAAAACTATTATGAACATGTTTTGATTTATTGAATTGAACTTTTTCCTATCTCTTGTGATTGTTTTGCTTGTTCTTGTGCTTTTATTGTTCTTTTGTCTGGCCAACTTTAGAACTATGTCCGTTTAACTAGATTAATCGAGAGATAGCTAGTTTTACGTGGTAAAAGGAACGAGTACAACACATAGGTTTATCTGCACTCGAGAGAGGGACCCTTTGTGAGGGCTTGAGTAGAACTTAAGGAGTTTCAATCTAATCTATTGGAAGGAGACTTTGATAGTTAGAGTCTAATCTGCTGGGTAGGTGCACTCGAGAGAGGACTTATCCTAGAATCGCGACTTTCATAATAATCCTAAGACACATAAAGGTAAAGGTCCTATAAGATTAATCATCACTAGGTCGTAGTGGTTGGATTCTAAAACTCTACATTCCTTAGCCTGCTTTGTATTATTTTGTTTTCTTTTATTTGTTCATATTTTTGCCTAGTTTACAAATCCAAAACCCAAAAACTCCGTATGTCTAGATAGTATAACGCTTAGTATATGATAGCCAGTTGCAATCTTATTCCCAGTGCTCGATATCCCGGTACTGACCTTTAGCTATACTAGATCTACCCCGTAAACTTGCAAGTATTTTTAGTGCTAATAAATAGTGCATCAACAACTCTACCCTCCTTAAAAAAAATTTCTTCCTCGAAGTTTCTAGCTGAATGAAAAGATAACGCTAAATAATTTAAACGTACCTAAAATCATGTCGATGTTAATGTACGAACTCGTATAACAAAAGTTTCAGGTTGGTGCTTAGACTTCTGTTCTCGCAGTTGATCCAAAAACTATTATTTGACCTCCTCCGATTTCTGAATTTTACCGGTTTCACGACCTTTCTTAACATTGGTACCGGCTTTTTCAGAAACAACAACAGAAGTTTCGGTGTTCTTTGGACAATTTTTCAGAAAATGATCCGCAGATCCGCATCGGAAGCAAAGTCCCAATAACTTTCTGCACATGCCATAGTGTTTCCCATCACAATATCCACATTAGGACGACTTGTTCATGATACCTGTTTATCGAACTGGCGGTTAAAACCGAAATCGTAACCGCCTGTTACGGTTCCGAACTGAAACCGTGTCACGCCCGCATTTTACTAAGGATAGTAAAACATGGTTAATGTGACTGGGGATGGGAATAAGAAGAGGGGATGGAAATGGGGAAGAAGATATAAGAATAAATCATATAATAAAAGAGAAACATAAAAGGAGTACTTAGATAAGGTACACTCGATCACATAAGGATTCGAGTTTAAAGGTTCGTACAACACAATTTATTTAAATATCAGAGTCTTAGGGAAAAAGTAGAAACTAGCACAGCGGAATGACTGAAACATGGTTCCATGTGTGAAGACATGAACCTCCGAGAGTACTACATGATTTAGAAATAAGCCCCTTTGATTCAGCACTCTCCCCCCTTCATCGCAGCTCAACCTGCACATTTAGAAATACATGCAGGGCTGAGTACAAAGGTATTCAGTGAACACATTGCCGAAATATACACATATATATTTATAAATGAAATATTGTCATTCCATCATCACAGTAATACTTGGGAGTTTTCGTAAAAAGGGCCCAAGCTTACTAAATTCCTTTGCTTAAAAAGTTGACTGCAGTCTCATTCCTTTTGTAATTTGCCATATCTGAACATTCCTTCTTGTGCCGGGAAAGTGACCACTTTCCACGGACACCGGACCGGCCAACCCTCTCGATGACACACAGCCCATGTGTACACTAGTCCGAGTAGGGACTCTCCCCTTGCTGGGACCCGAATTCGATTCTTACTTTAATTGGCATAGCACATTCGGTATAACCAACACAGATAGGCATCATCACATAAAACCAAAATAATTTATGGCAAGACAATATCATTTGCATAGATAAATATTATCTCAATATATTTCATACTTTCATTTGTATATAAGTTCGAAAGTTCACCTTAGGTCCTTGCAACTTTGATACAAAAATACCTCCTCCTTATGGTATTACTTCCTTGCGAATGCCTTAAGAAAATTAATAACAACTATTTAGCTTCAAGATAAGTAAAAGTAGATGTCATACACCTAGGATCATATCTCATCCCATTCCTTAAAAGACATCAACTTAAACCATTCAACTAGGAGAATTAATTCTTTTGCAAGGAATACATTAATCGAGAGATTACATGACTAATATAACCATAAATTACTTTACTCCAATTATGCTAGAGCACATATTAATCTAAGGCACGTAATCTCCAAAACTACACTTCAACATAGCTTACTAGTTAAATAATTCAAATCTCAAGAATTAATTATACTCATCAAATAAGTTGGACTAGACCAACTCTAATATTTAAAGAAAGACTTGGGCTCTACTAATTTGATTTAAAAAGGATCCATTCCATGTAGTAGAGAGTAAATAAAAGAGGCCCAAACTTAATTAATTTAAAGTCCAATCTTTTAGTCCAACAAGGAAATAAAAGATGAACCCTACTCACTTCAACTCTCTCTCCCTTGCTGCGCCTCCTTCCCTCCCCCAACGTCTCTCTCTCTCAACTCCCTCTCGCCACTGCCGGAAAACGGCTGCCACCACCGGTTACGCCGACACTGCTCCGGTCACCACCGTTGCCATTGCTCAGAAGGTAAGTTTATCTCATTTTGAATTTTGTAAAATAAGCTTCTAAAATTTGAATCTTTGCATATCAATTTCCAGAAATTAGAAGGAATGGAAAACACATTAAAGAGGACGGAGAAATGTCATCCTTTTGCCGGATTTTGCCATCACCGCCGCCGCCGCCGCCGATTTACCGGAGAGCAGAATTCCAGCCAAGGCATGTTTTTCTTATTTCCTTAGTTAAATTCCTATTTGGGTGGCTTCATATATTTGTGACTTAAGAGGCTACGATTTTTCCTATTTATGCATAAAAGTTGAGATTTTGAAGAAGTACTAAGCATGCTTGTATTTTGAGTTTTGGGACAGAGATATGTACTAAATGATGGCATGCTTTAAAGAAAGAATTTTGGTAGGGAACTTACTTAGATAATGAGAAAACTTGGTGAGTGAACAAAATGCAACTCTCCTCTACTTGCTAGCTAAGCTCTTGAAGCACCTTCCTCTAAATTTGAATGTGTGGAAACATGGATTTTTGTGGGTGGAAAAGATACATTTATGCGATGAAGCTGATGAGAGATTGTGATGGGAAAAAGGTTGAGAGGGATGTTCTATTTATAGTGAATTTCTTACCGTGTGATCTTGAATGTGGCGACAAGAAACATAACTCTTCTCCTCAAATTCATCATGATGTTGGAGACTTTCTGATTCTAATTAACTTACTATGCTAATTAACTCACTGTTGGAGCATGCATGGGGAAGGGTTTATTCTTGCAAGATTTTGAAAGATGGTAACGCGTGTGTGCTTCGGTGTCACCATCAATAGAATGATGTCAAAGTTGTTCTTTCATGGACTATTTCCTCTTTGACTAAATAAGGAAGTAGAGTGTAGAAGTACTTTGTCTTCTAGTATCACAAACTCATCTTCTTTGACTGCAGGACATGGTTTGGGAGAGAAAGTGGGCATTCAAGAATAAGGAATGGCTATCCGAGAAGCTGCTATTGTATAGTACTAAATATTAGAGAGTTGAAAATTATATTCACATGTATCGCTACTGTATTACTCATGTTAAAGAACATTATCTCATATATGTACATGAACACTTAATATTCTTCTACTATACTTGCACTTGCATAAATCATTCCTCGACTTCTTGTATTTATCATTCTAGCAAGCTTCCTTTCTCACATCTTAGTAATTAATTTTTCTCAACATAGATAATAATGTAAAGCAAGCAAACATAGTAGTTTAAAGTACTACTCCACTTTATGGTATCATTCACTTTCTATATGAAACTATTATTAGCATTAAAATAAATGTGGGCTGTTACAAACCGTGAGAATTTACCTGAATCGAAACCGTCGATTTTTGAACCGTGGTTCGGTTCAGGTCCAAAAATTTTCGAACCGAAACCATGCTGGAACCGTCGAGAATCGACGGTTCCAAACCGAAATCGCGAAAAACCGCCGAAAACCGTGAAATCAAGCCGGAACCGCAAAAATCGCAAAAAAAACCGATGGTTCGGAACCGTGAAAAACGTAAAAAACCGCCGAAAAACCGCCGATTCGGAACTGAAACTTAAACCGGAACCGCGAAACACCCTCGCGGTTCGGTTCCGGTTCAACAATTTCTAAAATCGGAACCGGCGATTCCGAACCGTAACCGCCGGTTCCTAAACCGTGGGCACCTCTAATCACAGAGGGATCTTGAGATCATTGTATGGATTTTGATTCTCTTTCTTGACTGCACTCCTGAGTGCAAGAAGGTGCAGAATAGTTACTTCCATGAAAACCCTTAAACTTCTTATCAGATCTCGATACTTCTTTATAAAATTCTATAGTTCTCTTCTGCTGACAATTTTTTTCAGCTTCTATGTTGGCTGTCATTCGTTCTGCCGACTGAGCTAAATTTGATACCTTAGTTAGATCAGATGTTTCAACTCACAAAAGGTGCTTTTTGATGGTTGATGAGGTTTGTTTCATGCATGATTTTATAGGTGTTTATTACACTAATTGGGTTGATAAATGTGAAAAAGTGGTGAATTTAAGTGTGTAGGAGCAAAAAAGGTGTTGAAGCAGCAGAATGCAGTACAACGTGATCAACTCGGAAATGGAGCAAAAAATGGCCAAATATGAGGACAAATTGATCAGTTGGAGACAAGCTGATCAAGAGAGCCAAGATGGGGGTGACAATACTAGGCAACCATGCTAAGTTGATCAAGCTGGATCAAGCAGATGGTGCAAGCTGATCAAGTGGGCAAAGGTGAATTGACAATACCAGGTGGCCAACAAGTTGATCAAATGAAGACATGAGCTGATCAAGTCACCACATGAAGCATGAGCTGATCAAGCCAACACATGAAGACATGAGTTGATCATGTTGGAACCGGCAGCGGAAGCGGGCGCATAAATTAATCACATAATAATCAGATCTATTTAGCAGATTATTTAGACAAAAGCTATTCGCGTAATTATCACATGTATCATGCTCATAACTTGAATCAATCATGCTTTAAGAATATTGAAACCTAAAACATGCTTTTCTACGGAGCAGAAAAATACCTAATTAATTCTCCAAAGAATTGAAGATGGCTAGCTTCTTCTCCACGTGATGCTTTGAGTACTAAACCACAAATCTTCTCTCTGGTTCCCGAACTGTATCCCAATATCAGTGTGGGCTGATCTTACTAGAATACTAGGACTTAAATAAAGAAGACAGAAGAAATCCTTTTTGGAATAGGAGAGGAATTCGAAAATTCCTACAGCTTGTGACAGCTGAAATTTTCGAAAATTTTAGCAAATAAAATTGTGTTATTTCTGTCTCCTTTATTCTCCTATTTATATTAAGTTCTTTTTGGGCCCAGACAGGGATCTATGGAAGGTTTTGGATATGGGCTCATCCAATTTACTTTTTACTAATTAAATTGAACCCACAATTTAATATAAGTTATAATTGGAATATTACGAGCAGCCACTAAAGAAGTAATATTGAACTCTCCCCATCCAAATCCGAAATTACAAGTAATTCGGGTTTCCGTTTAACTTTCATTTCCCGTGCTTAAGATTAAAATGTCCATTAATTAATTAATGTCTGCTATTGACTTAATTAATTAACTTCTTATTAATTCCAAGAGTGGACTTTGCATGAAACGCTTATTTATTATTCATAGAGTAATCACACTCCAACTAGCTAGGTTCCGAATAATAAAACCTCGTTTCGCGCTCCTCTTGAGGACATTATCAAACGAGACTCAGCTCGCGCACGATTCAATATAATAGCAATCCTAGCACCGCTAGATATCGATCACCACTACCCAATATATCAGGATAATTGGGTTACGAAAAACCCGCACCATTTTATAAGTCAAAGCAGTGCATAATCAATACCGTATGCTCAATGCTAACCTACATTGATTAAGAAATAAATATTTATCAAGACCTCGCCTTTCAGTAGATAGCCTAAGGCAAGTCTTGCTGTTAGATCCGTTTAGTGCTATACCACACCAATGTCATCTTATTTCAGTAAGGCTTAGAAATATGCGGACTGACATTGCAACCTTTCTCGATGGATAGTCAAATTCCATCTAGGTTGTGAAATTCATCTTTTTCTTTGTTTAGAACTGACCGTGTTACCTTAAAGTGGACGACGCCCACAACTGGTCTACTAAAACAAAGACTTAGACTTTGTTAAGTTAACTTATACATTTAAACATGCATTAACATCCATTAAATGTAAAACATAACAACATTATGACAAAAATAATCTGTTTTATTTATTGGAAAATAAAATAAGAGTTTTGCAACATTCAATCACTTGAAACGTGATTTCTAGTATACAAACTCTAACAGATCAGGCCACCACATGAGGACATATCTGTTGGGTCAACCTAAATTACTACAAGGATAAAATGGTCAAATCAGACGAGAAGTACCTTAGGGTTGACGATTGAAGCCGCTCTATAAATGGAAGTTTTCCACAATAAAGTAGGGTTGAACACTACGGTAGTTTAGGTAGGAAGCTCTCTTAGCTTAGTTTAGCTTAACTTTGTAGCCCCGATGGAGGAATTGACGACTCTGACGTCGGGATCACTTTTAATTTCATGTTTTCAAGACTCTAGTGTAAATTTACATGGCGTTGGTCATTTCGACGGTGGAATTGACGCCTCCACCTTAGAAGCTCTTTCACCTCCTCGCTTTGTAGTTAGATTTAAAGAGTTCGGCAAGGTAATTGACGACTCCGGCGTTGGACCTCGCTTATTTCCAATTTTACGAAGCTTTTGTTTATTTTCATGTTGATAATGCTATTTACTTATAATTGTTGGATGCTTTTCGCAATTGGTAGTTTAGCTCTGTAGTTTCGATGGAGGAATTGACGACTCCGACATTGGGATTACATTTAATTTCATGTTTTCCATACTTTAGTGTAGGTTTACAGTGTGTTGGTTGATTCGACGATGGAATTGACGCCTCCATCTTAGAAGCTCTTTCACACCTCGCTTTCTAGTTAGATTTAACGGATTCAGCAGAGGAATTGACAACTCCGATGTTGGATCTTTGCTTTCTTTACCGCTTTAGAGATGCTATAGTTAGATCCGAGTTTCAACGGAAGAATTGACGACTCCGCCGTTGGATCCTGGTTAAATTCCAGTTTTATGTAGCTTTAGTTATTTTCATGTTTTCAATGTTTTAGTGCAGGTTTACAGTGTGTTGGTTGTTACGATGGTGGAATTAACGCCCCCATTTTAGAAGCTCTTTCACACCTCGCTTTCTAGATAGATTTAATGGTTTCGGCAGAGGAATTGACAGCTCCGATATTGGATCCTTGCTTTCTTTACCGCTTTGATTTACTTTCATGTTGATGATTGACTTACTTTCATGTAGCTTAGCTCTGTAGTCTCGGCGAAGGAATTGACAACTCCGACGCCGAGATTATATTTCATTCCATGCTCCCTTAGTTAGATTTAGTTTAAGCTCTTAACTCTGTTTTCATGTTTAAAGTTCAAGTTTCTCACCCTAGTGTTTAGGTCCCATGCTCCAGTGCTCAAGGCGTGGTGGCTAACACCAAACCCGTGTTGTAGAAACAATCTCGAGTAGGTCCATGGTCTATGTGGTTCGACCCCTCTCTTGCCAATATAATTGTGCTACTTCATGTGTCAGAGATCCCATTTAGACGAGCAATACACATTCTCTGATAAATTTTTTTTGAATTTTGATTGATATTTCAGCATACCCATGTCTCTTCATTGGTATTGTAGATGACGGAGGTGTGGAATGATAGTCCACGATTGAAAGAGGAAAACTGTAGCACGCAGCAACAACTAATCTGAAAGAACTCACGCTTATTCATGCACTTAACAGGTGCTATAATATTCATGCGCTTATTTATCTATGTGACATTCTTGATAGGAAAAATAAATATTAATTACCTTCAAAATAAATCTGTTATTCTTGGACGAGGATCTACGACGGGGGCTCTTACTACTTTTCGTATGCGATGAAAAAATCCGATCAATGAGCCATAATATTATTTAGTGTCGTCAGGGAGAGGAAATCGCCGGCGGTCGGGGTTTGCATCGACGGCGGTCGGGGCTTGCATCAACGGCAAACAAAGTATACATAGTAGTAATGTTTGTTTATTCGAGTGCTACAAAAACTTTGCTAATGAAGGAAAGAGTTGAAGAGGAAGAGAGAAATAAATGGGAGGAAGAAAACAGCGACACAATTTTTTTTTTCTTTTAATTCTAGAATGCAAGTGTATTAATATTATTGAATTATAAAATTTATTGTTCGAGGAATATATATGGTTCATGCACGTGAAATATTTTCATTTTAAACCCCAATATGAAATGAGTTTTAACTTTTAAATAACTAAAAATGCGGTCCCTTATATAGGATTTTGATCAAACAAAAATGGCCTTAAATAAAGAAATACAGACGGTTTATTGTCCATAGGATTAGGCGTGATCATCTTCAGATTAGATTATTTAATGGCTAGATTTATTTGTCAGATTATATTAATTTAATCATTTATATTCATAAAAGGTCACTTTGGTTAATCCATGTTTTCGTTGGTTATGGAAGTTCCTATAATGTTGCATATTCCTCTCTCCACTCACTGATCATCAGCGTGAGTTACAATCAATAATTTCTCTTCTTCATATCTTCTATGAAGATTCATACGATCTTAAATTCATTTTACCTTCTACTTAGTTTCCAGTTTTGTCTTCTTCTTCTTCACAGCCTTTGAGTTTGCATTCCACAATGTCGAAAACTACATATTTCCGTTTATAACATTCAGACGCTGCATCATTCTGTTACACTTATAGAGCACTTGTTTCCAGATTCAATCGTTATGGAAATGGAATCTGAAACGCCATCTAATTCACATCTAGATAATCAATCATCCCCCGATGACATTCTTGACAATACAAGTTATGATTTTAATTTTGTGACTGTAATTTTAATAATGATTCAACCATGAATTCTTTATCATTTTGTTTTAGTAATGTTACAATCATTACTTATTTATCTGTTTATTATGCCATTATCTCGTATGACTTCAATCCGCACTTAGTATGACACAACGATTGGGTTGTTTTTATCTTTGAGTCTTCATCGGTAGTAGTAATGATACAAGTATTACTTAGTAAAGGGGCAACTATGACATGTTTTTGTATGACTCAAATATGCACTTAGCATGACATGTTATTTACTGTAACAAGTTTTAGCAGTACTTTGTACTGCATGTATTATTTTAGGACAATCAACCAGCCACTGACTGTCTTTGTTTTTATTATTACAGATTTAAATACACCAGAATGCCCTATAGAGCTTAAACCTTTTGTTGGTCGTAGCTTCCCTCCTTTGGACAACGCCATTGAGTTTTACGAGAACTATGGTCGATGTGCCGGTTTTGACACAAGGAAGAACGGTTCAAAGAAGGTTGATGATCTTACCATATGGTTTTGCATGGTGTGTCACATAGAAGGTGAGCAGAAATTTAGCGATGAACATCCCAAACGACGACGTAAATCCAAAAAAAGTGGATGTAATGCTCGGGTTGCATTCAAATTCGATTCTGACCGTGGTTATGTCATTCAACACTTGAACGAAGAACACAACCACCCCATGGTTTTGGTTCAACACCAGAAGTTCATGAGATTAAATCGTCAACTTGATCTAGTTCATCAAAAATTTATTACGGATTGTGCTGGTGCTAATATCGGTCCTTCTCTCACTTTCAAGTTGTTGACTGAATTGATGGCGGATATGAGTCCGTTGGGTGTACTGTGTTGGACATCCGTAACTACACACGGGACATCAGAAGATACGCTGAAGGATATGACGCCCAAATGATAATAGACGAGATGAAGAAGAAGAAGAAGGAAAGTTGTGACGCCTTCACGTACGAGTATGAGGTTGATTCTCGTAGTCGACTGATGCATTTATTCTGGTGCGATCCTATTGCTAAGAAGAATTTCATGCAATTTGGTGACATTGTCTCGTTTGACACTACCTACTCAACGAATAGGTAAATGTTGTCCCCTTAAAATTGTTGCCTATTTCTGTTATGATATGATTCCAGTTTTGAATTTGTATCGTGGATGCTACAACAACATGCCATATCTATGTCTTCCCATCTGAAGTGTGGTATTTCGCTGACCTCTTTGTCAATGTTTGTGGCAAATTCATTTAGTTTGTCTGCATCATTAGTTTTTCCATTTGCTTCCACAACCGTGTACAGCTGCACAAGTTATAGCAGCAGAGTTAGGTAATAACTTTAAATCATTAAAAACATGTCATGATAACTAGATATTCGTGTCCATATAGGTGGGTTAGGTTAACTCACAACAAGGTAGGTTGTGAAAAATAGCCTTTTGGGTGAAGTGGCCGACTTCAAATCTTCCATTTGGTTAAGTACCGAGCAGTAGGCACTAATTATTCCTGTAGAGACTTCTTGATGTGGCAATAACGAACAGAATTTCAAAAGCGTGACTTCAACAACTCAATCAATGTATAAAATAACAACAAATTACTTGTTCGTTGTCATAGATGACCAAATCTTTGCCTACTTTTGGTTCTGACTTATTAGAGAAAGGCGTGACAAAATCCTCATCAACTTCGTCACATTCCATGTACGCTTCCACTGCAGTCTTTACAATTGCTTCAACAGCGAGTTCCTTATCCTACATGTTAATTTTATCAAAATGTTACAAAAGACGTGCATACAACATTGTAGTATTTCTTTAATAATGGAACTAAGGATAGACACATACCTTAGTTTCATCAATGCTACTAAGATTATTATCCAAATTTGTAATTAATTTTGTTCCTGATGCTTCCAAGAAAAATTCGTCTGCAACATCATTACCACCGCCTTCCATGTAGTCAGCCACGGCTGATTTTATAATCTCATCCACATTGACAACTCCTTCCTATTTATATGACAGTTCAGAATAAGCTACGAAATAATCTTTGACTAACGTCAATCTGTACGAGCCTTTGGGTCATAATAGATGCATACAACGATGTTTACCAACGCTTAATGTACCTTTTCTGAACCGGTCGGATGTGATGCACTGCCACCACTGTGTGATGATGTATCATTTTTTGGGTTGCGCTCCTGATACTCACTCTGAAACAGTTATAGATAATAAGTACTATACACTACCTCAACAAACCTTTCAGTACATATCATTTACCTTCGATGCACATAGACGTGCTGCTCCGGAACCAACACTCATAACAGATTTTCCTGTGTCCGAGCATTCATTTCTTCCTATAGCCGTGAAACTACTGATCTGCGGAACAGACTAAATACAACAGTAATATTAAAGAATGTTTAAGTATGACATTGATCTGCAAAAATAATTTCTATATATAATACGATAAAGTCATTGCAGAATCCTGTTTAGATCATTAATAATCAATAAACATATAGAATTATTCCTTGAAGATATACCTTGTTCACTCCAATATTTGGTGTACCAAAACAACTCTGTAAGTCATTTATGTTAGTTCTGTTTCTATCTTTCATGGAGATTCTTCTGACAACACCACCCTGCGATTCACTATGTTTTTGTAACAGAATACTTTGAAACAGTATCATGCATCAGACTAAAAGAGCATTTGTATCACATATATCAGATAAGCTTGTCATGGGTACAAAAAATTACTACGCCCGAAGGATACACTAACAATATCCAAAAACATCATATCAGCTCTTTGGGTCATACTAAACGCATATCTGAGTCATAGCAATATATAAGCATATGTGTGATACTAAACGCATATCTGAGTCATAGAAACACATGTAAAAAGTGGGTCATAACAAGCGGTTCCTTAGTTGCACATCATCATTGTACCATTACAAATTACATGCTACTGAGACACCAGTGTTCAAATAGTTAGTACAGACAATTGGTTTTCCACAAAAAATTACATTTGTGTTCGGGTTAGTCTTCAACTTACATTATCTGCTACAAAAGAAGGATGGAGTTCAAACGGTAGCCCTTCGTCTGTAAGCTTTGTCAGCTGTGCTGTAATTTTGAACATGCGTTGCACAACCTCTACAAGCTATGGTGCATTCAGCTTGTCCTTTGCCAAAGAGGTCTTCATGGACGCAACCGTTTTCTCCTCATCTCCCTCCACCTCAGCAATTATCCCCATCATATTGCTGGCAGTCGATGCAGGAAGCTTCATCGCTTCAAAGTTATGGATTATATCACTTAAATCATGCATACTTCTCACCAAATTTTCCAGTCCCCGTACTGCATCGTCACTTACTTCTGCGAACGCCTCCATCGCGGTTTCCAACTGCTCCTTTGGCTCCGGCTCTTCTGCTTCAAAGACAACTAGCATTGATGGTCGAGGCAGCTTTTCAGGGTCACCTCTTTCTACCACACTTCCGCTCCCGATAGTATCACTGGACTCAAGCTCCATCTTCTCTCGTTGCCTGAGCTTTTCGCTTGTCCAGCCATAAACGGTCGGGAAAACGCGTGACACCAACAATTTTTTGTGGAAAACACGATCCACATAAAAGGCCTGCAACTGAAGTGTAAGATTTAACAAGTTATAACTCATGCTTCAAGAATTTAAATTATATACATAATGCAGATTTGGTAAATGGAATGTTATTTGGAAACTGTATATAAACATAGTGTAATAAAGATCATACCACCAAGAATGCAATTGGTCCTGTGAAGGGGGCGTTGTTGGTTATCCTCCAGTTCTTTGTTGCAACTGCCAGTGTCTCAAGTACATAAACACACCAGTTTTATTCTTTCACAACTGACATGTCTCTGAATAAATAGTCTATATGAGTTCTGCACTTGTCATCCCCACATGGATTTATTAGCACTGTGTCTAAGATAAGTACGAAGATTTTTCGAAACCATTCACCTCCAGACTTATACTTCAAAACCTGTTTTATAAGGTTTTCTGGAAGAATACGACCAGAGTTTTTTTCTATTCTTCGAGCAACCTCCTCAAAGAATGGTTTCTTTTTCTGCCTTTCGACGCGGTTGATCAACGTCCCCGCCATAGGAAGCCCCAAAGTCATGTAGACATCTTCAGGGTAAATAGGCAGTCGTCCGGTGTCCAGCTGTATTGTGCAGTCTATTTCGCAGAAACCTCTGACCAGGTCATAAGGCATTTTGCCAGGGACCTCAGCGATGCAAAAATGCTTCAACTCTCCAAATCCCATCTCTACCACTTCATTCATCTGCTCTTCGTTTAGAGCTTGTAAAAGCTCTATGATTTTCCGCGGGCTGGCTTTGAACTTAAACGTTCCGTGCCTTATATTCTCTTCACATGTCTCTGCTGTTCCAACAACCTCCTCGACCTTTTCCTTCCCTTTGCTATCCTTCTTCTTCCCAGGTGCATGTTTGTGTATCTCTTCTGGTTGTATCTTGTCTTTATTGTCTACACCTGGACAGTTTGTTTCCATCACAGATTCACGAAGGCGCTTTGAGCCTGCAAACATAAAACCAAATCAGGTAATATTACTTTTAGTTAATAATATTAGTTGTCTTATACTTGAGTAATACCTTTAGACATATCAGGTGATTCAGTTACATCGCCAGTCGCATTGGAGGTATCTGCCTTATCTCTTGTTGTTGTCTCCAATTGCATAATTTTGAGGCTCTCCTTAGCCCTGGCTCTTTTCCTGATGATCAGTTCGTTTGCCTTGTTTAAGGACAGACCAGTCATGCCTACACCTACACAGTTATAGGCAAAATTAATTATTTCTCCAGTGACATAATACTTTCACAAAGTATTCATTATAGTTGTAACTACAGCCATGATTATATAAAACTTCAAAATATAGTAAATTAGACACAGGTGATTACAAGTTGTGCATTACTCCTTGAAGTGCAATATTTATACCCTTAGAAGTGGTTGTATGGGGCATCCTGTTGCTCTGAATTAATTATGTCATGATTCGAATAAATGATTATTATGACCCAGATTAACCATACGATTAATGACTTCAATATCTGTTTATTATGACCCAGAAACAATCAAGATGATTGTGTTATTACCCCAGTTACATTCAACTGGGAAACAAATGAGCTAAACATTTGAGTGTATTTTTTTAGGGTCACTGTCACATGTCCTAAACAAGTATGCCATTATTCTTAGATGGAATAAGCATTACAATTTTCTAAAATGTAAATGAATAACCTTTTTGCACCCTTCATTGCGTTTTCTGCCACTTCTTTCCCATTTGCAGAGGTGTCTACTCCCCCTATTAGTGCATCTGTGCAATGGAACGATGTTAATACTTATAGGTAACCGTCATAAATCAACATTTGTGTAATAAAGACATCACAAAAATCATAGTAAGTTATTATTTGTGTTAAAACTAAGTACCTTTTTCCAGAATTGGAAACATGATCAGTTGTTTCTTTCTCTTTTTCCACTTCTGGACTGATTTTCTTATGTGGTGTTGTATCAGAAACATCAATAAATTAGTACAACATATATATCCTAGCAAGTATGACATTATTCTTAGATAATAAACTTACTGGACCCTCATCAATTTCTTGGATCATAGTAGAGTAAGCTTTATAGTTCTCAAAAGATTCAACTAAGTAATACATTTTACACACTTATATAACCACATCACAGGCACCAAAGATGACTCTTTTTTTTCCCACAATAATGGGTAGTACATACACAACAGAGTGAAGAATATATGACATTTTCCAACTTAATCCCAGTGTCATTACAAAACAATTGTGAAGTAGAGATATAATCACAATCATAGCAAGTTATTACTAGTTGAATAATGTAAGCACTTTTTTCAGAAATTGGAAAATCCCCAGCCGTCTCTTTCCCTTTGTCCCCTTCTGGAATGATTTTGTTATGGGGTCCCGTATCTGAAACATCAATAAATTAGCGTATAACATTACTACAAACAAAGCAAAAAAATATGCCTTTATTCCATACCTGGTTTCCCATATTTGTCATACCAATTCATTAGTTATTAAAAATCAGAGCTACATAATGTAAAAAATCAGTAACTTTAACCTTGTTTTGTGTCGTGGCTACTAGGCCTCACTTCAGTTGAGGGTTTTGTGGAAGTTTGACCTTTTGCTTATGAAACAAAAACCACAATTATATACCAAAATCGAAACAAAACTACATGCATCCAAATCCCAGAAAGTGAAATCGACTTACCTTTCGGTGCTTTTGGGATTCGAGGTTTCTTATTATTCACGTCCTTTCTTTGATACACTACGTGTCGAACAACAAATTGAAGTGAAATTTTGGCCTGATTTTGTCAAATTGAAGTCAAGAGTTGAACAAATTATTACTAACCTTTTCCGTCATGACTAACAGATCTAGTGTCCACCATTGTTGAATTAGGTTTTTCGTTTCCCTTCTTCGCCAATTTTCTGGACTAGGAATAGGGTTTTTGTAGAAGAAACGAATGTCTGGAAGGAGGCGACGTTTTTGTGGAGGAGACGACGATTTTTATGGGCCGAGAGGATTTTTTGTTGAAGGATTGTTTGTTGATTTGGTGGTAGAAGAAGAAGATTTGTGGGAAATTGAAGGGATTTGGTTGAAAGAGAGTGAGATTGAATGGCGCGGGAATCCAAGCACCAACTTAACGTGTGCAGTAATTACTCCCAAATCCCAATTAATCAGCGCCTAGAAAACGGAACGACGGTTCCTAATATTTTCGATTCCTAAATTACCCCTCACATGGCACAGATTGGTCTTATTATGACCCATACAAAACAAGGAGTCACTAACGATCTTAGCCATTAATCACCAGATCCGACGGTTTAGATATGGTCTATATTTCTATACTTAAGGACTGATTTTGATAGATGAAGACCCCCTTATATAAGTTATAAATATAAAAATGGTATGCTTTTAAATAACTATAGTTCTTTTCTACATATTTTTGGTATAAAATATATAATTTCTCCAACAATAGTTTCATATTGCATACTCTATAGTCTATATGCATATGTACAATATAATTATTTTCAAACTGACTCAACTTTATTTTACCCAAATAATACTCACAAGTGTACGGGGTTATCGTAGCAAACAACAAGCAAGAGTATATCGTATCCACAGAAATAATTTAGTGTAAACCTAAGTACCACGGACAAATTTCAACTCTTATCCAGACGATCGAGAATTTTGGTGTTAAACTAACAACTACTAAAAGCATATAAAATCAGAGATTAAAATAAACACTTAAACAAGAAAACAATTAAGCAAGTTGTAGAAAATGATAGAAAAATATGCAGAATTCAAGGATCCGATGCGCAACTGATAGCCTAACCCAATTGAAACCGATTTACCATTTAAAGTCTCCAGAATTTTTGAATCAAACACAAATATAGATTAAACCCCCTCCCGAGGTGAGAAATCCGTAGATTAGGTGTAATAATTGAAGTCCCCTTCTAATTCTTAGACCTAACTCCTAATAGTTCAATTAGATTAAAGATCTCACTCAAAACCTCAACTCTCCCGAGTTTTATTAAATTAAGGTGTGAATAATTCTTCTTTCAAGGTTAAATATTTCATCTCCCGATTATTCTAAGAAACCCTACACTCCCAATTGGTGATCAAGCAATTGTTAGGAAAAAGCACAAGAATAATTCAAACAATTGCAAGAGCAAGATAAAAACGAAGTCAATTGGATTAAAACTATAAATCAATGCATCTTCACCAAGAATTCTACATAAAAGATGTTTAGCTACTCATGTTCATGGTAGAAAACAAATAGAAACAAGGAAAAACAGTGGAAATCATGATGCGAATCGCAATTGGCGTAGGAATTGAAGCTTGAATCTTCAATCTTCTTCCAAGAGTTCTTCACAAAAATGAGAACGTGTGTTTTGTCGCTTGTCGAGAATGAATAGAATTGACCTAATTCTTCCTTCTTATTTTTTTCTTAAAAAAATTACGTTTCAGCTCTAAAAAACGCCAAACTGACGGACCCGGCCGGGTGGAATTAATCCACTGGAAATTCACCCGGCCGGGTGGGACTTCTTTGGTACTCTCTGGAATCTCGCAGGCATAATTACGCCACCCGGCCGGGTGGAATTATAGGGTAATTATTCACCCGGCCGCGTGAGATTTTCTGGACAGCGCAGTGTTCGTATAACAGCCATAACTTCTTCTATCGAACTCCGATTGAGGCGTGCGAGATACCCACGCGAAGCTCTTTCGAAGACGAAGAGATTGGTATGCATTAGGGGCTGATTGGACTTCAAAATCTCCAGTAAATATTGTCTCAAACCAAGGCTGCTGCACATCCACATATTTTGTATACATTTTTCTACACATTCTTAACAAAATGATCAACATACCAACATAATAGAGAAGTAGATATAAACACGCCTAATAATAGACGAAATATGCTCAAATTCATACAAAACCACCCTCTAAAACCATGTAAAATCCAAGTATGTCACAAACTTACTCCATTTATATAATTTTGTTCTACATTTATGCACATTTATATTATATAATAAAGTTATTCTTATCTAAAATATTTGCACAACTTTGTTTTAATAAAATCAAATACTTTTACTTTTTTCTAGTATTTTCACTATTGACCTCGCATTATACTAACTCATTCCAAATTACTACATTTTATATAAATTATATAAAAGTAGGATCCACGTTCAATTAACTTTTTTCACCCATTTTTTACTATATTTCAATTAGTGGGAAACGAAGGGAGTAATATTTTTCGTATTTCAATTAAATATTTCATAATTTTATATAAATAGAATGGACCGTGCATAGCACTGGAGTGAGACTATTATTATAAGAATAAACTCGGACTCATAATTGAATTGAATTTATTTGTTATAATTAGCATGTTATCATATTAATTCATACGTATACAATAAAAATGTAATCACAATAATATATTCTTGTTATGTAATTTTATTGAATGGTAATTTTATTGTATAAATGATAATATTGATAGATGTGCGTAACTAAAGTACAACTTTTAACATAAAATACCAACAAATAACCTATATCTATTTTAAATAAGAAAACGTGAGATTGCATATTCCAAAGAAAAATGTTATAATCAAAACATTATTTTCTGGAGATTTATTACTATTAAAATAAATTAGAAGAATAGTTAAATAAAAAGTCCGATTTTGATACTCTATTTAGTTGTGTATCAGGTGTGAAAAATTAAATACTACATTTATCATTATACTTTCAATTCTACTCATTTCCTTATTAAAAATAGACAATATTTGAAACGACCCGAATTTTAATGCACAATTAGTAAAATATTAAAAGAAAGATAAAAAAAGTGATTGAAATATTATTAATGTAGATTGAGATTCATGAGAAAAAGTTTTCTTAAATATAATTTAATCTATTTTTAAGGAAAATTTCAAAATGATAAACGTGATTTATTTTTAAAAGACATAGGAAAGTAGTTAAAAAAATTTAAATAGTGAAGTTTAGAAAATAAATTGTGGGCAGCGTAATGGGCCTGAAATTTTGAAAAGAGAAAAGAGATTGCTCCAGTAAAAAGAAAAAGCCCTAGTAAATTCGCCGGGCTTCCTTCTCTGAACAAATTGCTGTGCAGCGCCGCCTCATTCACGCCTGAATCGCCAACGCTGGACTTCTCCGATTGTGAGTTGTTAATATGGCTAGTCGCTTTTTTTGTTTTGTTTTGAAGTTATGAGGTGTTATTCGCAATTTTTGAACGCACACTGTTGCAATTTCATTAGTAATTCTATGAAATGTTATAGATCTAGTTGCATATGCTAGTAGCGATTTCTGAAGAATCTGAACACACTGCTGCGTTTGTGCTTAATACCTTTTGATATGGCGATAATTTGATGAACATTTGTGCATTCATCTTTGGAATAGGTCTAATTGTATTCGCTGATTAAGCGAAAACGAGGTTTGTTATTGGATTGAAAGATGCTGAGCTCTACTGTTGTCAAGAAATTGAAGCCTTTGGCCTCATCCTTGGATCATTCTCTAAGCTACCAGCTCCTTCAGAGATGCTCTGTCAGTGGCACTGCGAAGGGGAAGGGTAAGATCAAGACCGGGCAGCCGTTGAAGCGATCGAAGGTCACTACGAAGAAGGGGACACCGCCCGATCCATCTAAGAAAGAAGGGCCGAGGAAGAAGAGCAATTTTGATGAAATGGTTGAGCAATGTTTGACTGCCACTGCACCACGGAGGTTCTTGAAGCCCAAAGAGAAGGAGAGGGAAGCCGAGCGAGAGATGATGGGGCTCGTAAGTAAGGCGAACGAGCAGGCGAAAGAGAAGCTAAAGAAACAAACCGATGAATTTGTTTCACCTTGGGCCATAGGAACTTCGGGTTTGGATTATATTAGTTTAGGGTTAGTTGATGCTGATAAGATCCCGAAGTACGATCTGAGTGTTGAGGATGGACGAAGGCTTGCGAAGGAGTATAGTAGGACCTTGATGAGGCAGCATAGAGCAAGGCGGGCGGCAGAGACGCTGCTGTTGCAGTGTAAGAAAGAAGCAATTGAGGCATTGCCTGAGCATCTGAGAGCAGCTGCTTTAGTCCCGGATTTGACTCCTTTTCCAGCGAATAGATTTATGGCAACACTGACCCCACCAATTGAAGGCTATAGTGAGAAGATCAACGAGGCAGCACGGAAGAGTGTTGAAGGGAAGAAGCGTAGATGATAAGAGGTTAGAATCGTATTTCATGATTCTTTCATATTCTAATGCTTATCATGTTTGAAGTATTTGGAATACTTCTGGAGCATAAGGTTAATAGACTAACTAAGATTCATCTATTACAACATTTGTCATGTTTCGGTAGTCCCTCTTAGGAAGTGTTTATTTTAGTTGATAACTTACAAAGATAACAATAACGTAGGCTAGTCGACCTCAAAGTTTGATGGAATGAATAATTTTGAGCTTGTGATTGTCCGATTCTTCAAATTCGCAATCAGGTATTTCCATTTATTCTATCATCCATACTATACTCCCTCTTAAGTGTTTTTAAATAAGTGTATAAATTTGGACTTTTAACTGCTAAAAGACATTTAGAATAGCTTAATACCTGCTGCTAGTAAGTCCTATTCGTTTTTCTGGTCAAATTTTAGGTAATCAAGCAATCATTATATGTATCTAACTGCATTACTGATAATATTATTATAGTTTGCTGAACAATTTCTATTTTCACCAGGTGAAGCTTCAATGCCAGTTTGCAGCTTCAGTTTGTGGTGGTCTTGGGCTTATGATATGATGACTAAATTGTTGCAGCATATGCAGCTTTGGTTAGTTAAGTCACATTTTGGTTGGTTGATAGTTGTTGCTTGCTGCAAATAAGAATCTAGCAGTAGTCATGTTAGCAATCTCCAATGGCTCTTTTGACTAGTATTTCAAATCATTGTGGATCCTTTATTTCATTCTTGGATCTTGGTTTGCTTGCATGGGAATTCTTGGTTGTTTTGTTGTATGTAGGGGATGAGTAATCGTACAAATGAAGGAATGGGAAGAAAACACCTCCTTTTGCTTTCATGGTTTTCTCAAATTATTAAATAAAATGCTGCTCCAATCTATACTGGCCTACGACCAGTTAAGTTACCTTGTCCTATGATCTGATTTAATCAAGTTTCAGTATGTCGTTGTATTCATGTTATATCTTGCCAGATGAAAATTAATAACTTGATGTTGTATGTTCGAGAATATTTCATTTAGGTAGTAGTACTAAATAGAGAAACAATGTCCATTTTTTGAAAACTTGGTGTTATGTGGAGGAAAAAGCAATTGACTTTCCGGTAAATTTCTTCTGTATGACCAACACCTTTGAGACCTATTGCTTGCCTATTGTCGGAACTGGAGTGAAGCTGCATCAATGGAATACAGTTCTGAAATTAGGCCGTCTTTGTCATCTTTGACGAAATGATATGAAATGGGTTCGAGAAGTGAACTAACCAACTGTTGCCTGGCTCGAGTGCCCCGTGGTATGAGTGTTTAACTCTCCTGCCATCACTAGAATACCCTTCATTTCGTCCCAACACAACCACAATTTTTCTTCAACGTGATAATTGAGGGCGAAGGAACATACACCTCCAAACGGGCAATGCCTCGAGCTCCTTGACTCGCCAGTGAAATCCATCTCGAGGTGCATCCATGACATTCTGAGATTTACCAGTTGCAACATTCATCCATAAGTGATTAAAACGTCAACGCCCAACTCCGAAATGATTTAATTGAAGAAATCATAGTGCACTTTGATCTCCTCGAACCTTGATGAAGTATTAACATATTCTCACTTGCATAATTATTTAAGTTACGGTTATGGAATTTTTTTTAGTTAAATGTACTATATTTTTAAATTTTGATGATTTTTTATTTTAATATTTTTTTTTCAACTTCTTTAATGAAATCATTAGGTGTAGTTAATTATTATACAAACTATAATAATAAAACGGTAACAAAATGAACAATATAATATGAATGTCATTGTTAATGCGAATGAAGTGATGCGTCAGTGATTGAGGCACGGATGTTTAAAATTCGTCTAAATAGTAGTACGCCCTTTGTCTAAATTGAAATAAGAACTTATATTCTACGCTCTTCGTCTCACTTAAAATATTCACATTTTTTTAGTGATACAGAATTTTGAAAGGAAAGGAGTAATTAAATGGAGTAACTAGAAAGAAAAATGTAGTTTGAATAGTTTAATGACAGGAAATGAGAGAGGGTTTATTTTCAAACGTAGAAAGCGGACATTTTGAGTGTGATAAATTAAAAAGAAAAGGTGAAGGAGTCCCGTTTTTTTCCACTTTAGTCTGTCCGCAAATAGAAGTCCCAATTCACTTTTACTATAAATAGTAATAGAGTCCCACATTCCACTAATTTATTCCACTTTGTTAATTTTTTTACCCATTTTTTTAACATTTCTTCAAAGTGTATCGCAAAAAAATGAGATTCTAATAACGGTCGGTAAAAAAAATCGGTAAGTGGAGTACATAGTAATGTGGCGGTCGGCGGGAGTATAAGAAATATCGGTAAGTGGAGTACAGTACATAGTAATGCAAGTGCACATAGAATTGTTGATGTCATGTCACGTCAGTGTCAATAATATAAGTTAATGCATGTCTGTATCCCATTCATGTTCCAACTCAAGCACAATCTAAGATTTTATTAGGAGTAACAAATAAACCTAGTAATATTTTCTTCCAAAAAAAATTAATAAACCTAATACTTCCTCTATTTCATAGTAATAGAAATATTTCTTTTTAGCACGAAAATTAAAAAAAATCATGCTAGGTGAGTTAAGTAAATGGAGAATAAAGTAAAAAATAAAAAGAGTAAAGAGACGGAGAGATAAAAAAGTAAGAGAAAAAAATATTAGTGAAAAAATGTGTTAGACTTTTACTAAAAAGGAAAATGACTTTATTAATATGGAATGTACCAAAATGTCAAAATGACTCTATTACTATAGAATGAAGGGAGTATTGATTGGGGAAAAATAATTCAAAACTAACCAAAAATTAAAATACGAATATGTAAACAGATATAAAAGCGAACAAATTGTTGAAATATTATTAGTAAAAATTAAAATATTAAATTTACCTCATTAAAGAAACTGTTATGAGACACCACGTCACCAAGTTAGGATTACTTCTACGCGAATGAGTGTTGATGGGTTTTGCACCCCAGTCCAAACATTACCATTTTTCATTTTATTTGGTTTCTTTTCATTTTTTGGTATTTTTAATTTTTGTTTTTTCTTTTTGTTAAAATGTTAAAGTATCATTTAACTATAATTTGTTTTGATGTAAATTTTACCTATTTTCATTTTGCTATATCATTTTTTCTTACTCTTAACAATATTATATTCAAAATCTATTAGTTTATAAAATTACTTAAACTGTTACTCCTCCGTTCACAATAAAAATCATACTCCCTCCGTCCCAAATTTATAGTCACATTTAGTTATAGCATGAGTTTTAAGGAATTGGTGGAGTGTGTAATTAATGAAGTGAGATAGTGGAGTGTGTAATAAATGAAGTGAGATGGAAGAGTGAGATGGTGGAGTGTGTAATAAATGAAGTAAGATAATGAAGTGTGTAATAAATGAAGGGAGTTGGTTAAAGGTGGTCCCTTTTTGACTTTTTGGTTTTTTATTTTTGTTTTGGTTTATTTTTGTGTTAATAATGACATTTTGGTGTAATTTTAGTGAATAATGGGGTAAAATTTTATGTCCAAATATGAAAAATTTTAAATGTGACTATAAATGTAGGACAAACTTTTATGGTAAAATGTGACTATAAAATTGAGATGGAGGGAGTATTTGGTAGGGTCACGAGTTTTAAGAAATGTGAATAATAGTAGAATGAAAATGTTAGTGGAATACGATGTCTATTTTTTTTATATTGGTTTTATAATAGATTGCGAGTGAAGTAAGTTAGTGAAATACGAGACCTACTTACGATTAGTGATTTTAATACACAAATAGTAAAGTAAGAGAAAAATATAAAGAAAAATAATTAAAATATTAATAATGAAGAAAAAATTTCAAAGTTAAAAATGCATATTTATGAGATAAATGAAAAGGGAAAAATTGCAATGAAATATAAAAGAGAAAGTAATAATTAATACGATCCACACCATTTTTTTTTGGGTAAATATTAATATCAGATATATTATGAAGCCAGACGAAGCATTTACAGAACAAAAAGAGGTAGAGAACTTAAAAAATCTTCAATATAAACAAATCTCCTCCACACTTCACTCTATTTCTCCTTCTCTCCCCATTAAACTACTCCCAATTGGAACTCTCTCTCTCTGAATCCTCTGCTTCTCCGCCGGGGCGATGGAGGATCAGCTGCGCCAGTTCGTGGAAGAAACTTCGTGGTACAACGACCTCGTTCTCGGAGCGGTGCTGCCGGAGAAGTGGTGGGCCCCACTCCCCCACTTCTACAGAGGCTGGCTACGGAACTACATTGGCGGCACCTTGCTCTACATGGTCTCCGGGATCTTATGGTGTTTCTACATCTACTACTTAAAGCGCAATGTCTATCTTCCTAAAGGTCACCGTCTCTCTCTTTTTCTGCTGTTCGATGAATGAGGATTAGCCGCATTCTCGCGATCTGATCGTGTATCCGCTTTTTAATCTGATGTCAATTTTGGTTTGCTCTCAATTTTGATTTGAGCATTTTCCCAATGTGTGATGAGCGCGGATTAGTTAGAAAAATTGTGGATTCTGTGATTTTGGGGAAATGAAGTATTGATGTCTGACGTAGTATTTTCACATTTGCCAAATTTGGATCGATTCGGAATCTGTTATGGTGATGTAGTTTGTGACTGGGTTTGTTTGTTTGTCTCCTTGGAAGCCTTTTAAAGAGATTTGACTGTTGCAAATATGGGAGCAAAACCTAATTTTGTTCGGTGTATTTACTGTTTTAAGCTCTCATCTGCTAGTGGCTAGTATTTTAGATAATTCTTTTTAAATTATTTGGTCAAAATCATTATTAGCTGATAGTACTTTATTTTTAGGCTATGTTTTGTTCATCTTTACTATTTTGTTTATGCAATTGAGCAGGTGGAAACTAGATTTATAAGGCCTAAATCTGTGTTTGTTGTTCTCCTTGAGCGGTTTTAGCTGAATGAAGCATATGAATATCAGTCTAGTTTGGCAGGATATGTTACATTGATGATCTGTTTGATTTCAGATGCCATTCCTACTAGAAAAGCCATGCTTTTGCAGATAAAGGTTGCAATGAAAGCTATGCCATGGTACTGTGCTCTACCAACAATCTCTGAATACATGATTGAACGTGGATGGACTAAATGCTTTCCAAGAATAAGCGATGTTGGGTTTGCTGAATACCTCTGCTATATTTGTGTCTATCTTATAATTGTGGAATTTGGAATATACTGGATGCATAGAGAGCTGCATGACATAAAGCCTCTCTATAAGTATCTCCACGCCACGCATCACATATATAACAAGCAAAATACGCTCTCCCCATTTGCTGGTAATTTCTTGTTCTATCTCATATCTACACATGATAATTTACTACGTTCCATTGCTTAGACAATTTTAAGGAGTGTTCACTGCAACCAGTAGACACTTAGTTTTGAAAGTAGCCAAGTTGCAGCAAGGTAGGATACTTCGAACATGAATGGTAACCTATGAATTTTGTGGCCTTGAAGAAGAATTATTTATGGAATTCTGTAGTTTGTTTCACTTTTGCTTTTGCTTTTGTGTAAAGAGTAAACCATGCAATTGGCAAAAATCAGCACTAGAATGATGCTTATGAGAGAGGAAAAGTAACCTTAAAGTATTTCCTAATTATTTCTTTCATTGTCACCTTAGGATTGTGTGTGAACTTTCTGTTACAACAATATTGTAATTGACTGACTTGAAACTGTATATTTAGTGAGGTATGTGACCTCCCTCAGCTGCTAAGAAGATGACTTAATACCCCCCTGTCAATGGTTACATCGATACATGCTTTGAAACAGTTACCTCGTACAGGAATTGGATTTCTTCTGGTTATGTAATACAATGTACTTTGAACTAGTCGAGATCTTGAGAAACCTGGGCTCCTTGGTAATTATCCATTTTGTGAAAGTAACTAGTCTTATTTTATCTCGACATCCTTTTGCAACTAGTGTTATTCTACTTTCCATTCTACATCTAGCATAACATTCTATCGCCTGTTAATATGCCCATACGTGCTAAATCCAACACCTTTTGATCTATAAGATCTGGCTTTTAGTCTCTCCATAAATGAAAAGAAAAATCAGCGTTTGTAGCAATACAGTGATGAATAAATAAATGTGTTGAAACTTTAACTTTTTATGTGTTTAAAATTTATTTTCTTTGTACTCCTCATGTCATGAATCTTTTAGTTTACGTGTTCCATTTAATTTCAATGTGTTATTCATATAATCTAATAGATGCAAGTCACTGTAAACTAGTACTACATTCTTTGCTAAAAATTTGTGCATCACATTTATAATGTGATCTTGCTTCTTGTGTGGATAGATTATAACGCATTACCTTGAAAATTATGGCTGTGCCGTGCCTGTGCATCACATTTATATTATGATCTTGTTTTGTTTCTAGTGTGGGTAGATTATAATGCATTGCATTGAAAATTATGACTGCTAACTATTGAGATGGTTCTTTTTAAATTAGGTCTGGCCTTCCACCCACTTGATGGTATACTGCAGGCAGTGCCCCATGTGGTAGCTCTCTTCCTGGTGCCAATGCATTTCACGTCGCACATAGCCCTTCTGTTCATAGAGGCTCTGTGGACTGCCAATATTCACGACTGCATACACGGGCAAATATGGCCGGTAATGGGTGCTGGCTACCACACGATTCACCACACCACTTATCGCCATAACTATGGCCACTACACAATATGGATGGACTGGATGTTCGGAACCCTACGTGATCCACTGGAAGATGACGCCAAGAAGATATAATGCCCGTTGCTGTTTTTAGGGTCCTAGTATTAGTTCTTCTTTCCTTTTGATGATTCATCAGGAAAGAAAAACTATCTTTTGCTTGCATGCTTCAGATGTACATTTTGTCAATTACTGATTGGTTTTTCTTTTCTAGAATTCGTTCTAGAGTAGGGAAAAAATGTGAAATTTATGAGACCTTTTATTCGTATTTGTTTTGTTTCTATATTCCAGACACCTTTTATTCGCATTTTTTCTCTCTCAAAACAATGGAACATGGCTAAGGTGATAGTTGTAATAAGCAGTAAAATATTTGGATCCAGGCTGTGGTATATGGTTGGAGATCTGATTTGCAATACAAATGTTGTACCAACTCTTTCTAGGATGCTACTTTCTGTCTTGTTTTAGAATATTGTTCTGAACTCCAATCTATATTATACTAGGTTTGAGTTTGGGGTTGAAATCAATTAAGGGGGACTCATACTCGTGCTTGAGGACATGAGCATTAGTGTATAAACGAGGAAAATCCAAAAAAGCAAGGAATGAAAAGTCGGTCAGGCTACATGGTGGTGAGGCCGTGGGATGTGGTAAGGAGAGCAGTGGAGAAAATTGCAGCAGCGGAAGAGGCCCAACTGGTGGCTGTTAGCAGCATTGGCTGACAACCTCAGCGCTTTTGCTGGACAGGGATAAAGAGACGGTTGCATCAGATCAGATAAGCTGTTTAGTAAGTATTCCTTCCAGTTCATAATATATAACTTACTGGGGTGGTGATTTTATGATAGATTGATAGTGTTAAAGCAGTTTTCTTATTTGCATAAATGTTGAAGTTTGTTTATGACTTTACATTGCAAATTCCTAGTAATGGGAGTAATGTCGAAACATGATCGATTTAGCAAGAAAACTGATGGAACTCGATATTCAACCTTTTGTTTCACCAAAAAACTTGTATACAATAGGTTAATCCTCCCCCTCTTCACCTCTTCCGCTGTCTCCTTCCCTCCTGCACGGCCATCGCCTCTCCCTCTTCCACTCAGCCGCCGCCACTCAAATTTGCGCGCGCTCACGGGAGTGTGCCCCTAGGTTGGTAATGGTTTATTAAACCATATGGAGTTTCATATGTTTCCACAATTACAGGAAGTGAACATGAGAGCTGTGGCTTAGGAGAAGAGAGCAAAAATGGCATTGGGGGAATCTGTATAGACTGCAGATTCCCTTGCAACATATCCACCACTTTATTCATCGAAGGCCTATCTAATGGAGCTGTCTGAGTGCACCAAAAACCTACCATTAACATTTTCCTCACAACTTCTTCTTCCTCTTCTGTCATGAGGGCATGAATCTTTTCATTTTGCATTACCACATGCTCATAAATTTCTTCAAGGAAATAATGTTCACTTGATTGAGATGACTTATTCTCAACATTAGTCCCTGTTTCTGCCATTCGAAGAAGCGTAATACCATAGCTGTACACATCAGATTTGTGAGAAACTACACCGAAATTTCTTGAGAACACTTCAGGAGCAATGTACCCTATAGTTCCTCTTGTTCCAAGCATAGATATTATGCTCTGCTTCTTCACACACAATTTAGCAAGCCCAAAATCCGATATCTTTGGGCAAAAGTCTTCATCCAAAAGAATATTCTGAGGCTTGATATCAAAATGCACGATCCTCGTGTTGCAGCCTCTATGCAGGTACTCAAGACCTTGGGCAACCCCAACTGCAATCTCGTACATTTTCCTCCACCCTAGCGAGCAATTTGGATCCACAGATCGGCTCTTGTGGATGAACTTGTCTAATGATTTGTTGGGCATAAATTCATAGACTAGAGCCTTGTTGTTTCTCTCATAGCAAAATCCCAAGAGATTGACAATGTTGACATGGGAGGTTCTACTGATGCTGGCGACCTCGTTAACAAATTCTTCCGCATTATCATGAGTTTTCTTTAAGACCTTCACTGCCACTAGCTGACCTTCAGGTAGCTTTCCTTTGTACACAACACCATAGCCTCCTTGGCCTAGTTTCTCAGTGAAGGATTTTGTTATTTTTTTGATTTCATTGTAGCTGTATCTTTTCGGAGCCAGATATCCATGGTTGAGTACAAATTTGTCGATACGCTGTTTGTTTTCCTTTCCCTGATTGCACCATCCACGCTGTCTTCTAACGTAGTAGAAAATGACGGATATAAGCAGACCAAGTATACCAAGCGATACTCCTGCCGAGTTGTACAAATAATATAGGTTGCAGAATTTTAACCAAATAGATACTGGAAAAAACAAACAATTAGGTAGACTGCAGTTTTAGCTACTGAAACACTATTTGCTTGACATGCAGTTCTAGTGAGATTTTTGTACACGATTATTTATTCGGTACTTACCTAGTAATGCACGCTTCTGCACACCGGTAAGCCTCTTTCGATGTCCTGTCAATCCGAATAGAAATCTAGCAATGGTTAAGCCTCAGAAGTGCATACATATGGAAAAGAAATTGTGAACAGTGTGATAGTTCATAATTGTCTTGCCTGGATAAATATGGGTGAGGCTGTTCACTCTCACAAAAGCCATGTCAGTGTCTTTTGGAGAAAATCTGCCACGGCTTAGCGGAAGCTTTTGCTTCCGACATTCTCCATCTCTAAACAAGGCTACAGTACAGTTGCAATCTTGTAGACAGCCGTCTTTGCAACTTTCTTCAGTCGTTCCTCTCAAAGCACTGTAGTAATTGTCTTCCCATGTTACATTGGCAACACTCCTCATCTCATAGCTTCTACTTTGTTTCGTGTCTCTGCAGTCTACCTTTAAATCGGAGGTGCAGCCGGCGCTCCATTCTCCTTCACGAGCGATATCAAATCCGGGGAGGCATCTGCACTCCGCACCTCCATCCGTGTTAGTGCAGTAGCTATTAACGCCACACAAGTCCTCCGGTAAACATTTGTCCTCCGTGGCTGACCATATTGACTTCCAATTGTCTTCTCTCTCCAGTGATCGATTGTACAGACGAAGAATTCCATCCAAATCGAGCCTCACGAGACTGATGGCCCCTACTGTTGGGTTCCCTCCCGAGGTTAAACTCTTCTTCCTGACACTGCCGTTGTACAAAGAAAGACAGCCATCATATTCAAGATTCAACGATACATCGTTGCCCATCCCCCATGTGTCGAACGAGAAGTAGGCATCTATCGGTGTGTCTTGTCCGTACACATAGTACAGAACAAGGTTCGCATCATATTGCATCCACAGCCTGAAAATCCCCATCCTGAAATCCGTCTTCGCAGCTCTAGTCAAAAGCATCCCGCCCCGTGGAAGGCGCTGTCCGGGCAGAAGGGTGTCAGTCGGGTAATCAAAGGTCTGCCAAACGACACTGGAATTAGCATTGTAGAGAACAAAGTTGCCATTGTCAAGCATTTCTGCCCATGCTATAGGTTGGGAAGAGTTATCAACCCGAGATAATATATCGTTTGTATCGTTCTTATGCAAGACCAGTCCATCTCCCGTTAGCACCAGAACAACGTCATCAGGAACGACCGGATTCTTCTCTGTGTTAGCTGTCCACACCACTGTCCTCTCCTTGATGCTGCCGAAAAAGATGCAGACGGAATAGCCATCCTCCGTGTCGTGGAACCCGAAGGCGAAGGTGTTCGAAGCCGAGAACCATGAAGTGTTGTCTGTGGGTGTTAAGGAAGATAATAGGCTGATTGATGTGATTACTGGAAAAGTGGGTTCTGCTGAAATGGGAGCAGAAAGGAAGAGAAACAAGGCTGCAAAAGTGGCCATTTTACTTATTTTCATCAAGAAAGAGAAGCATTGGGTTACCATGCAAGATTATTCAAGTCTTAATCTACTTCGGTAATTACTATCAACATTTCTTGTATAAATATATAGACAAAATGATCATCTTTGGTAACAGCTAATGCACTTGTCTTCTAGTAAACAATCTAGATGCTATGGCGGCACAAATCTAAATTCGCAGGTAAATTTCTATATCCCTAAAACACTTCCTATGAACCCAAAAATCGAAATTTGCCAAGAATTTAAATCGAACCGAACTGAAATTCGAAGAAAAAAGCAAACCAAATTTCAAATTTTAATTTGGTTCGGATCAAATAGTCTGTTTTCAGGTACTTTGCTCAGTGCTCATCCCTATGTAGTAGATGCGTTTCTTTTGGGACAACCGAAAAAGGGATACGGCACAGCTACAGAGGGACGGAGGGAGTACTCGTTAGTCTTTATTATGATTAATTTATTTTGTTGCTAGTATTAGTTTGCTAGGGATAAACTTATATCTTAGAGTTTGATTTGGTTTAGAGTCTAATATTTATTTTGTACAATGTTATTCAAGTTGGAGTTGTTTATAGAGTTCTTAAGAGATTTTGAAAAAAAGGTCTCAATCGCAAGTCTTTCGAAATTTGGATTAAATTCGCTTATTTTTCGGAACATGGGATCGTAGCATGCGAATTTTTCGAAATAAGAGATTTTCAATTTTTTTAATCTATTTTCTCTTCTTTTTTCTTACTCTCCCCGTATTAAAAAAATAGAAACATTTGAAACGACACAGATTTTAATACACAATTGGTAAAGTAAGTGAGAAGAACTAGTAAAGTAAGAGAGGAGAAAAGAAAAATGAGTAAAATAAGAGAGATGAAGAGAAAAAGTAGTGAAAGTAGAGTTAGTGGATTGTGAGGTCTATGTCCTAAAATAGAAAGATTCTAAAGTTTCTATTTTTAAGGAACGACCTAAAATGGAAATAGTTGCTATTTTAAAAAAATGAAGGAAGTATTATAATTCTCACAATATTTATTAGGTATATTGGTCCCTAAAACCATTAACTTTAGCCAAAATTTGGTATTTTCCAAGAACTTTAAAATTGACATAGAATATCACAAACTTTGAACTTTGTTTGATATTTCCCAAACTGACCCAAATAAGATATTTTTATCAAAATCTTATTTTACGTGGGCAACCATGATACGTTTTATGATATTTTAAATCACTTTTTAATTTAATAACAAGTATGATAAAAAGTCACGTAAAAAAACATGTTGATTTAATTGTGTCAAGTATGATAAAAATGTCTCGTAAGTTTGTCAAATATGGTGATAGACATGACGTAGAAAATACCAAACAAAGTGCAAAGTTTGTGATATTCTACGCCTATTTTAAAGTTCATAGGAAATACCAAATTTTAGCCAAAATTTATGATTTTAGGGAGACTATCCCTATTTATTATTGACCAAATTATCCCTTCTATTTTCACCCACTCCACCCCTCCTCCTCCCCTTCCCCCTTACCTTTTTTTTTTCGAAGGGGGAGAATGGGATAATGTATCCATTTGATGGTTGTTTCCAGTTTTGAATGACTTAATCTCTGTAGGATTGATTTATTTATTCTTTATGGAAACATTAAGAAATTTATAAGTTCATGATTCTATAGCTTATGACGCATAGAGAAATTTTTTTGGAATTCAGGAATCAGGATCTAGTTTCTGTTAAGCTTGTCTCATAGAGTAAATTAAACATCTTTATTGCATTAAAAGCCAATATATCTGTACATAATTTAAACTGTCTACCTTAATAGGGGTCACATAAGCAATCTGAAATTTGTCAGAGGGTAGCAGGAGGAGGGCGGAGGTGGCGGTGATTTCAGAATTGGGTGAAAATATTAGCGGTAAAAATATCATAATTTCTTAAAAATATTTGGGGTAATTTGGTCAATAATAAATATTTTGAGAATTATAATAAAAAAGAAGAGAAAATAGATAAAAAAAAATAAAAAATCACTTATTCCGAAAAATTCGCATGCCACGACCCCATATTCCAATAGATAAGCAAATTTAATTTCAAATTTTGAAAGGTTCCGAATTGAGACTCTTTTTCAGAAATTTCTTTACGAGAGGAGGGGATTTGTTCCCTAATTTTGCAGTGTTAAAAAATGAAATTTAGTTTAGCTATTTTGATCGTGGTCTTTTTGGAGGATGACCTCTTAGTCATAAGAGGAATGTTCAATTAATCGTGAACGGAGGGAGTATTATCATGTCTATTGTGCGATATGCTATTAGGGACGAGAATGAAGCAATGGCATAATATTATTGACACCATGATACGAGTCAACCTTCATCATCCACAGCTGAGTATGAGCAGCCATCAGAGGAAAACAGAGATGGTCAGGCACAGACAAGCAAGCGCGACTCGAGTACTCGTCGCACAAGACGTCGATCTTCACATCTCCAAGACTATGTTAGTTATTAGTTATGTGTGTTGTATTTCGTTCAGTTGCTTTATCTAATGTAATAGGAAGAGTCGAGCGTGTTATAAGCTCCATGTCGGGTATTCTTCGTTGGTTCTTTCCCGATATGCAAAAGAGAGTCGAATCAACCCTAGGGTCCTTAGTAAATATAAATAGGGAACGTATTATCTTAATTGAATTTAAGCAATAATAAGAACCCTTTTAAATATTTTTTCTCTTCATCAGTTACTGAAGAGCTATAAAGTGTACGTGCAGTGCAAAGTGTTATCTCTCTATCTAACAGGTCCAGAGGATTCAACTAGTTCACAAAGGCTAGAAGATCATGAAACTATCAGACATGGGTCGTTGGATGCACTCTATTTCTTCAAAACCTCAACCCACTATACTACGACTAGCATAGGGAAGTAAAGGATCGATCCCACGAGGACGAATGTGTTACGAAACTGCATTTGAGGATGTTTTGGGGGAAGGGGGTTGGCTGCTGCCACGCAATTTGTGGGTCGAGTACTAAAACTACTGGGTCTGAGAGACTTAAACTACTTTACTCTACCTACTAGGTCTAAGAAATGAGAACGTATGGAACATGCATGACTTTGAGAAACGAAATGTTTTAAAGTTCTAAGACAACTGGAGTTAACTTAACTAGATGGACTTTTCTAATTTGGACAAACAAAGAAAAAGCAAACAGTGGGGACAAATTTTCTTAAACTACCAGGGTCTGAAAAAGCATGCAGAAAAGTAAAAAGACATGCAGAAAGTACTGACAAGGTCTGAAGAACATGCAGAAAAGCAAGATACATGCAAAAAGTACTGACAAAAGCAGATCTAGTTCTAACTATCAACAAACTTCATCTTCTTCGGGAATCAAACGAGAATAGCAGATAAAACAGAGCATTAAACACCATGAAAACAGAGCAAACTTCAGATCAAAGCTTAAAATGAGAAATAAAAGCCTAAACTAACAGATCTACGCTACTAGACCTAGAGAATGCAGAAACAAGAAGTAAATAGTCATAATCATGGTAAACAACAAACACCAGACCTACGAAACTCCAACTCAAATCCACCACGATTCAACAAATCCAAACATCTACATACGTAAATCCACAACCTTCAACAAGAAACCAACAGATCTCAGCTCCAAACATCCAACAATAAACAAGACCGAAAGTAAAAAGCAAGAAATATATCCAACAAAAACCATCGTAAACTTCCATAATAACGAGAAATAGGTTCGAATCCAGCCAATTCAAGTCAGAAACTAAAGTTACGAAGCTTAAAACCAACGAGTACTTGAAACGGAAAGCAAACTAAACAAAGTAAGGTAAATATTGTGTCTTCGCCTTCACAAGGCGGTGTTACACGATAGCAAAATGATGAGAACCACGACGGCGGCCAGAAATCACCCCATCTTGTCAGGGGCTGCGCGATTTTTGTGAAATCTTTAATGAACCTTCGGTAGAACCTAGCATGCCCCAAGAATCCTCGAATTTCCTTTTGATTCGTTGGGTGTGGAAGTTTAGAGATCACCTCCACCTTCGCCTGATCCACCTCGATGCCCCTTTCCGATACAACATGTCCTAGTACTATCCTCTCCTTGATCATAAAGTGGCATTTCTCATAGTTTAGCACCAGGTTCTTCTTCCTGCATCTCTCCAAAACAACATCCAGGTGCCCTAGGGAAATCTCGAAGGAATCTCCATATACGGTGAAATCATCCATAATAATTTCTATGCAATTCTCCAGCAAATCTGAGAAAATGCTAATCATACATTGCTGAAATGTCCCAGGTGCGTTGCATAGACCAAACAACATTCTTCGGTAGGCGTATGTTCCAAAGGGGCAGGTAAATGTGGTCTTCTCCTGATCCTCCGGATTGACATAGATTTTGAAGTATCTACTGTAGCCATCTAGAAAGCAGAAGTATTGCTTTCCCACTAACCTTTCCAGCATTTGGTCGATGAAGGGTAGCGGGAAATGATCCTTGCGTGTGGCCGCATTAAGTTTTCGATAGTCTATGCACATTCTCCACCCAATGACTAACCTTGTGGGCACCAGCTCGTTGCGATCATTTGTGACTACTTGTATTCCGGATTTTTTCGGCACCATGTGAACAGGACTCACCCACTCGCTATCGGGAATGGAGTATATGATTCCCAGGGCCAATAGTTTCAATACTTCTTTTAAGACTTCCTCTCTCATGTTGGGATTGAGTTTCCTATGGAGATCCCGGTGTTCCTTGGCTCCTTCCAAATGGATGTGGTGCATACATAAATCGGGGCCGATCCCACCAAGTCAGATAGAGTCCACCCTATTGTTTTCTAGTTCCTCCCCAATACTTCCAATAATTTGATCTCCTGCTCCTGGGTCAGATGGCTGCTGATTATAACCGGCAGAGATTCGTCTTCGCCTAGGTAGGCGTACTTTAGACCAGGAGGAAGGGTCTTCAACTCTTTCTTTGGAGGGGGTACTTCAGGAGGCAACGAGTTTTTCACCATACCTTTCTTGACTAGCTCATCCAACTCTGGCAACTTTTCCACACTGGCCAGTTGGACTGATCCCTTGGACCCATGGGATCCTGCTTTGCTACAGAAGTCCATTATTGCCTTTGTGATTTCTTCATCAGATAACCCTTGCTTAATAACTGCTTCACACCATCCTGCAACTTCTTTTTTCATAGATTCAGTCATCTCCGAGACATCAGCCTGTTCCTGCAATAGTTCGGTCTCAAGAAACTCCTGGACCAGGGGGTTAATGACATCAACAAAATGGAGGTTTTCCACGTCAAGTGGTTTCCTCATAGCTTCATCAATGCTAAAAGTGAATTTCTCCCCATTGTAATCTAAACATATGGTACCATCAAAAACATCAATTATAGTCTTAGCGGTCCTAAAAAATAATCTTCCTAAAAGAACACCACTAGACTCAGCAGTTTCATTTTCACTCATCTTTATCACATGGAAATCAACAGGGTATAGAAAATCATGTACTTTTTACTATCACATTTTCTAACACTCTTTCAGGGCTAATGCACGATCTATCAGCTAACTGGATCACCACTTTCGTATCAGTCATTCTTGCTCCTACCAGTTTTTTATATATGGAAAGCGGTAACACATTAATAGACGCACCTAGATCACACATAGCATGCTCGACTCTAACACCTCCTATAGTGATAGGTAAGGTAAACATACCTGGGTCAGTCTGCTTTGACGGCATTATCCTCTTCTGAATTACTGCAGATACATTCTCCCCAATAACGAGAAATAGGTTCGAATCCAGCCAATCCAAGTCAGAAACTAAAGTTATGGAGCTTAAAACCAACGAGTACTTGAAACAGAAAGCAAACTAAACAAAGCAAGGTAAACATTGTTTCTTCGCCTTCACAAGGCGGTGTTACACGAGAGCAAAATGATGAGATCCACGACGGCGGCCAGAAATCTCCTCATCTCCAAGTGCGCAGCAAGTGAAAACGAGTTTGAAGTGTGAAAAACAGGGAGCTAAGTATGATGTGTTGAAGCTGATCGAGAAATGATATATTCGGTCGTGCCTTCTTCCTTAAGGTTGATCTCTTTATATAGGAGAGGCTCTGATCCCTAGGGGATCCTTTTTGGTGATTTGACGCTTGTGCCCTTGAATAAGACGCTCTAAAATATCTGCTCTTTGCCTCTTTCAGCTCATGTCGCCAACTTCTAATTCTCCCAGGTCCGGACGACGACATCTGAATTTCACCTCAATCTCCTCTCTTTTGCATCTGTCGGGTCAGGTAACAACAACTTCTAGGTCTTGCAGATTTATTACGCACCTGAACTCAGAAACACAGATTAGCGCCCCAAATGCACAGAATTTTAACCCAAAACCAATGCATGAAATGAGCCTTATCAGTTACAGAAACTATTCCTATTTCCTTTCTTTCTTCTTGTTCGACGGAGAGACATCCGCGACGGAGGAGAGAATCTGTGATAGTAGACGTCGATAGGGATAAAGTCCTTATCATCCGGTGCCTTCATTGACGTGCTCATGGCTATTAATCCGAACAATATATCAATCATCCCCAACAGAGAACAACTAGGATTACTGACATACTTGGATTTTACATGGTTTTAGAGGGTAGTTTTGTATGAATTTGAGCATATTTCGTCTATTATTAGGCGTGTATATATCTACTTCTCTATTATGTTGGTATGTTGACCATTTTGTTAAGAATGTGTAGAAAAAGGTACAAAATATGTGGATGTGCAGCAGCCTTGGTTTGAGACAATATTTACGGGAGATTTTGAAGTCCAATCAGCCCCTAATGCATACCAATCTCTTCTTCTTCGAAAGAGCTTCGCGTGGGTATCTCGCACGCCTCAATCGGAGTTCGGTAGAAGAAGTTATGGCCGTTATACGAACACTGCGCTGTCCAGAAAATCTCACCCGGCCGGGTGAATTATTACCCTATAATTCCACCCGGCCGGGTGGCGTAATTATGCCTGCGAGATTCCAGAGAGTACCAAAGAAGTCCCACCCGGCCGGGTGAATTTCTAGTGGATTAATTCCACCCGGCCGGGTCCGTCAAGCTGACGTTTTTCAAAGCAGAAACGCTATTTTTGAAGAGGGGAATAAGAAGGAAGAATTAGGTCAATTCTATTCATTCTCGACAAGCGACAAAACACATCTCTCTCTCTTTGTGAAGAACTCTTGGAAGAAGATTGAAGATTCAAGCTTCAATTCTTCCACCAATTGCAATTCGGATCATGATTTCCACTGTTTTTCCTTGTTTCTATTTGTTTTCTACCATGAACATGAGTAGCTAAACATCTTTTATGTAGAATTCTTGGTGAAGATGCATTGATTTATAGTTTTAATCCAATTGACTTCGTTTTTATCTTGCTCTTGCAATTGTTTGAATTATTCTTGTGCTTTTTCCTAACAATTGCTTGATCACCAATTGGGAGTGTAGGGTTTCTTAGACTAATCGGGAGATGAAATATTTAACCTTGAAAGAAGAATTATTCACACCTTAATTCAATAAAACTCGGGAGAGTTGAGGTTTTGAGTGGGATCTTTAATCTAATCGAACTATTAGGAGTTAGGTCTAAGAATTAGAAGGGGACTTCAATTATTACACCTAATCTACGGATTTCTCACCTCGGGAGGGGGTTTAATCTATATTTGTGATTGATTCAACAATTCTGGAGACTTTAAATGGTAAATCGATTTCAATTGGGTTAGGCTATGAGTTGTGCATCGGATCCTTGAATTCTGCATATTTCTTCAACTTTATCTGCAACTTGTTTCTTTGTTCTCTTGTTTAAGTGTTTTATTTTAATCTCTGTTTTTATATGTTTTTAGTAGTTGTTAGTTTAAAACCAAACTTCTCGATCGTCTGGATAGTAGTTGAAATTGGTTCGTGGTACTTAGGTTTACACTTAATTGTCTCTGTGGGATACGATATACTCTTGCTTGCTGTTTGCTACGATAGCCCCGTACACTTGCGGGTATTAATTGGGTAAAATAAAGTTGAGTCAAGTTTTTGGCGCCATTGCCGGGGATGATTTTTGTGTTATATAGCTTGATATCGTGATAATAATCAAGACTACTACTTCAGACATTACTGCTTTATTTTTATTTTTTTTCGTTTCTTTTAATTTTTCGAGTTCTCACAATTGTGTTTCTTATTCAGGTGTATGCACACACGTTCTAAAGGCTTGCCTCTAGAACCTTTCGACTCTGAGATCGAAGCATCGAACCGGAAGAGGAACGCATATAGGAGACTCACAAAGAAGATTCAAGCTTCTTCGCCAAACCGCGTAGGAGCATCTTCAGATCGGAGGGACCTCTCACCTATTCGATCACCAGTTCAGGATCATCTTCAGCTTGATCCCGATTCTCCTTTTCTGATGGAGAACGAAGAAGGGAACAACAACGGAGGCAACAATGGCCCACCACCCCCTCCTCCCACTAATGCTGAGCTCCTACGACAGCTGGAGGAATTGCGTCGACAGGTTAATCGTGAACCCGCTGTGCCGGTGCAGAATCAATATGTATACCACGGAGTGGCAAACCCAACTGTATTTAACAATATTGACGCCAACAACTTTGAGCTGAAACCAGGACTGATCCAGATGGCGGAAAATAATGCTTTTAGGGGCAAATCCTCAGATGACCCTAACAAGCATATTACCAAGTTCATTCAGATCTGCAACACGACGAAAATGAATGGAGTGACAAATGATCAGATCCGATTGAGACTGTTTCCTTTTTCTTTGGAAGACGCGGCAAAGGATTGGCTCGAGAGTTTGACACCGGGGTCCATTAGAACATGGGACCAGATGGTCCACAAATTCATGGAGAAGTTCTATCCCCCTAGTGAGGCTATTAAGAGGCAACACGAGATCATTGCCTTCCAGATGATTCCTGCGGAGACTATTAAAGATGCATGGGGGAGATTCAAGGCCCTGCTGAAGAGGTGTCCCAATCATGGCTTATCCCCAACAGTGCAAGTCATTACATTCTTCAAGGGATGTATACCTGAAGCACAACGGGAGTTAAATCTCAGCGCGGGAGGTAATCTTCTCAAGAAAGGAGAGGAAGAGGCGATGGAGGTGATTGAAGAGCTTGCATCCAGTGATGAAGGATGGAGCAACGAAAGGAGTAAGGTGCATAGGGTGGCTTCTACCACGGATCATGATACAATGAGCACCTTATCCGACAAGCTGGATGCCTTAACCATGAAATTTGACTGCATGATGATGAGGCAACCGTCACAAGAGCCCCAAGGAAGTATGGAGGATGTGAATTACGTGCAGCAGGGGGGCAACATGTATTACAATAACTCACGCCCGAACTTTAATGGTGGAGGATACAACCAGTATGGGAACAAGGGGCATCCAAATCTCTCTTACGGGAATCCAAATAATGCTCTGCAGCCTCCTCCGGGATTCACAGTCTCTGATGGGATGGTGAACGACCCCAAGAAGATGACCACGGAGGACATACTCAAGTCCTTCATGCTACAATCTAATAAGGTCATGGAGCAGAATAATCAGAGGATGGAGAAGGTCGAGACAGATGTACAAGGAATGGCCACTCATTTGAAGAACATTGATATTCAGATCAGCCAGATTTCCCAGACTGTGAGTACTCTTACTCAATCGAGAAAATTCCCTGCTACCACCAGTGTCAATCCCAAGGACTGCAAAGCTATACATCTGAGGAGTGGAACAAACTATGAGGGACCTTCAATGCCATCCGAGAATGAGGGTAGAGTAGCAGAAAAGAGAGCTGAAGAGGATGAATTGGTCGAAGAAGGTGAGACAGTGCAAATTTCTACTCCACCTAAGGAGAACACGACTATACCTTCACCCACACCACATACAGCTCATACTCCAGCTGAAGTGAGGATCCCTTATCCTCAACGTGTTCAGAAGAAGAAGATAGAACGAGTCACACTAGTTATGCCCATGCGGTACAAGCGTAGATTACTAACATTGGGGTTGTCAATCCTAGATTCGTAACTCCTAAAAGCCTCTAAGACCCTTGTAAAATCCTCACTCTCAATTAACAGTGCCATTTTAAGGGAAACTAATTGTAGTGTCTATTAAGTGGATCTAACTCGCCAATCTCCTCTCACGATTATGTAGCAAGTTATATTAAATCAGCATCGAATGTGTCACTCAAACATGCAGTATTACGGAACAACTTAAGGAAGAAACGAAGTATAAATAAAACAGATATTCAATAGAAAACATAATTTGTATTAATCCAAAAAGAGTTACTAACACATCCCTCAAATCCTATGAATTTAGTTACACATGATAGAATAATCTAAAAACATAGTTTGAAGGGAAAACAATGTAAAAATAAGAACTGAAGCGATAAAATCCAAAGGAAGAATCCTGTAGCCTTGATCTTCATTTGACTTCGTCTTCAACCTCTTGCGCAACGAAGAACTTTCAAATATCTTGCTCTAGAATTGCGAGGCAAAGAGTGTAAAAAGTGTGTTGTTAATGAATAGGTTTAAGGGGCTATATATAGGGAGTAGGTCAAATCCTATGGATGGAAGGAAAAGGTTGGCTAATTTAGATAAAATATGGAGAAAATCTAATTAAATTCGTGCACAACCTTTTCGCGGCGGACCGCTGCACCTTGGTCAGCTGTCGCTGTGCAGTTGTCTAAAGCCTCTGCGGATTTGGGTAGCGGTCGCTACACATCCTGCAACGGTCGCTGTGGATTAGTCCAGTGGCTACGGGATTTCTCGAGCGGTCGCTGCACACGTCCGAGGGGTCGTTGGGCGTCTTCAGACTTTTCAGCACAAATTTTCCGGAGCGGACCACTTCAAGCGTAGCGGTCGCTGCGACTCACGCAGCAGTCTGCTGGGCATCTTGAATGCTCCAGAATTCTATCTTTGACTTTTTCCTATCTTTTTGAATCAAATATGCACAATTCTCACAAAACATGTCAAAGTACAAAAATAGATAAAATATGTGAAATATGGACATGAATTGCGATTAAGACACTAAAAATAGACCAAATAAGGGCCCTAAAATAGTGCAAAATCCGAGCGCATCAATTATACACCTCCACCGGGACCACGTCCAACATCTTGTTGGTATCCATCACCATCTCGCCCTCTTCACGGTTCTCACCATCCGGATCAACATAAGAGTGTTCAAATGGACCCTCCTCGTTTCGATGGATCCGACACTGCTAATTGGATTTTCAAAATCCAATAATATTTTGACCATATGATGATGCCCGATGCTTAGAGATTGCATTATGTGGTTCCATTGTTTGACCCTCCGGCTGCCGAATGGATCAAGCATTTTTGTTCTAATAATGATTTTGTGACTTGACATGATTTCTTAACCGAGGTTCGTTATTGGTTTGATCCGGATTGTTATGAAAGTTACATCGGGTTGATTGCAAAGTTATGTCAAACTGGAAGTGTTTCTGACTACCAACTCGAATTTGAAAGATTAAAAAACAAACTCTCCGGCGTTCCAGATTCCATCCTTTTGCCGATTTATGTTGCTGGTCTCAAACAGCCTTTGCAACGAGAGGTCAAGCTACATCGGCCGTCGACCCTCGCGTCAGCTTTTGCCCTTGCCAAAGAATTATCAGCCGGCAGAATGGATCAGAAACCTTCGACTTCATCATATTCAAGGAGGCCGTGGGTTTCAAGGGAGAATCGATCACAATACAACCCCACACCTACATCACAACCAGCAGCTGTTACTGTTAGGTTTGGTATACTGAAAAGCATGTTTCGAGCAAGTTTCGCGTGAATATAATCTTGCTTGTATACGTAAAACTCTACAATCCACTTTTAACCCGATTCAATATTATTCGAGCAGTCTCGCACGAATAGAATCACTATTATTATTACATTGTGTTTTCTTGTGCATTTATAAGATGTTTTACAAACATTTAAATGCATAAGAAGTAAACAAAGTCTAAGTCTTTTGCTTAGTAGACCGGTTGTGGGCGTCGTCCACTCTAAGGTAACACGGTCAGATCTATGCAGTACTTTGCAAAAGAAAAAGAAGACTTTCACAACCTAGATAGGCTTTGGCTACCTATCGTGAAAGGTTGCAATGTCAGTCCGCATATTTCTAAGCCTTACTGAAATAAGATGACATTGGTGTGGTATAGCACTGAACGGATCTAACAGCAAGACGTGTCTTTATGCTATCTACTGAAAGACTAGGTCTTGATAAAATATTATTTCTTAATCTACATATGTTAGCATTGAGCATACGGTATTGATTATGCACTACTTTGACTTATCAAATGGTGCGGGTTTTTCGCAACCCAATAATCCTGATATATTGGGTAGTGGTGATTAATATCTAGCAGTGCTAGGATTGCTATTATGTTGAAACGTGCGCGAGGTGAGTCTCGTTTGATAATGTCCTCAAGAGGAGCTCGAACAAGGTTTTATTATTCGGAAAACTGACCAGTTAGAGTTTTATTACTCTATGAATAGTAAATAAATGTTTCTTGCTAAGTCCACTCTTGGAATTAATAAGATATTAATTAATTAAGTCCACAGCAGACATTAATTAATTAATGGATATTTATATCTTAAGCGCGGGAAATAAATAATAAACAAAGTGGAAACCCGACTTACTTGTAATTTCGGATTTGGATGGGGAGAGTTCAATATTACTTGTGTAGTGGCTGCTCGTAATATTCCAATATAAGCTTGTATTAAATTGTGAGTTCAATTTAATTAGTAAAAAGCTAATTGGGGGAGCCCATATCCAAAACCTTCTATAGATCCATGTCTGGGCCCAAAAGGAACTTAATATAAATAGGAGAATAAAGGAGACAGAAATCATTCATTATTATTATTCATAATTTTCGTCCCCCTCTACCTAGAGGAGTTCGAATTTCTCTCCTAATTGGAGAAGGATTTCTTCTGTCTTCTTTATTCAAGTCCTAGTATTTTGATAAGATCAGCCCACCCTGATATCGAGATACAGTTCGGGAACCTGAGAGAAGATCCGTGGTCTAGTATTGAAGATCATCGTGGAGAAGGCGCGAGCAATCGACGATTCTTTGGAGAATCAAATCGGTAACTCTAAACCGTAGAATTCATGTTTAGGATTTACTTTCTTTGAGCATGAATTATTTGCGTTCTAGCATGCAATTATCAGTTTAACATGTGAATTGATTAATCGCATAATCGGTCAAATAGATCCTTATCTAATTTATTTGTTTTGTACAAGTCTTCCGCTGTGCAAAGGGCTCCAAACCTCATCAATTGGTATCAGAGCCAATTGGATTAATTTCATGTTATGTGAATTGCTTGAACGCATGTTTCTATTTGCTGCGAATATGTCTGCTGCGTGAACAAATCTTTTATGATGCTAGCGAATATGTTTTGCGTCTAATTGATGATAAGTTATCATTACTTCCATGTAATAATTACAAAATATGTACATAATTCAAATTGAATTAAGATGTACTGTACGTATGCCGACGGCAAATTGAGATCACATGGGTAATTGGATTTGATTATCATTCCAATGGGAGGGTTCGAATTGAATTCTTTACATGAGATTCTCAAGCGAACAGCGACTTCTGGGCAGCAGCGGCTGTGCTTTGTTGGCAGCGTGCAGCACAGGGCGACCGGACAGCAGCGGGTGCGACGACGCAGCGACAGCAGCGTCGGTATCCTGCAGTGCAGCGCCCGCGTCAGAGATGTCAGGCTGGCCAAGCTGCGTCGGCAGCTCAAGCTTTCGAGCTGGGCAGCTTGAGCGACGCAGAACAGCAGCAGTTCGCGAATCGAGTGGGAGCCCTTCGTGGGCAGTTCCCGAACTCGACGGACGATGGAGACGTCGCACGCCTCGTTTCGTGACTTCGCTTTCCAAAATTGATTATGATTTTCTCATCCTTGGATTCAATTTGGAAAGAAATCAAGATTAATTTGGAAATAAGATTTGAATATATCTTTTGTGGATTTTATATATTATAAAAGATTTGATTTTGTATTAAATCATGGATTAATTATAGATTTTATCTTATCTTATGGATTTGTAGGGATTTAAATCCTAGATGAATCCTAGTTAAATTTGGATAATGACAATCTAATTTTATTTATATCCTATGGATTAATGTGGATTCATCCATTGATAAATTCTAGATGGATTTGAATAATGATAATATAATATTTTATTCTTATCTTATAGTTTTATATGGATTTGTTCCTAGATGAATCTTGGATAGATTTGAATAATCATAATATAATATTATCTTATTCTATGGATTTATATGGATTTATTCCAAGATAAATCCTAGATGAATTAGGATAAACATTTATATTAATTTATTTTATCTTATAGATTTGAATAGATTTAATTCTATTAAGACAAATCTTAGATGGATTAAAATAATTATTAATCCAATTTATCCTTATCTTTTGGATTTATATCCTAGATATATTAGGATAAAGATGATATGTAAGAAATCCTTATTTAATTGGATTTAGATAAATTTATTTATCGAAGAAATCCTAAGTAATATTTGATATATTCTGGATGTCTATTCTAAATGGAATTAAGATTTGTATAAATCTTGATTGATTGGATTTTATTTTTATCTTATGGATTATGATGGAAGTGTTTCTATCTAGTAATATCCTAGTACGATTTAAATAATGATAATCCTAGATCAACGTTATCTTGAATTGTAGGATTTGATTTTATCGAAATAAAATCTAGAATAATCCTAAATGGATTTAGATAGTTAACTCTATCTTCATAAATCCTAAATAAATTTGGATAATTATTATCCAAGATAAAACTTAATTATTTAATTGATTCTCCCTTGATTAGATTAAATAATTGTCGTTAATTATCATGTGTGCTTAAATGTCATGCATTAAATGGATTTATCTGTTTATTTGGTGTTTATCTATTTTAAGTGGATTATCTGCTTTATCTGCTTATGTGATAATTATGCAAAAACCATACAAAATATCTAAGTGATGATTACAACAAGTGCGTTGTATACGGTCTCCATCGGTTGGACTGCCAAATTTGTGAAGTTGATTTTCTAATATTATCGCCACCTACAGAGTAGGGACAATAATCCTACGAAAACAGCAAGTTCATAAGGGCGGACTTCTCACATAATAAATAGAATGAACTAGAAAGTGGTTCCCAATATTATTGTCACCTGCAGAGTGGGGACAATAATCCTAAGGAACTGCGAGTTTCAGGGTTCAATCAGAATTTATGAGATAGCTTGGTTTTGTTGTCAGCACATGAACATTGTAATGGGAGTGTGTTGTAGAAATAAAATTCTGTAATGCTAAATCTGATGGTCGTGCTTAGGCAACATTAGGCGTATTAACCTCCAGAGGAGGATGCATTTAATGTGTCGGTGTTGTAACCAGTAAAATTGTCAAAATTTTAATGCGTATTAACCTCCAGAGGAGGATACGATTTATTAATTTTGCTGTTGTAAGATACATAATTGTTTTGTGGTTATTTGTGATTATGTATTGAGCATGAGTATGTGATAATAAGTTTATTTGTCAAATCTTCATTATGTCATTTAATATTTGTCTGCGATCCTTAAAGAAACAAAACTCGAATGCCTAAATTATGTAGACCGGAAACGAAAATGGATAAGTTTCTCATTGCTGAAAAGCTTGAGTTTGTACTCAATGATTCATGTCCTCCATTTCTTCGACATAATTCCACGAAGAATGTTCGAGAATGCATTATGCATGTACTTGACAAGCTCTTTGAGGAATAAGGTCAAGCTATTTTCCTTTAAGTAGCTCGACAAGTCTTGGTTAATAACGATGAAAGATGGATATCAATAGAATCTGTCAAGATGATTCGATTGGAATATCCTAGAGTGACAGAATGTTTTGAGGTTCTTTTGATCACTCAAATAGTTTCTGACACAAGTCATCGCCTAAAGTAACAAGAAATGACTATAAGAAGGTTTAACTGAAAAGTAGAAAATCTTCAGAATAATAGTCGTTATGTTACTATTAGAGCAAAGTAACATGATAGATGGCGAATTCATAAAGGCTGCATTTTTCTTAAGTCCTAGTTCATTTGAACAAAAGACTAGACATGGAAATTGGAGCGCCTGGATTGTTATCGGAGTTTGTTTAAAGCGAGAAAAGATGCTTTGTGAGTTGGATTGACCTATTTTATAGAAGGACAATGACTTACATGACAATGCAACTTCTAAGTAAGAGATCTTGATCCAATTAGGTTTTTGTTGCAATGGGAACTATTAATGCTCAACTAATGTTTTATGGTTGATGCTTAAGGCATCATAGTATTAAAATAATATAAGTGCGACAAGGATGAGTATTCAATAACACATCAACTTCTTAATCATTGAATGATAAAGTATTTATGGCTCTTAGCCTTAAGGCCAAGAAAATACTTAGAAATTGTTCGAACTGATCTAGACTATCAAGATTTTAACATATTGTTAAATATCTTGAGAGTTGAGAAAGTCTATTTGATGCACTATGAGTTAGAATCATTTGATTTTTCAAGAGATTCAGAATACTTATAGAAGTGCAACATAGAAAGACTAGCAAGTCTCAATGGTTTACACCATAAGGAGACGAGCAAAGGGTTATGATTAGTAGTGGGAGTCTAATCTCCATTAACGAATCCAAGCATTCATCTAATGAATGGGATAATTATGTAAGAAGGAATCGAAGTCTTTCTAACACAAGTTTGATTATGTGATGAGTTGTACTCATTAAAATCTTATCATTGATGGGATAAACATTAAAGAAACTACGAACATCAGTCTCTTCTACAAAACACAGGTTGTGGACTAGAGCGTCTCTAGTCTAACACATCTCAAGGTGTAATGTTGTTCCAACACGTGTTGGAAAAGTGTCCAAGAAATTGGAGTTGAGTACTGAGGCATGTTTTAAGGTTTGTCCCAAATGATGTAACGTTTTAAGTTCTGTAATCTTCAAAGATATAATTCTTGTATGAAGATCAAGAGATGAACTACAAGCCTAACAGCGTGATAACTCTCAAAATAAAGAGAGAGATATTGGATTTTCCACATTACCAAGAAGTCATACCATTAGAAACTTTTGCACTAATAAAATCAACTTCATTACCTAAGATTGTAAGAACCATATCGTAGTGGGAGCGTTCCACTGGAACACAACAAGTTCATGGGTCTAAGAGTGTCATAAGACTCAGTCTTAGATTAACTTGAACATAATCCCTTTAACTACAATGTAGTATTGGTTAATTTGGATAATCATCTTTTAAAAGGTGATAGATTCCATGTTACAATCTAAGATAGACAACATGTTTTACAAAACTTGCAATACTACCTACAGACTGTGTCAGTCAGTGGGAGTAAGTATCTCTGCAAGTGTAAATGTGGATCTCAAATGGCTAGACAATGACAATGGGTTATGCCCAAAGAGAATTATCTTCTCGCTATCGTTGTGCTAGGATTTATTCAATCATATTGTCTATTAGAACTTACATAAATTATAATGTATGTATTATGATTGTCAAGACAGCCTTCTATAAATAGAAGTCTTGAGGAAATCATCTACTTGAACATTCTAATGGATATGTAATTAAGGGCAAGAAACGTATGATTGGAAGCTTATATAGACCTTCGCGGTCTTAGAAAAGCATCTAAATCGGAGTATATGTGTTTTTATCAAAATTGTCAAATATTTGGAATTTGACTTGTGTCCTTAACAGTGCTGTAAGCACAAGGAAGTTGAAAGTGCATTACATATGGTATTATTGGTACTCTATGATGATGAAATCTACAAAAGTTGCAAACAACTAAGATTGACATCTGGCGTAGGAAACTGGTTGTCTACTCAGTTCAAGATAAATGATTTAAGAGAAACTAATTACATTCTTAGCATCTAAGTCCTTTTACGATTGCTAGAAAGAATGTTGAGATTCTCTTAGGAATCCTATATCTACACATTGCTTGACATTTAAGCATTAGAAATTCCATGAAAAGGTTTATACCTCTCAAGATGGAATTGTCTTGTCTCTAGTCAAGTGTCGTTTGACACTTAGTGAGATCAAATATTATGAGACTAGTTTCAGAGATAGTTGTCTCATGTATGCTATAATGTGTACTAAGTTTGATATTAGTTGTGCTTATGCATAGTAAGTATATATCATATTAACCATGGCAAAGTATTTTGATTGAGGTAATGAATATACCTAGTGCTTGAGAAAGACTAGTAACTATATTCTAGTTTACCAGTCATTCATGTATTGTCCTTGGGGTTACACTGTCTTAGTTTTATGACTAATCAGTGATCGAGTAAGTCATCCTCTGAATATGTGTTTACCTTAGGAATATCTTCCTAATAGCTTTAATCGTAAGTTTGAGTATGCCTATGAGTATTATTTTTTACTACTCTAGTGAAGGCTAACTCAAGGGACACACGAGTTTATTAAGCTAAGCAATTACATATGGGGATGAAATTAATTAAAGATCAAGTACGCAGCAAAGACATTATGGTGAAAAAGATATTATCAGAGAACAACCAAGCAGATTTTTCTTTCACTTAGTGAAATGATTGGTAGTTCAATATATCTAGTACAAAGACCTACTTTGAGTATAAGTGGGAGAGTTTTTGGCAGTGGGTATACTCGAAAGCATGTTTTGAGTATAAGTGGGAGACTGTTAGGTTTGGTATACTGAAAAGCATGTTTCGAGCAAGTTTCGCGTGAATATAATCTTGCTTGTATACGTAAAACTCTACAATCCACTTTTAACCCGATTCAATATTATTCGAGCAGTCTCGCACGAATAGAATCACTATTATTATTACATTGTGTTTTCTTGTGCATTTATAAGATGTTTTACAAACATTTAAATGCATAAGAAGTAAACAAAGTCTAAGTCTTTTGCTTAGTAGACCGGTTGTGGGCGTCGTCCACTCTAAGGTAACACGGTCAGATCTATGCAGTACTTTGCAAAAGAAAAAGAAGACTTTCACAACCTAGATAGGCTTTGGCTACCTATCGTGAAAGGTTGCAATGTCAGTCCGCATATTTCTAAGCCTTACTGAAATAAGATGACATTGGTGTGGTATAGCACTGAACGGATCTAACAGCAAGACGTGTCTTTATGCTATCTACTGAAAGACTAGGTCTTGATAAAATATTATTTCTTAATCTACATATGTTAGCATTGAGCATACGGTATTGATTATGCACTACTTTGACTTATCAAATGGTGCGGGTTTTTCGCAACCCAATAATCCTGATATATTGGGTAGTGGTGATTAATATCTAGCAGTGCTAGGATTGCTATTATGTTGAAACGTGCGCGAGGTGAGTCTCGTTTGATAATGTCCTCAAGAGGAGCTCGAACAAGGTTTTATTATTCGGAAAACTGGCCAGTTAGAGTTTTATTACTCTATGAATAGTAAATAAATGTTTCTTGCTAAGTCCACTCTTGGAATTAATAAGATATTAATTAATTAAGTCCACAGCAGACATTAATTAATTAATGGATATTTATATCTTAAGCGCGGGAAATAAATAATAAACAAAGTGGAAACCCGACTTACTTGTAATTTCGGATTTGGATGGGCAGAGTTCAATATTACTTGTGTAGTGGCTGCTCGTAATATTCCAATATAAGCTTGTATTAAATTGTGAGTTCAATTTAATTAGTAAAAAGCTAATTGGGGGAGCCCATATCCAAAACCTTCTATAGATCCATGTCTGGGCCCAAAAGGAACTTAATATAAATAGGAGAATAAAGGAGACAGAAATCATTCATTATTATTATTCATAATTTTCGTCCCCCTCTACCTAGAGGAGTTCGAATTTCTCTCCTAATTGGAGAAGGATTTCTTCTGTCTTCTTTATTCAAGTCCTAGTATTTTGATAAGATCAGCCCACCCTGATATCGAGATACAGTTCGGGAACCTGAGAGAAGATCCGTGGTCTAGTATTGAAGATCATCGTGGAGAAGGCGCGAGCAATCGACGATTCTTTGGAGAATCAAATCGGTAACTCTAAACCGTAGAATTCATGTTTAGGATTTACTTTCTTTGAGCATGAATTATTTGCGTTCTAGCATGCAATTATCAGTTTAACATGTGAATTGATTAATCGCATAATCGGTCAAATAGATCCTTATCTGATTTATTTGTTTTGTACAAATCTTACGCTGTGCAAAGGGCTCCAAACCCCAGCAGTTACATCCCAACCGCTTCGCTCAGTTCCAGACAAAAACCGTCACAATGCTTTGGGTAAACTTCCAGTGGTGCGTCTATCTGCATCCGAGAAATCTGAACGGTCTCGTCGGGGGTTATGCTGGTACTGCGACGAAAAGTGGATCCCTGGTCATGTTTGTAAACAGAACTTCCTTGCTTATATGGGTGTGGACTCGGAGGATGAAATGCAGCATGAACTGGATAGTGAGTTGCCGGAGGACAATGTCATCACTGCATATTTGTCTCACTTGAACGCCATTGAGGGAAAACATCGTGCTAAGTCGATTAATATTATGGCCACAATCCGCGACTCCTCCGTCAGTGTTCTACTTGACACGAGCAGTTCCCATGACTTCCTACATCCATGAGTCGCTGAAAAGCTAAGTCTTCCATTAACCATGATTAAACATTTTCGTGTTTACGTGGGTAATGGTGCTTCTCTAATTTGTTCTCATGTTAGTAAACAGACTGTGGTGGATCTGCAGGGCCATATCTTTCGGATCGACTTGCATACTTTGGCCTTTCACGGACCGGACTTGATTTTGGGAATGGAATGTTTGGAGTCTTTGGGTCGTGTCACACATGATTATGTGGCCCGAACCATGGAATTCTTCAAGGATGACTCTTTGGTTGTGTTACGTGGACTTGCATCGATGCCGCGCCAGATCTCGGTCCACACTCTATCCGTTTTGTTGGCACACAGGTGAACACGAACTGTTCGAAATTGTTGTTGTTCCACCACAACATGACCCAACGCAGAACACTGCAGTGCTGGAATCCCATTCATCGGGTATTATCAGATTACATCTTTGTATTTCGCACTCCAGAAGGAATGCTGCCGTCACGTCAATTTGAACATCGTATCCACATTCTCCCGGGCTCCAAACCAGTTAACGTGAGGCCGTACCTTTATCCTTACTTCCTGAAGCAGGAAATAGAAAAGCAAGTTGAAACTATCCTCGGCCAAGGCATCATTTGTCCGAGCCAAAGTCCTTTTTCGTCGCCGGTGCTACTAGTTCGTAAGAAGGATGGGTCTTTTCATTTCTTCTTCGATTATAGGGCTCTCAACAAGGCCACAGTCCCTGATCATTTCCCGATTCCTACTGTTGATGAATTGTTTGACGAATTGGGGGCATCAAAGTTTTCACTAAATTGGATTTAAGGTTTGGCTATCATCAAATTCGTATGAACCGGGATGATATTTTCAAGACGGCTTTCCGGACACATGATGGGCATTTTGAGTTCCTTGTCTTTCCTTTCGGACTCACGAATGCGCCCTCGACATTCCAGGCGGCAATGAATTCCATTTTTCGGCCTTTACTGCTTAAGTCGGTCATTGTATTTTTTGATGACATTCTCATCTATAGTCCTACCTTGGAGAAACATTGTAACCAATTGACCGAGGTTCTTTCGACTTTGGCGACTTATCAGGATTTTGTCAAGCTCTCCAAATGCACGTTTTGTAGCACGAAAGTTGATTACTTGGGCCACTTGATTACGAAGGGCCAACTCAAGGCCTACCCTACTAAGATTGATGCAATGGTGGCTTGGCCTACTCTGTCGACGTTCAAACAATAGCGGGGATTTCTAGGCTTGACGGGCTACTATCGGCGTTTCATAGCTCATTATGCCATGATTGTTGCCCCTCTGATTGAGTTACTTAAAAAAAAGGCTCATTTCAGTGGTCATCCGCGGCAAATGACAGCTTCGCTGCTCTCAAAGTGGCTATGACTACGGCTCCAGTTCTCCACTTGCCTAACTTTGACCGTATATTTTGCATCGAGACGGATGCTTCGGATTTTGGAGTTGGGGTTGTTTTGTTGCAAGATGGTCATCCACTTGCCTTCTTCAGTAAGCAGCTCGGGCCTCGCTGTCGAAGTGCATCTACCTATCACAAGGAGCTCTATGCTATCGTCGAAGCTGTAAGAAATGGAGGCAATATTTGCTTGGTCGAGAATTCATAATTCGTAGTGATAAGAAAAGCCTTAAAGATCTGCTTCAACAAGTCATTCAAACACCAGATCAACATTTGTATATCCGTACACTAATGGGGTTCAAGTTTCGGATCGAATACAAGACTGGGACTTCTAATAGAGTTGCCGATGCTCTGTCACGCCGCGACCCATATGCAGATCAGGCAGCTGCGCTTCTCTCGGCTATTGCCCAGCCATTACCCGACTTGCTCGCTGCCCTGCGATTGGAGACAGGCCGTTCTGATACCTTGTCTGCCATTCGGCTATCCTATTGTGATGGTTTCATTTACTTCAAAAGACGTATCTATGTGGACCCACACTCTCCATCGCGTGCGACACTACTTTTTGAACATCACACTACGTCGGCAGCGGGACATCCAGTTGTAGACCGCACTTTTCGAAGATTGGCTTCGGGTTTCTATTGGCCGAACATGAGAAAGGAGGTCCAACAATTTGTAGCGTCTTGTGTCTATTGTCAAACCACAAAGTATTCGACTCAGAAACCTGCAGGTCTTCTGCAGCCTTTGCCTGTACCGTTGTACCGTCGCAGGTATGGGACGACGTCTCTAGGGACTTCATAACGGGGCTTCCTCCTTCTTGGGGTTATACGGTTATCATGGTCGTTGTAGACCGGCTATCTATACGCGCATTTTGCGGCGTTGCCTGCGAAATTTGATGCCTTGAGCGTCACGCGTTTGTTTATTGATATGGTGGTGAAACACCATGGTTTTCCTCGCACTCTTGTTTCGGATAGAGATCCTATTTTTCTAAGCGTGACGTGGGAGCACATGCTCCGCTTGAGTGGTACCAAGTTGCATTTTTCGATGGATTATCACCCTCAGTCTGACGGCCAAACGGAAGTCCGCAACAGAGGTCTCGAGCAATATCTGCGAGCCTTCACGTCCGACAAGCCGACCAAGTGGACTAACTTTCTTCCGTGGGCAGAATTGGCTCTAAACTACTTTCATCACTCTGGTCTTGGGACATCTCCATTTCGAGCTTTGTATGGCCATGAACCGCCTCAGCTTGTGGCTGCTCCACCTTCGGAAACCATACCTCCAGCAGTGGCTGATCTCATCCGCCAGCGGGGTGCACTTCTGGTGGAATTACGTGCAAATTTGGAACGAGCACAACAACGTATGCGGGAGGTGGCTAACCGAGGTCGCCGCGATGTTCAATTTGTTGTCAGAGATAAGGTTTTGTTGAAGCTGCAACAATACCGTCAACACTCTGTCGCTCGCCCCTTGTCCGCCAAGTTAGCTCCTCGATACTATGGTCCCTTCACCGTGTCTGAAAGAATTGGGCCAGTGGCATATCGCCTTGATCTACCGCCGAACTGTCGTATTCACAATGTCTTTCATGTAAGCCTTCTTCGACCTTTTGTTGAAGGAACTTCTGATCCAAGCACAGCGGCATTACCAGAGGATTTTTTCATGTCACGCCCGGTTGTTAAACCGGCTAAGCTGCTTGATCGTCGTGTTGTGGTACAGCAGGGGACACCAGTTGAACAAGGATTAGTCCAGTGGACTGGGGCAGACCACCTTTCAGCCACTTGGGAGCCACTGTCGTCTCTCTCTAAGCGTTTTCCTTCAATTCTCCTTGAGGACAAGGACGTCTCTATCCGGGGGGAGTTGATACGAGTCAACCTTCATCATCCACAGCTGAGTATGAGCAGCCATCAGAGGAAAACAGAGATGGTCAGGGACAGACAAGCAAGCGCGACTCGAGTACTCGTCGCACAAGACGTCGACCTTCACGTCTCCAAGACTATGTTAGTTATTAGCTATGTGTGTTGTATTTCGTTCAGTTGCTTTATCTAATGTAATAGGAATAGAGAGTCGAGCGTGTTATAAGCTCCATTCTTTCCCGATATGCAAAAGAGAGTCGAATCAACACTAGGGTCCTTAGTTAATATAAATAGGGAACTTGTTATCTTAATTGAGTTTAAGCAATAATAAGAACCCTTTTAAATATTTTTTCTCTTCGTCAGTTAAAGAACTATTCCTATTTCCTTTCTTTCTTCTTGTTCGAAGGAGAGACATCCGCGACGGAGGAGAGAATCTGTGATAGTTGACGTCGATAGGGATAAAGTCCTTATCACACCAACCTTGCAGATGAGAAGAACAAGGTGTAGGATGTGAATCAAACTCCAATTTTGTACATGTAGGATGAGTACTAGGTTTGTGTTTGGGGTTGAAACAGACTAAGGGGGACTAATACTCGTGCTGGAGGACATGAGCTAATGTGTATAAACGCAGGCAAGGAATGAGAAGTCGGTCAAGCTAAATGGAGCAGGAACCCCAGTATGGCAAGGCCGTGGGATGTGTTAAGGAGTGCAGTGGAGAAAATTGCTGCGATGGAAGAGGCCCAACTGGTGGCTGGTAGCAACATTGGTTGACAACCTCGGCGCTTTTGCTGGACAAGGATAAAGAGACGGTTGCATCAGATTAGATAAGCTGTTTAGTAATGACATGTTTTTTTCATGGATTTTCATTCCTAGATGAGTTATCACTCCTACCAAACATGGCCTTAAGTATTCCTATATACTGGGGTGGTGATTTTATGATAGATTGATAGTGTTAAAGCAGTTTTCTTATTTGCATAAATGACTTTACATTGCAAATTCATAGTAATGGGGGGAGTAATTTAGCAGAAAACTGATGGAACTTGATATTCAACCTTTGTTTTACCAAAAAACATGTATACAATAGGTTAATGGGAAACACTCCCAACAGCACATCTTCTTCCCCCCTCCCCCACAATTGCATCTGCTCCTTCTTCATCCGTCACTGCTGCCTCCATCTTCTCCACTTTCTCCTCCCTCCTGCATGATCATCGCCTCTCCCTCTTGCACTCTGCTGCTGCCACTCAATTTGCCCGCGCTCACGGAAGTGTGCCTCTAGGTTGGTAATGGTTTATTAAACCATATGGAGTTGCATATGTTTCTACAATTACAGGAAGTGAACATGAGAGCTGTGGTTTTGGGGAAGAGAGCAAAAATGGCATTGGGGGAATCTGTATAGACTGCAGATTCCCTTGCAACATATCCACCACTTTATTCATCGAAGGCCTATCTAATGGAGCTGTCTGAGTGCACCAAAAACCTACCATTAACATTTTCCTCACAACTTCTTCTTCCTCTTCTGTCATGAGGGCATGAATCTTTTCATTTTGCATTACCACATGCTCATAAATTTCTTCAAGGAAATAATGTTCACTTGATTGAGATGACTTATTCTCAACATTAGTCCCTGTTTCTGCCATTCGAAGAAGCATAATACCATAGCTGTACACATCTGATTTGTGAGAAACTACACCGAAATTTCTTGAGAACACTTCAGGAGCAATGTACCCTATAGTTCCCCTTGTTCCAAGCATAGATATTATGCTCTGCTTCTTCACACACAATTTAGCAAGCCCAAAATCCGATATCTTTGGGCAAAAGTCTTCATCCAAAAGAATATTCTGAGGCTTGATATCAAAATGAACAATCCTCGTGTTGCAGCCTCTATGCAGGTACTCAAGACCCTGGGCAACCCCAACTGCAATCTCGTACATTTTCCTCCACCCTAGCGAGCAATTTGGATCCACAGATCGGCTCTTGTGGATGAACTTGTCTAATGATTTGTTGGGCATAAATTCATAGACTAGAGCCTTGTTGTTTCTCTCATAGCAAAATCCCAAGAGATTGACAATGTTGACATGGGAGGTTCTACTGATGCTGGCGACCTCGTTAACAAATTCTTCCGCATTATCATGAGTTTTCTTTAAGACCTTCACTGCCACTAGCTGACCTTCAGGTAGCTTTCCTTTGTACACAACACCATAGCCTCCTTGGCCTAGTTTCTCAGTGAAGGATTTTGTTATTTTTTTTATTTCATTGTAGCTGTATCTTTTCGGAGCCAGATATCCATGGTTGAGTACAAATTTGTCGATACGCTGTTTGTTTTCCTTTCCCAGATTGCACCATCCACGCTGTCTTCTAACGTAGTAGAAAATGCCGGATATAAGTAGACCAAGTAAACCAAGCGATACTCCTGCCGAGTGGTACAAATAGTATATAGGTTGGAGAATTTTAACCAAATAGATACTGGAAAAAACAAACAATTAGGTAGACTGCCAGTTCTAGTGAGATTGTTGTACACGATTATTTATTCGGTACTTACCTAGTAATGCACGCTTCTGCACATCGGTAAGCCTCTGTCGATGTCCTGTCAATCCTGATAGAAATCTTGCAAAGGTGAAGCCTCAGAAATGCATAAACATGGAAAAGAAATTGTGAACAGTGTGATAGTTCATAACTGTCTTGCCTGGATAGATATGGGTGAGGGTGTTCACTCTCACAAAAGCCATGTCAGTGGCATTTGGAGAAAATCTGCCATAGCTTAGCGGAAGCTTTTGCTTCCGACATTCTCCATCTCTAAACAACGCTACAATACAGTTGCAGTCTTGTAGACAGCCCTCTTTGCAACTTTCTTCAGCCATTCCTCTCGAAGCACTGTAGTAATTGTCTTCCCATGTTACATTGGCAACACTCCTCATCTCATAGCTTCTACTTTGATTCGTGTCTCTGCAGTCTACCTTGAAATCGGAGGTGCAGCCAGCGCTCCATTCTCCTTTACGAGCGATATCAAATCCCGGGAGGCATCTGCACTCCGCACCTCCATCCGTGTTAGTGCAGTAGCTATTAATGCCACACAAACCCTTTGGTAAACATTTGTCCTCCGTGACTGACCATATCGACTTCCAACTGTCTTCTTTCTCCAGCGATCGATTGTACACACGAAGAATGCCATCCGAATCGAGCCTCACGAGATAGATAACCCCTGTGACAGGGTTCCCTCCCGCGGTTAAACTCTTTCTCCAGACACTTCCGTTGTACAAACAAAGACGGCCATCGTTTTCAAGATTCAAGGACACATTGTTGCCCAGCCCCCATGTCTCGAACGAGAAATAAGCATCTATCGGTGTGTCTAATCCGTACATATAGTACAGAACAAGGTTTGCATCATATTGCATCCACAGCCTGAAAATCCCTGTCCTGAAGTCCGTCTTCGCAGCTCTAGACAGAAGCATCCCGCCCCGTGGAAGGCGCTGTCCGGGCAGAAGAGAGTCAGTCGGGTAATCAAAGGTCTGCCAAATGACACTGGAATTAGCATTGTAGAGCACAAAGTTTCCATTGTCAAGCATTGCTGCCCATGCTATAGGTTGGGACGAGTTGTCAATCCGAGACAATATATCGTTGGTATCACTCTTCTGCAAGACCAGTCCATCTCCCGTTAGCACAAGAACGACGTCAACAGGAACGACAGGATTCTTCTCAGTGTTGGCTGTCCACACCACTGTCCTTTCCCTGATGCTTCCGAAAAAGATGCAGACGGCATAGCCATCCTCTGTTTCGTGGAACCCGAAGGCGAAGGTGTTTGAAGCCGAGAACCAAGCAGTGTTGTCTGCGGGTGTTAAGGAAGATAAGAGGCTGATTGATTTGATTCGTTGAAAAGAGGGGGGTTCTGCTGAAATGGGAGCAGAAAGGAAGAGAAACAAGGCTGCAAAAGCGGCCATTTTAGTTATTTTCATCAAGAATGAGAAGCATTGGGTTACCATGCAAAATTGTTCAAGTCTTAATATACTTCGGTAATTACTATCAACATTTCTTGTACATGTACAGACAAAATGATCATCTTTGGTAACAGCTAATGCAAGTCGTCTTCTAGTAAACAATGTAGATGCTATGGCGGCACAAATCTAAATTTGCAGGTAAATTTCTATATTCCAAACACACTTCCTATGAACCTATAAATCTCACATCAATTTCCTTTAATACGTACAATGTGAGACATTGGAGTACGTAATGACATGTTAGTGATATCGATATTTAGGGGCGAGTATTTGAAAATAAAAATCGAACCTAAACGAATTATCCGAAAAATTGAACCAAAAAAACTGATTGAAACATAAAAACTGATTGAAACATAAAAACTGATTCGAACCGGAAACTCAAAATTTAGTTCGTGGTCTTTTACTCTTTTTCGGAGGATGACCTCTTAGTCATGAGAGGAGTGTTTATCTTTTATTTTATTTATTTTTGTTTAATTTGCATCTCGGTCTCTTCATTATTATCATGTCAATTGTACGATATGATTCGTACGCTACTAGCGACGAGAATGAAGCAATATCATTCGATTCTTATTGACACCAACCTTGCAATTGAGAAGAACAAGATGTAGGATGTGAATCCAAGTCCAATTTTGTACATGTAGAATTACAAGAAATGAAAGATGAAATTTGTGGTAGTGGGGAAGAGAGCAAAAATGGCCTTGGTGGAATCTCTATAGACTCCAGTTTCCCTTCTAACATCTCCACCACCTTACTCATTGTTGGCCTCTCTATTGGAAATGTCTGAATGCACCAAAATCCCAACATCACCATTCTCCTCGCGGTCTCGTCTTCCTCTTCACTCATCCGATCATGATCCGCTCGTTCGCTCTGCACTAGCACGTGCTCATAAACTCTATCCAAGTTACAGTTTTCACTCGAACCAGGCGACCCCATCTCCACGTATTTCGACTCCACCATGTGAAGAAGCATGATCCCGTAGCTATACACATCGGACTTGTGAGAAACCACGCCAAAGTTTCTCGAGAATACCTCGGGAGCAATGTACCCTACGGTCCCCCTCGTCCCAAGCATGGATATCGCACTCTGCTTCTTCATGCACAGCTTCGAAAGCCCAAAATCCGATATCTTGGGACAGAAGTCCTTGTCCAGAAGGATATTCTGAGGCTTGATGTCAAAATGCACGATCCTCGTGTTGCAGCCTCTGTGCAGATACTCAAGACCCCTGGCAACCCCGATTGCAACCTCGTACAGTTTCTTCCACTCGAGGGAGCAGGACTTGTGGATGAACTTGTCTAACGACTTGTTGGGCATGTATTCATACACGAGAGCCCTTTTCTTTTTCTCGAAGCAAAATCCCAAGAGATTGACTATGTTGACATGGGAGGTTCTGCTGATGCTTGCAACTTCGTTGATGAATTCGTCTGCGTTATCGTGAGTTTCTTTTAAGACCTTCACCGCAACTAGCTGACCATCCGGTAGCTCTCCCTTGTAGACAATTCCGAATCCTCCTTGGCCTAGTTTGTCTCTGAAGCATTTTGTCATTCTCTTTACTTGTTTGGAGGTGTATCTCTTCGGAGCCAGAGATCCATGCTTGAGGAGAAGTTTGTCGATTGTCTGTCTATTTTCTTTGCGTGATCTTTGTCGGCTTCCAGTGCAGTAGATGATGACTAATAGCGATAAAAGTAGACCAGCTGTACCTAATGATACTACTCCTGCAGGTTGCGAGAAGATTGATAGAAGCTGATAACAAAACCTTAAATCGTTTTACTTAATTTCTAACTAGAATGAGTATTGGAATAGGTACCTAGTACTAGATGCTGCCTCCGTTTATGTCGAAAAGGCAGCGGAGATCCTGAAAGAAAAAATCGAAACGTTAGAAATGCTTCTGGAGCTGTTTAAACATACTACAAACTTGAGCACATTTTTTTGTTACCTGCGGCTGTGGAAGAATTGGCGACTCTAACAAAAGTAACATCCTCAATAATTATCTGCCATCTCCCGTATCTGAGAGGAAGCTTCTGCTTCCGACATTGTCCATCTCGATACAAGGCCACACGACAGCTGCAGTCCTTCAAACAAGCCTCAATACAGCCTTGTTCACTGCTCACTTCCAAAGCACTGTAGTAGTTGTCTTCCCATGTAACGTACTCAATCCTCGTCATCTCAAACTTGCTGCTCTGATCCTTGTCTGAACAGTCCACGACAAGGTTGGAGATGCAGCCGACAACTGAGCTGATGCGATCATACCCAGGGAGGCATCTGCAGTCAGCAGCACCCCCAATATCTTTGATACCGCAGTAGCTGTTGATCCCGCATACACCTTTAGGATAGCATTTGTCATCACTTACTGCCCATATTTGCCTCCAATTATCTTGTGGTTCCCACGAGCGATTATACACGCGAAAAATTCCATCAGGATCAATCCTCGCTAGATACAGAACCTCAAGTGAAGGGGAGCTCCCTCCCGCGGTGATATTCTTTACAACAGAAGTTCCATCAAAGAGAAAAAGATTACCAACATTGTTAAGAATCAAGCAGGTTTTGTTTCCACTTCCAGCAGTCCCCGATTCATAGTAAGCGTCTCTGGGCTTGTCTAGGCTGTCTAAATCGTAGAGCACGAGGTTTCCATCAGTTTGCATCTTGAGCCTGAACATACCTTTCCTGAGGTCTGTCTCTGAGGCATGGGATACCAGCTGAGTGCCCGGTGAGAGGAACTGCCCGGGCATAAGGCAGTCTGTCGGGTAATCAAAGGTCTGCCGAGCCACACTGCCACGACGATCCAACAGCACGAAGTTGCCACTGTCGAGCATTGCAGCGCCTCCTATAGGCCGGGAAGACTTGCCAATTATAGAGATTGTTTGACTGCTATCAAATGTCTTTAAAACTAGGCCATCTTCAGTTAGCAGCATGACAGCGTTGTCTGGAACGATTGGATCGTCTGCGTTAGCAGTCCACACCACGGTTCTGCTTTTGTCGAAGTAGTTGGTGAAGGAGACGCAGACGGCTAAGCCATTTGGTGTGGGGTAGAACCCAAAGACGAATTTATTAGAATGTGAGATCCATGTAGAATTGGTGGAAGGTGTTAGATAAGATGATAGGATAATAGGGAAGTTTGTTACTTCATCTGCATTTGAAGTGATGCAAGAAAAGAAGAGGAGCAACAACACTACAGCAGCAGACATTTTGTGGATACTAAATGAGTATCAACAAAGAAACATTGGGTTATTAAAGATATTAATTCTTGTCTGAAACCACAAAATAAGCCTTTATCAATGTTTCTTGTACTTTCAATTTATTGACAAAAAGGTAACTTTGGTAATCACAATTAGTGTATTGTTCCATTTGTCTTAATAGTATTGATTTGTATGAGGATATGTACCAATGTTTTTAAGAATGATAATAATAAAATGGTGAAAAAAGTTTACAGGTTAGAACAGCTGTAATTATGCATTGATAAGATGATTTACATAATAAATGATAAGACCTCAAAAACATCCCTGTAGCCCGCAGCCGTGTTGTCTTTTCTGAGATTCCGGATAGACGTTGTCGTAGAATCTCAAGGCTAAGATCCTGGATAGTGAGAACTATAGTCAAGGGTAGACACATAAATTTGTTTTGTTAAGTATATTCTAAATTTCGAGACGATAATTTTCCTATTTCGTTGTAACGATAGAGGTTTTTGTACAACAATTTACACAAAATAGCAAACATTCCGACAATATTATATTGTGTTTTTTAAAACTTGGTAGATGTTTAAGTGCATACTGCCTTCAGTAATAAATCTATAGTATCAAGTGCACAATGTCTATAGTTGGGGACTACTAAAATGTTACAAATTTTTTTTTATTTTCTCATGTCCCATGTTTTCTAATAATGAATGTGTCATAATGTGATAGTACCTTAGTAACAAACTTCGTTTGCATCATTTCTCCAAAGACAGCAATCAAACACAATGTGCATATTCTTATAAACCTAAGAACCTCAGAAAAACATTTAGCAGTATCTAATAATGTTGATTAACAGATAGAGAAGAATATTAGTGTTAATTTGCCTTCTAGATTGGGTTAGACAAATCTAACGCTCAATTTTTGGAGGGGCATAAAAATATGCGGCCGAAAATGATAAAAATTACACATCTGTCATACCTAGTAACATCAGACTAAAGTTCGCCTTATATATAATAGTAAGTGTTAATAATTAACAAATAGTAAGAATTAGATACTTTGGCTATTTTGCATTTTTAAAATTTATGAACTTCCTAATGTGCATTTTCCCACGATGTGGTAAAACCACATAATGATTGGGTCTGAAAATCTGCGTTGGAAGTGTGTATAAGATTAATTTGACCATTTTTTTGATCTTAAAGTAGTTGTATGGCTCTTGAAATTACTCACATTCAATTTGTTACTACTTTTCTCCAAGTATTTCATTTTGAGTGGTTTTCAAAGCACTAAGAACATTCTTGGTATGTTCTTGGTACGATAGAATGGAATGGCATAATGAAATGTGATCCTTATTTTTATTCTATTTATTTGCTTGTTACAATTGACTGGAATGAAAATACAAAGAAATTGTCATTTCATTTCTATCTTCATTCCATTCCATCGTACCAAGAAGAGCCTAAGTGACCGATAAATTAATGTTAGGTCACTACTCTTCGGATTATGAGCTAATCGGGTTAAAAATTTATCGGATTAAAAATTTCTAACCATAACCCTAATAAGTTGAATTTTGGGCTAATCGCTAACTAACTGAACTAAAAGCTATATCAATGAAAACTAATTTATGTACTCCTTCCGTCCCATTAATTGTCCACTTTTGTCATTAACGTCCGTTCCCCATCATATATACTCAGGGGAGGAGTCAGGAATTTTCTTGAAGAAGGGCAAATCTATCTATGAAGAATATTTAAGAATTTTAGGAGGGACATTTAGTGAGAAATTAAAAAAATAAATTTTATAATTGGTAATATATATATGGAGTAGAAAATATGAGGTGGGGCAAGTGCCCCTCCTATGCCTTGACTAGATCCGCCCATGTATATACTCCCTCCGTCCCACAATAAGAGTCGTGTTTTTCCATTTCGCCCGTCCCACAATAAGAGTCATCTTTCACTTTAACCATAAATGGTAAGTAGACTTCATATTCCACCCAGTGGCGGACCTACATACATTTTGTATATTAGTATATATATATTGACACTTCTAACAAAACATGTCAATAGCGCAGATGGCTTCTTTCTCTGACTTGAGTTTGATTCTTACAAAAAAAAATTATTTTTTATTATATGCATTTGAGAGTTTGATTCTCACTAGGGAAAATTCTTCTTTTGTTTTAGGAAGCTAATTCCATTCCATCTTAATGAAGAAGAATAGATTTATTCCAACACAGGGAGTGACGCATAAGGATTATGCGTCACTGTTAATGAAATGTAAATCGTTGTGCGTTTTTACGCGGCGACGCATAAGAATAATGCGTCTTAAGTGACGCATAACGATTATGCGTCTTTAGTGTGTGACACATAACAATTATGCGTCTTTGTTTAATGACGCATAATCGTTATGCGTCTTTCAGTTGTTATAAATCGGGCAGAAGCAGCGCAGAACACAAAACAGATTTCACTTCCAATTCCTCACGGGCGTATGCGATTTCCGGTGATGTCCGGCGATTTCGGTCGATTTCCAACATTTTCTCCATAAGTTTTGGTAATTGTTCTTCAATTCAGCTACATTCATCATTATTCATGTTTATTTTGCTTTCATTTGTTAGTTTTACCCAATTTATATTAAATTAGGGCTTATAGGAAAAATGTCCCTAATTGTTGATTTTGGGAAATATTTTTGATGCAGAAATCGAACAAGTATTTGTGAGTTTGTATTGGGGTGGTAGAGTAGTTCAACTACCACATATGGGTATTGGTTATGATCCACCTCGTGCGAGGAGCTCCATCGTATTAAATTCGTGTGTTTCCTATTCTGAATTGGTAGCAATGATATGTGACGCGATGAGAATAGATATGAACCAACACACTATTGAATTATTGTGGAGACAATGTATAGTTTTTGCTTCCGGTATGAGTTATACATGTTCTGTGATTTGCAATGATGAAAGTGTAATGTTTATGTTCAACAATGCTCAAAATTCAAGTGGGTGTATTGAATTATTTCTTGAGTATTCACCCGTTAGAAGTTCAGAAATCCCACCAGTTGTTGATTGTGTTATTGGATCATCTGCGAGGGTTGAACTTATGAGCTCTGACTGTGGTAGTGGATCATCTGCGAGGGTTGAGCATATGAGCTTTGATCATAGTATGAATGAGCAGAGAGATGTTGTAGATGTTGTTGATGTTGGTGTTGGATTGAATGATGAGGTAGATGTTGCAGATGTTCTTAATGAGCCAACAGCACTATCTGAGACTGAGCCAGAACCCGATCTCTGTGATGGTGATGGTTCTTCTGATGATGAGATAATACCATATAAACCTGTTGTACAAGGTGAACAACCACTTCCGGAATACAACACTATGGGGTTGAAATTCTTTCACAAATTACCAAGTCGTCCTTCTGGAGTATCTGATGATGTTGTTGATAATGAACACAACAATTTGTATTGGGATGAGAAAGAGCCGCATCGGATTGTGTTGGGAACAAAATTTGATTCCAAGTTCATGTGAAGACTGCTATAACTATGTGGAGTTTGTGACAGGAAAAATAGTTTAAGATCGTCGAGAGCAAATTAAGAAGGTGGCATGCCGTATGCAAATTTCCAGCAGGAACGACAACAACAGGTATAAACATCATCAGCACCACCGACGCTGAAAAAGCAAGGGAATGTAAGTGGGAGGTTTCAGTTACACAAAGGGCGCATGACGATATGTGGGAAGTTAGAAAGTGGGTGGGTCGACATACTTGTGTAGGCCATCGTGCTAACAGAGATCATGCTAACTTCTCATCGGCAATGATTGCTCTGTGTATTCGACATCATGTGCAACAATATGCCGATTTCAAGGTCTTCTCAATAATAGCTGATGTTCAAGACAGATTTGGTGTGTCAATCAGTTATAAGAAGGCATGGTATGCAAAGAGAAAGGCTATAAAGTTTGTATATGGTGGATGAGAGGAATCATTTAGGCAGTTGCCAAACTACATGTTTGAACTCCAGTCACAGAATCCGAGCACAATTGTTGAGTGGAAGCACAACGAGCTGTTGAGTCAGAGACGTACAAATGTGTTCAACTATTTTTTCTGGGCATTTGGGCTTGCAATACATGCTTTCCAGAAGACTGCACCAGTGTTAACAATAGACGGGACTCACCTCCGAGGAAGATTTAAAGGTAAGCTGTTTGTTGCTTGTGGTTTTGATGCTAACAAGACATGCTTGTCAATCGCATATGCTGTGGTGGATGAAGAAACCAATGACAGTTGGTCGTAGTTTTTGGATCATGTAAGAACTCATGTGGTGAAATATGAGAGGGGGGTGTGCATTATATCAGATAGGCATAAAGGAATCTTCAAAGCAATGGAGTCTGAAATCATGAAAAGGGCCCCGCGGATACACCACAAATTTTGTTTGGTCCATGTGAGGGCAAATGTGTTGAAGAAGCACAAGGGCCCCAGTGTGAAGGCCATGATCTGGAAGTTGGGGGTCAGTACTCAGGTACGTAAATTTGACAGAAGAAGTCGAGCACTATCTGATGTCAGCTGTGGTGCAATGCGAATGCTCAATAGGATTACTAAAGAATGTTGGTCACTATGCTACGATGGTGGACTTCGATGGGAGGTGGCCACAACAAACATGTCGGAGTGCTACAACAACGTGTTGCGGGGTTTTAGAGAGTTGCCAATTAGAGCTTTGGTTGATTTGACATTTTGGAGGACGGTGAAATGGTGGGTGCAAAAGAAGACAAAAATTGAACACACTGAAGGTGAGTTAACCCCGTGGGCGAGGGACATGCTTGCTAAGAATGACTCAAAGGGGCGAAAACATTACATTACTGTAATTGACCGAGATACAGGGAAGTACCATGTCCGAACTCGAGGAAGAATAGAAAATAGAGTGTCAAAGGGCAACAATGTTCAAATAGTCAAGTATCTGGATTCGACGTGCACTTTTGGTAAGTGGCAGTCGTGGAGAATTCCTTGTTCACATGGTTGTGCATTTCTAGAGACAGAGGTCACGTCATGATTGACCTCATAGATAAGTGCTACTACCTAGGTACATGGAAATCACAGTACTATGGTCAAGTTTAATTTGATGCATCAAGACACGAAGATTATTGGGTTGAATCTTCATGGAAATTGTACATCACCCCTCAACAGTTGATTCCTAGAAGGCGTGGCCGAGTTAGAAGAAGGAGGATACGCAATCAAATGGAAGTCTATGAGGAAGATGAACCGAGAGCTCCTCGTCGTTGCAGAAATTGCGGGAAAGAAGGGCATGACCGAAGAAATTGCTCAAACGGTGCTTTTCAGTAATTTCGTGGTATATATTTCCTAGCTTTTGGCATTGAGTTGTGTAATTGAGAGTTGTTAGGTTTTTTATTGACAATTTTGTTGATTTGCAGGAACGGCTGACAAGAGAGGGCCCATGGCTTCGAGGCTGAATATTGTTGATGTTTGTTTTTGGGGCATATGTGATGGATCTTATTTGGCAGTTACTATGTTTATTTATCAACATTTTGTGGTAGATGTTGACAATTATTATGATTTGTATTGACTTTTGTTGACAGTTATTATGCCAGATGAACATTATTGTCATTTTTTCAACCAGGTGGAATGACTGTTTGACAATCGATACTTTGTATTGTCAATTTTTAAATACTTTTTGCAAGAATTTACCTTAATTATGTGACCCAAACTTGTTTCAATATAAACAAATTGTAACACCCCGACTTTTTCGTCATTTTTATTTGTTCTTGAAAGGACGTCGTTTGTGCACTTGAAAAAAAAATTTCGCCTTTGTTTCTTTTATGGAGAGAATGATTTTGCAATTTGGGCTTAAACAATTATTCTTTTGCAAGTCCAATTATTTTTCTTAAGGAAGCCCACTTATTCTTTTTGAGCCCCAATTCATCTTAATTATTTTTCTGCAAATTAGCTTACCCTGAATCTGCCGATATATTTCACAAATCTATTTCCACAAAATCGGCACCCTCTAAAAATATGGAACAGAGTATAAACACGTCTTCCTCACCCTCACGTTCACACTTTTTGACACCACATTCATACCACATTCATTCTGTTTCAAACAATTGAGAAAGATAGAGTGCAGAGAGAGAAACAAAATTGAGCGAGATAGAGTTTGAGAGAAAGAGAGAAAGAAGAGAGTGAGATAGAAGAGGGTGGCTGGCGCTCACCGGCGGTGGCGATCCTCGACCGAACAGTGATGAAAAAGGAGACACACAGGCGGCGTTGCATCTACCGGACAACAGCGGCAGCGCTGAATGATCAGCAACGACGATGGATAGCGATGGCGGCGTGGCTCCGAGCGGGCTAGAGCAGCAGCGTGAGTGGATACCGGAAACGGCGCTGAAGCCACCGTGATTTTCGACGGAGAGAGAAGGAGGAGATGAGGAGGATGATGGTGCAGGCATCGGGTGCGAACAACAGCGCTGCAATGCACCGTGACAGCAACGGCACTGCGTTCTGTCTGAGGGAAGTGCAGCCTTACGTTCGACCGAGAGAGACAAAGTGACGAGTTTGGAGGCAATGGCGACGGAGAGACCAGGCAGGTAGCGGCGCCGTGGAGAAGAGAGCTGCAGCAGCAGCAACGGGCAGCAAAGGCTGGCCGTGACGGCGATGGACTCACGGCTGGAACGCGATGACAGGGAGCGACCTCAGCAGCGGCTGCAAGGTGATGACGGCAGACTGTGACAGCAGCAACGAATTAGAGAGAAGTGACGAGATTGAGAATCAAAAGAGAGAAAAGAGGAATTGGAGAGAGTCGATTAGATGGAGAGAAAAGAGGAATTGGAGCTCTCTGATTTTGGGAGTTCACTGGTCACGTAAGATAAAAAAGAAAGTAAAGGATGGGCTGAATTAAATCTTGGGCTGTTCATGCACGCTTTTCGAGGATGGAGCAGGAGGACAAGTAAGATGTTCACCGAAAGAGGTGGGCTTTCGAACTAAATATTTTCAAGAGCTTTAGTTTTAACATATCGCTTTGAGCATCATTTTATGTGACGAAATGCCTGTGATTGCAATTATAATTTTATTCCGTGATGATGTGATATCTATGCTTGAAGTGAAAGTGATTGTGGTTTATTGCGAAGTGTAGCTTTTTGAGTAGTTGTGAATTTCTCGATTTTGTTGATATGATGTGATGCTCGAACTTGAGAGAAAATGATTTGTGTTTCAAATACGGTTTATGAGAAAACTGGAGGTTGCAAAAGGGTATGTCATGCCATGTTTTTGTTTGGAGAAATGTCTATCTGTTTGTTTAGCAAGGGAGTTGTCCCTACTAGACCTATTGAAATCGAATTCAGGTCTGACTAGGGAGTGAGTCCCTACTTAGACTAGTGTACACCATTGGGAATCGTGAGCCGTCTTTCGGGTCGGCCGGTCCGGTGATCGAGTTTGCGGCCACATTCTCATTTCACATGTTGTTGAGGTTGTTGATGTTGAGGTTGTTGAGATGATGATGTTGATGATTGCTTAGTGGGGAGTGAGTCCCTACTATGAGTTTAATCGAATTCGGGTCCTAGAAAGGGTGCGTCCCTACTCGGACTAGTGTACACGATGAGGACTGTGAGTCATCGAATGGGTTGGCCGATTTTCGTGCTCGTGGAAAGTGGCCACCTTACACGGCACCCTAAAGAACAGATATGACAGTTTCTTAAATAAGTCAAGGAAAAATGGTTGTGTTTTAATATGATGAGGAAAAGGATTTGAGGATGCGTTGAAAGTTTCTGTTTGAGATTTTTAGTGTCTCGGGCCTTTTCAAATTAAAACCCCGAAGTCACTCAATGGCGGCATGACATAACTGTTTTTACAAATTGTTTTGGCATTTGTTCACTGAGTACATCAAGTACTCAGCTCTGCATGTGTTTTCCATATGTGCAGGTTGAGCGGCGACGAGCGCGGTGGGTGTTGAGCATAAAAGTGAAGAATGTTTATCAAATGTTCAGAATATGTTGTGTCTTCATACATAGCATTATTCTACTCTCGAAATGCTTCCGTTGAATGTTGTTTCTTTTGAGTTCGTGTATTGTTGAGATAGTTACATTTGGAGTTGTTGATTGTTGAAACGATACTCTGATTTTATTCGACTTATTTCTATTATATCAAGCTTTGGTCGAGTTTTGTTGTTTTCCCCTTTCTTCCCCGCTTCTTTAACTCACCCCTAGTCGCGATCAACCGTGTTTTCTATCCTTAGAAAATGCGGGCGTGACACAAATACCAACATATTTATAAAAATAAGTTCACCAAAGACCATTACAACATATAAATTCACACTGAAAGATACATATGACGCCAACCCCTATCAAAAACCTATTTCCCCGAAGGGGTGAATTTTGTTGGAGCTTTCCCTTTTTTCTTCCTTGTTGACAATCCCGTGAATACATTGTGCATGACCTTCCCAAACTTACTTGATGAACTCTTCACAGTTGGTCGTGACGATCCCTCGGTTGGTGGTCGAGATATTACTTCTTCATATTCTTCCCCAGACCCTGATTCCCCGCCCATAGCTTCATCCCCGCCCTCTTCTTCCCCCACAGGAGCCACAAATTGGTAATTTTGGAAATATGTATCACGTCATGCTCTAGCTGCATCCCAATCAGACCCATCGTCAAAGAATGAATCGCATGATAATCGTGCTCCCCATTGTGAGTACTCGTGGCTTGCACCTCTCATCTGGGACTGTGGGTAGACAGACCAACTGGGGGCATCGTACTCTGGATTCAGTCGCTCTGGTTCCGCATACTCAGGCTGCGGCTACTGCGGCTGCGACAACCTTTGCTGTCGTGTATATCCGTGTCCACCTACCCTAACCCCCGGCAGTCCATATCGAGTAGAAGTTGGTGGGCGTGAGGGCATGACCATATCTCGTCGTTGCGAAATTGGATACTCCATCACATCTGCATGGTTCGTCGCACGAAGCCCCTCAGCCGCTATTTCTCGAATCTGTCGTAACCGAGGATCGTTGTCATGTTCAGAAGTCAAATGCCATATCCCCTACATCTTCTCAACCTAGATAATACAAATACAAAATCATTACAACCAATCTATAAAAACTTAAAACTCAATACATTTTTATATACAAAAACATACCAACACTTTCATAGAAGGGGCTGACTCGTTTATCCCAGCAGTTGACTGTGCCCCGGGTTGAGTTAGGTATGACACTGTAATCCTATTGTACCACGTCATATAGCCCGGATTAATGCGACCTTCCATGGTCGCCGTTGCATGGTCAAAAGTTGATTGGAACCTCACGTGTCTCATATCCCGATCATCAATGAAGAATTTATGTTTCTTTGCCCAATCAGTGCCCTTCATCCCACGGCGGTGACTTTTACACAAATGTCCGGCATTCTTTAGCATCCTATCACGGTACTCAGGAATACGCTGGTAGCGGTTAAATTGTCGGCAAACTCGTTCAACCTCGTGTGCCTCGACAAATGACCAGCATACCAAGTAAGTGTCGCACAAGAAGGATGCAGTCGAATCAATGTAGTAATCAGACAAGATACAATCTACATACGGTGTCCACAGAAACTACAAACATATAATATAAAAATCATATTAGACTCATCGTATAGGAAATTCATTAACTAAGACAACAAAAATAAATTTCACCTGGCCGGGACGAATCAGTGATAATTGATCACGATAGTAAGCAACTGAATATCGGGGAACATTTCCTATTTCAGTAACTCCGTGCCGCCTATACATAAAATTAATGTCAAAAGTTACCAAAGAAAAATAATTAAGTGAGTTATAAGTGAATTAATGTAAAAAATACATTACTTGGCTCCACACGGGGTATACGACGTGTGCATAAGCGATATCACAAAGGATGGCCTCAATGTGGGCATTCTTTCCCACGCCCATAGCTGCAATAGAACCATAGGTCCACCCAAATCCCTTTTCTGCCTGCCTACAGAAGCCTCGCATAAATAATGATACAGAAACGCCAAAGCAGCACTATCCCAGCTGATATTAGCCACTTGGTTCGGATCGTCAAAGGCATTTAACCACATAAAGGGGATCTTGCACCCTGTGGTGTCCGGTATAATAAGTCCCCCTAACAAGATCAGGGCATGTATACGTGCCCTTTGGATGTATGCATAATCATGCAGCCCATCACCCAAAGGTAGCGTCGCTTGGTGGATCAGAGATGTCATTAACAACCCGCCCTGCTTCGTTTCTGTTTCTACGTCAGGTATCCATCCCAACATATCTCGACACTTGCTGGGCCAATCTTCAAATCCGATAGGGTATTCATAGCCAGTGAAAACACGCCCGTCTGCTCTCAAACCCCACAGGCTTTTCACATCCTGTAAGGTTACGGTAGCTTCTTCAACTGGTAGGTGGAAAGAGTGTGTCTCAGGCCTCCAGCGCTCGATCAGGGCAGTGACAAGCTTATTGTCCATCCTCATCGGCCTATTACATTCCAACACCCCTTTGAAACCCCATACATCAAGCAAATACTTCACATTTTCATGTATTGGCACTGCCCAAACCTTACTTTCCGTCCGACGAACTCTGAAAACATTTGATGTGCCATCAGCCATCAATGAGGCTGAAATGTGCTTGTTTTGATTAAAGAGTAGTGATGGATCCTCAGGTCCATAGCATAACTGTCTTTCGGAACTTGAAGATGCCATCTGCTTAGTATCATGAATCATACAACATAACATAAGTTTTCTACATATCCAATAACCTCCAACATATCAATCAGAGATGTCATTAACAAAACTAACATATTCATCGGCAACTTAATATCTACATAGCACTCAAATCTATTCTTCTTCATTAAGATGGAATACAATTAGCTTCCTAGAACAAAAGAAGAATTTTCCCATTCTCACTATAACAACAATTACTATACTTTCTTTCATTTTACATTGACTTTTTCTTTTATATTCTATGTGTTCCTATTTATTATAACTTTTTATCCTACATGTTACATTGCTAATATTAAGAATTCAGTTTTAACTCATTTTTTCTTCAATGATTTATGTTCTGTTTTATTTATTTTAAAACCCTTTTCTCAACAAGTTAAGTTGGCTTTTTTTTACGTTAGCATTGCATCTATTAACAATCACCTCTAACTTTAATAATTGATTCTCTTATTCATTGGCGCTAAAAATTATCATAGTAAGGAATATTGGTTTGGAACCCTTATCGTAAAAATCCTGCGTCCGCTACTGATTCCACCAACTTATTCCTTTTACATTTTATTATAAAACTAATATATATAAGTGAGACTCATATTCCACTAATTTATTCAATCCATTTTTTTTACATTTCTCAAAATTTGTGCCATAACTAAATAGTCTTATTGCTGGATGCAAGGAGTAGTTATAGTATTGGGTATAGTTAATTAGCTCCACTCGTGACATATTTACGTGGTTATAGTATCTCACTTTGCTGCTGTGAATTTTTTTTTCCGGATAGATAAATGAATTTTAAATTTATAGGACCACATCAAAGAAGAGTTTATTAGTTCAGCCACATGGAGGGTAGGTTCCACTTATATAGATTGTGAGTTGTGACCCCTTGTTTCTTTTACTCTGTTTCACTTAATATTATCTGTATATAAATTGCATTAATAGTACAAATGCAGTCTTTTATAAAATAAAATAAAATGAAACGTGTGGAAAATTTCTTGAAGAGTAGGCCAATTAGAAAAGTAACACTCCGTACTAATGATTGTTAACGTCTGGGACTCATGTTGCTAGTCAGGGCCATGACAACGACGAATAGGAAAAATTAGATGGAAATCCAAACCATTCATCAATCTGATCAAAAGTCATTAAGTTTTTATTTCAAACACAAATAAAATACAAGAACTGATATGAACTTTTGTTGTCAGTTAAATGATCGCACGTAAAACAATTAATTAAATCCTTCTTTCGTTATTATTTTAGTCGTAAACTTCTGCTAAATCTTCCCACGTGTTAATGTCAAACCTCGACAAACATTAATACGTTGAATAGGGGAGTTTGAAAATTTTAGAATAAGGTGTCACTCCTTTGAATATTATTTTGCATGAATATTATCCACATTCAAATGCTTGTGAATAATTACAATTTACTTAGTTTTCTGGATGACATGGTATCTAATGACTATTCCGTTCTCATGTAGAGGATATCTATATAATAACCGAGACTAATTTTCTACTCCCTACTAATTTATATATGTCCAGTAAATAAGTATATACTATTAGGGGTGCGTTAAAATGACAACACCTCTTAAAGTGACATTATGATACCACGCTAGATTGCAATATTATAAACGCTAGACTGCAATAGTATAAACGCTAGACTGCAATCTATATTGGATATTGCAGACGGGAAAAATTGCCGTCCTTGAAAATTTATCCTTGAGCATTATTTATGATTGCCACATGATAGTTTATTATTCGTCCACATGTACAAATGATTGGCTAGCTAGAAATGGTGGTATGGTGTTACTTTAAGAAGTGTTCTCATTTTAACACAAACCTATACTATTATTATCAAATTCTAGTATTGATTTAATTTTTTAAATTGTATTTTCTATATAATAAAAATATAATTTTTTATTAGTAAATTTATTTTTTTATATTTATCCTAACCGACACTTAATGGCTGAATCGGTTGTTTGGAACCATCGTTAATCGGTGGTTTCAATTCAAATATTTTTTAAACAGTTAAAAGTGCACACCTCTAGTCTCAATCCACTTGACACCATAGGAAAATTAACATCCTAAGACCTTGAGGATCGGTAAAATAGAAGAACCTAGAGATTGGATATATATAAATATTTCCTTATTTTGTTTATGGAGTACAATACATTATTTCCAAAGGAGTGTGGATATCAGAGAAGTAGTAAGCGATTTCTTATGCTCCCCACGACTTTTTAGCTGCAATGTGTAAACAAATTTATATTAGCAAACAATTAACCAAATCATATTCAAATCAAAATTACCTATAAATAATCCCGATTAGACAAAATCGGGTATTAGTTCATACTAAGGAAAAATTGAACCGAAATCTGAATTCTCGCCCTAACCAAAATTACCTTGTCTAGAGAGAGCCCAGTCGCTATCAGCACCAACGTGCCACGCGAAGTAACCAAGCAGCCCTCTCTGCTTAGCATACGAAACCTTAGCAGCGATGGATTCAATATCGTCATAGCTGATCCACGTAGTTCCCGAGTAGCAATAATTCGACACGATCGTCGAATTATACACCACCGCCGCATTATTCCGCTGGATGAAGCTCCTAATCTGGCTATACTTACTTCCATCCTCAGCGGCAGCCCCGTTTGCCGGCGCCAAAACGCCGTGGTTATTCGCATTTGCCAGCCGCCACGCGTGGCCGTAAAATGGCACGCCGAGAACCAACTTCTGCGCGCGCACGCCTGCCTGAATCCAAGCCGCGATGCCCTTGCTGCCACTGACCCAGTTCACCGGGTCGTACAGCATCGCGTGCGAGTTCGTGAACTTGTACCTATTGCCAAATGATACAATAATAAATACTCCCTCCGTCTAAAAGTAGATGTCATTTGCGATGATACAATAAAGTAGATGTTAAATGGAAAACACAATATTTTTATATTTTAGTATGAAAAAAATTCTTTAAAAAAAGAAATGATATATTTTGGGATAAATTTAAAATTAAAGTATGAAATTTAACTATGGCTGTTTTAAAAAATAGAAACGTATTGATAACGAAGAAAGTGCCCAACTTATCAGTAAGAAAAAAGTTTTCAAAAATATAAAATTTATAACTTAGGAACGGACTAGAATAAAAATAATTTTTATTTTTGAACTGAAATAAATATATAAGTAACAATTTTAGGATGAAACCTTATGAATTTCAATCTTACCATGACGGATCGAAGAAATCGTAAGCCATCACGTTCACGAAGTCCAAACCCGTGTCGATCGCCCGCGCCGGGTAGATTGCGCCGTTGAGATCGGACGAGACGTAGAACGCCGCGGTGAGGAGAAGCGCGGCCCTCCCTGATGCCCGGGCTTCGGCCGAGACGGCGCGGCGCCACTCCGAAATCAGGGTTCCCAGATTGGCCATGTCCGTGGCCGTGCGCGGATACTCCCAGTCCAGATCGAGCCCCGAGAAGCCGTAGGAGCGGGCCAGCCTGATCGAGGAGTCGATGAAGGAGCGCCGAGAGGCGGGCTGGCTGGCCATGGCGGAGAAGGAAGCCTCGCCGCCGGTCCCGCCGCCGATGGAGAGGAGGGTTTTGACGTTTGGATTTTTGGATCGGACGGTTGCGGTGAACTGGGAGAAGAGGGGTGTGTTTGCGGAGGAGACGGTGATTTGATTGGTGGAGGGGTTGAGGTCGGCGAATGCGCAGAAGAGGTGTGTGAAGAGAGTGGAGTCTATGTCTGAGGCGGCCAAGCCTCCCTCTGGAAACCAGTAGCCTCCATTCACGGCGGCGGAAGAGAAATGAAGTATTTGGAAGAGAGCTGAGAGGAGTAGTACTGCTGATGTAGCCATGGTGTCATATTCATCGATAACTATGCTTTTTTATAAATAGATACTAGATGATTCCTGATAAAGTGTAGAGTTTGTACGGATGATAAAATCACGCCAATAAAAAATGTTACACAATATCTCATTGCCACTGTATTAACAATTTATTTACCGTTATTTTAGTATGAGTAAAGGTCATTCTTTTGTTCTAAACATATAGTCGAAATATCAATTTGGTCTAAAAATATTCACTTTTTAAAAAACAGGTCCATAATATATAAAAATCGTATTATTTACGTCAATTTTTTACGATCAATCGTCGATTAAGCTAATTTTGATCCAATTAAGTTTATTATTTTTTTTAAAAAAAATTGAAAATGCAAAATTGAATATGAAAACGTAAAATAAAAACTGAAGTATCGCGATTTCTCCCTTTCTTTCTTCTCTTTCTTCTCTTTCTTTCTCAAGAACCCTAATTCAGCTCTTTCTTTGCAACACCACCATACGTCGTCCGACCCATTAGATATGGCCGAGTCAAGGTGCAGTAGGGTTCCAGTGATGGCGGCGGCTCGCGAGATCTTCGATATAGTTACATTTTCTGCAATTGCAAGAAGGTGGCGTCGCTTCGTATAGTCACCAACCAAGCAAAACCCATAGGGGAAGCTTTACTTTGTATGTGAGAGCAATGAATGTTGTTTCTTCAAGTCGTGCGAGCCAATTCGTGAAGTCGAAGGCTGTTTTTCGTCAACCTCAGTGGGTGGTTCCGATTTTTTGAGGGTTTAGCACTAAATTTATCCGAAATAAAGGATAAAAAATTGAGAAATTGGTGAATGTTGTGTCTTATTGTCTATGGTTTGTTGTTGTTATAACAATTGTTTGTGTATTCAAGTGTTGATGGATTTGAATGCAATTAAAATCCTTATTTTGAATGATGAATTTTGGATTTTTGATGTATTTTGAATCTGAATTCAATTTTGAATTGATTTTGAATAATGAATTTTGGATTTTGAATTTGAATTGATTTTGAATGCAAGAAAACATACAACTTCATAAACGTCAAAGTAGTCCATGATATTAATAATCAAGATCAAATCGATCCTGAAAAAATAATAATAATAAGCTTAATCGGGTCAAAATTAGCTTAATCGGGTCAAAATTGTGTTAATCGACGGTTGACCGTCAAAAATTGACGGCACCGTAAAAAATGGACGTAAATGACACGAATTTCATATGTTATGGACCCGTTTTCTAAAAGTGAATGTTTTTGACAAAATTGGTATTTCGGCCATATGTTTAGGACAAAAAATGACCTTTACTCTTTGATATTTTCTAGCGGTCCAGATTATTATTTGGGATTTATGCAATATTTAGAGTTTGTATTTGATTACATCCCTAGATAAATAGGTATTCCTTCCGTCTCGTAGTAGATGATACACTTGGGTAATTGTATGGAATTTTAAGAGATGTTGTTTTGTATGTTGAGTGGAGAGAGAAAATAGTACTCCCTCTGTTCCCTCATAGTTGAGGCGAAACTTTTCGGCACGGAGTTTAAGAAATGAACGTTGAGTGTGTTAAATAAATGGATAAAAAAGTAAGAAAGAGAAAAAAGGTAGAGAGAATAAAGTAAAAAATGAATAAAGTAAGAGAGAGTAAAATACGAAAGAAGAAAAAGTTACTATATTTAAAAATGACTCAACTATGAGAGAACTTCCCAAAATAGAAAAATGACTCAACTATGAAGGAACGGAGGAAATATATTTATATTAATGTGAGAAATAATTTTTTTAAAAGAAAATATAATAATTTTTGGGACAAACTAAAAATGAAAACACGTCATCTATTAATGAGTATTATATTCATGTAAAGAGCCTACTCCATCGTCCACAAACTAATGTTCCTAACTCGCAAGAAATTTTCTACAAAGCGTATATTCATAATATCAATTAGACGGAGTAAGTTTTAGTTCCCTGAAAATACAAAAATTTTAGGAACATTACCATCATTAAGAATAAAGAGATAAGACATGGACATCATCCACAAAAATTGGGAATTTAAAGATAGAATTTTTAGATAGAATTTTTTTATCCATTCTTTTCTTGTAGTAATAAATTTTAAGAATAAAATGATGTCATCATAAAAATGAATTTTGAAATACTTGTATGCTGAGTTCACCTATGACTGTAGCGTAGTGGACCTGAGCTTGCACGTCTCTATAATAGTAGTACTATAATCTAATGAAAGTTGTTGCCTTGACTTAAAAAAGTGTTGAATAACTTGAAACGCGTGGAAATATAATTCAACATAAGACTTTATGCAACAAATCTATGTGACCAAATTTTGTACAACCAAAATTTAGTTTATTTGACCAAAAATAGGTTTGTTTGTGCATTTAACTAAAATATTTAGATGCATATATAATACATGGAAAGTGCATAATATTGTGGTCATATATTTATAATTTTTGTATAATTTTTTTATTTTTTTAGAACCATAAATATAATTAGTGCATACTTTAATTCAAATATTAAAACAATAGAAAAAAAATTTAAATATAAATATAAAAAGTGAAGTTAAAGGCTAATAAGTCTTTTTAACTTAATAACTTACTATATTTATAATTTTAATATATAATTAATCTATCAAATTATTAATATAACCTTATTTTGGTTGTACAAAATTTAGTTGTTTATCATTACTTTTATCTTATGTTTCCACTTTTCTCCCTGATTGCAAATTTGTCACTGAGAAATCAGAGTTTGCAGAATCCTCTCCTTTAAATTCCTCATTTCTTTATCCTATTTTTCATGAAAAGAATTTCATTAGTTTTTATCCAGAATCATTAGGAGTATATACCAACGACTAACAAATACGTTTAAAGAAAAAAGAGGCTCTTAAGTAATTGGTTCCATAAAACTGATCATTAAATATAACAAATTACACTATACTAGCAATTATACTCTCTAAATAAGAATTTCAACTTTTTTTAATTTTACCAGCCATAAAATTAGTGCCTTGTGGTATTTTATCCAAGAATAATAAATATATAAATACAGTTAAAGATTAAAAATAACTCTTAAGTAATTAATCCAATTTAAACTCGTTAGATAAGTATGAGAAAGCTAACAATGCAAGTCAATAAATTGAATGGCTAATTAATTAAGTATTGCTTGAAATATATGCAAAAATCTTAATGGCTTTGGAAAGAATAGAAAAAGCTATTGGTCCAATTAATCTCCATTAGATAGTAGTATAAAACTATTGAGTCAATAAGTTAGAATGTTCAACGACTAATGAAGCATTGCATTGAATATATGCAACATTCTAAATGGACTTTGGACTTTGGAAAAAAAAATGGGAAAAGCGCGTACTATGTCTCTTAAAATTAAAGACTTTGGGGATGAGATGAAAATGCTGGCAAAGTTGAAAACACGTTAAAAATATTTTTTATCGGAATGACTTGAAATTCCCACGGTACTTGCAAATTAAGCTTAGAACTTAGTGATAGACGTGAGAGCCAGCAGAGGCCACTGGCCACTACAACATGCTCGATAAGCATGCTGCAAAAATTTCCATCAAAGCCTTAGCAGATGTACGAGCTCAAGCCCACCATGCTGAAATAGGGCTGGGTAAATATACCGAAATACCGCACTTACCGTACCGAAATTATATCGAAAAATACCGATTTGCGGTATACCACAATTTGCGGTATGGTATGATATCTTACCGCTAGACTACAGTAAGGTAAAGGTATAGATTCTCATATACCGTAGCATACTGCAGTATACCGCACATTCGGTATATACCGACTGTTAGAATTTTTGGGCTTCCACATGACTAATTTAAAGTGTATGGCTATCTTTCAGTTGCCCAATTAAAGTGATCCAATAAAGATTAAGGTTTGGGCTAAAGTGTATTTAATTGTTATGGAAATAAGTGTAGATACCATAAAGTGATTTTCTATTTGATCAGAGACCGAATAGAAAATAAAAGGGTTTATATTTAATATAAATATAAGCTAGGGTTATGGTCCTCAGACGTTAGAAGAACGTTCAATATCTCTGTATTCTCTCGGCAGACTATTGTGAAGGACGTCTCTGATCGTTTGGAAGATCCATAGCCGTTGCAAAGCAATTCCGCCTTTCTATTCATTATGGATCAAGGTATGCTTCCGCTCTACAGTTTATGCTCCTTCTCCGTCGTTCTCGGTTAATCATCATAGAGAGCTTTATATAATTGTTCATTCAATTATTACAACACCGACTATGTGGAATCATACCGTTATTAATTTATACTGAAATATGGTATATATTAAAAAATGAGGTATTTACAGATTATATGTATTTATATATTTCAATTATATATTAATATAAATAATACTTAAAATTAACAATAATTTAAGAAATAGAAATTAGAATCCCTAAATCTCATATTGGGATCATTGCAAAAAGAGAAATCATTGCAATATGCACTTTAAAAATAACTTTCACAGAGAAACCTCCTCTAACTCCTAAAAAGAGAAGCGGTAGCCCATATTGGGATCATTGCAAAAAAAAAAAAGAACGAAAATGGGTGATGGCAGTTTAAAACTAATTGCGATATGCAACTACTACACAATTGAAATAACATGTAGCTATGGCAGTACAAGTGGATTGTGAAATCATTTAGTGAAGCGATGCAAATCAAGTCCACTGTATGGTGATGGTTGAAGTTTTGTTGATTTGAATCTTATGATCAAGATTTGATTGTGACGGAGTTTTAATGTTTTGGACATTATTTAAATAGGTGAAATTTTATTTTAAATATTTGGTTATAAAATAGGATTTTTTTTATATGAATCACGGGTATAATGATATTCCATACCTTATTTTGGTATACCGTAGTTGGTATGTCATACCTTATTTTAGTATACCTTAAAAGTACGGTATACCGAAATATGGTGTGGTATACCGCATAAATGGTATGGTAACGGTATCGGAAATTGTCATATCGAATTTGAGGTATAATGCGGTATACCGAAAAATTCGGTAAGATATAGGTATGACATTTTATCATACTGCAATTTGAGGTACGGTATGCGGTATGACATTCTCGGCGAGGTATACCGTACCGCACCACCCCTATGCTGAAAGGGCTCATCTAATCCCAATCCCTCGGAGACTTGAATTTGCTAATTCAAGATCCGCGAATGTACTAAGAAAGCTTAAGAACGAGATGATGGCTATGTCATATTGAAGGTTGGGGCTTAGATTATTAATATTCACGCTCAACGGTGTTATTGCACCCAATATTCAGATTTGATCCTTCATTTACATAGCTATTGGTCAAGATTCATGTGGTCAAAACCTTAAGCTTATTAAGGTTGAGACTCTATTGGAATCTTCTAGAATGTGCAGTTGTTGTTTATGGAACTGAGGCTGCAATAACATCGTGTAGAATAGTGCGATGATTTCTTAAATAATTATGTCGACGCCCGATATCCACATGATTATTATCTTAATCTCACTGCAATCCATGGTCCATGGACATCGATCCGATCAACTTGTTATAGAGAATGCGTAGCTAGATACGAAGAAACCTTGACACCGAAAGCTAAATATCGATATTATCGACAAAAGTTATGCCCTACATTGAAGGTCTAAACCAATAAATGTTTAGGCGAAAATTGGTGGCACAAACGGAATATGGGAATACAAATGGGAGTAGAAACTCGAAACCGAGTAGTTAAAGTTAGGTAGGAAGGGGATGTAATCAATTGCTAACTAATTATCAATCCCAAATTGAGATCAATTTTCAACCATTAGATTAGAAGATCTTATGGTTAATATGATGCCAAGTGTAATATATTTTAAATTTAAATAATTATTAATTAAATTAAAAGGGTATTAATGTCAAATCCTATATGTAGTAATTATAACTAACTACTTTCTCTCTCCTCAAAATCATCTCAAATCTTTAAATTTACTAACTCTCTCAATTTAAATTATTTTTTCGCAAAAAATATATCAAATTAAAGATAATTTAATAAGGATTCCAACGAGATCTCAATTGCATATGTTCCGACGATGTTCGGGTGATGAAATTTAATAAATTATATTTCAATTTTCGTACATGTTGATAATCAGCTATTTTCAACAAATGCAACAAAAAATCTCAATATATTGTAGGCAAAATCTCAATATTATGCATGTCCAATCTCAATAAAAATGTGTTGATATTCCAATGTCATATTGTTGATATTTGTAATACACAATGTTGATATAAAAAAACACCCACGAAAATTATCATTTGATAACATAATGACGATATTACCCTTTTGTTGATACATTGTCTACTATTTATTGAGATTTTGTAAGCTTTAATCTCATCTACTCATTTTAAAATTCAAGGGTGGAGATTTAGTCTTGATTTTGGATTAAGGTGCTAAAAGCATTAGAATAGGACCTTGAGTAATTAAGGAGTATTTATAGGCACAACAGTTCCTAGTTGAGTTATATTGGCCCTATCTACAATTGGGCTCGCCAATAGTTGTCTTCGGCCCAAAAGTATTTGAGAGAAAATAAAATATTAAAGGTGGAAGAAAAGTTTAATTAATAAATGTTCACATTTAACTTTCTTATGGAGTACAAAATCTTTGCTCTCAATTTTTATATTAGGTTATATTAAAAATCATAAGGCTCCCTAAGTGCTATCTTTGAAATTGTATGCTTGAAGTTGATAGTAATTTTAGGGACATTTATTAAATCTGTTTTGCCCGTATTATATTTGAAAAATATGCACCAATATTCACACCATATCGTTGTATTGCATACAACTATACAAGTGTCCAGGCTCCCGTGGATATTTAATTATTTATTTGCAATATTAATTTATGGAATAGTAAAATAAAATATATTGTTAAAATGCTATTTTAGTTGACATATATATCTACACACTTTCATTCTAGTTAAGTTGTTGCTCTTTAATTTTTCCTTTCCTTTTCCTCATTTTTTATGAAAAAAAATCATCATTTTTTGTACTCTCTATATATAAGTACTGTATTTGTTTTCTTACTGTAACGCCGGGGGTAAATTTTGCTACTGAACCCGCTTTTAAGTGAATGCAATTTAAGTACTATAAGCGCAATTCAGGCTCCCTAGAAATAACTAAGAAATGTAAAACTCCGTAAGAGCATCTCCAAGGAAAAGGTAAATGGAGAGTTAAATTAATATAATTACCATATTTACCTTTTTTTATGAAAAATTCTTCTATTTAGAGCATCTCTAAGAGAGAAAGGTAAATTGAGAAGATATATTTCTCATTTACCTTCTAAAAAAGGTAATTATAACTTATTAAAAAGTAATGTACTCCAAGGAAAGAAGATAAATTAAAAAGGCAAATAAAAATAACTAACATTTTATCCTTTCTACCAAGAAGAGGTAAAGATACCTTCTCAAAATGAAAGAACATATAATATGTCCCTATATACCTTTTCCATTGGAGCATGAATTTTTTTATAGAAAAGGTAAATATGGTAGGTGGAGAGATAATATATTATATTTATATTAATGTGAAAGGGAGTTTTATTAAAAAAAGGAAAAAAAAATGTGACATCTCCTTTTTTTTTTTTTAATAGAGTATTATTTAGGAATTAATTTACCATAAATTTTCGTATTTTCTAAAATTATTAAAATATTTCATGAAAGTTCAGAAGTGAAAATGAAGTATGGAAAAAAAAACTTTGATCGGGAATATGAGTGAAATATTTTCTGATGTCAATATCAAAATGGAAAAAACGTGCATTATATGTATAGTCAGTACAAATAAATTTTGCAATAACATGTAGACCGGGATGGAAATTTAGGGTAGTGATGACAAGAGTAGACTACTAAAATTTTGCAATAATATGTATAAGTCAATTGTATGACAATTGACGTATTTTAGACACATTTTAAAGTATCTAAAATTTGTAGCACTGTTGATTTATATTTCGCCATATAAATAAATTGTTTATGGTTGAGCATAGTTGGATTAAATAAATATTGTTTGACAAATGAAACAAAAGTAATTATTACGATTATCCTATATCGACATAAAAAAAACAAAAAAAAAAAACTAAATTTATGATACAAGTGTAATGAATCACATTACTATCACTGATTGGTTTAAAGACCATGGATTTTTTTTTTTATCACGGTATCAAAGTAAGTCTCCGATTGTAGACTAAATTGATTGACCCAACAATATATCTAATTAGAAACTAAACGACTAACCCAATAATATATCTAAGCTTTAAATATGGGCCAAGTTCAATAGAGGATATGTCGTGATCAGAAATAATTAACATTATTCCACATCAGTTTAAAGAGAGTTGATCACTCCGTTTATCACCAATAGCTTTTAGGATAAAATCCTATAAGTTAGACATAGCAGGAAATTCATGGAAAAACAATTTCACATATTGCAATGCTATTTAAAAGGAAAGTTCGGAAAATTTGTAGTCATTGAATACTCTACGAAAAAAACTTATTATCTTTTAGGGGACACAAAAATTGTGACGCAAAATAAAGCGTCTCAAACTAACAATGATTTAGGACGCAAAATAAACGTTTCTAAAATTAATGACAAATTAACTCTATCTTTTGTTTTTGGCAAAACACATTCTTAGGTCCTTATACTTTAGTCAAAATGTTAATTAGGTCCTTGTACAATTTTTTCGTTTTACTGGGTCCTTATACTTTTCACAATATTTTTATCAGGTCCTCGTACGATTTTTCGTTTTAGTAGGTCCTTATACTTTTATCATAAATTTCATTAGGTCCTTGTACAATCTTTTATTTTAGGGACTTTTTTACATTTATCTTGGATAATAATATATATTTAATTAAACTTAATGAACTTTTTAATATTCCATTATTTAACTTAGCATAGTCTATAAAGATAATATCATCTTGTTATCCAATAATCTCAATAAGTTGTAGAGAATAATAAAAAGATTAACCGTGATGATTGAAGATTAAAATCGAAGTGTTTTTTTAGTATAACTATCCGAATTTTCAATTAATTATTTATATTTATATTGAAAAATACGTTTCCCTGAATATTCATAATCATAAGATAAGTTAAATAATAAAATTAAAAGGTTCATTAAATTTAATTAATTAAATATAAATTATTATCTAAGATAAAAGTAAAAAATATCTTAAAATAAAAAATTGTATAAGGACCTAATAAAATTTATAATCAAAGTATAAGGACCTATTAAAACGAAAAAATTGTACGAGGATGTGATGAAATTTATGAAAAAGGTATAAGGACCTATTAAATCGAAAAAATTGTACGAGGACCTAATGAACAATTTGATTAAAGTATAAGGACCTAAGAATGTGTTTTGCCTTTGTTTTTTTAGGAGTAGATGGAAAGTTTTGTAACCATACATATGATACGTTGCAATATTTTGGAAAAGGAATGTCTTGTAAAATTTGTAGTCATCGAACAATCTATGACAGTTCAAGCATTGACCTGGATTACTCTTATTTTTTATAATTTTCATTCATTAAACGTGTATTATCAATAATGACCACGTAATCACAAAATATGAGAATGACATAAGCAATTAAACGATTGCAGTGGACATCAAGACTCAAGAGCAGACTAATCTCATCCTGTTAGAACCGAGAGTCGTATATAAAGGGATATTAGAGCTATGAATTTAATTAAGAAAAAATTATAAATACACAAAAACTAAAGAAAAATACAAGTGATGATGGATGTTGTGTTTGCTGCTAATGCTATTTTCATAATCAGCATCACCATATTGTTGAGCAATGTAGTTGCATCTAATGCTTCAAACTCGAGCAGAGAATATAAGGCGTTGATGGATTTCGGGTGGCCTTATATCAACTCCACTGCTCATCACTGCAGCTGGAAAGGCATCACTTGCGATGATCAAGGCCGCGTTACAGAGTTAAGCCTGCAAACTCATGTAGGTTGCAACACTCAGCCTAGGTGGCATGATTTCGATCCGCTTTCTTTCACATCCCTCACCAGCATTCATCTCAGCTCGTGTGGTCTGTATGGAGTCATCCCACCTCACATAGGTTACCTCTCCAACTTGTCTTACCTCAATTTGTCTCATAATCTTCTTAGTTCTGAGCTGCCTCCTTCATTGGTAAATCTGACTAACTTGAATGTGCTTGACATTTCTGATAACAATTACATTTATGGTGTCATTCCACCTAACATAGGAAGCTTGTCCAAGCTAGTTTATCTTAATTTGTCTCATAATCAACTCAAGACGACGATGCCTCTTTCACTGCCAAATCTCACAAACTTAGAGGTGCTTGACATTTCTTTTAATAGTTTTTTTGGTGTCATTCCCTCTGGAATATGGTACCTTCGTCGTTTGATTGTTCTTGATTTGAGCTTCAATAACATCAATGGCTCTCTGCCCCCTGCTATGACCCAATTAACAAGACTGAAAATCTTGAAATTGGACAACAATAGTGTGGAAGGTGTTTTTGAAGCAGGGATACACATGCTTCCTTGTATCAAAACCATAGGCCTCAGCCGGAATTCAATCCAAGGACGGATACCTCCTCGGTTAGGAGATGTTCCTAATGCCAAGTTTCTTAGTATAGACTTTTCTTGGAACCATCTTTTTGGTGAAGTCCCAGAATCCGTTTCGCGTTTGGATGGAATCGATTTGTCCTACAATAGTTTAGAGGGCAAGATTTCGTACAGCGTTTGGCGTAAGTTTCCAAGAGAATCATTCATCGGAAATCCTAAGTTACTTCTTCCGAAGGGATACAACGCTACTGTGGAAGCCGTCTATTATGTAGTCTTTGTGCTTTTTATATTCTGTGTGATCCATTTAATATTCTCCAAAAAAGGAAAGAAAGAAGTCCCCTCAGTCACACCTGATCTCAAACATGGAGACATTTTCAAGATGTGGAACTTCGATGGCAACATCGCCTACCAAGACATCACTGAAGCGACACAAGACTTTGACTTCAAATACTGCATCGGAACTGGTGGCTACGGGAGCGTCTACAGAGCTAAACTTCCCACTGGAAAAGTTGTTGCTGTTAAGAAGCTTCACAGATTTGAAGGAGATAATCCTGTTTTTGATTCATGTTTTAGGAATGAAGCCATGGTTCTCTCTCAGATACGCCATCGACATATTGTCAAGCTTTTTGGCTTTTGTTTGCACAAACAAAGCATGTTTCTTATCTACGACTACATGGAACGAGGAAGCCTCTTTCGTGTGTTGATGGATGAAGATGAAGCTGTGGAGCTGAACTGGAAGAAAAGGGTAAATGTGGTGAAGGACGTTGCAAATGCACTATCGTACATGCATCACGATTGCAGCCCTCCTATTTTGCACAGAGACATTTCGAGCAGCAACATACTCTTGGATTCAGAGTTCGAAGGTTGTTTATCTGATTTTGGGACAGCTAGATTGTTGGATCCTGATTCATCCAATCAAACTCTACTTGTGGGAACTCGAGGCTATATTGCACCGGGTATGCATTCCATAACATTGTTTAAACTAATTGTATTCATGACGATGACATGTTTGTTGGTTGCAGAGTTGGCCTTCACAATGGCGGTTACAGAAAAATGTGATGTATACAGCTTCGGAGTTGTGGCATTGGAAATCATGTTTGGAGATCATCCGGGAGATTTCATTTCCTCTATCAACACGATGGTGGCGAGATCCACACAGTTTGCTGAAAACATGATGGTGCAACAACTCTTGGACAAGAGGCTAGCATCTCCAGATGACGATGTAAGAATGTCGATGGAAGTGGTTGGAGTGGTCAAAACAGCACTGAAATGTGTATGTTGTGATCCAAAGTCAAGGCCGTCAATGAAGGAAGTGGCTCAGCAACTTGGTGCGCGCCCACCACAGTTGGCAATGTCGTTCCGCTCAATATCAGTGCTTCATCTCCTGCATTCAGATTGAGCTCACAATTGCCTAAAACAGCTTCTTTTATAATAAATATGCAGATGTTAAGTAGTCATATGAAAATGTCTCTGTTTTCGTAGTCTTCTTCTTGAATAAATGTTGTAAATTATTGTAGAATGACGATGAAATAAATGTTGATATGCGATTAGATGCTGTTGAGTTTAGTTAAATACCTCTACTCTTAACACATTTATACAATTCATAAGTAATCTTTTTCTCATCTAGGTAAATTGCCACCCCTAGTTTAGTTTACTCTTGTTTCATCATTGATTCTCATAATCACCACATTAATGTCGAGCAAAGCAGTAGCAATGAATATTTCAAATTCGAGCAGAGAATTCCAAGCATTGAAGAATTTTGGATGGCCTTATATCAACTCCACTGGGAAGGCATTTACTGGTGATGATCTTGGCCGTGTTGCACAGGGACGACCAAGCATCGATGAACCTTGGTGGCTTAGAACTAGTCTTCACGATCTTCGCCATTTGGATTCGCTCTATTGAATATAATCACTCCACTGGCATAACAAGTAACATTGCAATACAAATTGTTTATCATCCATATTTCTGCAAATATATTCCATCAAACCTTACTCTTCTTGTTGAGGTATTGGCATCTCAAAAGGCACCATACCATATATATAATAGGTAGCGAGAGAGGAAAGAGGGAAGCTACTGTGTCTCCATTTGCATAGAAGATGAAAACTGTAGTGATTCAAGCAGCGGGGCAGAAGGGAAAGATGGCTTCGGAGGCATCTCTATAGACTCCACACTCCCTTGTAGCATCTCCATAGCCTTACTTATCGACGGCCTATCTGATGGAGCCGTCTGAATGCACCAAACCCCCACCATTAACATTTTCATCTTACTTTCTTCTTTCTCATCTCCCATGATCAGATCATCAATCTTCTCCTTCGCCAATACAAGCTCATAAACACTCTCATGGAAATAGTTTTCACTCGATTGGATTATAGGCTCTGTCGTTTTAGGAATGTCTTTCACTCCCACCATTTCAAGGAGCATCATTCCATAACTATACACATCCGACTTGTGAGACACTACCCCAAAATTTCTAGAGAATACTTCAGGAGCAATGTACCCTATAGTCCCTCTCGTCCCAAGTAGTGATATCTTGCTCTGCTTCTTCTGGAACAACTTAGCAAGCCCAAAATCAGCGATCTTGGGGCAAAAATCATCGTCCAAGAGTATATTCTGAGGCTTGATGTCGAAATGCAGGATCCTCGTGTTGCAGCCTGTGTGCATGTACTCAAGGCCTCGAGCAACCCCAACCGCAATCAAGTATAGCTTGTCCAACCCCAATGAAGATTCTGGATTTGAGTAGATGAACTTGTCCAATGATTTGTTGGGCATGAATTCATAGACTAGAGCCCTTTTCTTTCTCTCGAAGCAAAATCCTAAGAGCCTCACAATGTTGACATGGGAGGTTCTACTGATGCTTGCAACTTCGTTGATGAATTCCTTGTTAGGGAGATTCAATATTGAGAACAGAAAAACGGATATCTGAAAGTCGTGCAAAACACTTTCAGATCAAATCAATTTCGGTGGTTCTACCAAAGTTATTAGATCGGATAAAATTCAGAGAAATAGAGAACATTCAGATATGTATTCGAGATCATGAATCAGAAGAAGATGAACCGATGCAGCTGTTGACGAAACAGTGCATCCGTTGGGAAATTAACCGAAAATAACTAATTTTCAGAGGTTTCCGAAATTGCAAATTAGTCCTTCGATTTTCAGAAATTACATTTTCGGATGAATTTCTGAAACAGCAACTTCGTTGGAAATAAAAATTTCCAAGCTGACCCAGGGGCTCTGCCCCTTGGACCCCGCTACCCGGGGGCGCTACCCCCGGACCCCCGTTCATCTGTTTAGGGGCTTCGCCCCTAACTTCATAATGAATTCAAATAAGCGTGCACTCCGCACCTCCATACTTAAAATGATGTATCATTATAACAATAACCGATCAATCAAGTTAATCCAATTACACTAAAATATCCAACATTCCTCTCCTATTTTAGTGCAATCCTTGATTAACTAAAACAAGTCATCTCAAACATTCAAACTTTTGCATAAATGAAATATCGTAATGATTGAATTTTATATTAGTACATTACACATTCCAAATATTCGAATACCCCAGGTGTCTCTAAGGATTGAACCCTGAGAACTCACATTGAATACACGAAAATAATGTACACAAAAGTTTACATACGAATATGTTCTATCTTGACACTATATTTTACTAGCCTATGTCCTTATCCTTCATAAACACGTCGAAACCAAGTCCCAATTTCTTGAAGCGGCTAAACTTCATGCTTATATAGGTAGCTCCTTTATTCTTGCACCTACATTTGCAATTTTTCAAAAGAACTATTAAGAATATATATATTCAACCTCCTTAACTTGTAGGTCCGAACACATACCTTGGGACGATTTTCAAATGTGTTCCAATCTTCAAATATTAAGTCTTCCACATTGAATTCTGCATCTAGTATCATACTAAATGGGAATTGGGTATCTTAATATCAAAGATTTGTGGTGGACTTTAATCCCATCCCTATAGCCGATTTGTACACAAGATCTCTACTTAACCCTTTGGTTAAATGATCGGCTAAGTTATCATGAGTTCTCACAAACTCCACAGATATCACACCATCCATAATAAGTTCACGAATCATGCTATGTCTAACACCTAAGTGTCTAGACTTTCCATTATACACTTGACTATATGCCTTAGCCAAGGTAGATGCACTATCACATCTGATAATCTGATAGATATAGGTGATATCGGTTTAGGCCACAATGGAATTTCATATATTAAATTTCTTAGCCATTCAGCCTCTTTACCAGCTGCTGCTAATGCCACAAACTCCGATTCCATTGTTGAATTCGTGATGCAAGTTTGTTTCTTTGATGCCCAACATATAGCACCACCTCCAAGCCGGAATACCCAACCACTTGTGGAAGAATGATCTTCCATATTGGTGATCCAACTTGCATCCGAATAACCTTCAAGAACAGAAGGAAATCCAGAATAAGTCAACTTATAATCCATGGTTCCTTTTAAGTATTTAAATACTCGATTCATTGCTTGCCAATGGATTAAACTTGGATTATGAGTATATCGACTCAATTTTCCAACTGCAAAAGCTATATCGGGTCTAGTACTAATCATAGCATACATTAGTGATCCAATAGCCTTTGAATATTCAAGCTGATTCACAGCAACTCCTTTATTAGGCACGAGTTTTGCACTAGGATCAAAAGGAGTCTTAACTGAAGAACAATCTTTGAAGTTGAACTTTTCCAACACTTTCTCAATATAATGTGATTGAGAAATGGAAATTCCTTGTTCTCCATGTATGATCTTAATTCCAAGAATCACATCAGCCTTCCCCATGTCTTTCATCTCGAACTTAGATGACAAAAATTCTTTAGTTTTATCAACTTGATCTTGGTCAGTACCAAAGATCAACATGTCATCTACATATAAGCAAATGATAACTCCTTTACCGGTAGCATCAAATTTGCTATATACACACTTGTCTGCTTGGTTTAATACAAAACCATTCGACAACACCACGTCATCAAACTTTTGATGCCATTGCTTGGGGGCTTGCTTTAGTCCATAAAGAGATTTTACCAACTTACAAACCTTATGTTCATTACCAGGCATGACAAAGCCTTCTGGTTGTTTGATATAAATCTCTTCCTTTAATTCACCATTCAAGAAGGCAGTCTTAACATCCATTTGATGAATTACAAGATTATGTATAGCAGCAAGTGCTAACAATAATCTAATTGTGGAAATCCTAGCAACAGGAGCATAGGTATCAAAGTAGTCAATGCCTTCCCTTTGTCTAAAGCCTTGGATAACCAATCTGGCTTTATACTTGTCTATGCTTCCATCCACCTTCATCTTCATTTTGAAGATCCATTTGCTATTTAAAGCTTCACAACCGGGTGGCAAATCCGTCAGTATCCAAGTACCATTTTGGATTATAGAATCCATTTCCTCTTGGATTGCCTCTTTCCAAAATGCAGAATCTCTTGAAGCCATAGCTTCTTTGTAGGTCCTTGGATCATCACCAATAGTAAAACAATATTGATATTGAAAATTAATTTCATTTCTTGATCCTTCAAGTAAGTACAATTGGAAATCATTTCCAAATGGCTTAGCTTTTCTTGCTCTACTACTTCTCCTAGCCTCAGGAGGTGTATCCATAACTTTTCCAGTTACATCATCAGAGTTACTAGACCTTGCAATCATGCCTCCAGGTTTAGGTATAGACGTGAATCTATCCTCATTGCCAAATTCAGCATCCCTTGACTCAATAATAGAGTGCACAGATACATAGTCATTGGGTTCTAAGACATAGAACCTATAACAAACAGAATTTTCTGAATACCCCAAAAACACACAATCTATACCTCTTTGACCTATGTTCTTCATTTTAGGGTCAGTTAGTCTTACCACTGCTCGACAACCCCAAACTCTGAGATGACTCAATTTTGGTGGTTTCTTATGCCAAAGTTCATAAGGGGTGATTTTGTTCCTTTTGTTAGGAACTCTATTCAACAAATAACATGCTGTTAACATAGCCTCACCCCAAAATCCTTCACTTAGCCCAGAATAACACAACATTGAATTAATCATTTCTTTCAATGTTCTATTCTTTCTTTCAGCTACACCATTTTGTTGTGGTGTATATGGAGCAGTCGTTTGATGTACTATACCAGTCGATTCAAAATACGTTGGATCATAATACTCACCTCCCCTATCAGTGCGAAGAGTTTTAATCTTCACACCATGATAAAGCTCTACACTTTCTTTAAAGATTTTAAATTTATCAAGAGCTTCATCTTTGGAATGACAGAGATAGACATTGCAAAATCTAGTCGCATCATCAATAAAAGTAACTACATACTTTTTATTACCAAGAGATGGAGTCGAATGAAAATCACACAGATCACTATGTATAAGTTCTAATACCTTAGTTTCTTTAATGACATTCTTATTGAAAGGTTGTCTAGTTATCTTAGTTAACATGCAAGTTTTACACTTTTCACCATTCAACTCAAAAGCTGGTATTAAACTCATTTTCGACATATCTTTCAATCTCTTGTAATGTACATGTCCAAGTCTAGCATGCCACAATTCTGATTTACTAACATGATTACTAGAACTAGTAGAAGTCATGCAAACAGAATTATTAACAAAAGAGACATCTAAATTCAACTTAAACATGCCACATAGATAACCAAAACCAATGAAATTACCATGCCTTGACAGAATATATTTATCACTTTCTAATACTTGTTTATAGCCACAACTATTCAATACAATGCCAGAAACTAAATTTTTACGAATTCCAAGTACATAAACTACATTTTCTAACAATAAGGAATTTCCAGAGGTAAATACTAGGTTAACAGATCCTATTCCTTTGATTGGTTCAGTTGCAACATTGCCCATCTTCAAGGAAGATCCATCTTCAATTGGTTTAAAGTCCTTGAACCATTGACGATCCTTGCATACATGACATGTTGCACCCGAATCAATCCACCATGAGAGATCATCATCCTGCACATAAAATGCTTCAGAGATTATTGATGCATAATAATTCTCAACCGAATGATCATTAGGTACAGAAAACGAACCCGATTGCTTTTCAGGATCCTTGGATCCATTTGGACCAGCCTCCTTTTTGCCTTTTCCTCCACCCTTTCCAGACTTACAATCCTTTTGAAGTGCCCGGATTTGTCACACTTTCAGCAAGTCAGTTTGGGCTTCTTATTCCCATCCTTACTGTAATTCCCTTGAAACTTCCGTTTGCCTTGAAACTTACGTTTCTCTTTACCAGCCTTTGAGGATTCACCCTCTTCCACCATGTTCACCTTTGTAGACAATGCCATATCCTCCTTGTCCAACCTTGTCTTTGAAGAATTTGGTCATTCTCTTGATCTCGTAGTAGCTATATCTCTTTTGTGACAGAGATGCATGGTTGAGTAGGAATTGCTCCACATTGGAATTACTAGTATTTTTGCCAAAGTATTGCAATATGCGATTTTTTCCAAAGTAGTAAATGATGATTGGTAAAATTAGAGCAAGTGCGCAGACTGAACTTCCTAGGAATTCACAGGGTGCAATAAGTTATACCATTAGTAAAGAGCAAATAGCCAAATTAATCACGGTCAAATTCTGGTCTGTCTCGCACTTTTGTAAATTTGAAAATTAAATCATGAAAGCTGAAAAACACAATTATCCTACCCGCCTCATTCTCGTCGAAATATGCAATGACGTAGAAACAGATTATAAACAAGTAGAAATGTGTGGCTATGTAAACTCCCTTATTTGATACTTCCCCCATCCGCGAATAGGAGTCCCGTTTTTCTATTTTAGTCCATCCGCGAATAAGAGTCCCGGTTCACTTTTACCATAAATGGTAATAGGGTTCCACCTTCCACTAACTCATTCCACTCACATTTCATTTGAAACCAATATATAAAATGAGACTCCTATTCTACTAACTTTTTTCCACCCAGTTTTCATAACACTTCTTAAAACTCGTGCCGTCCATGAATTGGACTCCGAAGGGAGTATATGTTTACGTGGTCGGCTGATTTAAAATCGGCTTGCACGTCATTTTACATTTCGTCGAAAATGAGGTAGATTGATAAATTGTGAAACTTTCATCGTTCAAATGTGTGACTAAGTGGTATTTAATTATTGTGATTTACTATTTGGCAATTTGCTTTTTAATGAATTTATTGACTATTGAGAAGACAATTGTAAGAGGATTTACCCGCAATAATACCCAATTTCTGCACGTTAAAAGTAAGCCCCTTTTTAGTTCCTGAAACCAAAACGATAGAATGTAAGTAAGTCGGAGGGAAAACTATTATCGAAAATAGTTTTCACTAGATTGGAAAATAGAAAAACTATTTTCATAAAGCTCATAAACACTCTCATGAAAATAGTTTTCACTCGTGGAAAACTATTTTCACTTGAAGCATTAAAAGTAAGCTCCTTTTTAGTTCCTAGAACCGTTACTTGATTCTCTCTTTATTTTTTTACCTTTTTTATTTTTTACATTATTCTTCATTTATTTAACTTAATTAACATATTTTTTCTTAAATCGTGTGTCGAAAAGAAACGCCACCTCTATCGTGAAACAGGAGGAGTACTTATTATGTATTAAAATTCGTGTTATTTACAAATTGATCTATTTATTATTGATGGAAGAAGTGTATTAATGTAATATTACATTTATTCTCTATTGTCTTAATTATTTTGCGAAACTCATTAAAAAAATTAACATGTACTACTACTTATTAGTATGATAATTGGAATATGATTTTTCAGTTATGGTGATGATTTCGCAACTTTCAAACAATATTTATTACTCTCTTTTCATCTGTCATTAATATTTGTCACTCGATCTATTTTTAGTCCAATAATTTTGTCACACTTACTTTTTATATTTTTGTATGAATCTTAGTTCCTCTAACATATTTTATAATTCTAACATATTTTATTATAAAGTTAATATGTAAAAATAAGATACACATTCTATAATTTTTTATTTATTTTTTGAGATCGTGCCCGAGTTAAAGTGTGAAGGGAGAAGGGAAGTATTATTTTTATTATGAAATGCTTAGGCGTGAGAAGAGGACGTAGCATTGTGAGAGTGAGTGTTGCCATTTTGGATGCCATTAATTTACGTTGAACATTCGAAATGAGAATGGAGGTGCACGATGCATCACATTATTGGTCATAGTTGACTAGGTCCCCGACTCCTTATTTATCTAATTTGATTTGATTAGTAGTTAGTACAGTATCTCATTATTTATTAATGATAGGGATAGTTTAAGTCAATGTTCCAAAACTATACACAATGAACCAGAAAATCTAAAATTCGTTTATGATTACGCAGTAAAAATGCCCATAAATGATTAAACTTCAACTAAATTGTGGGTTGAACACTATCTTAAAAGTTGGATCTGACCACTTTAAAACTTATACGACAGCCTGAAAATCTGATGTTGCCAAATCTTCCGACGAATAAAACGATGTAGTTAAGGAATAATGAAAGAGAGAGAGAAAAAGAAATTGTTATCGTTTAGGCAAGTTGATGGAAGTGAAGCATTATTAGCACAGTGGCAAAGAAACGATCCCGATGCATCGGAGCCGCAAGCTCCACCGGATTCCAAGCACCTCTGGCAGTTCTGGTTATCCGCTGACCACTGGATTGAGAATCCATCGTGCAGTGATGCCCGCAATAACTCGGTTGTTGGGTTTGATTACAAGCCCGTGGCTGCAGATTGAGTAATCAAAGCGCATGGGATACTAATTGGCTGCATACTTGTTCGTGTGATGAAGAAAGCCAAGTTGCCACTGCAGTTGAGCAGATTAGGCGGTAGAGTTGGTAACGGAGGAGCAGTGCAACCATAAAGCAGAGAGATATTCTGATTATAAGAGGGCAGATCAAAATTGAAAAGGCTGGTATCTAGGGTGGTGTTATGGAGTTGCTGAATCGGCGCACAAGGGCCGTCCCATAGCTCGTCTCTGGCCACCCTGAGGGTCCGCGCCTGGTCGTCGATAGCAAGGACGCGATAGGTTAGTGATGTGGTGTTTATGAAGAGAACATCGTCTCTGCAGCTCATCTCATACCCCACAGCACCGCACGACGCAGGCCGGTTTGAGCCATAGAATGGATAGGGTATATCTCCTACCGACCCTCCACATCGGAATGGCTGCCTGCAGGTTTCCAACTGACTCAGCTGCGGTACTTCGCAGCTTGGGATTCCGATTAGCACGAGAAGGATTAGGGGGACAGATCCTCCTTTCATTTTTGAAGAATATGATTTTGTTTTTTCTTGAACATTACATATGTGAGGGATTGACTAACTATGCCATTTTGAGTCGATTTTTCCAATAGTCAATTAAATCACAGACTATAGTATTTTCTATTTTGTGAATGCATCAGTAGTATTGAATGGTAAGTTAGATAGGATGGAGAATCCACCTTGATGAGATGTATGTAAATTTGGCCTCGTTAAAATATCTTATATCTTATCCCACTTTGATTTGACGATGCTTTCTATCTCATTTATATAAGTGTGGATTACCACTTTCCTCTTATGAGGCATTTGAAAAGGATAAGTGACACATTTTTAGTATAGTATCAGAGTTGACTCAAGTAGACAATGAATATTGTTGTAGATGTAGCACTACAAAAAAAAAAAAATTGGATAGTTAATGACATTTTTTAATGCTATTAAGCACGCTAATTGTGTGCCTAATTATACCACCAATGCTTCATAAAATGTCCTTATTGTTTGCGTCCCAATTAAAATTAGGGGACACAAATAAAAACGTCTTAAAAAGCAAAAGATTAAGATTACCATACACTTAGGGACGCTTTCTTTTGCATCCTAAATTATGATTATTTTTAAAAATTTCCAAACACAAGTAACTGCGTCTAATTTTTGTTCCTAAATGATAAGTTTTTTTTAACCCTTCATTAATCCATTGCGCTGCAGTTGAAGTGATACAGAGGAGTAATCACGTGATCATTGATCGATGAATAAAAACTGTAAAAGTTGGTATTTAAACAAATTAGATAGGCAATATATTAATTTGAGAAAAATGAATAACAGCTATTGCGGTGATTAGGAGAACAAGTCCTCACCATTGTAAATTCAATATTTGAATACCTACATATGTTGGAGTCAATGCTTACGCGTTATTGAATTGTTGTTAGCACATTCCATGTTACTAGTATTTCCCAACGTATTAACGTCTTCTCGCCACTCCACTAAACAATATAGGCTATTTGAAAGTGAGATTCATCATTTTGAGTGAAAAGATTCTTAGGTAATTGAATTGTTGTTAGCACTTTTCTTGTTTCTAGTATTTACCAACATAATGCCGTCTGTAATGTTCTAATAATTCTAATTGACTTAGCAATAGATAATCATTTTGTGTATGAGTAATAGCAGTCAATAGAATCAACTTAGAGCATTTTTTTTTAATTTTTCGTGTAAACTATAAAAAATAGTCAATTATATTACAAAATTTAGTATTTTGTGTATAATTTTCTCGACCCGTACCAACCTGTCTTTTTTTTGACAAAATTAAGTAGAGTTTGTATGCAAATAAGTCTGTGGATACGCGTGACTTAATAGGACAAACCGTCATTTTGGTTCAATCAATCAATTTAAATTTTTTTTTATTTATTCATATTTTAAAAATATGTTTAATACTAGTTATTTTTCTTCGTCCTTACATATCAATTTATTATTGGTATAGGAGGAAATGTTGTAGGAAATGACTTACATATATTTTAAAACTTTTCTAATAATATAAGCATATCAATTTATTATTGGTGTAGCTTGAAATGTTGTAGAAAATGGCTTAGGTGATCCTTTCCGGCACTCATTCAAGTAAGCTCATTATCATTGTCTCTATGCAGAGGCATTCTGATCAACCACCGAAGAGTGGTCAGAAAACGGTATATTATTTCAACCTTCGCCACTGTTGTTACCTTTTATCTGAAGGGAGAAACTCAAGAATTTCACCAAAATCTCCAAAACTTAAAAGAGAGCAACTACTACAACAATTCCACTGATGAGGTTCACCTCGTCGAAGAACTCATCAATCCAGTAGCGAAGCGTCGCCTCAAAAATCAACGGCCCCTCTCCTTCCCCTTCAAAAGAAATAGAGAACTAATAATATTGTGGAATAGGAAAGTTGAGAAGAGAATAAAATTAGAAGGCACAAAGAGGAGAAATAGCGTAATGAATCAAGAATATAAAGATCGGCGAGTTTGTTTTGGTGGCGAGATCCGCACGGTTTGCTGAAAACATGATGGTGCAACAACTCTTGGACTAGCTGCTAGCATCTCCGGACGACGATGTAAGAATGGTGATGGAAGTGGTTGGAGTGGTCAAAACAGCACTGAAATGTGTATGTTGTGATCCAGAGTCAGCGGCCGTCAATGAAGGAAGTGGCTCAGCAACTTGGTGCGCGCCCACCACAGTTGGCAATGCCGTTCCTCTTGATATCTGTGCTTCATCTCATGCATTCAGAGTGAGCTTACAATTGGATAAACAACTTCTTTTATGATAAATATGTAGATGCTCAGTAGTCATATGAAAATGTCTCTGTTTCCTTTGTCTTCTTCTCGTTTAAATGTTGTAAATTATTGTGAAATCAAGATCAAATAAATGTTGATATATGTATATATGATTAGATACTGTTGGGTTTAGTTAAGTATCTCTGCTCTGAACATATTTATGTGATTAATAAATACTTCCTCCGTCCCAGATAATTTGGAACACTTTGACCCGGCATGAGTTTTAAGAAATCTAATGGAAAGTGAGTTGAAAAAATTGGTGGGATGTGGGTCCTACTTTTAAAGTATTAGTTTTATAATAAAATGTGAGTAGGAATGAGTTAGTGGAATATGAGGTCCACTATCAAAAATGGTAAAAGTAAAATGGGACAAATTATGTGGGACGGCCCGAAATGAAATACTGGGTCAAATTATCTGGGACGGAGGGAGTAATGTTTTTTTCATCTAGGTAGATTGCTACCCTAGTCTCTTTTACTCTGTTTTTCAAACTAAGTTATTTTACTTGCATGAGTATAAATTGGTATTGCATTCAATAGTCAACAAAACAAAGTCTGATGAGCTTCATAAACAGAAGATATTCCAAACCCTAAACTATTGCTACAAATTTTCCACACTTCCCTTTTTCATAGTAATGCAATGCATGTTGCAACCTCATAAAATGAATTGTTCACTAAGACAAAGATTACTTTCTTGTCCTAATAGCACTTGCTTACTAGACAAATGGATTGCATGATTACACAATAGATAACGAAATTTTAGAAAATTTGCAGCAAGGCAGTCGAGAATACTACTTGATAGAATTGCTTTGTGTGAATTTTGTTAGAGCTACAACAACTAAATAATACAGACCATATAGATTGAATATCGTTAATAGAATTGCTTTGTGTGAATTTCATCAGAGCTACAACTACTAGGTAAAGGTAATACAGACTAGGTAAAGTGATGGATTTAGGGTTCGGTACTTATTTCATCATCGATTCTCATAATCACCACATTAATGTCGAGCAAAGCAGTAGCAATGAATATTTCAAATTCGAGCAGAGAATTCCAAGCACAGAAGAATTTTGGATGGCCTTATATCAACTCCACTTCCCACCACTGCCATTGGGAAGGCATTACATGTGCTTAACATTTCTGATGATTATGGCATGTCTCATTCATCCAAGCAAATTTATCTCAATTTGTATCAGAATCTGTTAGGATCGTTAATTGCAACATTAGTTTGATATTGTCCGTTTATACATCTTCCAACTTTCCTTACTTCAATGTGGGATGGGTTTGTAACCAACATAATCAAACTCCAGAGTGAGTTGTGTCTTGTACATACTACATTCAACCATTATCTGGCAATTAATCATAAATAAAATCATAGAGTTGACTTACCTTCCAATAAAATTAGAGTCAAGTCAGTCCACTGAAGATACTCATTTCTTCCATTTTAAATCCACACCATAAAAAACCTTGGAATAATTGTGAGATTGAAATTCCAGAAATTGTACTTGATTCAAACTTCAAAGCTTGAACTCATAGATTTACTACTCTGCATATCAGCAAGGTAGCCATGGAAGCTGCTTCAGAGCCCCTGAGAGAAGACAAACTCGCATCAATTCGCAGACGCAACAAAATCGTAATCGCAAGTTTCTTCTCCCTAATCATCCTACTAGCATTAATCACCGGTGTAACAATCACCTCCCTCGTTCAAAAACTCAACTCCGAATCAATCAGATCGAATCCAGCGGTTATTGAATTCTGCTCCCCTTTCGAATTCCAATCCGCATGTATCAATTCCATATCATCCAAAACCAATCCCCCGCCCGACGCCAACCCTAACCAGATCTTTCTCCTCTCTCTGCAATCCTCCCTCACCAAAATCTCCGAAATCATCCCGATAACTCGATCCGACGGCGCGCTCAGTAGCTGCTCGACTTCGTTGAGTCACGCGGCGGATCAAATCAGTAATATTCTGGAGACGCTGGGGATCGATCCGGATCTGGAGAGCTACGACCGCGGCAACATGAAGGCGTGGATCGGCGCAGCGGCGGCGGACCTGGCGGCGTGCGCGGAGGCGGATTCAGAGGTGGGGAAGAAGGTAGCTGACGTGGCGGCGGTGGTGAGGTACGGCGAGTTTTTTCTGGAGAACAGCGACGTAGTTAATTCGCAATTCCGGTGGAGCCCGAGATATTCGAGTGATTGGGGAAATAAGGTGCCTGAGAATTTAATCACAGTTACTATATTTGGGTTGCAGTATTTACCGTTGATTTTCTTATTCTGCTTGTATTTACGAATTTATTAAAAGAATGTTTTTTTTTTCATTTTTATGTATCAATTTTACTATTAGATGTTTATATTTAATCTTATTTTACCAAAAGTTGTGTTCTTTATATAGGTTCAAAACTTACATTTTTAGTCATATAAATTCACGTTAAATGATTTTAATCTCTGATTTATCATCAAATATGTTAGTACAATTTGTCTTCTTTGTGATTTGTACATGATGATTATTGAATGGCTTATATGTATATGTGCATAAACAAGTTAATCAATAGTATAAAAAGATTTGATTGGTGAATTCTTACAACATCAGTACTCTAACTTCAAGAGTTTCACCCTGAAAATATGTAGCACAAACAAATGCCGTAAAAGATACTGCATCTTCCTCAAATAATGTCTTAATTTGCTCTTGAGACGTCCACAATTTAAAGATGGAAACTATTGTATCTCCATATGCATGGAAGATGAAAACTGTAGTGATTCAAGCAGCGGAGCAGAAGGGAAAGATGGCTTCGGCGGCATCTCTATAGACTCCACACTCCCTTGTAGCATCTCCACAACCTTACTTATCGACGGTCTATCCGATGGAGCCGTCTGAATGCACCAAACCCCTACCATTAACATTTTCATTTTACTTTCTTCTTTCTCATCTCCCATAATCACATCATCAATCTTCTCCTTCTTCGCCAAAACAAGCTCATAAACACTCTCATGAAAATAGTTTTCACTCGATTGGATTATAGGCTCGGTCGTTTTAGCCATCTCTTTCGCTCCCACCATTTCAAGGAGCATCATTCCATAGCTATACACATCCGACTTGTGAGACACTACCCCAAAATTTCTAGAGAACACTTCAGGAGCAATGTACCCTATAGTCCCTCGCATCCCAAGCAGTGATATCATGCTTTGCTTCTTCTTGAAAAGTTTAGCAAGCCCAAAATCAGCGATCTTGGGGCAAAAATCTTCGTCCAAGAGTATATTCTGAGGCTTGATGTCGAAATGCAGGATCCTCGTGTTGCAGCCTGTGTGCATGTACTCAAGGCCTCGAGCAACCCCAACCGCAATCAAGTATAGCTTGTCCAACCCCAACGAAGATTCTGGATTTGAGTAGATGAACTTGTCCAATGATTTGTTGGGCATGAATTCATAGACTAGAGCCCTTTTCTTTCTCTCGAAGCAAAATCCTAAGAGCCTCACAATGTTGACATGCGAGGTTCTACTGATGCTTGCAACTTCGTTGATGAATTCCTGCGCGTCGTCATCGTGAGTATCGGTTAAGACCTTGACTGCAACAGGTTGACCGTCATGTAGCTCACCTTTGTAGACAATGCCATATCCTCCTTGTCCAACCTTGTCTTTGAAGAATTTGGTCATTCTCTTGATCTCGTAGTAGCTATATCTCTTTTGTGACAGAGATGCATGGTTGAGTAGGAATTGCTCCACGTTCGAATTTTTAGTGATTTTCCTCAAGTATTGCAATATGCGATTTTTTCTGAAGAAGCAAATTATGATTGATAAAATTATAGCAAGTGCGCCGACTGAACTTCCTGGGAATTCATAGAGTGCAATAAGTCATATAATTAGTAAACTGAATACTTAATTACTTCCTCCATCCCGAAATAGGAGTCCGTAGAGATGACTCAATACAGATTTTAAGAAATATAAAAAGAATTATGGAAAAGTTAGTAAAACACGAGTCTCATTTTTATGAGTATTACTTTTATAATAAAATGTAAATAGAATGAAAGTCATTTTTTGTTTTTAAAAAAGAGAAATCATTATTTCTCTGAATACCGCAATTTTTTCAGTACAGCAGTATCAATTTTCTTATACCGTGGTATACCACGTTATACCTAATTTTCGGTATGTATAAAATAGAATTAAAAAAAATATCTCTGAAAATCTTACTTTTAAATATTTTGCATTACGGTATACCTTACCGTACTTCGGTAATACCGCAATAACGGTAAGGTAACGGTATCAAAAATTAATCATACCGAATTTTCCTTACACCGCATTGCGGTATATCAAAATTTCGATATGATATCAGATTTTGTCACACCGCAGTTTCGGTATGGTATATCCACCCCTAGGTCAGACAAAGGCTTTATCCTGCTATTCTTCTTTCTGAGGGCCTATTAATAGGATTCTGGATCCATTGGCAGAAAGAATGAACGATCATAAAGGCTAGCGGGTAAAAAAAATCTCTAATCACAAAAATGTGAGATCTAGTAAAAGTGAAAAGAGACTCTTTTAATAAGACCACAAAAATAACAAAAGAAAGAGCTATTATTATAGGACTAACAGTAGAAGGGTTTACCCGCAATAATTGCAAATTTCGGTACATTAGTTCCTGAAATCAAAACGATTAACCGGTTAGATCATGTGTGTAATGATTAATGTGAATACTCGTTACCATATCATTATTTATATATATTTAATACTAATTAATATCTACGCAAAATCGGACATTTAAAAGTTAGTTAGAAATTGATCAAAGTTTATTAATTTACCGTTCGTTTTTTCATGTACATTTTATTTCATAGCGTATATATGTCCATGTTGAGTCAAACTTGAATAATATTTAATAGACGGAAGGAGTAAATCACACTTCCACAATTATGTGACGCTATTTCCGTGGAATCTGGTCTTTTTTTTATCAAAATCAGATAAGTGATAGTTCAGAATTACCATGAAATTTTTTTTATTAGCAATGCTAAAGAAAATTTGCAACTACCTTCGTCCCCCAAATATTGACACAGTTTGACCCGGCACGGATTTTAACAAATGTAATGAAAATTGAGTTGAAAAAGTTGGTGGAATGTGGATCCTACTTTTAAAGTATTAATTTTATAATAAAACGTGAGTATGAATGAGTTAATGGAATATGAGATCCACTACTAAAAATGGTAAAAAGTGAAGTGTGTCAAACTTTCAGGGACGGACCAGAATGATAAACTGTGTTAAACTTTCAAGTACGGAGGTAGTGATAATTAATGTATTTGAATCATATCACTCATTTCAACCTATATTTAATTACTGTATTTGAATCATATCACTCATTTCAACCTATATGGAGTAATATTCTTGGCTTCTTGCACAAAAAGTCCAGCAATATATCTACGACTAGTAGTAGTAGGCCATGCATCCAAGAAAACAACCATTTTGCAGCAGCCTTTGATTGACCAACAGAGAATGAAAGAGAGAAACAATTGTTACCGTCTGAGCAAGTTGATGGAAGTGAAGTATTATTAGAACAGTGGCAAACAAACGATCCCGTTCCACCGGAGCCACAAGCTCCACCGGAATTCAAGCACCTCTGGCAGTTCTGGTTATCCACTGACCACTGGATCGAAAATCCACCTTGCAGATATGCTTGCAATAGTCTGAATGATAAATTGGGGTTCGGATTTGATCCCAACCTCGTGGCTGCAGATTGAGTCACCCGAACAGTAACTTCAGGGCCGATGCATGTGGTACCAGCTGTCAGTTCAATTGTTGTTGTGAAGTAGAAAGTCTCGCCGCTACTGCAGTTGAACTGATTGGGCTGTCGGGGTTGGGACGGAGGAGCAGTGCAACCATAGAGCAGAGTGATATTCTGATCATTAGAGGGCAGATCAAAACTGAAAAAAGTGGTATCTAGGCTTGTGTTAGCGAGTTGCTGAGTCTGCGCACAAGGGCTGTTCCATAGGTCGTCTCTCGCCACCCTGAGCGTGCTCGTCTCGTCGTTGATTTCAAGGACGCGGTAGAGTAGTGATGAGGTGTTTATGAAGGGAACATTGTATCTGCAGATTATCTCATATCCCACAGCGCCGCACGACATAGGCCGGTTTGCGCCGTAGAATGGATAGGGTATATCCTCTACATCTCCACATCGGAATGGCTGCCTGCAGGTTTCGTACTGAGTCTGCTGCGATACGACACAGCTTGGGATTGCAAATAGCACGAGGAGGATTAGGGGGACAAATCCTCCATTCATTTTTGAAGAATATGATTTTGATTAATCAACTGGTCTTAAACATTACATTATACATATGTATGGCATTGACTAAGTATGCCATTTTGAGTCGATTTTTCCAATGACTGGAAGCTTCTGCGACGGCGTAGGAGGATTAATGGTAAGTTAGATAGGATGAAGAATCCACTGTAAATCTGGCCTCAACACTAATTTTACGACTGATGAATAAAAACTTTAGAAGTTAGAATATACACAATTAGATTATTTTGAGAGTAGTTTGATCGTTTTCGTTTGTCTCTGTTCTTCCACAAGCAACAGTGAATCAGTAAAACATCTCATCTTTTCCATGGACGTAGATCAAAAGATTGAACCACGTGAATTCAGTGTGCATTTTCTTTCTTGTTCGTTTGTGTGTTTGTATCTCAACATATTTTTTTCCATCTTGCAATCTTAATGATAAAAATATTGGTCAACAATGTGAGTATGTATATACAAAAAGCAGCAGTATATAAGCAATATTGAATACCTACTACACTTAGCTTATCATATCAAGTATGTCGGAGTGTATGCACACTTCCAATCCATATATATAGCGTTATTGGAGTGTTGGTAACACATTCCATGTATGTACAAACACAGCAATAGTAGGCTATTTGTTAATGAGATTAATCATTTTAAGTGTAAGATCTTAGGCAGTATTTTGCAGTCAGAAATGTTCTAATAATTCTAAGAGTAAAGGCCGAAACTGATCCTGAACATATGACCATTTTACGATTTTGGTCCTAAACTTTATCTTTTGGATTTTTTGGTCCTGCACATTTCAATTCGGATCACAATTTGTCCTCCGTCAATAGTTCCGTTAATTTTATAACAGTCAACGGGTTTAACCCAATTTTGTCCAAATTAAACTTTTAATTCTTATTTTTAAAAGTCACTAATTTATTCCATAATTATTATTTTAGTAAATATATATTGGGCGTAGAGAGACGCGAGAGCGAGAGCGAGAGGCCACTGGAAAACGAGCTCCATCCAAACAAGCCCGACGAAGAAATGCGGACTTTCAGAGGTCAAATAATCGCCGTATTTTTCCGTGTACCAGCTCTTGAGCTCCAAAAGGAGCGGCGGAAAGAGGTGCCGCGGGAGACAGGATTGGGCGGCGATGTTGAGGAAGAAGAAGAAGAGCACAACGTCGACTAGATTGTAGAGGAAGCCCATCTCGGGGAAAAGGTGGAGTTTTTAACTGAGGAAAATTTGTGGGCTGTGAATTTTTGGATGATTTTCGTGAATGTCGAGGTTTTGATCGGCAGTGTAATGAGGATCTGAGAAAAAAAATTAATTTCAGCACAAGTTTAGAATCATAGCTGCAATCACACGAATCATAACCGCCGAGATGGCGAAATCGAGCTCCGCTGCGCCTGCGAGAATGCGACCTACAACTCCAAGCAGAAGGTTGTGTTGTCGATGAGGGTGGCGAAGACAACCGTAATGTGGAACAAAGCTGGCAAATTGGGGCGCTGTCGCGCCATCGCGTTATCGCAATTTCAGGTGAATTTGAATTAATTAGTGATATGAATTAATTAGTGACTTCAAAATAAGAATTAAAAGTCTAATTTGGTCAAAATTGGGTTAAATCCGTTGACTCTTATAAAATTAACGCAACTATTGACGGAGGACCAATTGTGATCCGATTTGAAATGTGCAGGACCAATTGTGATCCTAATTGAAATGTGCAGGACCAAAAAATCCAAAAGATAAAGTTTAAGACCAAAATCGTAAAATGACCATATATTCAGGACCAGTTTTGGCCTTTACTCTAATTCTAATTGATATAGTAATATACTTCATCCGTCCTGTTTAAGATAACACGTTTTCCTTTTTAGTTTGTCTCAACTGAGATGACACATTTTCTTTTTTGGAAACATTCTCTCTCCAATTAATACACTCAACAATTTTTTCTCATTCCTATTAAAATATTCATCTTTCTTTATCTCTCTACTTTAATACTTAAACTTATATTTTCTTTTTCCAAAACACTTTAATCAATAACTCCTAAAATTCTGTGTCGACTAAGAAATGTGTCATCTTAGTCAGGACGGAGGGAGTATTAAAATGTTATACATGAGTAATAGCTGTCAACATAATCAACATAGCGCGTCTTTTGATTTTTTGTGTAAACTTCAAAAATCAAATCACAAACTTTTGTATTCATGTTTAATTTTCTCAATCTGTCCCAACCTGTTATTTCTGGCAAAATTAAGCAAAGGATAAATCTAAATGGATACGCCGGATTTATAATAGGCCAAAACGACACCGTTCTTGGTTCAATTAATCAATTTTAGATTATTTTTTAAATTATTTATATTTTTTTCATCCTAGCAAAAATGGTTTGACCAAACTCATTACCATTCCCTCTAGACAGAGCACTGGAGGACAAAATTAAGAATAAGGGGAACAATTATATACTCCCTCCGTTCCATTGTAATGGAGACGTTTCTTTTCAACACGGAGATTAAGAAAAATTGTGTTCGGTAGACTGGTAGAGAGATAAAGAGAGAAAAAAAGTAAGAGAGAGTAGTAAGTGTGGAAAAATGTGTTGACTTTTACTGAAAATGGAAATGACTATATCACTACAGAACGTACCAAAATAGTAAAATAACTCTATTACTATGGAACGGAGGGGGTATACCCAAAACACCAAAAATATGAATAACCTAGTGATAAAATGCTCTTTTTCTACTTGTTCAACCTAGGTTCCAATCCTCAAAGTTAAGATTAGAAAAAATATACTACTTCGTATTATTATTATTTTTATGTTAATATTGAATGCTTAGTCAAGAATATGGACATTTTTTTTCTGCAAAAACCAATATTATATTAATCAACATGAGTTTTTTTATACTTTATTCTAAAATTTAGATAATTTTATTTAATTAGCAATTCAAAATTAGTGCTAATAAAATCAAAACGGGTCATCACATGTGACAATATATGAGATTTAAAATCACACTTGGGTAGCGGAAAAGTTAGAAGTATAGCCGAAATAATTACCCTTTAAAATGTAAAAAAGCAGAAACATTTCCAAAGGCAAACTAAAATGAGATTTAACTTTAATTCGGATTATTATTTGAACAATCATTTTTTCAATATCTTTACATAAGGCTTGTCATCTTGATTCAAGCACTTTCAAGTTTGAGTAGTCCCGACCCACCAGTGAAAAAGAAAAGAATATATAGAATAAAAGTTAAACGAAAGTTGAATTCAAAAATCTCTCCCAAATTTAGTTATTGGGGCATTTTGCTTGTGAAAAATATATCTATGTCACTATGTGCCCAATCGTCTTGAAAAAACTTGGAATGACTCATTGTAAATTTATAAAATTATTTTTCACATTTTGTTTTATTGATTAATGAGCATTATTAAGTGTGTTTTTTTTTGTTGAAATGACAATTGAAATTGCATATACTTATTAATTCTTGCAGCTTCCTTGTTTATCTATGTTCATCATACATGCCTATAACATGCGTATATATTTTCACTATAGCAAAATTAATAGAAACATTCATAATTGGAAAATAAGTAGACATGCAAATAAACACTATGTTCTCAGCAATTATTCATAGACATGCAAATCATTACATAGATTTGCACTCTCCAATATTATGCAACATAGTCCCTATAAGTGAATAAGAAAGTAACGAAATTTGATTTTTAAAAAATATTGGAAAAGAACAAGTAGCCCAAGCACCTTTTGACCATCTTCCCCTTTACTTTTTCTTTTCTTGAGGAGATGGAAAAAGCATTTACAATAAAAGTGGGGACTAATTAGAGATTCTTGCCTACAATCTACATTCAAAAAAAAAATCAATACATCAATAATAGAGTTTCGATATTTTTAAAATAAGTACGATAAGTAGTTCGTCACTCACACTTTTGATGTACATCTGAGTGACAACTGATAGTTCATTAAACTAAATTAGGCCTTTACTACAAAAAAATTATAGACACACTAAAGTGGGATGATCCTATAAACAATTTTCATTTGAAGATAAGTATGCATCTAAAATGGCATCTTGCATATTAATTACACGTGTTTATCAGAATCTAACACTAAACTAAAACGTGGACGATAATGTATAACATAGTTTTCTAGTATTCTTCTTACAGAAGATTAATTAAAATAAATGATATGATAATAGTATGAAAGTATCAAAATATAAAGGTTTACTATGCCTTTCACCCCAATTAAAATGACATACATTTTTTATTTATCTCGACCAATATAACATATTTTTATTTTAAATAACTTCATTTCTCTAATTAATATATTTAATTATTTTTTACTTTCAATTAAATCTTTAACTTTGTTTCTCTCTCTAAACAATTATAATAACTAAAAACTTCTAAAATTAATATTATCAATTAAAAAATATACTGTAACGTTCCATAAAAGCATCTTATGGACGTCCGCCCGCCTTAGCCACAGGCGGGCGGCTAGTGTGTGGCGGACATCCGCTACTGCATTAGGCTAACGTGACGGATGAACGGGCGATGGATGAGAGGTCAGGCACGGACTAACGGGTTAGCCGATCGCTAGCCTATTGCGCGGCGAGCGATAGGCTAATCCATTTTTTTAATTTTTTTTAATTTATACTCTATATTTAAAACTCATTGCACTTCATTTTTTATAAATACCAATAATTAAAATGAGTTAATCGTATTTGTAAATTTATTTGCTAGGCTGGGGCATTGGCTAGGCTATTGCTAGAATGTTGTTTGATTAGCTTATAACTAGGCTGTGGGAAGTGTGGGAAGAGCATGATAATATGATAGGAGGAGTTTTTGACTAAGCTATTGCTAGCCTATGGCTAGGCTATCCTTATTATGGATGCTCTAATAGTAATTATTTTTTTTTTAGTAAAAATCAATCATATTTCTTCTCACTTACTTTATTCTCTTTATATTTTATTTATTTTTTTAAAATTTAACTTAATATATTTTTTTCTAGATTATGTGCCGTAAAAAAACATCTCCACTGCTGTGACACGGGATAGTAGTAGAATGTATTTGTAAGGGCATCCACTATAGGGGCGGCGCGCCGGCCGCCCCCTTCCCGGCGGCGCCGCGGCGGTGTATAGGGGGGAAGGCGTCCGCCCCGGGGGCGGACGAATTTGTTGGGGCGGAAGGGGTATCGCCGGCTTTGCGGCGAGGACGGGCCGCTGGAGAGAGAAAAGCGGCGGCCGCCGCGCCTACCTATTGCGCGGCGACACCGCCGCGGCGGACCGCCGGTTTCCCTTTTTTTTTTTTTTTTAATTTCGAATTTTTATTTAATTTATTGACTTATTTAAATAAATATCCACCAATTTGTCTTCCACTCCACACCCATTTTCACTCCACCCCCAATTTCACAACCCTAGATTTTACCGAGATGCACGGGAGAGACGAAGATTCACCCGGCACGGAAGAATCGGGATATGGATACTATCCTTCTTCCCAGCCATCTCAGCTGTGGGGATCGAGTCCCACCCCCCGGGGATCGAGTCCCAGTCGCCCTCCATTCCAGTCGTGGTCACCGACATCCCCGCCATGGCAACAAAGCCAATATCGGGCTCAATCTTCTCATCAGAGGAATTTGGGTCGTTCGGCGTTTGGAGATTATCGACCCACTATGGACTCGCCCAACCATCCGCGGCCGGATACCCCTTCTCACTCTTTCCAGCGCACCCAGACTCCCTTGTCTGATTTCGATAGGTTCACACTGGAGCAGATGATGGGGATGATGAGTCCGGGCCTTCCGGAGACCCCGCCGATGAGATCTGGCGGCGACGGTGGTGGTGGGAGGGGCGGCGACAACGGTGGTGGTGGGAGGGGCGGCGGCAACGGCGGTGGGGGGAGAGGCGGCGGCGGCGACGGCGGTGGGGGGCGGGCCGGCGGCGACGGCGATGGGGATGGCAGCGGCGGTAGCGATTCGCCGGTAACAAGTCGGGCCGTGCACTACACCAAAGACGAGTCGATTGCTGTAGCGAGGGCATGGGATGCCGTCACATCCGACCCCTGTGTTAGCACCGATCATACCGAGATTGGCTTTTGGAAGCGCGTTTTGTTGACCTACAATGAGTTCAAGCCAACCTTTTTTTTTCCTAATGTTTCCGAAGATGAGGCCGATGTTTCCGACTCCGCCACCGAGTAGATGGTGGCGGTGTTTTTATTTGTTTTTGTATGTTTTTTTTTTAAATGTTCGTTGTGTAATTTTTCGGTATCCATGAATACAACGAATATTTGGTCTCATCGCACTTTTTAATTTTATTATTTATTGTCTCGTTCTTTAATTATTTTTAGTCCGATAATTTTAATTGTAAAATTGAATTAAAAAATACAACAAGAAAAATAAAGTGAAAGTTGTCCACCAAAAAGTGTTCACTATTGCTGCGAACACTTTTTTTTAAGACTGTGGACAAATAAAATGAGACTATGGACAAAAAAAAAAAATTGTCCACCAAAACTTGTCCACCTATAGCGGATGGACTAACATACACCCTAGTAAAGTGAAGGAATGAGAGCCACATGTAAGAATGATGACATATGGAAGCCTCAAAAGACCCACCCCTCCATCTCTCTCCTTTTTCTCTCTCTACACTTTTATTTTCTCTCTCTTCACGCACTCCCATACTTATTCCTTGAAAATAAGCATAAACAAGCAACAAATTATTCCATCCCCATCCCTTTCCTTCACAACAAGCCCAATTCTCACTTTTCCCCTCTCTCCCCTCTAACTATATTCCAATCCCTAATTTCTCTATCTTATTCCACTCCGATTTCCTCAGCCATTGAATCTAAATCCACAAATCAACCGATAAAACAAATCAATTTTGCCAGAAAATCATCAATTGAAGAAGGGGAAATGGCAACTCTGCAGAAATTCAAGCTCCTGGCGTGCGCCGTCGCCGCCAGTCCTGCTAGGAGTCCGTCGGCGAGTCCAGTGATCCACCTCCGCCGGAGAAGAACACTCCGAATGCTGCTCAGCCGCGCGACGGGCGGAGGCGGCGGCGGCGGGAGACGGCTGCCTCCGCGATGCTGCGATGCTTCCACCGATCGGAGGGGGAGCAGCGAGAAGAGAAGCGCGCCGGAGAAGGGGAAAGAGTCGTTGGTGAGCAACAAGCTGAAGGATTTGTTTGTTTCGTCGCCTCCGCCATCGGATAATGTGCGAGAAATGCTGCTGCCCTCCGGCGGCGAATTGAGGAGAGGCGATGGACGCTCTCTCCGGCCGCTGTCGGCGACTTTCCGGCAACGATTGTTGTTGAGGAGAGCGTGGCGGCCGGTGCTCGGCGGGATTCCAGAGTGAAGGTGGCGGCGGTGTGTGTTAATTCAGTGGCGATGTTTAATTCTGTTGTAACTGTATTTGGAAATCGTAACACCTTGGTTATTTTGTTTATCGTTTTATAATCTAATCTTGATAATTTATTTACCACCGAATGCTAATTCTATGAATTGCTTTCCTTTTACGAATGGGCAATTAGGATAGCTTTCATATTACTCATTTTAGTCAAGCACACGGTATCCTCAAGGCTAACGGCTTGATTTTATCTTGGACCATTAATTAAAAAATGTAGTCCACTACTCCCTCCGGTTAGTTAAAAATAGGGGACATTTGAAACAGGACAGGTTTTAATGGAAAATCTAGGGACATTTGAAATGGCACGAATTTTAATGGAAAGTTTGGTCTAGTAAGATCATCATCCACAATAGTAAATAGGCCAGTCATATGCTAGCCTATTTCTCCTCCTGCCACATCATCCAGCACTAAAATTCCTCCTGCCATGTCATCAGGACAAGCAACTGGACAAGCAATAGGCTAGCCACAAACGCGTTGGACCCCTAATTGCCGCCCATCGGGACTGGAGCAAACCAAATACGCGCTCCACATCCTTGCGTGCCGACTTCTGCCGTTCCGCAAAGTAGGTCTTCCTATCCTCATTTGCGCATCTGATCGTCTTCACAAAGACGGGTCACCTAGGGTATATCTCATCCGCCAAGTAGTAGCCCATATCATGCCGGTTGCCGTTGGCGACAAAACTGATGGCCGGACCGACGCCCTGACACTGCTCGTTGAAAAGGGGCGACGAGTTGAGGACGTTGAGGTCGTTGTTCGACCCGGCTACCCCAAAATACGCGTGCCAAATCCACAGCCGATAATCAGCTATGGCCTCGAGGATCATCGTGGGATTCTTTTCCTTGTACCCGGTGGTGTAGAACTCCTTCCAGGCAGCGGGACAATTCTTCCACTCCCAATGCATACAATCTGTGCTGCCTAACATCCCCGGGAACCCATGCTTCTCCCCGTGCATCTGCATCAGATCCTGACAGTCTGTCGGGGTAGGGCTTCGAAGATACTGGTCCTTGAATATTTCAGCGACGCGCTCACAGAACTGCTTCAGACACTTCAGGGCAGTCGTCTCACCGATGTGGAGATACTCGTCCCACATGTCTGTCGCGCCTCCGTAGGCCAACTTCCTGATTGCCGCAGTGCACTTTTGAATAGGGGTGTGGCCGGGTCTACCAACCGCATCGTGCCTGAAGCGGACGCACATATATCGACGCTCCAAAGCGTCAACGATACGCATAAAGAACTCCATGCGCATCCTAAAACGCCGCCTGAACAGGTTGGCGTTAAATCGCGGCTCCGGAGCGAAGTAGTCGTCATATAGCCGCTGATGTGCAGCTACGTGATCCCGAGCAATCACTGCTCGGCGATGGACAACAGGTGGAGGTTGAGGTACCGCCGGCTGCATAGCCCTTTTTAGCAGCCGGTCTATCTCACCCTCCGTATAGGCCTCCAATGCTTCGTCCATTTGCCGTTCATACTCCTCATCACTACTACCACTACTACCACCCGCGTTACTCATTTCGCGTTGTTGCTCTTGTACATAAATTAAGAGAGAGATAACTCGTTAAAACAAGTGGTGCGAATGAAAATGGCGTGAAAATCAAGTATATATAGTGTTTCAAAATTTTAATTTTAAAAAAAAATCGCTCGTCGATCGCTTGACGATCGCCAGCCTACAATGGCGGCGAGCGGATCGGCGAGCGCTCAGGAATCGGCCAGCGCTCGCCGAAATTCTCACTGAAATGGCGCTCGCCAGTTGCAATGGTTCGGCGAGCGGACCAGTCAACGCCAAGAATTGGCTAGCCGGTCGCTCGCTGACCATTGTGGATGCTCTAGAGAGAGGGAGAGAAAAATTGGTTAAGTAAAAGAGAAATTTTTTTTTGATAAAATAGGGAGATAGAGAGAAAAAAGTAATGGGATTAATGTTAGTAGATTATGGGGCCCACTTTATTAGGGACGTGTAAGGGTGTAAGATTTCTAAAAATGGAAAGTTTGAAAGTTATTATTTTTAAAAAATAGATTAAAAAGAAAAGAGTTGTTATTTTTAAGAAATGGATGGAGTATTATTTAGCTCATTAGTACTATTTACATACTCCATCCTTTCTCGTGTTCTATTTTGTTACGTGAACATAGATAGCAATGTGTTTAGTGAATTAAATACTAGTAAATAGTGAAAATAAGAAGAAAAAAAAAAGGAAAAAATAACACATTAAGAGTAAAGATGATAAAATAAGAAAAAAAAATGAGTTAATTATTTCTAAAAAAATTGATACTGTACATCTCATTTAGGTTGTGAGAGCATCATTAACAGTAATGGGCCGGGCCGCAACTCGTGAGTCCCGGTCCGATTTTAGCGTTGGAGCATTTGGAGTCACGGCCCGGACGGTCCCGAGGATGCAGTTGCGTCCCTGGGCCGCTCCGGAGTCCCATCCCGGCCTAGCGTTAAACGTGTTGGGTCGTGCCGCGGAGAGTCCCGGCCCGGCGTTATTTGGGGTTCGGGCCGGACCGGGACTCTACTTCATAATTTTAGTTTTTTTAATTCGAAAATTTATACATAAATACCACTCTTCCATCCATTTTCATGTTACTTCAACTTCATTTTTCTCACTCTCACAATAAAATTTGAAAAATGCCTCCTCGCCGTGAAGGTCAACGAGCAATCGAAGCTCAAATGGCTCAAATGTTAGAGACGGCGATGCCCGCAATCCAAGAAGAAATTAACAACGAGGTGGAACGCTATCAAGCTGCTATTCAAGCGTGGAACGAGCAACACGTCCGGGTACCGCGTACTCGGATGTATATCCACCGAGACCGTGAACAAGCTGGTTTGTGGCTTTTCATGGATTATTTCTCTGCAGATCCTCGATGGAGTGATCAGATGTTTCATCGCCGGTTCCGGATGCGGAGGCATGTGTTCTTGCGCATTGTCAACGCAGTTGTAGCTCGTGACGCGTACTTTATGCAAACCTTCGATGCTGTCGGCGGCAAAGTGTATCGACTTTGCAGAAATGCACATCCGCCCTCCGCCAACTCGCTTACGGAACAACTGCAGATATGTTTGATGAGTACCTCCATGTGAGCGAGCATACTGGACGCGATTGCCTAGCCAAATTCTGTCGGGCAGTGATCGAAGCATTCAAGGACACATACTTGAGAAAGCCAACGTCCGACGATGTTCGCAGATTGGTGCGAATGCACGAGGAGACCCACGGCTTCCCGGGGATGCTGGGCAGCATCGACTGTATGCACTGGCAGTGGAAGAATTATCCAATGGCTTGGAGAGGAGCATTCACTAGCGGGCACAAGAGCACACATCCAACGATTGTGTTGGAGGTCGTTGCCGACCAACGGTTGTGGATCTGGCATGCCTACTTTGGAGTCGCTGGGTCGAACAATGACCTCAATGTGTTGAACGAGTCTCCATTGTCCAACGACTTGTGTGCCGGGCGAGCGCCTACCGTAGAGTTCACGGCCAACCACCGTCGGTACACTATGGGGTACTATCTGGCAGACAGGATCTACCCTCGATGGCCCGTGTTCGTGAAGACCATCACATGTCCGACTACGGATAGGAGGAAGTTGTTTTCCAAAAAGCAAGAGGCGGCTCGGAAAGATGTGGAGCGAGCATTTGGAGTCCTCCAATCACGTTGGGCTATAGTGAAGGGAGCGGCCCGTGGTTGGCACCGTCCCCTAATCGCCGACATCATGTATGCATGTATCATAATGCATAACATGATCGCTGAGGACGAGGGAGAAAACGTCACTTTCTGGAGCGACGATCCGCTCGCCAGCGCCAGCAGTAGCTACACTGTCACCGATCCGCCCGTGCAAGGTGTTCCTCCCGACGTGCGCAATGTCATGACCCGTTCAGCGGCGATGCGCCAAGAAGATCAACACACACGCCTCCAAGCGGATCTAATTGAAGAAATTTGGAACCGCAATTGACTTATGTTTTAAATTTTTATTTTCGAATTTTTAAATTTCAATGTTGTAATTTTCTATTTTCCGACTGAACAATGAATTTTTCCGGTTTTAATTGTTCAACGTATTCTATTTTACGAGTAAAATAGGTAGTAGTTGTGAATAATGCAAAATAATAGTTGTGGCCCGAGTTGTGGCCTGCGGTGTTAATAGAGTTGTGGCCTGGAACCCCAAATTGGAGGGGACTTGCGGCCCAAATCCGGGATGGGGTTAAGGATGCTCTGATATCTCAAAAAAAAAATACTTACGTCTTATTAGAGCACTCCCAATGCTCTCCCTAAAAACTCTCTTATTTCTCTCTAACTCCTGCCACATCAGCACCACATCAGCACCAAAATTTATCCCCAGTTTTTAGCCAACTTTTAGCCAACTGCTCCAATGGTTTCTCCCTTATTTCTCCCTTATTTCTCCCTAACTCAACATTTCATTTTTACATCATTACTAATTTAATTGTTTTATTTTTGTATATAATAAAGCTAGCTAATTTATAAGACAAGACAAATAATAGTAATAAAGTTCGTTGTATTAAACACGAGTAAAAAATTACAACGACGAAAATTTAAAAAAAAATAGGGGGGAAATTATTTTAAATTAATTATTAAAAAAAAAAAAACTATTTTTATCGCCGGATTATCGCCCACAGTGGTCGGCGATAATCCGGCGAATTTTCGGGATTCGGCGTTAATTCTACCGAATTAACGCCGGATTATCGCCGATTCCTCCCCATTGCCGGCGAATTTTCGGCGATAATCAGCGATAAAACGCCGGATTTAACGCCGAGTGCATTGGGAGTGCTCTTAAGTGGGGACGAAGGGAGTGTACGTTTTGAGAATAGAATCTTTTGCATAATTTTTTCATTGATGAAAATATTAAAATGGCGGCTAATCCTAAACTAGTACTCCCTCCGTCCCGGCTAAGATGACACATTGCCTAGTCGGCATGGGATTTTAGGACTTATTGGTTAAAGTGTTTAATTGGAGAGAGAGAAGGTGGATGTAAGTATTAAGGTAGAGAGAAAAAGAAAGATGGATATTTTAATAGGAGTGAGAAAAAGTGATTGAGTGTATTAATTGGAAATAGAAAGTTACCAAAAAAAGAAATGTATCATCTTAGTTGGGACAAATAAAAAAAGAAAACGTGTCATCTTGAGCGGGACGGAGGGAGTACTTAACTATTTACATACTCTGCCGTTAAATAAAAATATGGACCTTTTTCATTATGGTCCGTTGCATAAAAATAATCACTTTTAGTTTTGGTAATTTCTTTTTCTCTAATACGATGAAACCTTATTCTCTACTGAAATGTTTAATACATAAATTTTTCGGTGATCAATATATTAACATGGCGGCTGAAATTATTTATTTACGTGGGTAAAACGAAGCTCACTAGCAGGCTCGTGAATGGGCATCACGGCTGTTTCTCATTGGTTAACTAGGCGGCGTGGAGGGACAGCCCCCACTGTCGTCTTGTCCGAGGAACAAATGGAGGACGGGATGCTTGGAAATTGCAACACATCCCGATCCCGTCTCATTCCCCGGAACTGTGACGGAACATCCGTGTTGCAGATGCTGTCAGTTACTATCCATGATTTGATATAAAAAATACACACTGAGTAGGTGAGTTACACAAGAAATATTAACAGTAAAAACTGGAGTAATAAAATTGAGTACATATACCTGTCTAATAGACAAACTAATTAATCCGATTACATTTATTTCATAATTAGTCTAGCCTAATCCTAAACTTATAAAGTAGTAAATGATGCCAAAAATATCTGTAAATATTCACACAGCTCCATTCACTATATACATTCCTCTAATCCTTGTTATCAAAATCATGTGGCTCTACATAGACAGGCAGACATAAACATGAAAGGAAACAAGTACATGTATATAATGTAAGAACACAAAACATTAGGGTGAGTGAACTCACGCACTAGAATTGGGCGTTGAGCCGCTAGCCGCAACGGAGTCCGGCGATGGCGGCGCAACGCTGCTCTTGAGCGGCCCAGTCTCATCATCCACCAAAATATCAACAATTTCAACCTTGTGAGCATTGAAGTCTTCATTCTTGATGCTTTTCAAAGCTTCCACAACTTCTTCCATGGATGGTCTCATATCCTTCACCTGCTGCAGGCATCGGAAAGCTAACTCCGCCACTAATGTAGCCATCCGTCTCACGGTAGTGTTCGTCTCAAAGCCAATACTCGAATCAACCAGCTCGTGCAATGTATGGTTTTGGATCTTGTTGACAGCCATATTAGCCAAGTTGATGTCGTGGCGGTGCCTGTTGGTGTCCACGGCCTGCAGGGACGATATGAGCTCAATCAAGACCACTCCAAAGCTGTACACGTCACTCTTTTCTGTTAGCTGGTAGCACTGATAGTACTCCGGATCAACATAGCCCGGAGTCCCCTGTGGAGCAGTCGAGACATGAGTAGCATCGAGTGGGAACAATCTAGACAGCCCAAAATCAGCCACTTTGACATGGAAATCGTTGTCTAGTAGTATGTTGTTGGTTTTGACATCACGATGTATGATTTCAGATTTATGGAGATAAGCAAGCGCCTCAGCAGTTTCAATGGCGATATTCAGCCGAACAGGCCAAGATAGCAAGCCAGATGCAGCGCGTTTTCCATGGAGGTGATCAGCAACTGTTCCATTCGGTATGTACTCATAAACAAGCAACAGCTCTCGACTTCGCTTGGATGTGCACCCAAACAGAGCCACTAGGTTTGGATGTCTCACTTGAGTTAGGATCTCAACCTCATTCATGAACTGCTCCACGCGCTTGAAATTGTTCTCGTACAACCGTTTCACCGCAACAACACGACCATCAGCGAGCACCCCTGTATCGGATAAAGTATGTGAGCAGAGAGCTCTTAAATTCGATCAAGAATTAGCAAAAAACCGTGTCCTTACCATAATATACAGTCCCAAAGCCACCTTCACCGAGTTCTTTAGATGGATCGAAGTTATTGGTAGCTTCTTCAAGTTCCGGGTAAGTGAATACCTGCACCCCAAAGTATGTGCTGTCCCTACCAAAATCAGATTTTGAAGACGGATACGAAGGGATGCTTTTAACGAATTTAGTTGAAGGAGGCGTAGTAGACGGGTCCTTGCTCGAAGGAGGCGTCAAGGCGTCCTTGCTTGCGGTTTGAGTAGATCCAGTAGCTTGGAGCTGAAGGCGCTGTTTTCTCTTCTGTCTATAGTAGAAAATCAGCCATCCCAAGCCAACACCAGCAAGAACTGCACCTCCTATGAAAAGGCCTGGATGAGGACAGAAAGATGAAAACTTTAGATTATCAACCTAATTTGTTTGCAGTAAATAGTTTGTCAAGTTAGCTAATCTACATACCAATATTCCTCCCCATATCTGATGAGTTATCACCATTCCCTCCTGTAGCCATGAAACTACAAAGTGTTAGTTGCAAGATGAGATTGGAAGCAGGTGGCATATCATAGTAATAAAGTTTTCAAACATACATCCCATCCACTTCCCACAAGAAAAGGAATATAATTGCTGCATATGCAAAGAAAGCGACAATAAATATAGAAAAACTAAAGCCAACTAACGATTCCTAATTATTATAACTAAATCATTGACCTCTTTGCTGTTGATAGACTGACAGCGTAGAAATTCATTCAAAAATTTAAAATAGAAGCACGTTCAAATGCCTAAAGATGCTAACCAAGAACAGAGACCTAGATAAGGAATTAATTCATAATCGAACCAGTAAATGAATTCAAACGAGAAATTTCCATCCAAAGCAAACTCATAAACATCAAAATTCAAAAAACTATGGCTAACAGAAATCCCCAATACCTTGAGGACTCAGAGTAGACACAGGAGGTAGTGGAAAAGCAAGAGGACAAGGCCTATCGCCACAAGCACAAACGAGTTGACTCAATGCTGAATCATACCCACATTGCCCACCCAATTTGTAGCACTCAGAGCACGATCTCTCTTCAGGAACACTATAATTCACACTAAAACCCTGCTTCAGAGCCTCCCCGAGGCTCAGCTGTGAATTCGCCAGCTGATCGCCGACCTCACTCAAAATTAGCGAGCTGATGGTCGCATTGCAATGTATGAATTTCAAAATCGGATCGCGCGGCACAGGCCCGACCACGTAAAACGCGTCGCTGAAATTGAAACTGCTAGAGCTGCAATTGAAGAGATTGTGCGGCAGTCTGGTCATGGAGGTGGCCGTGGAGTTGCAGCCGTAGAACAGAGTGAGATCCTGATTCTGCGAAGCGTCGGAGGAGAGAAGAGTTGATTTGAGGGTGGAGTTGCGAAATCGGGAAGGGCAGGTGGTGTGGTAGAGATCGGCGCGGGAGAGGACGAGGCGCTTCTGCGCCTGATCGAGGAGAAGGACGCGGTAATTGAGCTTGTTGTGAGTTAACACGGTGACGTTGTTGCTCCGGCAGGTTAGGGCGAGGTCGGGGAGGCCGCAGTGGGAGGGGCGGGCGCCGCCGACGAAGGGGTAGGAGATGTTTTGGATAGCGCCGCAGGAGAAGGTGCGGTCGCAGTTGGAGAAGGTGGTGATGGTTTGGGAATACGCCGCGGCGAGGAGGGCGGTGGCGAGGAGAGAGAAGAGGGTGAGCGGCATCGGTGGCGGAAGGGAAGGAGGGAGGGAGGGAAGAGGTGAGTTGGCATTTTTAGGTTGATTTTTGAACGGTATTTTTCACTCTGGCGTGGTTAATTCAAAAGATGAAATTTATTAAATTTCTAATTTAGTTCAGTTTTTGAATAACTAAATTTCATTTGTTCATATAATCAGATCAACTTAACCATAAATACATTTCGAATTGCTTAAATAGTACTCCAAATAGATTTGGAAGAAATTCATAAAATCAATAAATATTCAATGCCAATATAGACAGATAGTTGATCGCGCGAAAATAATGATGGAGAGAAATAACTAATAAAAGAGAGAAGATTAAGTGGAGGATTAGGTTGAACTTTGGAATCGATAACGGGTAAAGGGGGTGATGCATGTTTCCTTTTCGACTAAATTATATATTGACTCTATGCGGAAAATATGTAGTACTAGTACAATATATTCAATACCAATTTTATTAGTTGTTGTTAAGTGGGGACAACGCATAAGATTATAAAATAATTACGTGACTGGCCAAACCCACCATTGAATTTTATAGCCTACAAACATTGACAATATCATTATACCCATTTTCAAAAGTATACTATAAATTCTATGTCGAAAACAGGCATCCAACAACTTGACCACTATTGAATTTATGATATCGATTTCTAGTCCTATAATCTTTAACTATAATATCAAATAATGCACATATTAGTAGTCAATTTGAGAACAGTATGAAGATGAAGTCAAACGATGGCGAAGTTGAGATCATGAGATGAGATGTAAAATAACAAAAACTTAAGCTTAGAACCAGTGATGCGGTTGGGAGATGAATGAAGCAGAGAAAGAATTGTTACCGTCTGGACAAGTTAATGGAAATGAAGCATTATTAGCACAGTAGCAAAGAAACGATCCTGATGAAGCATTGGAGCCGCAAGCTCCACCGGATCCCAAGCACCTCTGGCAGTTCTGGTTATTCAGTGCCCACTGGATCGAGAATCCACCTTGAAGTGATGTCTGTAATAGACTGGTTGATAAATCGGGGTTCAGATTTGATTCCAAGCTCGAGGCTGCAGATTGAGTTACCCGAGCAGTAACTCGAAGGCCATCGCATGAGATGGCACTAATCTGCTCTGTTCTAACGAAGTACAAAGCCGCGCTGCCACCGCAGTTGAACTGATTGGACAGTCGGGTTGGTGGAGGAACATTGCAACCATAGAGCAGAGTGATGGTCTGATCATTAGAGGGCTGATCAAAACTGAAAAGGTTGGTATCTATGCTTGTGTTAGGGAGTTGCTGACCCTGCTGCGGACAAAGGTCGCTCCATAAGTCATTTCTCGCCACCCTGAGAGTGCGCGTCTGGTCGTTGATTTCAAGGACGCGGTAGAGTAGTGATGAGGTGTTTAAGAGGGGAACATTGTCTCTGCAGCTCATCACATATCCCTCAGCGCCGCACCAAACTGGCCGGTCTCCGCCGTAGAATGGATAGGGTATATCCCCTAGATCTCCACATCGGAATGGCTGGCTGCAGGTTTCTAACTGAGTCTGCTGCGATACGACGCAGCTTGGGATTCCGAATAGCACGAGGAGGATTAGAGGGACAAATCCTCCATTCATTTTTGAAGATGGCCGTATGGGGAAGAATGAGTTTGTTTAACTAATCAACTTGTTTTAAACGTTACATTATGTATGGCCGTATGGGATTGACTAAGTTTGCCATAAATGGAAGCTTCCTGCGTGGGCGGCGGACTTTAGTTTAAAACTAAAGGCGTTTTATTTATGGGTATACATCAGTATTAAATACAGTAACATAATATCTAAGTGGTGGAGTTAGTCAAGATTTGCCAACCTATATCATTTGTCAAATCTTCAAACTCATGACTAGGTGCTAGTGTATTTTATGTGTGAAACAATCACATTAAAAGTTTAAAATACTTCACGCTTTCAGACGTAGATGCAAAATCAGGACTAACACTTGAACTACTAACTTTATCTACAAGACGTGCTAAAGGGGCACCTACTATATGAGAAACAAAACACCCCAATAGGCCAATAGCCAGAAGTTATAATTGGCCTCGCACTATGAAGTCTCAAGGTAAACTGATATTGTGAAAAGCAAACCAACCAATTCACAGAGTTTCATCCTAAAATCGAACTGACCCAAATTTAAAGTCCAGATATACTCATGAGTCAGTCATTTTTCAGTTTCGGTCCAAATATAATCTTGGGATAGTTGAATTTAGCAACGATCCTCTCTAATACTACCATGATAGAAATCCAGAGTTTCATCTTAAAACTAATTCGAGATAGGAGGAGTATACTATGAGACTTACATAGTGGTTTCAGTTCTCTTTTAGCACTTATGTGAGATATTGTTATTTATTAGGTTGTACTCCAGTATGTTTCAATTGTCAACACGAACTTCAATCGTGTCACAACATCCCAAGATCTAAATTGAAGGACAAGGTATCAGGCTAAGGACTGGTTTCGAGGGCTTATAAATAATCGGGTTGACCCGGACCATTGGGATCAAGTCAACAAGCTTAACTGACTCAACCTCATGGATCTTGGATTTTTTCTGCTGACACGGCAGAACTAAATGGTAACTTCACTTCCATGGTGTATCAGTATTTTGTGTTCATGCTAATGAACAAATTATCAGCAATAAGGAAGAAAGTTTGGTGGAATGCTTGGACATGTGAGGATGAGCTGAAATCAAGATTATAAGGTGAGGAAGTAGAAACCATTCAAGCTCATACCTCGTAGCATTGTACATGTATCTGAAACGTAAGGCGCGTCAGGGCAAAAGCAGCTCGTCTGATTAGTTCCAACGTCGTACCCACACCGGCCCTTCGACTCCGTGCAATCACTGCAAGCCTTCCCGTCAACCTTCCACCTCACCTCAAAGCCCTGCTGCACAACTTGACTCAAAGTTCTCGTCGTGTTCTCCGTTCCACCGCCTCCCTCTACGCCCAAAAGCACCGGAACAATCACGCTAGCATTGCATTTCCCCGGCCCCTGAGTCCCGGGAAACACGTATACGCCACTGTACCTGGAGCCCCCACAGGGGGTGAGGCTCAAGCCTGGGAAGTTGGACGCAGGGCATCCGTACAGGAACGTGAAGTTCGCGTAGGAACCCGCGTAGTCGAAGAGGGAGTAGTCGAGAGTGGTGTTGACCATCTCTTGGGGGCAGGGCCCTTCCATCAGATCCTCTCGAACGATCCTCATGGTCTCCGTGGATTGGTCGATCCTCAGCACCCGATATGTCGTGCTCATTATGTCGATGGTCGTGGCGTTGCTTCGGCCATCGCAGGTGAGGGCTAGATTTGGGTGGCCGCAGTAGATGGGATCGGTTTGTCGACGGAAAGGGTATCCGATACCGGTGATCGTGTCGCCACAGCTGAATGTGTTGCCGCAGGTCTTGTAAAACTCTGCTGAGGAGCTGGATGCGTCTAGTGATTGAAGGAGGATCAAGAATTTTATGGTGAACACAACATGAAGGGAGTGCCACGAAAATGTTTGGGAATTCATGAAAAGAGTCATGGTTTTTGGGAGGTGATTAAAAATAAGTCCAAAGAAAACAACTGAATTTAATGGCTAAAACAGAGCACATATTTCTTTGGAAGTTGAAGTAGGTACTTACTTCAAAGACTACTGTGAAATGCTTAGGGTTGAGAAGGCAATATTCTGGTGCTAAATTATTGGAAATGAAAAAGGAAAAGAACTTGTTAACCAATAATTGATTATGTAAGACAATTTTCCACTTCTGATTAAGTAGGTGGTTTGTTGAGCGATTTTTACCTAAGCTAAGTATAGATCACTACTATATATTTAGTTTTTCAGATAATATATTTATTTTTACAAGTAGTAAAGATTTGTTCCTTGCATACTTAATTTCTCTAGTGAAATATGAGCTAAATTAGAAATATTGAACCATCGGTTAGATGATCCAATCATTCAATTATCATTGTACACGTGGTTGATGTACCGTAGATAAGATTTTCAAATAATAAATGATCTAAATTGGAATTGAAGAGCCTCAATGTTGGTTGGTAGTTAACTGAGTAGAGTTTGGTTACCTAGCTAGAGATACGAGTCAAATAGTTGATCATGAATGACTGATTGCTACTATGAAAAAGTAGACTTCCATTATCGAATAGGTTTAAAAGGGTGTAATGGACTTTTCAGACAATGACAATTGAACGTATAAGTCGAATAGCTTAGTTAATTATTTTCAATATCATCGGCATTTTGTATCGTGCATTATTCTAAAAACCAACTCAAATCGGTCCTTTCGATTGATTTCGTTTTAAATTGGTGCATTGTTTGGTCCAATTTAAATTTAAAAATTATACTTCTAAGTCGTTCTGGAAAACCAAACACCTCATTTAGAATTGGTCAGTAATATTTTATAATTATTTCCTTCTCTTTATCACGTTTCTCTTTCTTACAAGAGATTTCAGAATTTGGGATTAAATTAGATGACATTTCAATTTTTGAGATTAAATTCACACATTTCTCACGGATGTCTCTCACTCACTCTCCCTTTTATGACTCTGTCATCGCCTACCTTTTTTTCCAGCTTTTGGGACGTCGGCAGTCATGCCTCTGACCCCACTTTCTCCCCTTCTCTTACCCTCATGACCACCACACTTCTTATTTCTCTAGCTCAACCATAATGCCACCATACATGTAGTGTCAGCGCACGTTGTCGTCATGTTCACATTCTTGAAAGCCACTGGGTCTACTGATCACATCTCTCAATTTTCCCCTTGAAAGCAAGGGAATCGAACCCTTCTTTACAAACATCTTTCTCTCAAATGTTTTCATAGACCCGACTAGCTTGGCGACCATTCAACATCTTGTCATCTTTGTCTGCTCTCATTCATTTCAGATTTTTAGTGTTTCAGTTGGATTAATAATTCAGACCTAGAATTTTCTAATTTCGACCAGCGAGAGCATCGGCATTTGACGACTCCTTTGGAAATTTATGGCACAACCCACCATGGCATTTCCCCTCTATTCCCAGGAGAAAATTGGCAGCGGCGGTAGACACACCCTGCGCCGACGACCATCAAATGGTGGATAACCTTTCTTGACAGTGGGCGATCCAAAATCTGGCAAGGTGGCGATGGATTTGAAATCTAGGTTTTTGAAATTAGAGTTTCTCATAATTTCAATTATATATTTACTTGATTATGTCTGGTCTGACCAATTTGGTCGTGAATTATGGATTCATTAGTTCGATGATCCTACTTTTAGTAATATTTGCATCCATTACCAATATCGTTGTATCGATACTAAATAAGTGAAATGTGAGGTTCATTATAAAAAATAGTGAAGTGGGGTAATTAACAAAGGACAAACCAAAATAAAAGATTGGAACATATAACTGAGGCAGAGGGAGTAATCCAGAAATTTATGGCACACTTTATGTTCCATGTTAATAGAGTCATTTTTCTATTTTGAAAAGTTCCAACATAATTGAGTCATTTCTATTTTTGGCAAAAAGTAATCATTCCTCTTACTTCATTCACCATCCACTTAATACACTATTCTTAAACTCCGTGCCAAAAAGGAGTAAAAATCCCATAGTCCTTCCACACCATGTTGACATAATGATTTCGTGTGTCTCGCCACTAACTCTTTGACAATTAGAATAAAAAGGGTCCACATGCCACATCACTTCAACATAAATTAGGAACTTAAGGTAAATTTGGATACATCCATTTAATTATTTTATGGAAAGTTTAATAATATTTAATATAGAAATTACACTTATATGAAAAATGAGTTGACGATAATATACTAGTACAATTTATATATATATATTCATCTCATAATATAATAGTACTAATATACAAGACATCTCTTTTATAAAATAATAATAATTTTAGATTATATTAATATTTCATTTTTTTAATTTTTATATTCTTTGTGTTAAAAATTATTGATTTTTTGACATGCTAATAAATCTAATGAAAATTATAATAGTACTAATATACTACAAGACATCTCTTTTATAAAATAATAATATTTTTAAATTATATTTATATTTGATTTTTATTTTTTTGTGTTAAAAATTCTTATTTTTACATGCTAATAAATATAACGAAAATTATAATATATAACTTGCATTCATAATTTTTATTAATGTGAATATTTTCTTATATATATAAATACAAAAACAATTAAAAAAGATCTTATCCATAATAATATGATTTTTTTTCTTATATATATAAATACTAAAACAATTACTTTTATGTGTATATTATTATTCTATCATGATATCAATATGCATATGCATATATAAATTGTACTAGTATATTAATATCAATTAATAGTTTATATGATATAATTTCTATATTTAATTTATTACACCTTCTATAAAATGAATGGATGTCTCCAATTTAGATATAAGATTGCCAAATTTATGTCCAAGTGATGTGGCATGTGGACCTTTTTCATTTCCAATTGTCAAAGAGTTATTGGTGAGACACATCAAATTATCATGCCACTATGGTGTGGAAGGAGTATGAAATTTTTACTCGCCAAAAAGAAATGTCTTAGTACTCCCTTCGTCTCACAAAAGATGTCACACTTGTGGGACGGCACGGGATTTTAGGAGGTTTTATTGTGTGTTAAGTGGAGAGAGAATATAATTTTTATATTCATGTGAAAAAAGAACTTTTTTTTAAAATGGAAATGTGATAATATTTTTTACGGGACAAACTAAAAAGAAAGTGAGACATTTATTATGGTACGGAGGGATTATTAATTTGGGGCGGATGGAGTAAATAATAAGCGGAGAGAGAGGGTGACGCAAGTATTGTTGGTCTACAGTTGTATCAATGATAGTTGCACTCATATGATTAGCAGTTCGTTAAACATGATTAGCAGCATAATTGAGATTAACATAATGCGTGCGTACCTGATACAGACGGCTCTACCGTCAGTACCGCCCTAGGTCCCTGCGGTCCAGCATCAGCAACAGCCGGTGCTCGAGGACCACCACCACCACCACCACCGCAGGTTCCAGACTCCGCCGCCGAACGGTTCGAGCAAAAACACACAAACTCGGTCCCCGTCACATCATACCCGCACCTCCCACCCGACCTCTCGCAACCACCGCAACCACCACTCACCGAAAATCTCACCTCGAATCCCTCGCCGATCAGCGCCATCACGTCCTTAAAATTAAACAGCGACGAATAGCTCACCGGAACCACCACGCTGGCGTGGCACATCCCCGCCAGCTGCGTCCCGAACTCCACGTACCCCCGCGTCTCCTTCGTCCCCTTCACGGCGCACTCGAACGGGTACGGCACCGGGAAATCCACGGGCGGGCAGCCGTACAGGAGCGTCAGATTCACGTAGGTCGAGGCGTAGGCGAAGAGCCGCGGGTCGAAGGTGGAGTTGGCCAGCTGCGGCGGGCACTGGCTCCGCAGCAGGTCGTCTCTCGCGATTTTGAGGATCTTTTCGCCCTGATTTATGCCCAGGACGCGGTAATTCACGCTGTTGATCTGGATCGTGGCGGCGGCGGCGCGGCGGTCGCAGTCGAGTTTGAGGGGGGCGTGGCCGCACTCCGCCGCGCGATCGCCGCCCCAGAATGGGAAGCCGATTCCGGTGAGGTTGCCGCAGCTGAAGGAAGCTCCGCATCTGTTGTATGAATTGTTTGGAATGCTTGAAATTGGGGGGATTGAGATTGAGATTGATAATGATAAGAGAAGCCACATTAGTGAAGAGAACAAGAGTTGGCCCTCCATTTTAGTAGCAATGGACTTGCACTCATTTTTCATACACTCCAAAATTTCTACTTGTACATACTATAAGAACACTCAATTCAACTTCCATATTTATTAGTAGGGACATTACTCCACACCAGTTTATCAATATATATATTTGATTACTCTCTCGTTCAAGATTAATTGGCATGATTTGGCACAACTTGAATTTTAAAAAAAATATAGTGAAAAGTGGATGAAAAAAACCAGTGAAATATACATCCTACTTTTACACACAGAATATTAGTTTTATAACATGAGTAGTGGAATATGTGATCTATAACCAAATATAGTAAAATGTACATATGTCAATTAACAATGGAAGGACATAAAAAAGAAAAGTTGGGGTCAGTTAATCGTGGACCAAATAGTATACTTTTGTAGCTAAGCATAAGGGTATATATGTAATTTAAGAATTCATTTTGAATTAATTAATATTCATGAACTGATTTTAAATACACTATATAAAAAATACCTAAAGAGGCATAGTATTTTTTAAAGATATTTAACATCTTGTAGCATTAAAAGTTTTTCGGTTATGAGTTGGGAGACACAAGAGGGAAAGAGTCCACTTGTTGAATTATTAAGGTTGTTCATTAATGGATCATTAATTACGCAAAGAATGGCAGTTGACAAGTATGATTAGAGCATACAGCTACTAACTAATTAAGTACTACTGTACTGTTCTAGCTACTAAATCTCCGCTTTCCTTTCCACCTATCATTTATTAGTATGAATTTATGGCACTTTGCAGTTTGTAAAACAAACTTCTTATTGTTATTACCGAAATTTTGATGAAATGGACGATTTTCGATGGTGGATAAAGCTATGTGTCCATAATGTGGCTGGCCATAAATGGCATTTTAGTAAATATAGGTATTTTTGGATATTAATAGTTTAATTGTCTCATTAAATGCATAATTCAGTTGACAATATTACCCTTACTCCTCAATTGTTGTTTTTTTTTTAATTCATTAATAATTCCATTATTTTTTTGAGTAATTTTGTACTCAACATTTTGACTACTTTATTTTTATTTTTTATTACATTATATAATCTTAATAATAGTAGTTTTTATTAATTTTATTTATTACGAGTAAAATACTCCATAATATATTAATCAATAAGATAATGATGAAGTTATCTATAATATGTTTATTTTTTTACTTTTTCAAATGAATTTAAGGTTAATTGAAATTACCAGTTCAATATAATATTAATTAAAACATCTAGTTTAACTAAGTATGAATCCAATATTTTATCAGCTTAATTTAAATCTTCACATAGAAAATTGAATTGACAATCGATTGATTTAATAAGAGATCAATCAAAAATATAATTAAGTGAAAGAAAGATAGAATTGGTAAAAGTTATAGAACTCATTACTTTTATAAGTTGCTTAAAAATCAAACTTTATTTTATCCTTTTTTTCCAATAACTAAAAAATGAATAAAAACAAAACAATATTTAATTTTATAGTATAATATATTTTTTGACTAGCAAGTATACTGTGACCGTGTGACATAATACTATAGTGTAGTATACACTAATCAGTATATATACACCACCATATCATGAAATATTACAAAAAGTCAATAATAATATTTATATATAAATTATATTATAATATTATATACATATATAATAAATTAAATGATAATATCAAAATATGACATTATATTTTTAAGTGAAATACTCTTTTTTGAAAATATTAAAATAATATTTTTATTAATACCACTATTTTAAAACTTACTTGAATATTATGATTATATGTATTTTAAATAAAAAATTAGTTAAAACTAAAATTTTAGTTATTAATTAAAAGAATTTATCCAATTCTGAGAAGATTAAATAATTGTTGCTGCGTAAATTTTCATTATTAATGCATGTGTTTAATTACGACAGATTATGTTATTAGAATTAAATCGTACTAGTATAGTTAAAATTGATTAAAATTATAAAATCATTTTTCGTAATTATCATTTGGGATTATTCAGTTAATATAACTTCAAACAGATTGTAGCATAAGTCGACTAAGAATAGTAAATTGATAAAAGAGAATTTGTATTATATAGTACTCCAATACTTAAATTGAGAATTTGTTTATAACAATAAGACTTAATTCCTTGCGATTTTGTCGTAGAAGTTTATCGTGTTCACACTAAATAATATTTATAAATATAATGTCTCACACTTATGAAATTATTAATCATAATTATTTCATACTACAATTTATTTATATTCAGAATATTTTAAAATATGTTCTTATATCTAATTTTTGAACTTACAAATTTATAACTTAGATCATCTCCAAGCATACACCAAAAGGTCATTTTTTATGTAAAAAATTTCTTCAAGCGTATTGCAAACTCAAACTTATTTTTGTGTTTTTCTACGGAACAACATCTAATATTACTACAAAAATTTTGTGAAACATATACCCAAAAATGGTGTATATGGTTGGAATAAAATCACTTTTTGTGTGACATATACTCAAAAATCAGTTTGAGCTTAGTGTAAATAAATGGAGATTCCTTTATGGATTTTATTTTTCAAGTTGTATAATTTTTGTTTAATAAATGATATTTATATATTAATAAAGTAATTTTTTATATTATTTAATTTTATATAAATTATTGATAAAGTATTGTGAGATGGAGGGTTCTAATAGATTTAGATTTAATTATTAATTTTACATACACCATAGGATGTTATGGTATAGCATACTCAGAAATAAAGAGGGAGAAATTAAGTTACTATGCTACATATTTTACATGAGATTTATTCATTAATACCATTCTAATTTAGTCCATCTATGCATTGTTTTTTTTCATTTTTTCCGTTTAGTTTATTACTTTAAAAGTCGATATAAATTCATTAGTTTACAAGCTATTGAAATATCAAAAATCAATTTAACAATTTTCTATATAATTTCAAAATAAGTTGTGAATATGTGGCATATTTTTTCCGTTTAGTTTATTACTTTAAAAGTCGATATAAATTCATTATTTTACAAGCTATTGAAATATCAAAAATCAATTTAACAATTTTCTATATGATTTCAAAATAAGTCGTGAATATGTGGCATTACATTTCCTTATTAGTGAGTATGTGTTTTCATTAAAATTAAATTATTGCACTATAATTAAACAGTAAGTAAATTAATCTGCAGTATAACTAAAATTGAATTGTTTTTATATCAATAGATTGTTATAGTATTTACATGTATTTTATTCACAACTTGTTTGAATAATAGGATAAGTTATACTCCGTGTTGTACTTTAAATTAGTTTAAATTAAATAAGTGAAGCTAAACAGAAATAATCACTAATAATAGAATTGAAATATCAGGAGTATATTTGAAGATACAAATACAATATATTCTATTACTACATAAGTATTTAATATTTGAGGGTATATTAGTCTTTAAAAAATTGCAATTCTCTAAATGCATAAATTTCACCAATTTAGCATTAAGTACACAGAATTTTAATATTTTTTAATATTATGGCTGGCCATAATGTGGCCATTTAGCATCACTCTTTTTGATAATGGATCAAGTTTTACAATCGTATGTGGAGTATATTTAAGTGGATATTGATTTGGCATATTTAATTTTACGTGTCTTTTCTCGCCGTCTGGCTTAACTTGTGCATTTAATCCTATGTTTCTTTCATGTTGTTGTCTCTACAAATAATTCTCATGACGAACGCGATGGATGTTGGACGATTTAACGGTGAATTGGTCACCGAAGCGGAAACTTTTTATGTCGGAGGAATGCATGAAGGAGACGGCAAATCGAGGGAGTGGACAATATTGGAGAGAGTCCATTATAATCCAACTATGGAAAATGGAGTTTGGAGAGAGAGTTTGTAGATAATTTATTTTTTTTTAATTAAAAATTAAAAAATATAAATTTAATATTAAGTGCGAAATGTACACATGGATTTATCGGTGTGTCACACCCGTCAAATTTAGCAAGCAAAAATGCGGAATTAGTGTCGAGTTGGAAACTTGAGATTTTATCAATTACTATCCTAATTAATGATTTTAGCAACTAATTTTAAAATTTAAGTAAAAAATTGATAAATGCTTTGTATTAACTACTGCTATTATCCATTTATTATTTAAAAATAAAACTTCTAGTATTATTCATGAAATTCCTAGATAGATACGGCTTTGGACCCGGAATTGTGTAAACAGTATTAAACACCTCGAAAATAAGGATTGCAATTTGCTAATAATATTTGAGGAGTATGTTATTTGATATTTTTTTATGTTAATTAATCATTCTAGAACATTTCTTATAGTGTGTCGAGACTGCTGGCGGAGACAACACCCAAGTCCTCGCTGTTGGAAATGTGAGAATTGGAAGGATTTCAAACCTTTCATTTTCTAAAGTCTTTTGGCTTTTCAAGTTAAGGTAACCCCCAAGTGGTTTATGAGGATCCTTAATGCTGAGACTTTTGGAGTGGTCTCCCATATCCTATAAATAGGTGGGTTTGAGAGATGAGAAAGAACACCAACAAAAGCATTACATCTTCTCTCAAGCTTTACATCATAGTGTGCATCTTAGGAGCATTGTATAGCTCGATTCTCGGAACTCCATCAAGTTCGCCAGTGCCTAGCGGGTTTGAGGTGCTTCTACACGCTAGGAGGAAGTCGTTTTATCTTTGGGGGCAATACGCCATTCCGTGAGCACTAGCCGGGGCGTAATTTGTCTTGCGGAAAGAGGGCTTCCCTCGACTCGACTTATAGTTCGGTTTGTTATTTCCGTTGTAATTTTCATTCCACTTTTATTGTTGTTATCTTCTTTCGATTGTAATAATTAGAGTACCGCCTGTATACGGCTTGGGAATTTTATCCCATTATTTCTAACAATCGCAAGACAAATTAGTGTACTCTTCTAAGACAGGGTTATACCAATCGAAGTTGGAGGAAACATGAGCTCCAAAGCTGGAAGGAAGAAACGAATAGTCGCAATGTCGATGTGCAATGAAGTGGTTAATTCCTTGAGAGCTATTCTCTTGAGAATTGTGTTTATCGTTTGTCATTTGACAAGCAAGACCAATTTTGACTTGGTAGTAATAATTGGGATGCATGTGGTGTTGAATATACCAATGCACATATGGTTCAATATAATTGTGTACTTATTGATGGAGACAATATTGTGCAAATTATTTGAACGTGTTGTTATAAACAACAAAGATCACGAGGTGGTCGCAATGGTCTCCGACGTGGACCATGGTAATAATCCAAATGAATGGTTTATTGATACGGGTGCCACATGTCATGTGTGCTCCGAGAGAAGCATTTTTTCTACTTACAGATCTGTTGGAGGTAGAAAAGTACGCATGGGAAACCAAGCCTCTTCTGAGGTAGTTGGTGTGGGTAATGTGTTCCTAAAACTAGGATCTGGAAAGGTTCTTACCCTTAAGGATGTGTTGCGTGTCCCAGACATCCGAAATAATTTGGTGTCAGGCTCACTTCTAGTAAATCATAGATTTTCACTAGAATTTGAGTGTGAAAAGGTTATATTGACCAAGAATGGAAAATTCGTAGGTGAAGGCCACCTACTGAATGGGCTTTTTGAGCTGAATGTTACAGTCATTCACCGTGGAAAAGGAAAATGCAATAAGGAAGATGACACATCCTCTTATTTGCTTGAGAGCTCTGATTTATGGCATAATAGATTGGGACATGTAAATCTAAATGCTATAAAAAGATTAGTAAACCTTAATTTACTAAAAGTTGATAAGTTTAACTCACAAGAAAGATGTGAAGTGTGTGTTGAAGCCAAAATGGCTAAGCTGCCGTTCCATTCGGTAGAGCGGAGCACAAAATCTCTTGAGTTGATCCATACGGACGTATGTGATTTGAAATTTGTGCAAACAAGAGGTGGTAAAAAGTATTTCATCACATTTATAGATGATTGCACAAGGTATTGTTACCTTTACTTATTAAGAAGTAAAGATGAGGCAATTGAAGCGTTTAAAAACTTCAAAAATGAAGCCGAAAATCAACTTAATTGTCGAATTAAGTGTGTTCGAAGTGATAGAGATGGTGAATATGTGGTGCCGTTTGCAGAATTATGTCATGCAAGTGGTATAATTCACCAAACCACGGCTCCATATTCTCCTCAATCGAATGGTGTTGCTGAACGCAAAAATCGAACACTGAAAGAGATGATGAATGCTCTGTTGATTAATTCAGGTTTACCCCAGAACATGTGGGGGGAGGCTGTGTTAACGGCAAATTATATCCTGAATAAGATTCCACTAAAAAGTAGGGATGTGACTCCCTATGAGTTGTGGAAAGGCAAGAAACCTTCGTATTCATACCTCAAAGTGTGGGGGTGCTTAGCGAAGGTAGAAGTGCCACCTCCGAAGCAAGTTGCAATAGGCCCTAAAACAGTTGATTGCATCTTTATTGGCCATGCACTTAATAGTAGTGCATATCGTTTCCTAGTCCATAAGTCAGTTGTGCCTGGCGTGGCTGAAGGATCAACGATAGAGTCAATTAATGCTATATTCTTTGAGAATGTTTACCCTTGCAAGAGGCAGGAAGATCGTTCTAGTGAAAGAATGATAGATGAATCCACTAGTTCTAATCCTCCAAAAAGGAAGAGGTTAAGTCCTGAGGATGTAGAACCAAGACGTGGTGAAAGAGTTAAAATTGCTAAGACTTTTGGTCCCGACTTCATAACCTTTATGTTGGATGATGAACCAAAGTCGTTGGCAGAAGCGTTGTCTGGCGCAGATGCGCCATTCTGGCAAGAAGCGATCAATAGTGAAATTGAATCAATTATGAGAAATAACACATGGATGTTAGTAGACTTGCCAGAAGGTTGTAAGACCTTAGGGTGCAAGTGGATCCTGAGAAGGAAATATAAAACTGATGGTACTATTGAAAAGTACAAAGCTCGCCTAGTTGTAAAAGGCTTTAAGCAGCAAGAAGGATATGACTTCTTCGACACGTATTCACCCGTTACGAGAATCACTTCCATTCGGGTGCTTCTTGCGATTGTTGCTTTGCACAATCTTGAAATTCACCAAATGGATGTGAAAACTGCATTTCTGAATGGTGAATTGGAGGAAGAAATTTATATGGAGCAACCTGAAGGGTTTGTAGTACCTGGCCAAGAAAGGAAGGTATGCAAACTAGTGAGGTCTCTATATGGATTAAAACAAGCGCCTTTGCAATGGCACTTGAAGTTTGACAATGTGATGTTGTCAAATGGGTTCACTATCAACGAGTGTGATAAGTGTGTTTACATTAAGAACACAAATAATGGTTTCGTTATTGTGTGTCTTTATGTGGATGATATGTTGATTATGGGAAGCAATAGTGCCATTATCAACGAGACCAAAAATATGTTGAATAGAAATTTCGACATGAAAGATATGGGTCTAGCTGATGTGATTCTCGGAATTAAGATTAAAAGGAATCCTGAGGGAATAGCTTTGACACAATCTCATTACATTGAGAAAGTGCTTAAAAAGTTTCACTCCTTTGACTGTGAGCCAGCTAAGACTCCATTGGAACCCAACGTGCATTTGAGTAAGCACACGGGTGAGCCTGTAGCTCAAGAAGAATATGCAAGGATCATAGGGAGTTTGATGTTTATCACAAACTGCACCCGACCAGATCTTGCATGTACGGTGAATAAGCTGAGCCGATTTACGAGCAACCCAAGCAAGGAACATTGGAAAGCTCTGCGTAGGGTTTTTGAGATACTTGAAGTATACTCTTAACTTTGAGCTGTAGTACACAAACTATCCCGAAGTACTTGAAGGGTACTGTGATGCAAATTGGATCTCTGATTCAAAAGACTCGTTTTCGACGAGTGGGTATGTGTTCACTGTGGGGGGTGGAGCTGTTTCGTGGAAGTCAACGAAGCAGACGTGTATACCTCGATCCACCATGAAATCTGAGTTTATCGCTTTAGACAAAGCAGGGGAAGAAGCTGAGTGGTTTAGAAACTTCCTAGAAGATATTCCACGTTGGAAGAAGCCAGTGCCGGCAGTAGTGATACACTGTGATAGCCAAGCGGCTATAGGGAGAGCACATAGTGGCTTATACAATGGTAAGTCTCGACATATTCGTCGGTGACATAATACCGTGAGGCAGTTGATCACAAGTGGTGTTATCGCAATTGACTATGTAAGGTCAGTGGATAACTTAGTGGATCCGTTAACGAAAAGTTTAAATCGTGATCAAATGCATAAATTGCTAAAAGGAATGGGATTGAAAACCACATTTTAAAAGATGATTATAGTGGCAACCCAACCATACGATTGGAGATCCCATGGGCTTGGTTCAATGGGAAAACAAAGCTATATGACTCTAGTTGTAACACTCGGAAGATATTTTATCTTCGCCCATTCTTTAGAAAGCATTGAGTGTTGTAACCTGCATGTGGTAAGAGGCTAAGTTTTGACTTTTAATGATTCTTAGAGGCCTCGAGGAGGTGGGTACTGCAGGATACCCGGAAAAGAATCACCTATGTAAGTGAAGAAGTGTGGGCCGCTTCAACGTGTGAATCACTTATGAATCCAAAGTGGTGTTCCATGGCCAGTAAAGGACACAAACGTGAGGACTGATGAGTTTGTAAATAGTATTGTGTCAATATTATTGTCTCGGTATACACCAAGGAGGAATGGTTCAAGGCATCACGTCCACCAGGCCGCCGGTATGCCCGATAGTGTTGACTATGGAAAGTTCAAAGCCCCAAGCTACTATTCCTAATGCAATATTGTTTCCCGAGGATTGAGCGAAGAGTCTGCATGCACGCATACACGTCTTGTGTTGGTTTGAGCTGGCAGTGCTCTAACCAATGTGGGGGATTGTTGGAAATGTGAGAATTTGGAAGGATTTCAAACCTTTCATTTTCTAAAGTCTTTTGGCTTTTCAAGTTAAGGTAACCCCCAAGTGGTTTATGAGGATCCTTAATGCCGAGACTTTTGGAGTGATCTCTCATATCCTATAAATAGGTGGGTTTGAGAGATGAGAAAGAACACCAACAAAAGCATTACATCTTCTCTCAAGCTCTACATCATAGTGTGCATCTTAGGAGCATTGTATAGCTCGATTCTCGGAACTCCATCAAGTTCGCCGGTGCCTAGCGGGTTTGAGGTGCTTCTACACGCTAGGAGGAAGTCGTTTTATCTTTGGGGGCAATATGTCATTCCGTGAGCACTAGCCGGGGCGTAATTTGTCTTGCGGAAAGAGGGCTTCCCTCGACTCGACTTATAGTTCGGTTTGTTATTTCCGTTGTAATTTTCATTCCACTTTTATTGTTGTTATCTTCTTTCGATTGTAATAATTAGAGTACCGCCTGTATACAGCTTGGGAATTTTATCCCATTATTTCTAACATTCGCCGCTCTCACCCTCGCTCTCTCCCTCTCCCTCTCCCTCTCTGGCAGCCTTGAGACGACACCCTCGCCCTCTCCTCGGACTCGAACACAAACTCGAACTCAAACACCCTCGCCCTCTCCAGCAGCCTCGATGACATCCTCGGCCTCGAACACGAACTTGAACTCGACAGCGCCCACAACATCCATTTTAAGCTATCACTTGACCATTGACTTGAGAGATTGAGTAATAGGGTGCATAAGTAACGAATTGTTTGTTTGTCTTGATTCATGCTTTTTACCTTGTGAGATTTGAACTTATTTTTTTTTCATGTGTATTTTATCATCAATTGTGCATGTGTTTCTAGAACTTGTTCCTAGTCGTCTTGAGTCTACATAGTAACCTTAAAGATAGGGGAAGACTAGGCCACGTTGTTAGCCTCATTTTTACCTAAACACTAACCATATTATATAACACCCTTGAGAGCCAAGTTTGAGGCTTAAGCCTTTTCTTTTGCCCGGCTAACCAATTGGGTTAGGAATCCTACACTCTAGATTTGTTGAACTATGAAAAGAGGAGTTGAGAGAGTATAATGAAAAGAGTGAATTACATAAATGGTACCTGATCTTTCGCTTTCGCACGTAAATGGTACCTGATCTTTATTTATATCGTTTTTGGTACCTATAAATTACATTTTTGGTACCTGATGCAATTTTCTTCCCAAAATGCCCTTTAAACAAATATATTTTCTCATTTATGTCATAGAGGGTATTTTGGGCATACATAAAATTAGTACCAAAAGTGATATTATAATATCTTCTCCCATTCTCTTGATTCTTTATACTATTATTATTAATCAATATTAATATTATTATTTTGATGTTATAAATTAATAATTAATTTATTTTTAATATCATTCAAATATACTGAAATATAATTATATTTAATTATTATTGTTATAATACTAAAAACTGATTGTAATTAATAAGTTATTATATAAATTATGAATCACATAATATTATGTAATAATAACAGTTATTATTATTATTGTCGTTATTATTATTGTTATTATTATTATTGTCATTATTATTATTATTATTATTATTATTTTATATTAAATTTGTAACTAATTAATATAACCTTAATAAAAATTTAACATTGTGAATTGTATTCATAATGATATAAAAAGTTGAATATTTTTAGTTAGATGTTTCAACCTTAAAATGAGTATAAAATAATTTAATAAAAAATATTCAATTGATTTAATTAATTTAAATAATTAATTTAATTAGGTATTTTTTATTTATATTATGAATGCAATTAGATGTATGTATAAAAAACTAAAAAGAAAGAAGAAAAAAGAAAAAAGAAGGAAAAATAAACATAAACTAAGGAGAAAAAAGAAAAAAGATAGGAAGATAAAATACAAAAAGAAAGAAGAAAATGAAGAAAAAATAAAGAAGAAGAAATTAAAGAAGAAAAAGAGAAATGTGAAAGGAAGAAAAAATAATCACATATTTGGTACTATTTAATTGAAAATTCCAAAAGAGTGAACTACAAAAATGGTCCCTGGACTATGGGTTTATCTCGCCCATAGTCCCTGGACTTTAAAAATATCGCCAGTAGTCCCTGGACTAAGGGTTTATCTCGAAATTGGTCATTTTGGCTTTTTTTTGTACGAAAATACCCTTTGATATTATTTTGGGGGGTTTGGGCAATTTGGTCTTTTTACACTTTTAACATTTTAAATCTGATATTATTTTAGTTATGTACTAACTTTGATATTATTTCAAAATTATCATTCTTCTTCCATTTTGTTATCCTTCACTGAATTTGTTTTTTTTTTTTATTTCAATATTAGATTTAATTTTATAAAATTAAATATAATATTTAGATTTTTAAATATCAATAAAAATTTTTAATGAAAACTATTAATTCATGGACACTATAAATATTGATTAAAACTATTAATTTTTGTTATTTAATATAATATTCAATTGAATTGAAGAAGTACAGAAAAATACTATTAATCATGATGGAAAAATAAGAGTTATTCTATTTAGCCTCCGTTCGGTTGTTATAATTGCTTGTGATTAAATATTATGAAGTTGACTAAAAATTTGATCCTACTTAAAATTTTATATAGGAGTATTTTTGTTGAAATTTTCTAGTAAATTTTGATTGTTTTCAAATTAATAAACGAAAATTATATTAGTCTTACATTAGATGCATATTTATTTCATAATAAATTGTGTTATATAATCTATTTATGATTAAAGCTAAATATTGATTAAAACTAAGGCATTGTCATACCTTATTGATTACATAGTACTATACACTATCAAATATTGATTATAACTATTAATTTTTGCTATTTAAAAATTTTTATAATTAAAAAAAATTATTGATATTTAAAAATTAAAATTTAAAATTTTGTAAAATTAAATCTAATATTGAAATATAAAAAAACAAATTCAGTGAAGGATAACAAAATGGAAGAAGAATGATAATTTTGAAATAATATCAAAGTTAGTACATAACTAAAATAATATCAGATTTAAAATGTTAAAAGTGTAAAAAGACCAAATTGCCCAAACCCCCCAAAATAATATCAAAGGGTATTTTCGTACCAAAAAAAGTCAAAAGGACCAATTTCGAGATAAACCCTTAGTCCAAGGACTACTGTTGATATTTTTAAAGTCCAGGGACTATGGGCGAGATAAACCCATAGTCCAGGGACCATTTTTGTAGTTCACTCTTTCCAAAAATATCCTCCATGAAAAAAAATCACATATTTGGTACCTAGGGTTATTTTTGTCACTGGGTACCAAAAACGATATAAAATAAAGATCAGGTACCATTTACGTGCGAAAGTGAAAGATCAGGTACCGTTTATGTAGTTCACTCTAATGAAAAAAAATAGTTAGGTTTTGTCTGTACTTAGAATAAAGAAAGAAAAAAAAATGTGAAAGAAAAAAAAAGAAAGAAAAATGAAATGTTTATATAGAATAATTTGAGGTTTTTGGAAGTTGCGAAGAAATTGGACAAAGTCTAGTTATTATTGAGAAATGTTTTGAGAATGGTTGAAGTTAATTGTTGGTTGTGTAATTTCTTGGGATTTTACATCTTTCGGGGAATTTTAGTCACTTTAGCCAAATATTACCCACCTTACCAAAGATCTTACATTATAACCTAAATAAAAGACCTATCGTACTCTTGATTTATTGTCACACGAAGTAGATGAGAGGTTAGACATTGAGCAAGCCCATAAACCATGCATTTTTTATTGAACTGAGTGACTACTTGATATCTTATACACTTTTGAGTGAGATGAATACACACGTATATATCCTGAGTGAAGCATGAATCCAAGGTGATATACGAGTTAGGAGTAAAAGTGCATTCAATGGCTTGACTTGATGGAATTGTATTGTGATATGCTCCTTTATTTCATATCCTCTGAGACGATGATGATGTCTAAAACCCGTTTGTTTTGAATCCAAGTTTATTTTAGTTCTTTTTCTTCATTGCTCGGAGACTAGCAATTGTTTAAGTTTGGGGTATTTGATTTACTCGGTTTTTGCATTGTTTTACTTGGTTTTGATCATATACTTTGAGACATGGTTATAACTACTTCTCTATGATATTGGTATTTTGACCACTTTGTGAAGAATGTGTAGAAAAGGGGTTGAAAACGAGCTTAAATGGCGAAATGAAGCATCCAGTATGAAAATGGGCGAAAATGCCGAATGGAGCTGGCGGGAGCAACTGAGATTAAAGAAATGTGAAAAAAGAAAAGATTAAAGAAAAGTGAAACAGTGAAATTCTTAAAATCCCGTAGGGTCTTGGCGGATCGCCAAGTTCACAGTAACACAAAAAAGTTTGGTGAAGTTTGTATGAATTTCATGGATTTGATCCTTGGTTTATTGCTTATCTCTTTTTATTAGCTTTGTTGATTGTTGAGCTTTTATTATCCAATCGCCTAGCTAACTAACATTTGAGAAATGCATGAGAAGTTTTGGAATAATTAAACTGCAAGATTATGGGTCCGATTATGAGAAGTACGTTTATATAATTGAATCAAGGGGAGATAGGATGTTGAAAAAACATCTGCATGCAACAGCGTTTTGGTTAAATCCTATTTTTCAATATAAACCCTAAAAAATATTTGCATGCATGTGTAGATGTTTTGATGTAGGAGAGATTGACAGGTCCTAGGAGTGCAGTGCAGGTTTGTACTGTGATATGTGTCACTCAATCTAACAGGTCCAGAGGATTCGACTAGACTTCGAAGGCTAGAAGATCGTGGAACTATCAGAAAGGGGTCGTTGGATGCACTATGTCCCTTCAAAAACCTCAACCCACTATACTACAACTTAGCACAGGGAAGTAAAGGATCGATCCCACGAGGAAGTAGGTGTTACGAAATTGCATTTGAGATGTTTTGGAAAAGAAAGGGGTTGGCTGCTGCCACGCAATTTTTGTGGGTCGAGAACTTAAAACTACTGGGTCTGAGAAATAAGTGAAGTTTTAATCTAACTATCGGGTCTAATGGATCGGGAGAACTTTACTCTACCTACTGGACCTAAGAAATGAAAGCGTACGGAACATACATGACTCAGAGAGAATGAGATATTTTTAAGTTCTAAGATACCTGGGGTAAACTTAACTAGACAAACTTTCCTAATTTGGACAGACAAGCATAAAGCAAAAAGCAAGAGACAAAGTAGATCGTACTAACAGGTCTAGCAGATATGTAGAAAAAAGTAAAGTACATGCAGAAAAGTACTGACATAAAGCAGATCTGTTCTAACTACCAACAACTTCATCTTCTTCAGGAATCAAACGAGAATAGCAGATAAAACAGAGTTTTAAACACCATGAAAACAGAGCAAACTTTAGATCTAGACTTAAAACGAGAAATTAAAGCCTAAACTAACAGATCTACGCTACTGGACCTAAAGGATGCAGAAACAGAAAGTAAATAGCCATAATCATGCATAACGTAAACATCAAGCACCAAATATGCGAAACTCCAACTCCGAAACACCAAGATTCAACAAATCCAAACATCTTCATATGCAAATTCCCAACCTCCAACAACAAACACAGATCTCAGCTCCAAACATCCAACAACAAACAAGAACGAAAGCTAAAAACAAGAGATGAACATAAACTCAGAGATATTCGACCAAAAGCAAACATAAACTTCCATAATAACTAGAAATAGGTCTGAATCCAGTAGATCAAAGCAAGAAACTAGAGTTGTGAACTAAAAACCAACAAGTTTTAAACGAAAGCAAATAAGATTGTTTCTTCGCCTCCACAAGGCGGTGTTACACAGCAAAATCACAATGAAGACGATGAGAACCACGGTGGCCAGAATCCTCCATGTCCAAGTGCGCAGCAGTCGAAGATGAAAATTTTAAGTAGGGAACTAGAACTAGAGCTAGGAGAGCGTAGAAGTGGCTGTTCACGGATTGTCTTCTTCTTCAAGGTTGAGCTCTTTATATATGTGAGGCTCTGATCCCTAGGGTATCTCCTCTGGTGATTTTACGCTCCTGCCCTTGAGTAAGAATCTTTAAAATAATTTGCTCTCGCTCCATTCTGCTCCTGTCGCCAACTTTTGATTCTCCCAGGTCTGAACGACGACTTCTGATTTTTGCTTCAATTTCATCTCTTTTGCATCTGCCAGGTCAGGTAACAACAACTCCTGGGTGCGACAGATTTACTACGCACCTGAACTCAATAACGCACGTTAGCGCCCTAAATGCACAGAATTTTAACCCTAAACCGATGCATGAAACGAGCCTTATCAAACTGCTCACACTTAAACCATACTTGCCCTCAAGTATGAAGACAAGAAAAAGGAATAAGGCACGTTTCAATGCATGGTTTCCCTTTAACCGACTCTACTAAAAAAGACTCAAACTACTAGACCTAGACGCTAAGGACTTAGACAAAGAAAACAGATAAAAACACATATCAACACATAAACATATAATTGCATAAACTGGTTTATTTTCTAGCAGTCATCCCCACAAGATTAAGGTCAATTCAAGAACCTACAGTCTTCGAATCTTCCCCTTCCCTTCTTCTATCTAATCGGTTTGTCAGTTTGTCAAGATAGCCCCTAACTTCACTAACTGTTGGATTCGCTCGATCACTCATTCCTCACCAGGGATGTTAGGATCGTTCGCTCTTTATATGCCATACCACTGATTCATCGGGTCAGATAGTTCTTCTGTCTTAGCTCTTATTATAATTTTCTCCTTCCCTCCTGGACTTCGTCCAGCTTATACCTCCCTGGACTTCGTCCAGCTTATAACTCCAAATATTATTTTATTTTTTTTTATTATCTGGACCTTGTTCCAGTTTATTCCTCCCTTTTTAGACCCTGGACTTCGTCCAGCTTATACCTCCAGTACCCTTCCCCTAGGCCCGAGAGGTTACTTCTATCACCAATAATTTTCTCCTTCTAAGTTCTTTCCCTAAGCATCAAGTGGCAGCCCTCTCATTTTGTGTTAGTATGAAGTGTTTAAGGCTTATAACTCACTTTTATGAAGGGCTTCACAGCTAGATTAGTCGAGGCATATTCTTTCGTCCTTACTTCATCCAAACCGATTTTGATTTATTAAGGAAAAGGGCATCAAAGTTGACATGCATTCTCTCTTCAATCACTCTCACTAAGGGGCTTTGCTTTCTTTTTACCAGTTATGCATAAACACATAATTTCCTACTAACTGACTACTACTAACTCCTAGACCTAGTAAACAGACACATATAATTGACACTAACTTGCACTAACTCCCTCCCCCCTCCCACTTCACCATGCTTGTTCCCAAGCATTTTTTTTTGTGAAGTGGAAAATAGGGCTAAGTTAGTGCGACACCTAACAGACTCACAAAACACATATTATAAAAAAAATAAACTTCTCACACTTAGACCGAGCATCGGGCTAAGTGGGAGAAGGTACACAAATTAACAGACACCAAAGCATGCTATATAAAAAACAAACTTCTCACACTTAGACCGAGCATCGGGCTAAGTGGGAGAAGATAGCTTACACATATATACATAAAGATAACACAAGTATTCACAGACACATAAAAAAACGGCATGCTTTGTAAAAAAAAACGAACAAAAACATAAAAAGACATAAAAAAAACTAAAATTTAAAATTACTTGGTTGAGGGGGGGTCAATTCTGGCTCTGGTCCCCCGTGGGACCAGACTTCTTGGGCATCGTCTTTGCTTTCTTCTGGCTGGGCTTGGGTTCATCATCCTTTTTGGCCTTCTGTTCCCCTGGCCTGGGGGTATCCTTCTTCACTGGTACGCTTGTTGTGGTCTCACTGTCCTTTCTCTTCTTCTCTGGTGGCATTCCTTGGGTGCAGGGGGCTGGCTTTTTTGGGGTAGCTCCTGGGGTCAGCTGCCTAGATTCTGTGGGCAACTTGGGAGGCATGCGTGCTGCTGGGCCCGGAGGATCTTTTGGTCAACCACAGTGACCATCTTCATCATTGTCTCCACGGCCTGGGCCATCTTGTCAGCTTGCGCGGCCATCATCTCCCTCTGAGCCACCGCCTCTTGGTGCAGCTTCAGCAAGATCTCTTGTTGCTGCACCGTATTTGCTCCCGGTTTCAACATCGTCTCCTCCATTCTCGTCTGCCACCCTTCGTCTGCCACCTTCTCTTCGCCTTCATCATCTACCTTCTCTGTCTTTATCTTCACTCCATCACCCTTCCCTACTTCGTAAAATCTCAACGCGCCATCCTTCATTATCGTCAATCCCTTGTTGAAGAAGAACGGGAGATCGAAGTATCCTGGGTCGCTACACATTGGCAGGTTGATGACCGAGTTGGCTATCTTCATTGACACATTTCTCTGGAGGTATGCTCCCAGCAAGTTGCACGTGTAGAGATGGCGGTCGGAGTGAGTTCTGACTCTCTGGCACGCATAGGCAGTCCAGTACCTGAGGTGGACCTTCACATTGTTCAGCATGCACCACATGAAATACAGCTCTGGAGTAGTGAGGGTTGCACCCACTTGACCCAAGAGATTGTACCCGATATATACTTGTGCTAATCGGAGTACAGGGTCAGTGATGTTCATCCCCTTCGATGCGCTTGTCTTGAACTTGGCCACCTTCTTGTGGGTAACCATCCTCCAGGCCTACTCAGCATCGAAGCCAGCTGTATTCTTGGGCGCGCCGATCTCTCTCTCATTCCACGCTCCTTCTTCCTCCTCCTTAGGTGTCAGTAGTCCCAGTCTCAACGACCACTCCCTTATACTCATTTCCATCTCCTCGTTGAATATCCTGAAGGAGATTGTGTCCGCATCGAGATCCGTAGATTGTTTGAACTTGAATGACGTGAAGAACTCCTTGGCCAGAGCCACCGGCACCTCCGCATTGCTGTGGTTGAGAAGCCACTCAAACCCGATGCTTTTGAAGTAGGAGATGAACTTCTTCTCCACTCCTAGTTCCTCCAGGTCCGAGAGGCACAACTTCTTTCCGGACTTCGCCGATTTTCCATTCGTGGCTCGGCCATCACATGCCTTCTGCAGCTTTGGGTCCTCAAACTGGACCATGGCTTCCAACAACCTCTTGGTCACAAGGACCTCCATCGTCTCAAACGGGCTCTCTTCCATGGCTGGTATCTCAGCCTCCTCTTTGTCTGTTGGATGGGCAAACGGCACACGGATCGCCTCTGGCTCGCTAATCACCACAGTGGTGTTCGCGGGGCGAGATTTTTTCTGCTGGGGCTTAGCAGTATGCTTCCCCTTCCTTTTCCTCTCAGCCTCGTATCTCGTCTCCATAGCCTCTGGAGAGATCTCCTTCTCAGCTGCCACAGTCTCCTGGACCGGGGGAATACCTTCCTCAGTCTCCTCTATGTCTTCCAGCCTCAGGCGCTTGGATCTGCCTGCCTCTGCCTCATCCACTTGCTTTCTGTTCAGACGGGATTGCCTCCTCGTCATCCTCTCATCCGTCGGAGTCACTTGTTCATCAGTAGTCGTATCGTCCACCACGACGATGTCAGTCTCGATTTCTTCACAAACATTCTCGGCATCTTGCTCATCGCCTTCTCTTCCTTCCTCTTCATTTTCAACTTCCTTCTCGGTCTCCTCAACAGCAACTTCCTCATCAACACCTTCACCTTCTTTCTCAGCCTCCTTGTCAACACCCGTCTCACCTTCTTCACCTACGCAACCTTCACTACCCTTTCCATCATCCTCAGTCTCTTCCATACCCTGTTCTTCACTCGCTTCCACCTCCCCTGTTTCTTCTTGACCCACTTCCTCTGTTCTATCACTCTCCCCACCATCTCTACCCTCCTCCTGTTCCCTTCCATCCCCTGACCCAGCAGCCTCTACATCCGGTGTATCTTCTTGCTCACCTAGACTACCCCCTCCCTCTTCTTTCTCCGATTCCTCCGTCTCCATCCTATCACCCTCCTCCTTTCCAGTTTCTTCTTTATTTACAGAGGGTTCGGCATGGGGCTCAGTTTCTTTTTGAGGACTTGTATGTGGGGGGTTCGTCTCTTGGGTTAGGGTATTGGGGGTTTTCGGTGTGCGTGGGTAAGGCTTGTGCGGTGGGTGTTACGATTAATTTGTGTGGTCTTGGTGGAATTGTAAGTGGGGTTAGGGCAGGAATTACCTCTTCTTGTTTCCGGCATGCCTCCGACATTTTTGCGAAGAATTTGCTTGCCTTCGGCCCCTTCCCGTACTTCCTCATGAATTCTTCTATGACTTCCTCGGGATCCGGTTCTACTTCTTCGGATTTTGCCTCGGCGGGGTTTTCTTGTGGTGTGTTTTGCTGTGGTTGCACTACAGTCGGTATGGGCTGCGGTGGAAGTTCCGGTGCGGTGGGGTTTTCTTTTGGTGGCGGCGTGGGTGTTTTCTCTGCCATGGGAGCCGAACTCGTCGCCTCTGCCACCTTCTTCGTGGTCTTTCCCTTCGGCGGGTTCTTCCCGCGGGTTGTACGTGAAGTCGGATTTCTCTGTATCTCCGTCTACGGTAGTGGTTTTACGGCGGTGGTTGATGGTTCTCGGATCTGCAGAGAGAAAGAAAAGTTTGGAACTTAGGAGTTATGAGAAAATAATTTTAGGTGAGGGAAGTTATTTAGTTTTTTTTTTTAGGGAAGTTATTTTTGGAAAAAGAAAATAAAAGGAAAATAAAATAATTAAAAGGAAAAGAAAATGAAAAGGAAATAAAATAGAAAAAAGGAATATTATGATTGGCTGCAGGCAAACGGTCGCGTCTCTGACGCGAGCAACCGTACGCCTCGCCAGCTTTTTAAAATTCAAAATTCAAACTTCCCCCTGATTTTCCTCACTTCCCTCTGACCTGGTAATCCGATACACTTAGTAAAAAATAACGAAATTTGCTGAACATCTGGGTCAAAGAGATGAGCCTTTCACACTTGTGCATTTCCACAGACGATCAGAACTTTCAAAAATCTTTTTGGGTTTTAGAAGTATATAATTTTTTTGTATTTTCATAAAAAAAACTTATTCATGTTATTTACACCTAAATGTTTAAATATTCTTGGGAATTAACTGGTCCAGTCAGCTGATCGAAAACTTTACCCTATCTACCTGACCCAGTAATTCCCGAAGAATATTTAAACATGGCTTACTAGGCAATAGTGGAAGGTGTGTGGAGTGGAATTTCTTCCACTTCACACAACTCCGAACTATCCCTAAACACTTTCACTCTATGACCATTAACAAGGAACGGAACAGAGTTAGCATTGACTCCCTGAATTTCCACTGCTCCATGCGGTCGAATGCCAACGATTGTGTAAGGCCCTATCCATTTTGACTTCAGCTTCCCAGGCATGAGCTTGAGCTTTGATTGAAAAAGGAGTACTTTCTGCCCAACCTGCAGCTCCTTGACCCGGAGGTTTTTATCGTGCCAGAGTTTGGTCCTCTCCTTATACCACATGGCTGAGTCATATGACTCCATCCTCAATTCCTCCAGTTCCTGCAGTTGCATCTTCCTCTCTTCCTCACAGGCATGAGCCTTCATGTTCATTTCCTTGACTGTCCAGTATGCTTTGTGCTCTATCTCCACGGGCAGGTGGCACATTTTTCCAAATACCAATCTGTAGGGTGACATTCCTATTGGTGTCTTGTAAGCGGTTCTGTAGGCCCAGAGAGCATCGTCTAGACGTTTGCTCCAGTCCTTTCTCGAGGTATTCACTGTCTTCTCTAGGATGCCCTTTATTTCTTGATTCGAGATTTCAGCCTGCCCATTGGACTGGGGATGATACGGAGTAGATAACCGATGGTGGACTCCATACTTTCTCATCAGCGCTTCAATCGTCCTATTACAGAAGTGAGTCCCTTGGTCTGAGATGATCGCTCGGGGCACGCCATACCGGTTGAATATATTGACCTTTAGGAATCTTGAGACTTCCTTCGCGTCGCTTGAACTTGTAGCTTTAGCCTCGATCCACTTGGACACATAATCTACAGCAACCAATATGTACGTATTTCCATACGAAGATGGGAATGGGCCCATGAAGTCCATGCCCCAAACATCAAAGATCTCGTAGACTATTATTGGAGTCTGTGGCATCTCATTTCTCATAGAAATCCCTCCGGTCAGTTGGCACCTACTGCAGTTCTGGCAGAACTCATAAGCATCTCTATTCAGCGAAGGCCAGTAGAAACCGCTATCCAGAACCTTTCTCGCCGTTTTTCTTGGGCCGAAATGTCCACCACACGCTAGTGCATGGCAATGGTTTAGCACGTCTCTTTGCTCCCACTCTGGAATACACCTTCTTATAACTTGATCTGGACCCATTTTCCAGAGGTATGGGTCATCCCAAAAGTAGTACTTGGAATCGCTTTTAATCTTCATCCTCTAGGCCCTAGTGACTTCTTGTGCAGTAGGTAGTTCTCCAGTGACCAAATAATTCGCCAGGTCTGCGAACCAAGGCTCGTCATTCAGCTTGCCTTTCCGTTTCTCTGACTCCTCGGGCCCAGTTAATGCTAATACTGCTACCCATCTGATTGGTCTAGTGGATTCCCCTAAGTAGTACAAGTGCTCCTCTGGAAAAGCATAAGGGACGGCTTCCTCATCTTCTCCCTGGGTAATTCTGCTTAAGTGGTCAGCCACTCTATTCTCGGTCCCTCTCTTATCTCTGACTTCCCAGTCGAACTCTTGAAATAGCAGCACCCATCGGATTAGCCTTGGCTTTGATTCCTTCTTGGCTAGAAGATACTTAATGGCTGCATGGTCAGTGAACACTATGGCCCTTGACCCCAGTAGATATGGTCGGAATTTTTCAAATGAGTACACCACAGCCAGCATCTCCTTCTCGGTGGTGTCATAGTTCTTCTGGGCCTGGTTGAGAGTCTTCGAGGCGTAAAATATGACATACTCCCTCCGTCCCAGATAATTCGTCCCAGTTCATTTTTCACACTCGTTTTGCAAAAATAATAATAAATAGGTAAAGTTGAGAGAAAGTAAAATAAGAGAAACAATAATGTAGATAAGACTATTCTCTACATTATTCTCTCTTTTACTTTACTTTTTCTCCACTTTAACTATTTATTATTATTTTTGCAAAATGAGTGTAAAAAAGGAACTGGGACGAATTATCTGGGACGGAGGGAGTAACTTTTTCCTTCGATTCTCTGGCCTAAAACTGCTCCTATGGCAAAGTCACTCGCATCGCACATTACCTCAAAGGGGTAATCCCAGTTGGGCGAGCGGATTATCAGGGCTGTGACCAAACGATCCTTGAGTAGCTGGAAGGCTTCTTCACATTTATCATCAAATTTAAACTCCATATCATTCTGCAAAAGTCGTGTTAGGGGCTGGGCAATTTTTGCGAAGTCTTTTATGAACCTTCGGTAGAACCCTGCATGTCCCAAGAATCCACGAATTTCCTTCTGATTCGTTGGGTATGGAAGCTTAGAGATTACTTCCACCTTTGCTTGATCTACCTCGATTCCCCTCTCTGATACAACATGTCCCAGCACTATCCCCTCCTTGACCATGAAGTGGCACTTCTCGTAGTTTAGCACCAGGTTCTTCTTCCTGCATCTCTCCAAAACAACATCTAGGTGCCCCAGGCAAGCCTCGAAAGAATCTCCATAGACGGTGAAATCATCCATAAAAATTTCTATGCAATCTTCCAGCAAATCTGAGAAAATGCTAATCATGCATCTCTGAAATGTCCCAGGTGCGTTGCATAGACCAAAAGGCATTCTCCGGTAGGCATACGTTCCAAAGGGGCAGGTAAATGTGGTCTTCTCCTGATCCTCTGGGTTGACATAGATTTGAAAATACCCATTGTAACCATCTAGAAAGCAGAAGTATTGTTTTCCCGCCAACGTCTCCAGCATTTGGTCGATGAAGGGTAGTGGGAAATGATCCTTGCGTGTGGCTGCATTGAGTTTCCTGTAGTCTATGCACATTCTCCATCCCGTGACTAACCTTGTGGGCACAAGCTCGTTGCGGTCATTCTTGACTACTTGTATTCCTGATTTCTTCGGCACCATGTGGACAGGACTCACCCATTCACTATCGGGAATAGAGTAAATGATCCCCAGGGCTAGCAGCTTCAATATTTCCTTTAAAACTTCCTCCCTCATATTGGGGTTGAGTTTTCTTTGTGGATCTCGGTATGCTTTGACTCCTTCTTCCAGACGGATGTGATGCATACATAGGTCGGGGCTGATCCCCACTAGGTCAGACAGAGTCCATCCTATTGCTTTCTGGTTCCTCCCCAGCACTTCTAATAGTTTAACTTCCTGCTCCTGGGTCAAAAGGCTGTTGATTATGACAGGCAGAGATTCGCCTTCTCCTAGGTAAGCATACTTCAGACCCGGAGGAAGATTCTCCAATTCCTTCCTTGGAGGGGGTACTTCAGGGGGTAATGGATTTTTCTCCATACCTTTCTTGACCAGTTCGTCCAACTCTGGCAACTTTTCCATACTGGCCAGTTGAACTGATTCCTTTGACCCAGGGGATCTTGCCTCACCACAGAAATCCATTATTGCCTTTGTGATTTCTCCGTCAGATAGCCCTTGTCCCATAATTGCTTCACACCATCCTGCAACTTCTTTCCTCATGGATTCAGTCATTTCCGAGGTGTCCACCTGTTCCTGCAATAGTTCGGTCTCAAGAAACTCCTGGACCAGGGGGTTAATGACATCAACAAAATGGAGGTTTTCCACGTCTAGTGGTTTCCTCATAGCTTCATCAATGCTGAAAGTGAATTTCTCCCCATTGTAATCCAAACAGATGGTGCCATCAAAAACATCGATTATAGTCTTAGCGGTCCTCATAAATGGTCTCCCTAAAAGAACGCCACTAGACTCAGCTGTTTCGTTGTCACTCATCTTTATCACATGAAAATCAGCAGGGTATAAAAAATTATGAACTTTTACTATCACATTTTCTAACACTCCTTCAGGGCTAATGCATGATCTATCAGCTAGTTGGATTACCACTTTCGTATCAGTCATTCTTGCTCCTACCAGTTTTTTGTATATGGAAAGCGGTAACACATTAATAGATGCACCTAAATCACACTCATCATGCTCGATTCTGACACCTCCTATAGTGATAGGTAAGGTAAACATACCTGGGTCAGTTTGCTCTGAAGGCATTATCCTTTTCTGAATTACTGCAGATACATTCTCCCCGATCACGATCTTCCCGTCAGATTTTGCCTTGCCTGCAACGAATTCCTTAATGAATTTGCTGAACGGGGGAAGCTTCAAAGCCTCCAGGAACGGGAGGTTGATCTCCAGCTTTCCAAAGATCTCCATGAAATCCACGGGGTTGTCCTTTTTCTTCTTGGCATCTCCTCTGTAGGGAAAAGGTTTCACCCTCTTTATCGTGTTGGTAGGATCTTCCTTAGAGGGTTCTTCCGCCTCTCCTTCTTCTTTTTTTTCAATTTCTACCTCAGGCTCTGGGTCTAAGAAAAATGGGTCTGCCATCCGAGGTAACGATCCTCCCAAGTCACCGGCTTGAAGATCATCCTCTGCTTCAACTTCTTCTTTTTGCTGGACCGGGTGGATAACATCCTCGCTCCTTGGCACTGACATTTCATCATTTTCCTGCAGTTTGGGTCCTTCATATGCTTTCCCAGATCTCAAGGTAACCTGGCTGATGTTTGCCCTTTCTGGTGGCTTTACTGAGGCTGGAATCCTTTCCTCATTCCCTCGCATGTCGCTCAGGGACGTTGCGATCTGAGATAATTGCTTCGACATCAGATCCATCGCGGCCTTGTGCTCCTGCTGGGCATCCTGGAGTTTGTGAACCACGTCATTGTTTGCCACCAAGTTGTTTTGCATGTGTTGTTGAGAATTCACTAGGTCATGGATCATATCATCCAGATTCCTCTGGGTCCGAGTGTTCTGTTGACTTCCACTTGGCCCTTGACCATGATTTGGTCCACCCCCTTGATGCGGGCGAAAGTTTCTTTGACCTCCTTGGTTATTGTTGTACTGATTTCCTGGCCTTGATAGTTGTTGTTCCTCTGGTGTGGGGGTACATATGAGCTTCCCTGGTTATTTTGGTTCCTATTGTTCCAGCTGGATTGATTTCCTTGACCTCCTTGGCTCCAATTACCTTGTGCTCCTTGATTCCAGTTGCCTTGCCCCTCTTGACTCCTTCCGGACCAGTTGGGTTGGTTCCCTTGGTTTCCTTGGTTTCCTTCCGAGTTAGTAATCTGGAGTTGAGGGTTTTGATTCCCCTCGGACCACCTGAAACATGGATTGTCCCTCCATGGAGCGTCTTTGATTCTCCACTGGTTCCAATTGTTGCCTTGATTATTTTGGTTCCAATTTCCTATTGCATTTATATGGGCTGGATAATCCATCCCTCCTTGAGGTCCGCAATAATTGTAACCATCCTCTGGACCCAGTGCTTGTTTTTCTTTCTCTGTTGGACCCGGTGAATCGTTCTTCCCCAGGGCAGTTAGGATAGTTTTCTCGAGCTGCTCCATTCTGACATCCATCCTTGCATCCACTCGGGCATCCACCATTTCTTCATTTTGCACTGTGACTGCATCCGCATTCCCTCTCCTTAGAATGGTACGAGGTGAATCGTATGCCTTTTTTGCATCAATTAATCTTCCCAGTATCTCTCGGGCCTCGCTCACCTTCCTCTTGGTGAAATTTCCTCCACTAGCGGTGTTCATCAGATCTTTGGACTCAGGTTTCGCCCCTTCATAGAATAGATAGTAGGTTTCGGCTTCCATCATCCGGTGGTTTGGGCAAGCGTCGAGCAACCCCTTGAACCTGGACCAATACTGACTCAACGATTCATCATATTCTTGCTTACATTCTTGGATCTCCTTCTTGAGAGCATTCGTTTTGTTAGAAGGGAAGAAGTAATCCAAGAACTCCAACTTGAAGTCTTTCCACGTATTGATTGAGTCGGGTGGCAGCCTTAACAACCACGTGTTAGCCTCCCCCTTTAGCGCGAACGGGATCGCGCGTAATCGATAATCCTCC